>NW_026294391.1:26987802-27587802 GCF_007827085.1 Peromyscus californicus insignis | reverse complement strand
TCTTTTTCTGCTGGACCCTCTCTCTTCAAAGCACAGTAGATCCCACCCACTAGCTAGTGCTGGCTTTCACATAGGAGACTTGTACCATAGAGTCTCGGAAACATTAGGTGGAAGGCACTGGGAAGCTGACAGCTATCAAATTCAGCTATGTTCCAGATGCCACCAGCTAAAGAAGGGAGCTAAGGAGAAAGCCTGAGTGCTCTCTCCTTTGAGTACACCAAGTGAGACATACTCATGTACTTTCACCCCACCTCCACCATCAAGTTACCAGAAAAAGAGACTCCATTTATATAAAAAACCCAGAATATACAAATCTAGAGAGAAAAAAAAGGACGTCAATAGTGTCCTAGGACCAGGAGGTGGAGGAGGCAGGAGTAGGGAGTGACTGCTACAAAGTGGGTGGATTATAGAGGGGTGATAGAAAGGTTCTAAATTCAGGTTATGAATCTAGTCCAAGAATGAACAAAAACCACTGAACTGCACAGTTTAAACGGTAAGTTTTATGGTATATGAATTATAACTCAATTAAGATGTTTATTTTTAAAGCCATTGACTGTCATTTATGAACCCCTTCATTGTGATCAAACTAAACATTTTAAAGGAACTTAGGGGGTTGGGGATTTAGCTCAGTGGTAGAGCACTTGCCTAGCAAGCGCAAGGCCCTGGGTTCAGTCCTCAGCTCCGAAAAAAAATAATAAATAAATAAATAGAGGAACTTAGAAGACAATCAGAAAAATTTGAACAATGAAGTCTTGATTGTATTAAAGAATCTGTTATTTTTTCTCACATATAACAATGAGTTCTGTTATTTTTATACGAGACCCAAAGATATATCCTGTAATATTTTTCAAATCAAATGTTCTGGCAATTATATTGCAAAATCATCTTGGCTGAGAAGGAACAAAGATTGCTGACACTTGTCCATGGGGATTCATTATACTGGCAAGTCAAGTTGTATCTATGCTTGAAATTTTGCAAAAATAAAAAGGTTGAAAGAAAATAAAAAACACTTCTAACAACTACTTATTCATACTTGGCTAAATATCTGCATATATTGTAAAAAGGCTTAGTTGAGCAAGAGGTAAGGTTACCCCATTGTCAATACATATTATCTAGATTTCTGCTTGTCTTTTCTAAATCATGACAGTAAAATTCATTCATTATTTCTATACTGTTCTACCTTCCATAAAACCATTACCACCAATCACCAAAATGATGTTTGCCTTTGCATATACAAGACTATATCAATTATATACCTTATTCAGAGAAAATTAGTCTTAATCCATGCTTCACTGCTAGTTTAGAATGATCAAAAGCACACTGCTATTCTTTAAAATTGAAGTGTAAGATGAAAGTTTTATAAAGTTTTCTTCCAGACTCCACTATTTCGCTGCTTGTTTAGCCTGGTAAAATGTAGGCACATGGGAATTAAATCAATCCCTAGGCGGTGGTGGCTCATGCCTTTAATCCCAGCACTCGGGAGGCAGAGGCAGGCGGATCTCTGTGAGTTCGAGGCCAGCCTGGTCTACAAAGTGAGTTCCAGGAAAGGAGCAAAGCTACACAGAGAAACCCTGTCTCGAAAAAAAAAAATCAATCCCTCTCAGCTTGAATTTTACATGAGGGTACAACAGGAATGCAGGTATCTGAAGATAATCCAGAAGAACTGACATTGAGAAAAAACTGGCCAGTTTTCCTCTCACATCCTAATTTCAAAAACCAGGGAAGAAAGACTTGCGCCAAAGAAATGAGCATGACCCGAAACTTCTAGGAGCATAAAACACAAGGAGCCCTGAGCTGGAGGGCCATCTTTGTCTTTGCTCTAATACAATGAATAAGCAATTGAAGGCGTCCCTTGGCACTATCATCTACTATTCCAAGTGGTTTGGCTGAAAAGGCGCAGGGTCTGGACCAAGTTCCCCCAAATTCCCATTTAAGCCCTCTGCAATGGCAGTATAATTCTCCCAGGATCATTAGCATTTCTTTTCTGCATGACTTACATTTGATAAGAAATTCCACCTTAGAGAAATATAAATTGGAATCAGAGAAGGCTGTGATATTCATTTTGTAACAACTGGTTCTCGAGATGTTCCCCACTATTCACATGGGCACCATGTTCTCTCACCTGAAATGAAGGAACTCGGGTCTGGCTGGAGGGACCGAAACTGATTGACATAGTACTCCCGCTGTTCTTCTGTTATCCTCCAGGGCTCATCTGGGTAATTACTGTTGTTATCCTGCAGTTCTCTCTCCACTGAAAAGGACTTTAAAAACAGTGCTCACAGAACCTTCCTTTCATGAGATGACGTATAAGAGTTAAATAGCAATGAAAGTTATTTTATATTTCTCTTCACTTTTCCTCAAGGGAATAAACATAACTGCCTCATAATAAGAATTGAACCAAAACATAAACTAGGACATAAAGTAGATATCAGGCTTTATGCTCTCTCGTATCTTCAAAGTTAACATGACTAAACATGAAATACTGAACAGTTAAAGAATGATGAAATTTTTCCAATGTGTTAAAAGACGGGTTTTTTAAAGACAGTCATTCTTATCTTCAGCTAGTCATCATATTTTGATCCTTTTAGATTAGCTAAGTAGATAACAAAATAATATGCTTTTTCACAAGTATGTGTGGTGGCACATGTATGTGGCAGCCCAAAGCTGATCATGTGTCTTCCTCAATTGGTTACCACCTCATGTATTGAGACAGGGTCTCTCAACTGATCCTTGAGCTCTCTGCTACGGCTAGGCTAGCTAGCCAGCTTGATTCAGGTCTCCACATTCCAAGCACTAGAACTGCAGGCAAGCTACCATGCCCAGCAGACATTAAATGGGTTCTGGGGATCTGAACTCTGGTCCTCGTGTTTGCATAGCAAGTGCTTTACCTACTGAGCATCTCCCTAGCTTCAGAGTCTCTTCTGCGCTGCACAGGACATACAGCTGCAACTATTACCACATAATCTTTTGGGGTTTTTTTCTTTTCTTCTTTCTTTCTTTTTTTTTTTTTTTTTTGAGACTGGATCTCATACTGTAACCCATGATTGCCTAGAACTTAATATGTAGCCAAAGTTGGCGCTGGATTTACTGTAATCCTGCCTCATACTCCTGGGTGCTGGGGTTAAAGGCATGAGCTATAATAAGGGGGTTAATCTTTTCTTTATTCCTGTTGCATTTACATTATATAAATCCAGGAGTCAAAATTTCCAAGTCAACCCTATGTCTCTGGGTCCTATTTGAGTGGCAAGTCAGTATCACTGAATCTGTCCTTCACATGTATGAGTTGGGAATATTTACTAAATACAAAGCGCGTAGTGAGAACTATCATGGTATTGCCATCAGCAGGGTAACAAGAGAGTGCATCAAACCTGCCGCTAGAGGGCAGGCATGCCAAATTTGAAGATTTCAGAGCTCAGAAGTCCAGAGACCCAATACAGAAGAAAACAAAAGCTATACTAGGCTTTGGGGACAGAAGCAAAATGGAAGTGCAGAGAGAAACATCTGGGGCTTTGCTCCATCCCTCCCATCTACAGCAAGAACACATATTTTTACCAATAGCCACATCCATGGAACCAAGACATGGCCACAGGGAAGGCAAAAGGAAACTAGGGGAAATAGAGGTTCTCACTGCACAGACAGCTCCATGCTCATTGCCAAACTGCTGCATCGCCTGGTACTAAACGGAAGCTCCTGCTCCCCTGGAGTGTGTTCCTTCTCTCCTGAGAATGAAGCCACCCTAGCTAATTGCTGCTCATGTTAGCCATGGTTGCTCTTTCTCCAGTCTCAAAAGCAGCTACTTTATTTCCTATCTGGGTAATGTTAGGAGCTTTTTTTTTTTTTTGGTTTTTTGAGACAGAGTTTCTCTGTGTAGGCAGGAAAAGGTGTTTGATCCCTCAACGTAAAAGTCTACAAACAGTCAGCATGATGGTAATCCTTCTGCTAAGGTAAAGCACTTATCCATCATGTATGTGACCCTTGAATCAATCTCCAGGCCAAAAAACAAGCCTATGAGATCATCTGTTGCTTATCAAAATAGTCCACCTCTTCTACCCAGCCCTCGGGACTCTTAAAATCCAAGCTACTCTTTGCTCACTTGGCAGGTTTCCAACTGCCCATGGGCTCACATGTCTGATGGACCAAACTTAACTCTTCTTCCCAGGAAGCTCTTCCTCTGGTGCCAAATCCTCCCTTTTCGCACAGCCTTCTGCTCCAAAGGACCATCTCTATATCTCTACCATGCCCACACCCATAACACAGGTCATTTCTTGCCCCAACACAGTCTATTACAAAGATAAGGTCAGCAGCCATGTGTGGATGAATGACCTGACTCATACCTGGTATCATGTGGCTAAGTTGGAATAACAGTGGGTGGGCACACAACACATTGGCCTCTGAGATGCTTTGGCATAGAAAGTTCTTTTCTTGAAAGAACAACTTTTGTAAGATGTTCATTCTTAAAGATATAAATAACAAATATACAGACCAACAAGCAGAGAAAGCAAAACCTGGACATACACATAGCCAGGCCATGATCCACAGCGAGGGCCAGGTGCAATTTAAAGCTATGAAAAAGTCATAAGAATCTTGAGATTGGGACAGAAGTGATAGAGAGAAAGGAGTGAGTGCACGCCTATAATCTCTGCAAACCAGGAGGCTGACTCAGGGGATCATGAGTCCAAGGCCAAGCTTGGCTGCAGAGAGAATTCAAGTTCTACATGGTAATATTGTATCTCAAAAAATAAGAGTAAAAGATAAAAGAGTAACGAGGTTGTTAGGAGCTGAAAGACAAGTGAGCCAAGCAGTGGGACAAAAAAGGGTCTAAAGGACCCGTAATGGAAGAAGGAGTATGAAAAGCAAGGAGGAGAAGCTGTGTCTGCAAAGGCTAACTGATTAGAAGTGCAGGACTGTGGAGAGACTGGAATGGTGCAGGTCCAGAGGCTAGTTACCTTATCTTGGGCTAAGTTCGAGCCCTCCAGAACAGCCATCCCTTGCTCACCAGCTTTGTGACAGAACTGACATCTCGTGACTAATAGTTAAAACCCTTTTGGAATCTATTAGCAGACCACTAGCTTCTACCAATCCAAAAGCTAAGACTGTCAACAGATAGCATCTTGAGCCTATAGAAAAGCTTCCTCCATCTTGCTGAAACTGCCTCTAGGATATACCCTCTAATGGATTTTAAACTTGTCACTTTATTTATGACTTTCTTTGTTCTGTAAAACTATAAAAACACCATGAAATTGTTTCACTGTTAGAACATGGAATTTGGGGTAACATAAATCTGTACTCCATATTCCCAGGCCATGACCATTCAAAATGGCTACAGAATAAATAAAAACAACCTGGCAAGGTGCTTCCGCAAGTAAGAGCTGACAGCAAGTAAGGCTGACAACCTCAGTTTGGTCGCCAGAGCCCAAATGGTAGAAGGACAGGACTGGTGACCAGAAGTTGTCCTCTGACTCCACACACGTGCCCTCACACATACACACATACTTAAATAAACATTAAAAAGGAACTCTAGGGCTGTCAAGATGGCTTGGTGTGGTAAAGGTGCATGCTGTCATGCCTGACAACCAGAGTTTGATCCTCAGGAGCAACATGGTAAAAGAAAGGAAGCAGGGCCGGGCGGTGGTGGCGCACGCCTTTAATCCCAGCACTCAGGAGGCAGAGCCAGGCGGATCTCTGTGAGTTCGAGGCCAGCCTGGGCTACCAAGTGAGTTCCAGGAGAGGCGCAAAGCTACACAGAGAAACCCTGTCTCGAAAAACCAAAAAAAAAAAAAAAAAAAAAGAAAGGAAGCAAACTAACGGTTTCAAGTTGTCCTCCGACCTCTACATATGCACTGTGACATGGAGACACACACACACACACACACACACACACACACACACACACACACACACACACACACACTTAAATTTAACAATTCTTAAAGAAAAAAACACTGGGCCACTCTACTCCCAATTTCTCTTTTTTTCTTCCCATGAGAACCCAAACCCCTCATTTCTAAGAAAGCATAAGGTGGCAAGGAACATTCTTAGTTCCTAGAACCCAAAAGGTCTTACAACAAAGGGAGGGCATCTGAACACTGTGGTCCTTCAGTCACCTGTGCCCCTCATGAAATCTCAACCATATGGTGGTACAAAGAAGACCTGAACACTGACAACACCATTTGGCATGCCAGTGTGAACTCGGGAGATCTCATAAGCCCTCACCCCTAGATAAAGAGCTATAGATAATGAATGACTGCGAAGAGAGGTAGAATCCGTGTTCCCCAGGGAGAAGCTCCCTCATTGGCTATCCAGCCCAAATGGGCATCCACAAAAACACACATATTAGAGCAACACTAAATGAATTAAACAGGTTATACTTATACACAGAAATGATTTATATATATATATATATATATATATATATATACACTGAAATGATTTTTATATATATATACACACACACACATATACGTGTGTGTGTGTGTGTGTGTGTGTGTGTGTGTGTGTGTAACAATAGCAATTAAAGAAAAAGAGGCTGAATTTGAGAGAGAGTGGGGGGACATGGGAAGAGATGGAGGGAGGAGGGAAGAAATGACATAAATACAGTACTCCTATGAAATTCTCAAAAAAATAAAAATTACACTAAAATGAACTGGGTTTTAGGGAGTGTGAGGGAACTGCAGGAAGAAATGGGAGGTAGCTGTGATCATTTTGTTGTATACATGTATGAAATCCTCAAAAACAAAGAAAAGTTTAAAATAAAAAAGGAAAATCTCTGAGTCTGTTTGATCTTTTAAAGTTTGAGCTCTACAAGTATGAGCTCTGTCTTTCTGTTCTTCACTTGCAGTCTAATCTTTGTGGGAGTTTATGTGTCCTGTATCTACTGAGTTACTTCAAGAACAGATAGATACTGGCATATGGAGGAAGAAATGACTCCCCACACTTCATGAAGATAAAAATAGTCCCCAAAACTGACCCATTAGAAGAAGCAAAATAAGTTAAACTTCATTGCACAAACAGTGACGTGTTCATTCTCACATCAACAGACACTATTGAATACCAACAAACCCAGACCTTGACTGCTAGAAACATACTGATAGACAAACAAATTCTCTTTCTCAGAAAGCTTAGTGCCCAGTAAGAAAGAAAGGCACACAGGCAATCTCAAAACAGTAAGGGAAGTGTTTTAATAATATGAGGTAGCCTGGTCTTTCCTACTCAAACTCTGGTCCCCACACATATCAGCATGAGTAGGGGACTTGTTAGAAATGCAAGTTCTAAGTTCTAACCACAATCTCCTAATGAACCAGACAGTCTGTGAATAGGACTCAGGACTAGATTTAACCCTTTGATGATTCAAAATGACTTCAAGTATAAGAGGCAAAGCTACAGTACATTCAGGGCAAGGCAAGCAAAGAGAGTGGCATTCACAAAGACATCAAAACAGAGAAAGTGGCCATATCCTAGAAGCAGCTCCATTTTGAGTGACATAAATACTTCTAGTTCAACAGAGACATGGGTGGAGTTGCCTCAATATGGTCCACATAGAAAGCAGAGCTCATAGTTAACAGACTTAGAGTGTATCTAGAAGATAGTAGGGAGCCACAGATAATATTCAACAGGACAATGAGATAATCAGATTCAAGCATAAAAGGATCCTTTCATTGAAAATGACTCAGGGGAGCTGGGCGGTGGTGGCACATACCTTTAATCTCAGCATTTGGGAGGCAGATGCAGGCGGATCTCTGTGAATTAGAGACCAGCCTGGTCTACAGAGCGAGTTCCAGGACAGCCAGGGCTATACAGTGAAACTCTGTCTCAGGAAAAAAAAGAAAGGGAGGGAGGGAGGGAGGGAGGGAGGGAGGGAGGAAGGAAGGAAGGAAGGAAAAGAAAATGACTCAGAGAAGACTGAAGACAGGAAGAACATTTACAACCATTTAAGCAACTGAAGCCAGAGACAAATGTCATTTACAGGTAAGGAGGGCTAGGAGAGAAATGGAGGAGAACAAAGCCCACACAGCCATCAGCACAGAAGGCCCACTCCAGAACTGAAATGGCAAATCAGTGCCTCTTTATCAGTGACTAAGGGACATCTCACTGCAGGACTCTGGCACACAGAACCATCACCTCTGAGGTAAGCCCAATCAGTCACAGCAATCAACAGAGTATTATGAATAAAGAGCTGGAAAGTCCGTCACTTAAAAGGAAACAGCAAAGGCTGAGAGCACTGAGGAGTGGGAGTGAATGTTCTGTGGAGACTCAGCCACCCAAGCAGAAACCAGAACCAGGAAAGGCTCTGCCTTCAAACATATCCTGACAAGCCTGCCTACTTCAACCCTAGCTCTATTGGTTTTATTAGCTGGGCAGAGATATTTGCTACTTGACGCCAATTTTGAGCTCTGCCAGTATTTTTAAGAAAAAATACCTCTGAGTAGCCAAGTGTGGTGGTACACGTCTATAATCCCAGCACTCCGGAGGTAGATGCAAAGAAGACCAGGAGTTTAAAGCAAGCCTTGGCTACAGAGTTTGAGGTCAGACTGAGCTACATGAGACCCTGTCTAAAAAGAAAAACAAAAAAGAACATGAGGAGAAAGAATTCTTCCACATCTGTCTACATAATCTACAAACATATGGCTCATTATACAGTTTCTCTAGACACAGGAGAATTAGATTTGCTTGTATTTAAAATATTCAACTCCTTGATTCTGTTTCAAATGAAATGCAAATATTTGATGCTGCAAGTTATTATCTCTAGGGAAAATGTGCTGTTTGTAATGAAAGAGACATCAAAAGACTCATTAACAAGTAATACTAGTAATAAAATCCCCAAAGGTGAAGTTCACCCTCAAAGTACCTTAAAAATCACACAAAGGTGAATAATACGAATTACAAGGAAGTACTGTCCAACAGAATGTCTAAAGGGTATGTATACTCTTTCATCCATAGAACAGTTCTGCTTAGACAACAAGACTACCCTGAAGGCTCCTATAAATGCTGCTGCCTTAGAGTTCAGCCATCTCACCCATGAAAGTAGAATGATTTTAGACTAAAGTCCTTTTCAAGTTTTAGCAAAAACAATACAAAAACTACTTTTAGCCATAGTTTTCCAAAGTAATTTAGGGCTCTAATTTCACCATCTCAGGTCAATGTTAAACTGTAGAAATCTCTCTGAGCCTAATGTGCCGCACACAGTTGCTAGCTCTAAAGATAATCTAAATTTTCACAGCAATGACTAGTCTGGAAAGATATGCCCACTGGTGTAATAGAGGCAAGAATGTTATAGGAGTAGCCAACCACTTTCTGGTTGGATTTAAAGGCTACTCCATAAGACAGAGCTCATGCATGGTACAGTTAACTGGGCCAAAAACCCATGGCTAGCTAGGTCATATTCCCTAGGAGAGAACCTAAAACTATTACTATTATTATTATGCTAAATGAATACAGTAGTAAACTACCCCCTGTTGTTGTTTGTATTTTGGTTCTTTGGGGGGCCCGCCATGCAGCTCCCAAATAAATCACACACAGAGGCTTATTCTTACTTATGAATGCCCAGCCTTAGCTTGACTTGTTTCTTGCCAGCTTTCCTTACCTTAAATTATCCCGTCTCCCTTTTGCCTCTGGGCTTTTCCTGTTCTCTTGCTTCTGTTAATCTTACTCCGTGGCTTGTGGTGTAGCTAAATGGCTGGCCCCTGGAGTCCTCCTCCTTCTCTGGCTGCTAGATCCTCTCCTCCCAGATTTCTCCTTCTATGTATTCTCTCTGCCTGCCAGCCCCGCCTATCCTTTCTCCTGCCTTGCTATTGGCAGTTTAGTTCTTTATTAGACCATCAGGTGTTTTAGACAGGCACAGTTATATAGCTTCAGAGTTAAACAAATGCAGCATAAACAAAAGTAACACACCTTAAAATAATATTCTACTACAACCCCCTAGATTAGTCTATCTCTAAACTTTCATCAAGAGAAGCTTCTTGCTGCAGTAGACAGTGATTAGTACAGAGGCTCACAATGGACAATGTATGAAAAATAGACTACGGAGTGCTCAGCTCTAGACGGCTAACTACAGCACGCCCCCTGTTCCCAAGGCTCAAAGACCATCATGGAAGAGAGTAGTAGAAAGAATGTAAGAGCCAAAGGCAGTAACTATCTGAAATGAAATTATGTTTGAAATGGCATGACAGTGTCATTGCACACATGAAATCATGGCAACTGTGACCACATGAAGACCTACACAAAACTGAGCCAGCTACAATCCCAGCATATTCGGGGGAGGGGCTCATGAAACCCCACCTCTAGCTGAGGAGCTATTGGCAAGTGATGGCTGCTGTGGGAGGGAGAGTCGGTTTTCTTGGATACCCATGCTTCAGCAGACTGTCCTTCACCCATGCATATATGTGAATTCAATGGAATTTTTAAGAGTATATGGAGCTGGTAAGAAATAGTGGTAGGGACATAGGGAGAAGTTGGAGGGGAAGGAAAGGGGATGATTTTATCAAAATACATTATATGCATATTAAATTCTCAGACAAAAGAAAGCTATCCCCACGAACATAAATGAATGTTTGGTAACATGCATTCACTACTCTACTAAATGACAGGTACTATAAGTATCTAATATACCTATTTTCATCCTTATAATAACTTTACAAAGTAGGTCCCATTGTTTCCCATTGGCAAAACAAGAAACTGATGATTAGGTAATGTAAGTAATATACCAAGACCACATGCCTAGAAAGTAAAAGAGGCAGAACATGAATTTTTTTTGTCATTAAGCTCTATGGTTATCTCTTTCTACCCATCCATCCATTCTGTAATAAAGAATTGTTTCATTTTCAGAAAGGACCTAATGGCAATACCTAAATCAATTTTGTAGGTCAAGGATCTTCTCTTGAGATGTGAATGACTGTTAGATTTATATCCTCCCCCATCATCTGATACAGCTTCAGATTACAACTGGTAGACTATTAGATTATCCAGAAAACCTCTTTTTAAGCACATAGTTGTTGTATGCGAGCAGCAGTTGACATGTTTTCACTGTTTAAAGAATTGAGTTAGGCTACAACGCATACAGTCAATTAGTCACTAGTTTACTGTTATTCTCATATGTAACACTGACACTACTTCGATGGACATAAACATTTCTTTAATAACCACTGTCTCAAATTCTTCCATGAGAAGCCAAGGTCTTCTACTCCAGAAGGAGAGGTATCTTTTGCACTGTCAGGGTTTTTCTTGTTGCTTAGAAAAGAAGCAGGAAAAAATAAGAAGTCAGCAGTAAGAAGAGACTTTGTTAAGGCTACAGACTCAAAAATACGGTAACAATGTTCCATCCCTATCCTTGAAGCCTTGTAGGTCAGGTCAAGGCTGCCTGTCTTTGCCAGAATGTTCTCCCTTTCACACTCAAGATAGCCTAAGACCAGATGGGAAACAGATGCTCCAAGAATCCAGGCTGAAAACAAGAAATACTTCTGAGATTTAGGCTACAGACTGAAAGTACCAATAAAGTGCAGGTTCCAGAAACACACAGACTGGCGTGCAAATTTGGGGTGGCCCCTTCTTAACACGTTAACTTCTAAGCCACCTGCTTCCCACACCTAAAAAGAAATCCGAAAGTCCATAGGGCCCTATCTTGATCTCCAGCCTCATTTCCCTCCCACTTCAGGCTCGTCACACCAGCCTTCCTTTAGTTCAAGTGTGTCTGTTCTCTATGTGATATGTGGCAGACTGGCTCACTCAAAATATATTTGACCCTGTCTTAGCATAACTCCTCGTGCTGCATGAGCTGCCGAGTTAAAAAACAATTGCACTGCCCAAATACTTAGTGCTCAAATTCCAGATGGGACATGGGTTCCACTAAACAAATACACCCAATGGAAGCCTGATTCAGATCCAAGTTACAGGGTTAAAGGAGCAGTGAACAAGGTCTTCAAGTGCCTTCATGAGGGCACACACAGTGCGGAAGTAGAGGTGAAACAATGGCAGCATTTCCCAATCCCATAGCTTTCTGACTGTGGTGGAGGCAAAGTTCCCTTTGAAGCCAGGCTTATCTGTGAGAGTTGAGGTGTTGTTCCTATAGGCTTAGAATTTCTTCAGGTCTTTTGAAGATTTACTAGGTTATCCATACTATATAGCACTGCTAGAGAGCACTTTTGCTAAATTAGTCAAAGGACTTCCTGCTGTCCACAATTAAGAACCTGCCCAGTGAATGCCTCATTGAGGCTCGTGCCACAACATCAAAGATTCCTATCCCCACCTTGCAGCTCCATCCTTGCCTGGTCAACTTAAGTCCTACCTCGTGCTTCACAGCTCAGCCTGAGCATCACTTCTTTGGGGAAGTCTTCCCTCACTTTGCAGCACTTTGCAGCCCTGTGTTGCATCTTTCTGTTTCCTGCCACTAAAACTCCCTTATCTTTGCAGTGATTCTCAGTTTTCAAGTCTACACACATAAATGCGATTGTATGACTTGAACTCGTCTCCACAACTTGGCTACAAGTACCTTGAGAACAAGTTTGCAGTCCTCAATGTAACACTGGAATGGTTGCTGACTCATGAAAGCTACTTACTAAGATTTCCAAATGGATGGATGTAATATCTACTGGGCAAGACTGTTGGAAAGACTGAAAGAGCCAATCACAGCATTGAGATTAAATATACAATCTATCAGTAGTCACTACTGTTGTTGGAGAAAAGCCATGATACTACCGCTCACCTCACATCAAGAAAAATACTGATGAGCCAAGAGCTAAAATAGTGTCCTTATAAAGGCAGCTTACATGTTAACAGCCTAGTCTACAACTAAGACCAAAGAGTCCTGGAGAGTAAATCAGAAACAAACACCACTCTTAGTTCTACTTTTACAAAGTGTTGTCTAAGATCCTGTATTCAGGCAGGTGTTTTCAGCTAAATCTAAAACACCAAATCAAAGAAGCTTCTAAGTATCAGATCAATGTGCACCCTAACTATACCTCAGAAAGTTCTGGCTACAATAAGCCTTCATTCAGTGCAATGCCTCACACCTTGTGTGAGAGCACTAATGCCAGAAATAGAATGCATTCATTTGCATTTATTTGCAGTCTAACTACCCAGTTGTAATGCCATTAAATCTATAGCTATTTATCACCATTCGCTCAATACCCACTACCTCTAAATATAAATGCTTTCAGGACCTCAGGCAACACTCTGATCAGTTATGATAATTGCTGAATTAATATCTTATTCCTACAAATATCCTTCACCTTCTCTCCCAGATATATATTTCCCTGGAGTTTTCATTCAGTAAACCAATATTTCTTCAGTATTAGCATCATATAATTAAAAAAAAAACTTTTTGCTTTTTATTTTAGAGGTAACTACCAGCAAAGAAACAAAGCAAATAGCCTTTCTAATTTTCAAGAAGTATGGCCACATAGTGAGCACTTACTGAGGAATACAATCAATGATTTTTTTAAAAAGCTTTCACCTGAGAAAAAATAAACTTCAGTATCACTTGAAGTGAAATAGTTCTTTCCCCAAGAATAATAGCTAGAAAAATAGAAAAAGAACTATAAACAAGCAAAGGCAACAAGAAGACAGGAAGCTTGATACTACAAAAAACAGGTCCTACTTGTGGTCATAGTGCCATTCAACTACCTACGGGTTTTACAGTGACAATGCTGTGGAATAATCCATCTGCACACTGTGAATATGTATTACTCTCATTGGTTAATAAAAAGCTGACAGGCCAGTAGCCATGGAGGAAAACCAAACTGAGAATGATGGGAAGGAGGGCGGAATCAGAGAGTTGCCAGCCAACTTCCCAGGAAGCAAGACATGCTAGAGGACAGGTAAAGCCATGAGCCACATAGCAATACATAGATTAATAGAAATGGGTTAATTTAAATGTAAGAGTTAGCTAGTAACAAGCCTGAGCTATTGACTGAGCATTTACAAATAATACTAAGTCTGTGTGGTAATTTGGAAGCAGCTACCAGGATGAGGAGTGGGAGATCAGGACAGGAAAACTACTGCCTACAAGACACAGTGGGGTAAAATACACATTAGACAGTCTACATAAACCTTTTTATTCATTAGGAAATGATATAAAAATCCAGATAGGGTTTGAAGGAAAATGGAGAATGGATCTGGTAAACATTATCTCAAGTCAAGAATGGGTATATATAAAAAACTATAAAAAGAATCAAGACAGTTCTACCTCTTTACCAAATAAACAAAACAGAGAGGCTACACCTACTATCTCTAAGAACAAATGACCTTTTACCTAATCTATACCCATAAACTAAATGTGCTGATTTGAATAAGCATGTCCCCCTATTCACAGATCTAAATACTTGGTCCCCAGAGAGTGGCACTGAAAGCATTAGGAGGTCTGCCTTGTTGGAGGAAGTGTGTCACCAGGGGTGGGCTCTGAGGTTTCAAAAAGCCCATTCCAAGTCCAGTCTAGCCTTCCTGCTGGCTGTGGATCCTGATACTCTCAGCTACTTCTCCAACACATGTCTGCCTGTGTGCCACCATGCTTCCCATGGACTAAACCTCGATTAAATACTTTCCTTTATAAGAGTTGCAATAGTCATGGTGTCTCTCTACAGCAATAGAACACTGACTAAGACACTAAGTGATTCAACTTTGTTGTCATAATCATATAAACAAGAGATTCTCATTACCCACAGACCTGATGTTCTATGGAGCAGAAAAGAAACTTGGGTCCCTAACCTCTTTCAAGTACCTCAAGTGCCCACAATCTATATTTGAACACATAAGGAGCAGTTTTCTGCACACCTTGTAGAATCTCACGGGTCTAAAGTGTCAGTTTATGGTTTCAGGCTTAAGAATGTCAAATCAGTTCAAAGTCATAAATAGATCAGACATAATTTTTAAAAGGACTAGGATATGAAGAAGCAATCCACAGTAAAGGACACATAGGGAAGAACTTCATAACTTTAAAATATTCCAATTCACTGATATATATGCTAATTAATATACAAAGGTTAGCATTTTTCACATAGGAGGATGACAACAGTCTATAAGTTTGTTAACATGTTATATTTACAAAGGTACCAAAAAAGATATATTTTCTACATTATGTCAAATGTGTTCATTGGTGTAGCTTACAATCTGAAAATTTCTATAAAAATTACCAAAGTGTAGACATTTTCACTAAAGAGATCTATACCTAGGAATTGAACCCATACAACTGCAAACAATGCTATGCTTGCAAGAGCTAGATGTCAGCAAGAAGGGGCTTCTTAAATGGTTTATAGAAAATGCATACAACAAAATCCCAAGAGATGTGTAAAAAAAAACACAAAAAGATAGAGTCTTTGTGTATTGCCACAGAATGTCAGTAAGGTTACTGCTAAAGAAAAATGCTGAGTATATAACAGATGTATAATAGGTTACTTACCACATGGCTGAACTACAAACTTTGATTATACTACATATAATTATATATGTATTTGAATTAGAGTCATATATAATAACAAGTATTTTGTATACAGTTATACAAAAGACATGTGTCATAGTTGTTTCTGTGATGGGTGCTTAGAAGGTAGGAGTGAGAGGGTCACTTTTTCCTCAGCATCCTTTTCAATATTTGACTTTGTAAAAATGTTTAGGCTCCAAGGAATAAGCATCTTAAGAGCTCACAACACACACCCACAAAATAACATCTGCAGTGTACTGCTCACTGTGTAATATGAAACAACCCAAACTGCAGACTTCCCTCCCCATGGCCCTGTTAGGAGTAAACTAATCGTGGAGTAGTTCATTTGTCCCCACATAAGTTTAACTTCAGTCATTCATAGGCAAGCACATCATCCTGACTTAATGGAAAGTACAAGAAAACACAAGAACGAAATGTAGAGATAACACTATGCTGAATTAGCCACTGGGGCTCTTCAATAGTCAGGACGAGTGTTCTTAGACAAGGGGGAGGGGGAAAGATTCAAAAGAAAGGTCTAAGTCAACATGTGTATGTATAGGACACAGAGAGAGAGAGAGAGAGAGAGAGAGAGAGAGAGAGAGAGAGAGAGAGAGAGAGAGAGAGAGAGAGAGAGAGAGAGAGAGAGAGAGAGACCTAGTGATGCCTCAAAATGAGTTCCTGAAACCCTGGGTGAGCTCTGGTGGTCCTAAGCTGCCTTGTAGGCCACTTCCGAAGCTAACCAGTGGCCGAGACAGTGCTTAGCTTGCTGTCTTTATGTGGTGACTTGCTTTGCTCTTTTTCCCCGGCTCAGAGCACCAGCTCTCTCATGAGGCCACTGTAATCACTCTGGCTGGCCCCATCCTAATCTTTCAGCGTTGTCTATACTCTGCTCTACTTATTTTGCCAGAATCCTGATCCAATCCACCCACAAATAACTTTCATAGAACACAAGAAAAGAAAAAAACGATTATCTCAGGGCCACGTTGGCCTCCTCAAAAGACTATTTCTTTTTGTTCCCATCAAAAGTATTACAGGAACAATTTACCTGTGGCACAAGCAATTCTCTCCTGACCTACGCCAACAACATTCTAACAGAGATTCATGAGTGTTTCTTTCTTTTATCATCCTTACATGTTTGCTTTTTCTCATGAGAACTATTCCACAAGGGCTCAAGGACTAGGGAGAATTTGTTTCTGGGCCTGAGTATCTAAAGTGAACTCTCAGGGTGTTGGGGAGAAACATGGTAAAAAAAAAAAATTGAGACTGAGTGGGAAACAAATATACAGCTACATGTAATAAATGCTTTTCAGTTCACAAACTTACATGAGCATGCTGCTAAAATTTGCTTCTGTACCAGTTTGACACAAAATTTGCAACAAAAATAATAGCTCCAAAACCCAAATGCAATGGCAGGCTTCTAAAAGACTCCAAGTTCTGTTGCCATCATTTATCTAAGAAGAATGGTGATCAGAATGTGCTCCACAGCACTGTTATGCTCATCCCTCCAGAAAAAGACACTGTACAGCAAGCTTGGTTAGGGTTTCAAAAGTGGGGGTGGGGGGAGTTCAAATAGAAGATCATTGTGTTTTCATCAGATATAGTTGCAAGGAAATTTCATTTGCCAAACCAGCATCCCTAAAGTTGGGTTTAAAAAAATAAAATGCGAGAGGGGTATTATGAATGAATGAATTCAAGTGCACATGTAGACACACACACACACACACACACATACACACACACACACACACACACACACACACACACACACACACACACACACACTCTATTTGTTTGGGTCTGCATAAAATGTTCTGGGAACATTATAAAAAATTCTAGTTGCCTTGAAGATGGAAATACATAATGATCAGATTCCCATTCATCTGATTAAGTTTCACCAATAAATATACAATTGAGCAATAAACTGTTATTTTTTAAGTATGGAAAACTGCAAGCATCACATATAAATGAGCACAGTAGGAAAACTCTCATAATTCCTGCTGTTCTGGAGGGAGAAAGCAGAGATGAATTCAAACAAAGGAGGCAAAAGTAGAGATAAAGAGTAAAGTTTCCACTAGAGAATGCTGACCACCTGAGAAACGACCAGTGTGGTGAGAGTGAAGCAGTGAGCTATTGTGGCCAAACAGGAAAGCAGAGACCAAACGACATGAGAGCCCAGGAGTCATGTTCAAAAATGTGCATGATATATATGGTAAGAATGAGGAGCAGAGTGACAAATTCTAAGTCAGTACAGGATGAGCAGCTAGGGGAGAGATAACTACATTTATTTTTAACTGAACTTAAAAACATAAAATTTGTACATAATAATGAGTGCTATGTGGTGTTTCAACACATGTACACACTGCATAATATTTAAATCTCTTGCCTGTTAGTGTTTTTAAAATCTCTTTTGTTGCCAAGCATGGCATCAGTGCCTTTAATCTCAATACTCGGGAGACAGGGGCAAGCAGATCACTGAGTCCTTGGCCAGGCTGGCCTATATAGCAAATTCCAGCCCAGCCATGGCTATATGGTGAGAGCCTGTCTCAATAAAAAAAAAATCCACTTTTGTCTGCAAGAGGATGTCAGCTAGAAGAAGGCAGATTATGGGTTAATATCACAGATTCAGTGACAGGAGATAATTGCCTGAACTGAGAAGTAAGGTAGAACAGACAGACAAGAGTCTGGCACATAAAATGGTCAGGACTTGGTAACTGAATGGGCATAAGGGATGAAGGAAGAGTCAAAGACAATGACCAACTTTCTGGTTCATGGTAATGGGTAATGGACCCAGGAGAGCTGGTACTGTGATTAAAGAACCATCAATTCAAAGTGACAATGAGTCATCAAAGTAAGACTGTCTGGCAGATAGAGACACATCACCACCAGCTTCTATGAGCTAAAGAACAACAGCGTGAGAAATGATTTCAAGGACCACTGCATTAGGGGCAGTCAGAAGGAAGACTACAAAGAAATTGCAGCAAAAGTAGCCACAGAACCAGGAGGGTAGGGTATCATGCACATTTCACAGATAATGAGAATATTCCAAGAAGAGCAGTGACAAAAAAACAGCCAAGAAATTCAGGAAGATGAGGACTTGACCCAACATAGCTTCCAACAATCCTGGTGAGACACAGACTGCAGAGACAAGTGGGAGCGGAAGGTATAGCTGGAGATGCTATGCGGGCAGAATCAGACTCTACATGCAAGATGTCCAGAATAGCTTATGAAACATGAAAACCACAAATGGCCTCTGAAGACCTGATAACAGGTAAAACAGAAAAGAAGACTTTCAATTTCTTTGAAAACTCCCATCAATCATCCACCAAAATAAGTCTCTGAAATTTTAATGAGGAAAAAATCTATTTAAACAAAAATATTAAGGAAAAAATACTGAACATTCCAAATTTTGGAACCTTAATTTGACATAAACACCTCCAAAATGCCAAGCCCATGGGCTACAATAGCACTGGCCATGGGTCCTAAGGGCCTCCCCTAGGACCCAGAATTCATGTCCCCTTCTAACTTTTCCATGGTGGCGGCAGTGACTTGGAGTCAGGGTGTGCTGGCTAAGGCTGGGATACCCCCGAACTTCCGATCTTCCTGCTGTCCGCTACTGTTCCCAGTTTAGGAAGTGCTGTGGACTCAAGCACTGGTTCTTGCTATGCTAGTCTGGCATTTTACCCACTGAGCTACAGCTTCATGCCCCCACTGTAATTAAGCAGGAAAGAAAGGTCTGAATAGAAGGCCACAAATGAAGCTAGAACAAAGAGAATAGACTGCCATCAGCACAGGAACATGGCACCATGAGGGGAATTAGTCACTCCAACAAGCTTAGCACTGTACCAAATAAATATTAATCCCCCACCACCAAGAACCTTCACTTCCAATCCCCTAATCTCCATGACTAATTCAAATTGGCATTTTGCTTTCTGTAACATGGAGTCCAGCCAAAGCAAGCTGACAGGCATAAGAAGGAAACCTAGGAGCTGAAGGAAAGAAAATGCAGCAACCACGAAGAGCACAGACTGCCATCCTGGGCAAGAAAGGCCCCTTGCTGTCTTCCTGAACAGAAGGCCATGCTTCAAACAGGTGCTAGGAGAACAAACCAACATTAAGAGACTCAGACCGACACACTGCTGGGACAGATTGCTAAGTCCACACCAAGATGTTAATGCAACAAAAAAGAGAAAGAACTTGCTCCAGGCCATGTCAAGCTGGACCTGGGCAGAACCTGTTTTTTTTTTCCTGTGCTTCCAATAGTCAATTGTTGCCAAACACCCATACCCAGCCTCTGGTCTTCCCAAAACTCCAAACACATACAAACACAGAACTCTTGTTCATCTCCTCTGGGCTGTCTCAAAAGCTCCATTCGTGATATTCAACACTGAACTTACAGCACCAGATTTTTCCTCAGCACCACTTTTTGTTCAGTGCTTCCTTGCTTAAGATGACATCATCATCTCCCATCCAGTTCCCAGGCCAGTAGTTTGAGGAATGTGTCCAGTGTTTGAATTCTAGTCCATTCCATTTCCAGCTGTGATCTTGGGAAAACTCAATAAAGTATATACACCTCAGGCTTTGTCATCTAAAATGGAGGTTATAGTGTTACCCCCAAAGGCAGTTGTGAGCACTGAGTTAATATGCACAAAACAGTAAGTACAAGAATGTTTTTGTACATGTAGCTCTGTCTGCTTTCTTACCTGATCCCCATCCTTAACCCTTTACCTGGCTAACATCTCCATCTCTTCACACTTCAAATGTTATGTTACTCCCCAAAGAAGCCTTCCTTGACTAACCTCTAAAGTACAGCATAATTTTCATTCACATCATATACTATACCCATATGTTGACTTTGGGATGGCTTGGTTAATAGTCATCTCCTAAAATAGTCTGAAAGTTCCATGAGGGTGGGATCTAGTCATGGCACATCTCATTTAACATAGTATCTGGTACTTTACAGGTATTCATTCACTAAGTATTTGTCAACTGAAGGGTTCAAGAAACATGCTTCTCAGCAGAAGAAAAATCACAGGACACCAATACAAATGAGAGTTCATGGCCTTGCTTCCAGGGAGCTTGGTAGAAAGGGTCCCATAAGCCTCACCCTACCCCTCAGAAGTCAAAGATTCACTGCTAATTTGACCAGTGTTTCTACCCACTCAAGATTTCATCTCTACAGAAACAACATACTCTGCAGGAACCTGCAGTCCACACCTTAGAGAGCTTTGAGAGGAACCCTTCAATCCCTTCCCTAATGCAAACATGCCTCCCAAATTTGTGTGATTCTAGTGTTTAAAGGCACATATTTTTATACCATGGGATCTCTAAAACACAGCCAAGTACTACATCTGGGGCTCAGCTGAAGAAACAACCTTCCATTCCAACTTGAGGGTAAAACTGATCTGTACTGACCGTAAAAGAGAATGTCTTTTTCTTTTCTTTTTTTTTTTTTTTTTTTTTTTGAGTTAGGGTCTTGAGTTTTAGAAGTTGACCTTGAACTCACTATGTATGCAAAAATGACCTTGAACTCGACACTCCTGCCAGTATGCTCCACAAATAACAGACTTTCAAGAATAGTTTTGGGATGAGTATGTAGTGGAGTAGTAGAGTCCTTGCCTGACATGGGCAAGGCCATGGAGTCCATCCCCAAGCACAAAATATGCACTCAAATACACACACACACACACACACACACACACACACACACACACACACACACACACACAGGAGGGAGGGTTATAACATCTAATGTTCATGATACAATCTAGCCTTCTTGTAATATGGGACTCTAATGTTGAGCTAAATGTTTAATATGCAGACTCTGACACTGAATTTTACTAGACTCAAATTCAGGTTCTGTCACATACTAAGTATGAATGAAATCTTAGACTTGCTGCTTGACCTCAGTAGTACCTAGAGCCATCCATCTATACTAATAGAGACAGCAGTGCCTAGAGCTTATGGTTATAGAAAATATTACATATATCATATATGGTTTAATTACTATCTTTTAGAGAGTTCTTTGTAAACAGAGCACTGCTTTAAGATCAAGTTCTGTGCCATGTCTAACAGTGTCCTATGCCCAAAAGGCATCCACGGAATGAACTGCAGGATCTTCTTCAGACTGTTTATTCTCTTCCAAACTAGCAGCCTACTTCTTTGTGGGAGTGTCTGAGTCCAGTCCTCTATTTTGAGTAGATCTGCCTGTGCAGAAATGGTCCTTCTTCCTGAGTTCCACAATTGAAATGTTATACAAACCCCCACCCACTTCCTTTTGTCTTTCATGTTAAAGAATAAACCTAACTTTTTGATAGTTTCTCTCATGTACATGTACACACACACACACACACACACACACACACACACACACACACACCTGTCTTTTTTTTATTTTTTTATTTTTATTTATTTATTTATTTATTTTGGTTTTTCGAGACAGGGTTTCTCTGTGTAGTTTTGGTGCCTGTCCTGGATCTCGCTCGGTAGACCAGGCTGCCCTCAAACTCACAGAGGTCCGCCTGGCTCTGCCTCCCAAGTGCTGGGATTAAAGGCATGCGCCACCACCACTGGCCTGTCTTTAATAATATACTTTCCCGACAAAGGAACTTAGAGATACTATACAAGACAACAGCTATGGACAGAGGAAAAAATCAGAGCTCTTTATCCAAAGGAAAACCCTGGAGAATTAGAAGCTGAAACTATCTAAGCTATGGTGTGACCAGAAGAAACTGAATATCATTATACCTGCGCCATAATATTTTGTATCTATTACATGCAAAAAGTAGTAGTTGCTTATAGTTACAGACCAATTGCTATCCATATGGCATTGTCTGGGGCACCGAGAGAATACAGAACAAGTGCAGCCTTCCAAATGCTTACCACATAATTGGAGACACACAGCAAATGGAAAACAGTTAATTAGGCATTAAACGAATAATAATAAAGAGGAAGGCAAATACGAGACAAGCTGTTCTAGGAAATGTGAAGGTCTCCTGGAAAAGGTACTCCATGATTAAATAGATGAAGGGGTGGGGATGCTTTAGACACACTGAGGATCAAGAGCCAACCTCTGCTTTATTCTAGAGACTGAAAGGAGTTAGAAACAGGGAAGATTTAAGAAAATATACAAGCAAAAGAGAAAAGTGTAATGTTTGAATGATGAGGTAGTTTTATACCTTTCTCAAACAAAATAGAGAGTGATCAAAAAGCCATGCTCCTCAATAGAAGACAATGAAATACATCTGACAGGAGAGCAGAAGGACGGATGACTTAGAAGGAAGAACACAATCAGTATGTAAGGATGTGGGCAACAGAAAAGGGTCATGGAGGAGATACAAAGTATGGTATATATATGAAATGTTAACAGTGAAGCCAGGCATAATGACCTATGCCTGAAATCTCAGCTCTTAGAAGGTGGAGACAAAAGGATCAGCCTCAGGTACACAGGGAGTATACATTATGGTGAGACCCTGTCTCACCCAACCAAAAAAAAAGGAAAAATGTTAAAATTAAGTCCATTATTTTGTATGCTAGCTGTAAAATAATAATTTTAAATGCCATATTTCTTCCAGGATTTTCTTTATAAGAGTTTTTATTTTTAAGTATGTGTATGCATGTGTGTCTGTGTGTGGGTATATGAACATGCATGCAGGTACCTAAGGAAGCCATAAGAGGGTATTGGACTCCCTGGAGCTGGAGTTACAGGTTGTGTGCTGCCTAATGTGGATACTAGGACAGGAACACTGATCCTCTGCAAGAGCAGTAAATGCTCTTAACTGCTGAGTCATATCTCCATCCCTAAAAGGCATATTTCTACAGTACAAATTTTCTCCAAGTTCTGTCACTGACGTAGGCCCACATCATCGCTTACCCGAATAAGAGATGCCTGACGACGAAGTGGTTTGGATACTGGAGCCTCTGATGAGGATCCTTCAGGCTGGCCAATGGGCTGTCTAGTTTCATAAGGACCTGAAAAACAAGAGAGAATGCTAGCAGGGTATACAAATATTCTACTCCAAAATTATTATTTCACACTCAAACTGATGTAGCATGTGCTTTTCAAGGAAAAGGTAAAAAAGGAACTGGAGTGTATACTCCAAGAGCTACCTGAGACTCACAAATCCTGATCAGCTTGCGTCCATAATTTCACTAAACAATCTAAAGACATCTAGCCAATATCATGACAAGACTAAAAAAAAACTCAAATCAGGTTAAGATTAGGAATAAAATGAGAGAGTAAAACAGTGAGAGCCTCAATGAAATTTAGAAAGAGTGAATCAATAGCTAGAAATGTGCCACATTACAAGTATTCATTTTTACTCCTGCTTCTTGTGGTATTTTGGACCATGCTCTGAAGTGGTGGGGCTCATTTTTGTGTTCCTTCGTGGTTTTGAAGGATGTGACTTTAGCCTAGAATCAATACTGGCTGTAGGTCAGAATTAAACAAAGGCCTAATTTGAATAATCAGCAGCTCTAGCCATATAAACTGCATCTAGGAAATGGCAGTACTTTGCCTGGTGGGCTCTTTTGACTTCCTTCATCTTTTCTTTAGTGGCATCAAAACAGAAGCATGCTGTGGATTATTCCCATTGAAACTTCTATCACTTAAAAAGCAATGAATTCAAATAGCAGTTTCTCCTTACTAATTTCATGCTATATTCAAACCAAATTTACATTCATTTGGGGAGAGAAACGTAAAAGGGAACCATAGCCTTGGATTAAAAACCAAATGAATTAGCAAAGGAAAAACTCAACTGTGCATCAAGTAGAAAACTCAGATATCCAGAATAGTTTTTTCCCCTGGTTGAATGTGTACATTTCATCCCTCCCAATTAAGTACAGGAACTACACTATACATTTTGGAAGGGCTGAAGAGTGCACTGCTTATTTGAGGTTGGCCTAATGCTTATATACATCATCTATACCTATTAAAAGGTATCATTTTATTTTAAATGTTTGGATGTTTTACCTGCATGTTTGTCTCTATAACATGTGTGTGCATGGCACCCACTGAGACCAGAAAAGGACACTGGATGCCCCAGAACTGGAGTTATGGACAGTTGTAAGCTGCAGTGTGGGTACTGGGAACTGAACCTAGGTCTGTTAGAACAACAGTTAGTACTCTAAACCAATGTGTAATCTCTCCAAACCCAAAAGGTATCATTTTTGTTTGTTTGTTTGTTTGTTTGTTTGTTTGTTTGTTTGTTTTTTCGAGACAGGGTTTCTCTGTGTAGCTTTGCACCTTTCCAGGAACTCACTCTGTAGCCCAGGCGGGCCTCGAACTCACAGAGATCCGCCTGCCTCTGCCTCCAGAGTGCTGGGACTAAAGGCATGCGCCACCACTGCCCAGCAAAAGGTATCATTTTAAATGAAAAACTTTCTCTGCAGTCCATATTTATGAACTCTTTCAGTAGGAAAAGGAAAGACTTTCCTCAAATTTTTATTTTGCATTGAAGATTTTTTAAAACTTAAGTTTTCTGAAGGCTGGAGAGGTGACTTAGTGGTTAAGAGTACTGGTTCCTTTTTAAGAAGACTCAGGTTCAATTCTGTGGGAGCCCAAATTACTCAGGGTCAGAGAATCTGAGCTTGCTTTACCCAGCAGGGCTGCATAATGAGATGATTTGGCCATGGACGTGGTTACCAGGTGTTTGGAAGGGTCTGCACTTGGCTGTACAGTGTGCTTTGATCTTGCAAGGGGGAGGTCTTTTGCTGCTCCTCTTGGCATATTACAAACAGCCCTTTTGAATAAAGTACTGGGCAGCAGCTGGGTATTGACCGAGGGCCCTCCCAAAGCCATCCTGTGTCTCTGTCTTCCTCCTCGTAGTCTAGGTCTTTCTATCTAATATTCCTCATTCCTCTCTCCTCCACCCAAGAACCCTTCGATAGGTGGAAACAGGTCAGAGCTGGACTCCAGCAGACTCCTACACAATTCCCAGCACCCACATGGTAGATCACAACTACCTATAACTCCAGTCCCAGGAGATCTGATGCTCTCTTCTGGCCTCCACCCACACTGCATATATTTGGTGCATATACATGCAGGCAAAACACTTACACACATAAACTAAAAATAAAGGTTTTTTTATTTTTTAATAAAAAAATACGTCTTCGGGCTGGAGAGCTGGCTCAGAGGTTAAGAGCATTGGCTGCTCTTCCAGAAGTCCTGAGTTCAATTCCCAGCAACCACATGGTGGCTTACAACCTGTAATGAGATCTGGTGCCCTCTTCTGATATGCAGGGATACATGCAAGCAGAACACTGTATACATAATAAATAAATCTTTTTAAAAAATGTCTTCTAATTCTTTTAGATGACAAATCTAGTTATAATTTATATATGCTTCCCTATTTAAATGTATCCAATTCATAATATAACCCCAAAGAAAATTAATATGAACTTTGAACACTAAAATTCAACATTATTATAAAAATAAATTATCTTCTTTATTCTACAGAATGCCAAAACAAGTATATAAAAAAGAGTAAATGTATTGCATGCTTATTATTCTATTAATCAATAACCAAAATATTTTAAATGATTTTACTACCTGTAAAATAAGTTTCCAAGTCACAAAAACAGGAATGCTATTCTTCACTCCTTCTAATCCAGAACACATAATAATGACCTTACCAATATGGTAGCAAGACAGTTAAATAAGACAGTTAAATATAACCAGCTCCAACAGAAAGGAGAAATTAACACCCAAAATGAAACCATTTCTCATCTCTGTGGACTAACACTTTGAGGATTTAAAATATATAAATATATAAACTGCTTCTTTCTGTAGCTTACTTCTAAATAAAATTGGGTAGAGAGCAGAGGTGACTGTTACGGTGCCATCTTTAGCATAGTTTGATCTTTTTCAAATAGAGAAGGCACAGCAATAGCATGTCGAGAACACCAAACTGGCCAGACATTGTGGCACACACCTGTAAGCTTAGCAGGCAGGAGGCCAGACTGCTGCTCATGAGACCCTGAGAGAGAAAGAAAGAGAGGAAGGAAGGAAGGAAGGAAGGAAGGAAGGAAGGAAGGAAGGAAGGAAGGAAGGAAGGAAGGAAGGATGGATGGAAGCAAGCATTCAGACTCACAACTATTTTGTTTCTTCCTAGCAACTAGAACACAAAATTATAACACATTAAAATATCTAAAAGATTGCCTAGCAACGCATTTAGTGCATTTCAGAACCTACTAGGAGTAGATACAAATGTAAATACCACAAAAGAAAAATTCATAGAGAGCATGTAACCCAAGTCTTCAAAAGTAATTTTTCAAATTGTGGGCAGGCATTGTCCTCTCATATGATTTTTTAATAATCATTCCATGTTGATGAAACCACATTAAACTCTTCATACCAACTGAACCTTACCAAAAGGTTTTAAGCACAGTAATCTGAAGCATGGCTAGGATCCTAGTGAGCTTCATGAAACCCATGGACTTGGGCTTCCCGTAAGAGAGAGGGTGTGTCTACCACCCAGAGGAGACCCTCCAGCTCAAATCCCTCACCTACAGGGGTCTTAACATGGAGAGACAGATGTATTTCACCAGCCAGGCTTCGATGGAAACTCAGCTACACAGGAGCTTACTTTGGAGAGGCAGATTTTCCTCTCCTACTATGGGGAAAGGCTGGGCTGGTCAAGGCTGTCTGTGACTGAATAAGTGGGTATCTAAATCAGCCATATAGCTAAGAAGTGTGCTCAATTTAGCTATATGAGCAACAGCTGATAATTAAGCTAGCATCAATCTGATTTCTAGCTTGCTCCTCAACTGAATCTACACTCAGAAAAAGGGAACATTACTTATTGTTTAACTCTCTTCCTTCCCAAATAAAACCCAAACACACAAACCAAAAACCCTTCAATTCCTTTACAAGAGGTTTCATATGGAAGCAGACACATCATCTTTCTCCAAGGAGAAGATTATTTTTTAAAACCCTAAATATTTCATCACACTGAAGTTCAGTATCTAAGTGGAACTGTGACTGTTTTTACATATCTACCCAAAAATTCTACTCCAAAGTGTCAGAGAAATGACAACCTTAGTCACAAAGATATTCATGAACAAATATTTATGGTATCCTGATTCATAATAGCCAAACACTACACATTACCCAAATGTTCATCAACAGAAGATTAATGGTTATTAATCCATGATTATTTGTGCAATGAAACCTACTGAATAATAAAATAAAAGGAACTACCAATACAATGATATGAATTTTGACTCTTATATTGAGGGGAAGACAGCAGATACAAGTAGAATTATTCTGCATGTTTCCTTTTGCATGAAGTTCTAGAAGAAATAAAACTGATCAACAATGATAAAAATCATTACAGTGCTACCTTTCAGGGCAGGAAGTAGCTGGGAAGGGGCATCTGCAGTACGAGGGAATGTGTTTTATCTCAGGGATAGCTAAATGAGTATATCCATTTGTTAAAATTCAAAACTACTTAAAATATGTGCATTTCATCATACCTAGATGTTGCCACTTTAAAACAAGTATGAAAAGGAACGAGGGCATACAGAGCCTGGGCATCGACTCCTTGGAGTCCAGAAAAGAGGGAAACGGGCAGTCTCTTCAGTGCTGCAGGGATGGCAGCCCACTTAGGACAGGATGAGAGGGTGGGGCAAGAAACATAGGACACAAACAAGGACTATCAAAGTTAGAACTTAGTGATAGGCTGACTTAATAGACCACAAATACATTTACCTATGAACTAAGCATTAATTTCCAAGCCCAAATTAGATTTGAAATAGAAGAAACAATTCCCCTTCTTTTAAAAAGGCAAATTATACAACAGAAACTACAAGAGGAGAATGAAGCCTTCTCAACTCTGTGTAGTTTCAGACACCAATGAGATAGCCAATTTTCAGAATGATCTTTTTTTTAACTATCTATTAGGAACATCAGCTTGCATTGCATAGAATGTAATTTCCAAATGAGTTTACACTCCTATTCCCACTGAATCCTTCTAACACCCTCATCATTGCTTTAAAAGAAAAACTATGGTTCAGAGAAGCTCAATGGCTTGCCTAAGGTCATGCAGGGTCCTCCCGAAGCCAACCTCTGGTTCTAACCCAAAGCTCTTTTCATCACGTCCTACCTGCTTCTCTCGGCAGAAGGACAGCCCTCTTTAGTTCAGCCTAGCATATCTTTGTATTTCTGTGACCCTCTAGAAGTCACCATCTTTTTTTCAGTGCAGCAAAATCCTGCAGAAACTGGGTCATTTCCACCACATCCCACAAAATGGGAAGGGGGTTAGAGGCCATTGCACTCTAGAATCCATTAGACTGGTCATATCCGAAACTAGAAGTGGGAAGCACAGAAGGACAAGGTGCTGCAGTGGATTTATGGAGCCTCACACATTGCAGTCTGGGCAGGCAACTCTGCAAGTCATCCTGAGAACCAACTCTCATATTTTACCCCTGAAATGACCAGAAGAGCATAGATATGAGCAAGCAGACAGCCCCATAACTGTGCATGCTGCATGATTCTCAGCAAAACGCTACCCCAAGCATTTCCCTTAGCCTTATCCTAAAACATAAAAGCTCAATATTTTCATTTCTGTCCCTGGTCTTTAAAGATTGGATCAGCTCTCTTGCTTTTGCATAGTTACATTTTAAAGAATTTTCATAAAAGCAATTATTGAGTAAATATGTTTAGTGTTCTTGCAGAAGGGAATAACGATTCTCAAAAAAAATGCAAACCCTTAGCATGCTACACTCCTTTAATGAAATTTGTGTATGAAATATTAAATCATCTAAATAGTTGTTTACAAGTCTAAAGCCCAACCAGTTTCCAGGCTAAGAAACAAAGCACTGCTGAGATATGCTCCATTTCATTTTTTTAAAAAAACTTTGCTTGAGAATATAAAATGAAATTGAGCCATGTTTCTAAAGACAAGAGTAATTAAATCAGGAAATTAAGCAGCTGGTGGCACTGCTGCCTGGTAGATTAAGGAGACTCTAAGACATTGCCTGTGACAGCTGGCCCCTGGTCGCCTCTTACCTGAATGCATCTGTTCTGTGCCGATCCGCAGTTTGCTGTAGCCATGGCTCAAGGACACCCTCTGATAATGAGGCGGGGAAGAAGGAGGGGAGGCGAGGGGTGACATCGTGGGAGACTGTGTTTCCTGCTTCAAAGAACCAGAGCAGAGTTCAGAGGCAACCACTGGAGAAACCTGGCATTCTGAGCTGCAGTTTAAGAAGCAAAATGTGACTCTACGGCTGGTGACCTGGCTGATTTAACAACCGGGTAGAAAGGTTTCCTCAAAAATGCACCATAGCAAAAGGGTAGTATTGAGGATTCAAAATCATTAGTTCTGTACTATCTAAATTACTAATACCAACCTGAAATGCTTTAAGTTAGTCCAATAATATTTTCCTTTGAGAAATGAAAGGCACTGATCACATAAGAGAATATATAGCCCTCAAATGTGGACAGATTCTGCTTTCATTCAATTAATGAATTAATGAGTCTTCCGTTTTAAGACTCCTATTTATTGAATTTATATTCACCAAGTATAAATCCAGAATATGCGATAAAATGTATATTTTCAATGTTTAATAGTGGGTATTCTTGGAGCTTACTATACAAAATTAAATGTTGGGGAAGTTGCTTGTTTCATATGCAAAGACTTCAGAACATAGCCATCCCATCTAGTATACTACAAAATACTAAGATGAAGTCTTCATAGGTTTAACTGTGAACCTGATACAGGACTCTAGGCCAAATAACAGCCTGAGCCTGCTACTGCCTTTTGTCTTTTTTTTTTTTTTTTCACTACCAATAGACTGGAAGTATAGGGTACCCAAAAAACAAAGAAATGGTGCTTTTTCTAACACAGAGACTATATCGGTTTCTTTAATTTAAAAACAAACATGCAATCTGAGATAAGAGACTAGACTTGGAAACTTCCAGAAAATCTGCCACTGTGGGACAGTGAATCCTCAGCCCTCTCTAAATGCTGGTGTAAACACATACCAAAGTATACTTAGTACAAATTCCTATGTCTCTCTAACACACCACTTAAATGACTAAAGCAACATTACATGGAGTTAACAAAATGAGCTATGCCTCTTTTAACTATAAACATAAAACTCAGGCCAGGCATAATGAAGCACACCTATAATCCCAGCATTCAGAAGGCAGGAAGACCATGTAAGTCTGATGCCAGCCTGGGCTTTACAGAAAAACCCTGTGTCAAAAAATAAAAATAAAAAATAAACCTACAACCTTGAATATCCAAGACCATCAAAGCAAACCATGCAAGTTATTTTCTAGTATAACCCTTTAATATTTACTGCATTTTAAAAAACATCTTGATTCAATTCTTCCTAAAATACAGCATGTTCCTTTACCTTACAGAAGATAATATTAAATATAATCCGACTTCTCTCAAAGGCTCTTTTATCAGAAGCATGAGTTATCTCATGATGTCCTTGGGATTTCCTAATATGAAAACTGTTTGTCTCTTCCTAAAAGGCCCACTCTAATGGCATCGTTTTGTCTTTATTAATCACCACCTGATGACTGCAATCAGTGGCCTGATTTTAAAAGTCCATCCTCCATATTCTGGTTCCAAGCCTGCTAAGTGGGTAATAGCATTTACTGAGATGCCATTCCACATGTTTCCCAAGAAAGGATTCCCTGGTAAAAAGTTTGGTAAACAGATCTCCAGGTCTCTTTACAATAGAACCTGCCTGTCGATATGCACTCTTAATTTCCAAGGCTGATGACTTATTCTTTCCCCTATGAATGGGACATGAGGACATAGTTTCCAAACACGTTTAATCAGAGAATTGTTTGGGGATTCTTTTTGGAAGGGAGCACTTGCTAACTTCTAGAAGTTATGTTTCTTCTCTTTGGTTTTAGCTTTGTTGTTTGTTTCCATGTTGTTTTAGAAGTTACATGTCAATGAACCTATTTAGAAAACCATTGACCTAGAGAAATCAAATAAGTGTATTAAATCAACAGCATTGTTTGAGGCACAATTCTATACTAAGGCAGATTCTAAAGGGCCAGTGGGTGGCTAGCAGTAATTCCTATGTGTCAGCTTCTTGCTACAAGAAAACTTTCCTGGCTCACTTCCAAATCTGTAATTGTGTTCCAGATGGCAAGATTTACTGGGAGTTTGGCAACAGACCAGAAGCTGTACTCCATGAGGCTTCACGGTCAGAACTGACTGAACATGCCGAATCACACTCTCACCTGTTTATCCTCGTCGTCCATTCTTTTGAGGGAATTTTTCTCGGTGGTTAAGTATGGAATCTGAACCTTCTTTCCGTGCAGCTCAGCTGGGTTCCCAAACCGTATCTCACCATCACTCTTTGACATCACAAAGCGAGGCAGAGGCAGTTCTTTAGAAGCAGAGGCAGAAAGGCTTAAGTGAGGCTACATCTTAAAACTGCAAAAAGGGGAGCTCAATGGCCAAAAAGAAATCAATTTTTGAGGGAAAATTTCAGAGCACTAAATATAGTTTAAATTTTAGTTCAGGCACAATGCAGACGCCTATAATAATGTCATGAGAAAAAAATGTAATGCTTAACCAAGATATTCCAGCTTAACATTTTCCATACTGAACAATCACCACAGAACAAATTCAGGTTTGGGACTATCTCCCACTTGATCCTGCAGAAAAAGGATGTGAATTTTATCAAAACAGGAGGCAATGATAGCCAGCAAAGTTTATAAATGCTTAAATACACCAGATGCAGGGTTAGGGGCCTGCAAATACCAACCCATCTATCTTCACGGCAATTCTATAAGATAAACTAGCATTAGCAATTCCCTTTACAGCTGTAGAAACTGGTGTGGGAAAGCTACATAATGTCCCCCAGGACCACACAACTAATCTCTGGGCAAGACACGGTTTGAACCCAAGCAAACTGATTCTTAAGAGTACCCTACATTAATGTCCACCCCCTTCCTGGGGGCAACTTACTGGGTTGAATAGTTTCCCACTCAATATAATTCTCTTATGAGTTTTCACACTCAATCTCTGGTTGCCTGTTGATAACATAATGAGGAAAGTGTTATGAAGTCAGATCAATTGCTCTAACATTTACACAGATTCTAAAGACAAAACCATTGGCCACTCACAGTGCGACAGAGAGCTGTCTGGCATATTTCCTTATCTTTCAAATTCTGACAGAACTATTCTGGAAACAGCAAGTCACACATAAGCACATGACACAAAGATCCACACAAATAAGGATAATATTGTGGATTAGGCATAATGATTTGCATCTGGAGCCATTGTTCAGGATACTTCCCAGTGTGTCTTTGCACTTCTGTCATCCCTCCACTCCAAAAACACAGCTGTGCTTCCAATGATGGATGCTGTGCTAAAGCCAGGAAACATCTTAGCAACAGCAAGTATGCTATTCCCTGGGCAAAGAAGGCCCCTGGTTCTCTAATATCCACATGTTTATTTTTAGTTGCTATGTCCACATTTGATTCAAAGAAGGGGGCAATTATGACAAATCCCTGCGGGATCAATCAGCTAAGGGCCTAAGAGTCATAAAGAGATAAATCAATCTGAAAACTTAAATCGAGATTCCTCTCTAAAGAAAGATGGTCACCATTTTTAATGTTTTAATGTTTCCCAGCCATGGGCAGCTCTCCAGCACTGAAGGCGGAAATGGATTTCAAAAGGAAAAAGGTAAAAGAAACTCCAGAGTCTTAGTGAGTCACACAGAAGCTAGTCCTGTGGCGCTGTTCACAGAAATATCTCTTTCAACGGGGTCTGACAAATAGATCTAAAAATATAGCACAAGAGCATACAAAATACTTTTTCTACTCTGGCCTGACCATGAGACCATTAGTCTACTTAAAGTACTTCTTCAAGAAAAAAAAAATCAGTTTCTACTCTCCCCAGCCAGTGCTTTGCTGGCATTTGGTCCAGAGAACAATGGAATACGAGTGTAGCATTACGAAGGTTAGCAGCTGTAGCAGGACTCCCAGATACCCGTAAGGCCCCTGTCACTCCACACATTCTTCCACTTTGGTTATGGCATTTCTCCAGAATCATTTGCCTAGGAAACAAGCATTTGCCTCCAGATGGACACCAAACAGTGAAAGACAAAATACAGCTGAATTCTTCCTGTACTTTCTTCAGTCCTATGATTTTTAAACAGCTCTCACTTAGAATTGTAACCATCTCTTATCATGACAGTATCATCTCCCTGAAGCTGTTACAAGCTATTAAAAAAGTAAAAGTCTTTAAGTCTTTGGTCTCAATAATTTTCTTTGTTATCTGTACACAGAATTCGATGGTGAAATTTTATTAGAAAACAAAATAAATAAAACACCTACTATACAATGATGTATGCCGAGTGTACTGGCTGGTTTTATATCACCTTGACACAAGCTAGAGTCTTCATAGAGGAGGGAGCCTCAGTTGAGGAAATGCCTCAATGAGATCCAGCTTTAGGGCATTTTCTTAGTGATTGATGGGAGAGCCCAGCCCATGGTGGGCGGTGCCATCCTGGACTGGTGGTCCTGGGTTCTATAAGAAAGTTAGCAGAACAAGCCATGAGGAGCAAGCCGCTCCCTTCCATGGTCTTTACATCAGCTCCTGCCTCCAGGTTCCTGCCCTGCTTGAGTTCCTGTCCTGACTTCCTTTGATGATGAACTATGATGTGGAAGTGTAAGATAAATAAACCCTTACCTCTCCAACTTGTTTTTGGCCATTGTTTTGTCGCAGCAGCAGAAACCCTAAGACACAGTGATTTCTGTTAGGTCTCAAACCCAGGACAAATGGCTGAGGTGCCTATTGAACATATCAAAGCAGATGATGGCCTTCAGGTTCTCCCTGAACCCCTCAGCCCCTACCTATTACAGGATATGACTGGCATACTCCACCCCTACCCTAATCTCCAGCTTGGGGGGAGTGGGGAGGCTGAGCTGCCCTTCCCTAACAATCACAGGAGGTCCTTTTGTAGTAGCTGCTTAGAATCTTGTCTCCAAAACTTAATTAAATTAACACATGGGAAACAAATTAAGAGCAGAAACTGTTCTTAACTGCTGAGTCATCTCTCCAGCCCCCTAGCATTTTTTTAAGTGATGAGCTGGGGAGATTGCTCAATGGGTTAAGGGCACTTTCTCTGCAATCAATGAGGACCTGAGCAAAAAAGTAAAGAAGAACTCCAGGGCCTTAGTGAATCACACAGAAGCCAATCCTGTAACTAAAGCTCTGTCTTTCAACTCAGTCTGCAAAATGGGTCTAAAACATAGGAAAAAGAATATGCAAAATACTTTCTACCTTGGTCCAACCATAAAAACATAGCTCTACTTCAAGGATTTCTTCAGGAAAAAAGCCAAGAGATTCTTGGTATTTCTAATCTCCCCGGCTAGTGCTTTGCTGGCATTTGGTCCAGAGAACAATGGAATACGATTGTAACATTACAAATGTTAACAGCTGTACCAGGACTCCCAGATACCTTTAAGGATCCTGTCACTCCACACATTCCCCAACCTTGGTTATGCGCACTTCTCCAGAATTATTTCTAATCCCCAGAACCTATGTAAAATCCTGGGCATGGCTGTGTGTGCCTGTAACTCCAGCACTATGGAAGGAGACAGAAGTATCCTAATAAATTGCTGGCCAGCTGTCTAGCCGAAAGAGCAAGCATTCTCCAGTTTAATGAGAGACCCTGTCTCAGATCAATAAAGTGGACAGCGATAGAGAATGACAGATGGCATGGACCTCCACTTACACATGTGTAAGTGTGCACACACAGACACTTCATACATGGCAACACACATACACAGGAAGAGAGAGCACAAAAAAGAAAAACATTAAAGTGAAATAAGTTGGTCACAGGAAACAAATATCATATGATTCCACTTACATCAAGAGTAGTAAAATGCACCGGGCGGTGGTGGTGCACGCCTTTAATCCCAGCACTCGGGAGGCAGAGCCAGGCGAATCTTTGTGAGTTCGAGGCCAGCCTGGTCTACAGAGCAAGATCCAGGAAAGGCACCAAAGCTACACAGAGAAACCCTGTCTCAAAAAACCAAAAACCAAAAACCAAAAAAAAAGAATAGTAAAATGCATACAAGTAGAAAGATAAAGAGGGATTGCCAGAGATAAGGAATGAGGGGTAATGGGTAGTTGTTTAATCAGACTTTCAATTTTACAACATGAGGTGCGAATTACTAGAAAATGCATGTATACCAAAATGAATAGACCTAACTCTACTGAATTTCACACATAAAATGGTTAAGATGGGAACTTGTGTGCTATATGAATTTTATAACAAGAATTTTTAATTTTAGTTGAAATTTTAAGAGGTCAAATTAAGCTGGGCAGTGGTGGTACATGCCTTTAATCCTAGAACTTGGAAGGCAGAGGCAGGCAAATCTCTGTGACTTTGAGGTCAGCCTGGTCTACAGATCTATAGATCAAATTCCAGGACAGCCAGGGCGAGATAGAAACCTTGTCTTGAAAAAAATCAAATTAATTTTAACTATTTTAATCCCATATCATTTCAACATATGACATAAAATTATGAAGGATGTTGAGGTAACACAGCAGGGCGTAAGCACTCTGCCTAGCATGCTCGAATCCCTAGGTTTGATTCCAAACACAGCCAAAATATACACATATATCAATGAAATAGTTTACACTTGTTTTTAGTGAAAACTCTTGGAACTCACGTGTATATTTTACTCTCAATGCATACCACAACACACACTGTAAGTGTTCAGCAGACACACACAGCTATTGGCCACCATACTGGAATAGATAAGCCACAAGGAAATATGGGTCACTGTGTTCAGAAACCTGTATCTCACTAAGAACTACTATAATGTTAAATGGCAGCAAATGAGTCTTCCTTAAATAATCAAATGATATTTTGTATGTAGGTATACTTTATACAGATCATTTCTCGAGTATTGATTTGCATGTATGTGTGTGTATGTCAGAGATAGGGTGGGGAGGGAAAAGCAATATATAAATTAAAATACCAAATTTTCTTTCATGTTCTTTTCCAGTCCCCTTCCTCCTTCTCCCCACTGTCAATGTGTAGTCTCCTGGCAAGATCCAGAGCTTTTGCTAGATAAAAGAATCAAAGATAGGCCAGCAAGATGGCTCAGTGTATAAAGATGCTTGTCGTCAAGCCTATGACAACCTGAGTTTGATCCATGGGACTCATGTGCTAGAAGGAAAGAACCAACTTCCAAAAGTTGTCCTCTGACCTCTATACAAATACTTTGGCATGTATGCACAAGCACACACACACACACACACACACACACACACACACACACACACACACTAAATGTAATTTTATTTTTAAAAAGATCAAAGATTCTGTCAAAGAATCCTATAACAAGCATAAATAAATAAATGTGAGGAGCACTGCTCATAAGGTTGAAGACAACCTTAGGGATGGAAGAAGCAACACAAGAGCTGAGGACCACAGGTATGTGTGGAGAGGTTGGAATGCCTAGAACACAGAACTGATCAGCCATACAGTGGGGCATCTGTCCAAAGCAGCTCTAGCTCCCCATAGGAAGGCTGAGAAGGGGAGAAGGTATGAAGGAAGCTGCTAAAAGGACCACTGAATTGTTTGTTTGTTTGTTTGTTTGTTTGTTTGTTTGTTTATCGAGACAGGGTTTCTCTGTGTAGTTTTTTGGTGCCTGTCCTGGAACTAGCTCTGTAGCCCAGGCTGGCCTCGAACTCACAGAGATCCTCCTGGCTCTGCCTCCCGAGTGCTAGGATTAAAGGCGTGTGCCACCACTGCCTGGCAGGGCCACTGAATTTTAAAAAGGAAAAGAATTGAGATGAACATTAGGTAGAAAGGCTTAATGGGAAATCCCAACATAATGTTCAGTATTCAAATGTCCATCTCTGCTCCCGGAAGGAATTACACACACACCAGCCTCACTTGGCCACACCTGTACCTCCTGGGATCCTTAACTCCACCTGGGGCCATCCTATCCCACCCATCCTAAGGAGTTGTCTTTTCTACAAGGCACCAACCTGCTTGTCCCACTCAGAAGATTTATCCTCCAACTTTTAAAGATAAAGAAGGCTTGCCAAATAAGCAGGGCACAGAGATCGCACCTCCCCAACCCTTTCAGTCTGACAAGAGAATCTCTGCTTCTATTTTTCTTGGATAAGATAATTCTTGTTTGAGGAGGAGAAAGGCACTGAAATGCTCAGGATCTAGGGAGGTGGCAGGGTTAGCATTTCCACTGTGCCTAAGAAGGCTTGATTCTCATCCTACAGGCAGCCCAGCTCTCTCAGTGTCGGCGCCTCATCGCAGCAGAGTCGACTGGACAGGTTTTTGTTGTCGGGGAAGGGGCCCTGTTCCATACAGTGCAGGACATTTAGTACCATCCCTGCTCTCTACCCACTAGATGCCTAGAGCACCCTCTCTACAGTTCTGACAACCAAAAATGTTGGCATACACTGGCTAATATCTCCTGAAGGTACAAAGTCCCCTGGGTTGAGAATGGCCATTTTCCAGCAAGGAACCAGGGAGTAAAATGGTTTGCCTAAGAACCTTTGCAGTGGTAGGCTGGAAATTATAACATGGCTCACACATCTTGTGATTTCACAGAACAGTAAAAATACCATTTCACCACGGACCAACATAAAGTTGCCAAATTTTTACTTTGCCAAGAATTTTAAGCCTCGTGTCATTTGGGAGTCTGAAACAGTCGGCTAGCCATGGTTCAAGGCCAGTTTGCGATACAATGTGAGAACCAGCCTCAAAATACAACAATGAAGAATTTTACCCAAAACCATAATTCATTATAAGTTTTCTAAAAGGACACCTAGCAATAGGGGGGAAACTTTTAGGATTAAACATATTCATGCTGTAAATAACTCCTCTTTCCTCCTAGTCCTCTCTCCTTCCATTGCAAATAGTGCCAGACTACCAACAGAGCAGGAGCCATTTTGGAGAAACAATCCTGAAGACAGCAGGAATCACACCATTGTACTTTTGGAGCGCAGAGATCTCAAGGGGACTGTAGAAAAGAAATCAAGAGGTCTGTTACGTGGGAAAGAGCGGGAAAACCCACAACTGTGTTTCCTCTCCCCTAACTGCAGTTAAAGGCTTTCTTTCCAGTAAGTATGGAGGCAGCCAGCCCCGATGGCATCATTATAGTACTTGCAACTTTCCAGTTGTTTATGTCATTATACTTGTAAACAGCTTGGTGTATTTATTATACACGCTCATTACTGCTCTACAGGTATGGCAGCTGGTTCAACCACTGTGGGATCTTTTATTTAATGCATTTAATAAAGAAGTATGTATATTGTTATGAATATGCTAATATAATTGGTTTCCTTTATAATCCTATGCCTTTGTACACATTTGAAACATTGGTCTAGGCTAGGGTAGAGCTCAGTAGAAAAGCATATGCTTAATATGCCCAAGGCCCTGGGTTTGATTTCGAGGACCCTAAAAGAAAAATAAGCCCAAGAAGGATTCAATTTGCCAAAATGGTTCATGGCATTCACAAAATGGTTAAGAACCCAACCCTGCATCCTGTCTAACTCTCCCTTAGTCATCATAATGCTCAAGTTCAGTCCCCAGAAAGAAAGATGGCAGGAATTCTCTCTGTTCCATAAGTTGTTTTCCCAGCCACCCCTTTAACTGTTCAGCTACTCATTTACCTCCAGGTGCAACCAGGGTAAGGATACCAAAAAGCTTAATACCAACATTAGGGAGGCATTAACTGTCAGGGTCATGGAAATGCATATTTAGCACTTAAACAATACTGATATTAAGTGTTCCCGTAAATGATGTGCCCTATGTGCCAATATAGTAAAACATATATTTGTACTGTAAGCAAAGTTCTTGGGAATGTTTCACATGACTTTCATGAGAAGTTATCACCTTGGCTTCATGTATGAATCACTCAAAAATCAAAAAAGCTCTCAAAAATCCTACTGCTCTGGATGGACACCAGGTTAATTAAATATAAATGTCCCATATTTTCACTTTGTGTTTAAAGCCCTCCAGGTGATTCTCAAGGGAACTGAGATGGGTGATAAGCAGCCCAGAAGGACTTCTGCAAAATTTCCTCAGGAGTTTCCAGAGAATCTGAATTCTAATTGATTTAGTTTAGAATGACAACTGATTAAGATGCCTTCCCCATGTGCCACCGCCTGAATCTTGAGAACTCCAAGAAGGCTAATGATATATAGCTCAGTGGTGGAAGCCTTGTCTCATATGCACAGGATGCCCTAGGTTCCATCCCAACATGGGAAAGGACAAAAAAAACAGTGCAGAACTCTTGAAAAGATACATTTATTCTGCCAAAATCTTGGTAACCCCCAAGTCATCAGAACAGTTCATTCCGGAACACGGAATTAAAAGATGAGCAGATAGGAATGGGAGAGTGAGAGGGACAATCAGTTCCATGTAACTCTTTCAGTGTGCCATCCTAATCCCTAACAGAGCCTTGAATGATATTACTGCTACCTCAAGTGGAAAATTAAACTGAATGGTATTATTTTGCCACAGGCTAGAGAATTCCTGCCCCAGTCTCATCTCACTAAAGAACAAAAGCTATCTTAACCACCAGTTAAAGGGAACTAATCCTAGTTCACTCTATGAATTTTTCCCCATTTGAAAAAGAAAAAGAAACCAAAGCCACCTGATGAATTTTCTTATTTTCCTTAGCATGAAGGTAGGGAAAGCTAGGAGAAATTCCACAAAAGCTTACAGGAAAGGCCTTAGACACACCAAAAAGAGTTCACACAAATAAGAAACCTGTTATAGACAATAAAACATAGAAATGTGAGCTACTCACCACATTTAATACTTTCTGTCCGAACAGGGAGGCCGGACTGTGCTGCAGCAATCAATTTCAGGGCAATGTAAAACTGTGTTGGACCAAAATAACCAACCCGCTTTGCACCACACAGTTCTGTGATCTGAAAGAGACAAGAAAAATGATACTGAAAACCCCACTCCATAACAGGAAAAAAGAGACAAAGCTATATAATGAAACCTTGAGGATTTCACAGGATAACTAACCAAAAAGTCCCTTGGGAACCTACATGTATGCAATGGTTGAGGGTTCCCCCTCCTCTGATTTAAAGAGCGATTTTTTTATTCAAATCATGAATTTCTACCTACTCACAATGTTTCAGAACGGATTGTTCTTCCTCCTTTGAAGACAAAAATAAAGATGACAAACGACGGACGGCTGTTACTCTGCTTATAAAAGAAGGGATGCCTTTGGGGGGTGGATTCTAATGTACAAAGTCTAGAAAGTCATTGGAGTGAGAAGAGAACAGATTAGTCATTACACTACTTATGCATTATCCTGCTTTACCAAACTTGAATGGGAATTAGTCAAGAGCTAGGGATGAACTCAGTGGTAGCACACTTGCCTACCATGCACAAAGCCCTAAAGTTCTCAGGCAAAGTTACTTTTTAGTAAATATACTTCAGGTGCTCACTTCAGAGTTGTTCAGAGAAACAACAAAAACACACTATGCACATAAATACTTAACACTGCAGTAACTGTTGGTCCCATTCTGTCACCTATAATTAGAACATATTCCTCCACATCTAGACAGATCCTTCCTAAAATCTTGGGAATAATAGTTTATTTTCAGAGTGCATTCTGAAAGCAGTCTATTCAAATATCTAAAAATCCCTATCCCATGATACAATGTCTTGGATGTGCTTCAAAAAAGAGAGGGAGAGAATACTAAGCATGTGGGGGAAATCAGGTGTAACCGAGAGTTAATAATGGTTGAAGTGAATGAGCGTCATAGCAGTTCATTCTCCATATTCAAATTTCTATACTGTCCATTGCAGCATTTACCACATTCTACCTTGGTTCTCTGTTTTGCTCTGCTTCCCATTAACACAAATTCTCTTCAAGACCAGAGGCAACTTTCTTTTCCCTCTTAACACAGAATAGACACCCAATTCTCAATCAACTTACACTCAAAATAAAATGCAACTGAGTCTTCTAGTACATCCACTACTATGAATACATAAATCACACATCCTAAGTTATAGATAAGGCTGTACATGGAGAACATGGCCAACAGCACCTGTGTCGTTTCAGTATGAAGATAGTTGTCTTACAGGATAATTCCTAATATAAAGAAAGTATAGTCCTTGGCAGGTGAACAAATGAACTATACTTCATAAAGTAAACAATAACGTTTGAAAAGTGTGAATTTAGGGTTTCAGCAGATAGGGATGCCTGCTGCAGAGCCTGAGCACCACAGTCTTATCTCCAGGCCCTACAGGAAGAAATGAGAGAAGCAACCTCTACAGGTTGTTCTCTGATCACACACCATGACACAGGCATCCATGGCATATGCATCCACACATGAAACAAATAAATAAAATGCAATAAAAACCTGTTTAAAAAGTGTGAATTTACTACCAAATTGACTTTGAATTATTCCTTTACTATAACTACTACCTCAAACTGGGAAGTGTTTTACAACAGGTAACTGAAGTTGCTGGGAAAACATTCATCATGGTACTTTAAGACTCACCCTATCTGACATCAGAAAACCAACTTGTTTACATTTGTTTCTATATTTTTATGTATAGTGCTAGAATCTCTGCAATTTACCCAGAGAAGAATAGACACATATAAGTGCAGTAAGCCCTTATGTCATATGTCTTTGTGCTCCAAACCTCTCAGAGATATGCCAAGAACTTTCTGAAATACATAAACTTCAAGGAAGAGAAAATAATTCAAAACCTTTGGATTTTACCTATGGAGCAGTGCCCATCAGCCTGAGATTTCTCATTCCAAAAGGCAGGCTATTTTTAGTTTTTGTTAGTTTGTTGGTTGGTTGATTGGGTTTTTTGTTTGTTTGTTTGTTTTTGTTTTCATTCATTAAAGCTCAAAGTATTTTCCGGTTAAATTCTCCATGGAAGCCAGGCGGTGGTGGCACATGCCTTTAATTCCAACACTCAGGGGGCAGAGGCAGGTGGATCTCTGAGTTTGAGGCCAGCCTGGTCTAAAAAGCGAGTTTTGGGACAGCCAGGAATATTACACAGAGAAACCTTGTCTCGAAAAGAAACCCCCCCCCCAAAAAAAAAAGATCTCCATGGAAAAGTTCTAAGGTGTGGGTAGAAATATGTTAATGACATCTAAAGAAGAAAGTGATACACCCAGCTGCTCAGTTAGCAGGAGGTATTTCCTAAACTGGCTCCTTCACTCCTCTGCTTTAGTTTACTCCAAATGGGTAACACGCTCTGATGGTTCCATCTTCCATTACATACTCTGCAGACTTCCAGTATAGAATGAGAACCTACAGGCTAGGGTTTGTTTTCTCAGGTGGGAAGCAGGAGATGGAAAAAAGGAATGGATGAAATCAACTTCTTACAACTTACAGATGTGCACTAAACTGGACATTGGCTACAAGTCAGAAAAATTCCCTGGCCTTTTGGGAGGAATCTGACAGGGTTCCAGAAGGAGGCTGAAGGCCACTAAAAAGCTTCCCTCCTACATAATTCTGTAAGATTAAGTGACTGTGCTAAGTAACCAGTCCATGCATACCCCAGTTTGCCTGAAATAATACTTTCTCTCCTAGCTGAAAGGTAATAAATTGTTAGACTAGTTCAAAGGTTTGAATATGCTTCTCTCTTTCAAGTATTTTTAAAGGCCTCCACAGAATTGTCTAAAAAGTTTAAACTCTTAGTTAGGAGGGGCTAGAAGAATTCTCCAAGAAATTCCTTCCTCCCTCCCACTCCCCGCTCTCTCGTGCAGCTGGTAAGTTCAGACTCTGCTCTCCCTTACCAGGTTCAAGTGGTACTTTCAGTTCCAAAGTGCTTCCCAGGTTCCTCATGTCCTTCCAGTAAAACTCAGTCCTGAGGATGGCTTTTGAGACCCTTCCAGCTGATCCACCCTTCCAACAATCCCCACCCGGAAGCTACTAAGACTCTAGGCACAGCAGACACCAGGTTCTTTCTCAACACCCATTACAGAGTCCTCTACACAGAAGCCAAATGTGTCCTTGTTTCTTCACCTGCCAGGCTTGTTCTTCACGTTACCCAAGGACTGATGCTATCTCCAAAACCTTATGCAATTCCATGACACTATGCTAGACTTGTCATCGATGTGACAAATACCTGATATGGACAACTTAGGTCGGGGGAGACTTCTTTCACTCAGCTTCAGTGATTTCAATCCAGTTTGGACAGTATGTCAGGGAAAGAGTGCTATCGGGCAGGCAGAGCATCTCACTTCCTGGCAAGGAAGAAGCAAAAGGGGGAACTGCACAACTGGTACTGTTAACTATTTCCATTGCATCCCATCCCATCTCATCCTCCATGTCCTCAGTGCCCAGCACAAGTCAATGGCATGGTTTTGTCAGGACTGTTCACTAGGAGTCATACTTCATGATGGTTCATCGACACTTTTACTGTTCAATGAACGTCTACTGGGTTAGTTTTCACAGCCTGTAGAGTTCTCTCTTGTGTTGCAATTACTTTTATGAGTAGCTGCTAAATTAGCTTTAGCCTTATCACACCATATAGCCAAAAGTTCCTACAAGAATATAAGAGATTGTGAACTCTTCCATTCCCCCCATTCAGCCAGGAGAATACTGGTTCAAACCTAACTGTTCACCATTATTCATCCTAGCCCTGAGATTCAGAACGCAGAGTAACTACTGGGTGATGCCTTGCCACTCTACAGACCTGCCTTCTTGTGTTCAGCATATTCCAGCAGATGTCAGTTGGCACACTCAACAATAACAATATGGAAGAGAATTTGAAAGACACACTCATAAGCTGTACCCCAACCCCTTAGGAAACAAATGAAGAGGCAAGTCAACTACATGCTGGCTTTCCCTTTTCCATTCATTTAAACTTCTAATGTCATTTCGGCAAGTCACTCAAGAAAAGATAAACACCTATTATGGTATTGCTCAATATGTCTGTCATACTGTAGTATAAGCCTAAATCAAACCACCTCACTAAAGAGAAAGCAGACATGCAGGGCTTAGGTGTGATACCAGACAGCAGATCTTTTTCTATACTTTATGCGTAGCAATAAAATGTTCACTAAGTAACACTATAATAGAATGTTCCCTAGTTATACACAAATAAAGCTCCCAGGTCAAAAAGTTAACTGAGTTGGGATTTTGATGGGGATTACATTGAATCTGTAGGTTGCTTTTGGTAAGATGGCAGCAGTAGAAGCATAGCTTGAACTGACTATCCCCCATGACTACCCCAGCTTGTCATCAGAGAATCTTCATCCAGAGGCAGATTCAGAGACCCACAGCCAAACATTGGGCCAAGCTCATGGAGTCCTGCTGAGGAAAGAGAGGAGGGATTGTAGGAGCCAGGGGGATCAGGGACATCAGAGGAAAACTCACAGAAATGGCTAGCCTGGCTCACGGGAATTCACAGAGTCTGAACCAACAACCAGGGAGACTGCATGGGACCTACCTAGGCCCTCTGCATATATGTGACAGTTGTGTATCTTGGTCTATTTGTTGGACTCCTGGTAATGGGAGCAGGGTTGTCCCCAGTGCTTTGGCTGGCTCTTGGGAACCTATTCGCTATGCTGGATTGCCTTACCCAGCCTGAATACAGGGAGAGGTGCTTGGTCTTGTGGCAGCTTGATTTGCCATGCTTTGCTGATGCCCCCTGGAGGCCTGCCCCTTTCTGAGTGAACACGGAGGAGGGGTGGATTGGGGGGAAGGGGAAAAGGGAGTGGGAGAAGAGGAGGGAGGAGAGATTGTGGTCAGGATGTAAAGTAAATCAATTAATAAAAAAGTTAATTAAGATATTCCAGGTCCCAAATTCAAAGACAGTATCAAACTGCATGTGATAAGGCTCAAAGTTCATCTTCTGTCCATTATATCAGAGGCTGGAAAACTATTGCCCATAGGTCAACACTAGCCACTGCCTGGTTGTCTATGGCCCACAAGCTGAAAATGGTCTTTACAAATGAACATTTTGCAATCCATTTGATGAAAGAAAATACTAACTTAGAATATTGCTAAGGAAAATGTTATCCCTGAAACATTAATTCTATTCTTCTTACAAGTAGATGTGAATTATTTTTCTGAAGTAGTTTTGGATGAGGATGCAGCTTTATGGGTAGAGTTGGCAGTCTGCATGAAAAAGCTCAGATTAGATACCCAGTACCACATAAAACTGTGTGTGGTAGCCAGACGTGGTGGTCCATGCTTTTAATCCCAGCACTCAGGAGGCAGAGGCAGGCAGATTTCTGTGAGTTTGAGGCCAGCCTGATCTACAAAGTGAGTTCCAGGACAGCTAGGGCTGTTGCACAGAGAAATCCTGTCTTGAAAAAAATAAAAAAACAAACAAACCTGTGTGTGTGTGTGTGTGTGTGTTAGCATATGCCTGTAATCCTAGCATTCACGAGATGGAGGCAAAGGCAAAGAATTGAAAGCTCAAAGTCATCTTGGGATACACAGTGAGTTCAAGGCTAGTCTGTGCTATATGACATCCTATCACAAAAACTAAAAAAAAAAGTCTAATCTTTTAAAATTTGTCAATAAATACTTTTTGGAAGTTCCTTTCTCCCTTGTTATACAAGCACCTATATAATAGCCTTATTTTGCCACTTAGTCCAAAAATCCCAAAATACTTACCATCTGGTCCTTTACAGAAAGGAATATCAAGCCCATACATAACAACACAGTGCCTCAATCAGCTGTATTTTACATCCTTTCATGTACTCTCAATAGCCATGTGGAGAGGGGATTTTCTTGAATTAATCAGTTACACTAGGTGAATGCCCCTTAAATTGTGAACACTTCCATTCATAGAAAATACATGTATTCACCCTCTTCTTCAGACCCCAATTTTCATCCATTCATTCATTCATTATACATTTGCTTTACATTTTCATAAGTTTTTAAGTAGAGACTTCTATATACTATTAACTTCCACAGAAACCAACTGGAACAAGTGCATGTCATACTGCAAATGTGAATGGAACCTATTCAGTGGGTAGGGAGATAGCACAATGGATAAAATGCCTGCTCTGCAAGCCTGAGAAGCAGAGTTCAGATCTTTAGCACCCATGTAAATGACCTGCCTGTAATTCCAGCACTCAGACAGCAGAGACAGAGGGTTCTCGGGCCAATATAGTTAGCTAGAATAGCCAAATGGAGAACTTCAAATTCAGGGGAGATGTGGCCTCAGTAAATAAATAGACAGTGATCAAGGAAGACATCTGAACGAGAGGACATCAACCTCTGGACTCCACATGCACACAGGCACATGCACACCCCACACACAGTTTGAGGGAAATTCACAAATTACAAGTTTCACTTCCCAGCTCAAAAGTTGAAAATCAAATGTTCTGATTCCCATGTAGCTGAGATATAAACAGGCCACCTAGGCTCCATTAGTGACACATTTCCACAATAATCTGCTTTGAAGAGAGACATGGAAGGAAAAGGGCTCTGCTTAGAGCTTCTACTTTTGCCTTTCTGGTAGAGGAATGGGGAAAGAAACAGTCATCATCAGTCAGATCCCTGGTGTATGCAGGTCATCAAGGCATCAGGACATATGGTTTCTACTTGGCATGAGTAGTATGTGTGGCTCCCAGCTTTGCTTCCAACAAGTCAGAACCCACCCACCCTGTTTCTCCAGCTCTCCAAATGATCCTGTGACTTACCTTAAACCCTCAACCCCTTTTGGCTTGCCCTAGAGTGATTCTGTTGTTTTCTGTAAAAGATCACCAGTTAACAAGGAATGAGGAAGTACTCAGGATCCTCAGTTTACCTCAGGATGAACTGAGAAAATGAAAAAAACCATGGTGTTCAGCAGGTGACATTCCCGTGCAGTGGGTATCATTCCCTAGCAGGGTGTGAATATACATAGTTTAGAGATAAGCCATCTCTGGAATTGAAGCTTACAAACCTGCTGACTGCCTCAAGAGCACAGGAGGAAACAGCAATTTACTGTGTATTATTTCATATCTTATACAGTTCTGGGTTGCATTTTCACAATTTAGTCAAGTATAAAGAGCAAGAGACACAGCTACACATCATGTCAGCAAGAAATGGTATAGATGTACACCAGAAACATTGCCATTCCATTCGGTATTAAGTGCAATTTCAGAACCAAGTGTCCAACAGGACAAAGCTTCAAGGGTTCCCACTCACCAAGCCCAGACTTAACTCACAAACATGGGGCTCTTTTCTCTGAACTACCAACACAGAGCAAAGCAACAGCCTTTACTAAAGACTGACTAGCCAGGTGACTGTAGAGGTGGCATCCGATGTCCTGTGGGTTCAGATCTCATCTATTGGAACAAAGCATTCACACTAGATGGATTATAAGGCTTTGTCAAGTTCCCCAAATATTCTATGCCTATGAGTATAATCTAAAAGGATGGTTTCAACCTTTTGTTCTGGTGCTTACTGCCTCCACCTTGTGTTGTGCATCTCAGTACATCTGTTACAAGGATGGAAGTCTCTTTAATTGGGTTTGTTGGGGTTTTTTTTGTTTTTTTTGGTTTTTTTTTTTTTTGTGTGTGTGTGTGTGTGTGCACGTGCATCTTGCAGAGGTAAGAGAACAACTTTCAGGAGTTGATTCTCACCTCCACTTGTTTCTGAGGCAGAGTCTCTCTTGTTGCTTCTGAATTGCACTGGATCCTCCAGACTAGCTGGCCTTCTAGCCAATTCTCCTGTCGCTACCTCCCATCTCCATTTAAGAATGCTGGGAATATAGATGCTTGGCACTGCATCCAGTCCCTTATGAGGGTTCTGGGAACTGCATTCAGGTCATCAGTCTTATTCATTAAGTGCTTTTATCCAATGAAACACCTTCCTGTCCCCATGTCTTGCATTTTAAAATCATCTTTCCCTTCCCCAAAGTATTCATACCGTTAATTTGTCTGGCTCATCAAATAAATATACTAACTGCATTTTTAATTCTTCATGGCATGATGAAAAACCCAATATATGGTGTTTTGAATCTCTGGATAGTGAACTGTATGACTATCGACCTAATCAAATAAATTTTCCTTTTTTGTAACTTATATAATTAGAAGTTATATTTTATTAAGTCTTTTACTTAGTATATAAAAGAATGGTTTTTGATGATGATATTTCCATACATCTGTATCATTGTATCTTGTTCTCACTTGCCCTCACTACCCTCCTCCATACCTCCTCCCTCCACCTTGCTGGTGTCCTACCACCTCCAAAATAGTCCCTCCTGTTTTATTGTGTGTATGTGTGTGTGTGTGTGTGTGTGTGTGTTTAAATCAAGATTCTACATATGAGAAAAAAAACATATTGTCTTTCTAAGTTTGGCTTGGATCATTTAACATGATTGCCAGTTCCATCCTACAAATGTCATAATTTGATTCTTTATGGCTAAGAAAATTTTCTTTATCCATTTACCTACTGATGGTTGATATACATTTGGGCTGATTACATATCTTGGCTATTGTGAATAGTGCAGCAATAAACACTGACTTAGATTCCTTGGAGTGCATAGTTTTCTTTCAGTTCCTATTGTTTCATTAACTCATACCCAATTACTTGTCTTCCAGTTTGTTGAAGCAGTAAGTCGAAAAACGCTTGCCACAGTAATGACCATTAAAGTGGCTGGCTATGAAAACTCCAGCACCACATTCACCAGAAGGACACTCTCGACAAAGGCAACTCATTTTGCCATTTTCATCCACCTTATAGTATTTCAGCACAGTCAACTTAACTTCTCTTCTGCTCATTCTTCTTAGGAGTGGTGTGAGACTTCTTCCTCTCCTCAGCACCACCATGAAGTCTCAACACAGAATGAAGGGTAGACTCCTTTTGAGTATTGTAGTCAAACAAAGTGCAACATCTTCCAGCTGCTGGCCAGCAAAGAGCAACCTTAGCTGATCAGAGGGAATACATTTCTCATCCTGAACCTTGGCCTTTATATTTTCTATAGGGTCTGAGGGTTCAACATTGAGCATTACAGTCCTCCCACATGAGGATCTTTATGAAATCCACTGCAGATGGCAGATTAGAAAGCATGTTTAGCTTTTTTTTTTAAAGATGTATTTATTTATTATGTATACAGTATTCTGCCTACACACCAGAAGTGGGCACCAGATCAAATTACAGATGGTTGTGAGCCACCATGTGGTTGCTGGGAATTGAACTCAGGACCTCGGGAAGAACTGCCAGTGCTCTTAACCTCTGAGCCATCTCTCCAGCCCCACATGTTTAGCTTTTTAAGGAACCTCCACACTGACTTACACAGTGGTGGCACCACCAGTTTACACTCCCTCCAGTAGTAAACAAGAGTTCCTCTTACCACATGCTTTCCAGAATGTATTATCATTTGTTTTCTTTATTACCTCTCTGACTGCTGTGAGATTGAATCTCAATGTTTTCATTTGAATACTTTTTTATTTTATTCACTTGTGTTTCTTCCTTTGATAACTACCTATTTACTTGCCTATTTGCTGATTCAATGATTTGGGTAGTTTGGTGTTTAATTTTTGGAAGTGTTTATAGATTCGAGAAATTAATCTCCTGTCAGGTGTATAGTTAGAAAAGATTGTTTTCCATTCTGTAGGCTGTCTCTTCATTCTGCTGATTATTTTCTTTGCTTTGCAGAAGCTTTTTAATTTCATACAATTCCTGTGTCAACTCTTGGTCTTATACCCTAGGCTACTGAAGTGTTTTTCAGAAAACACATGTGTCTGCCTCTGTCTTCAAATGTTTGCTTCCAGCATTTTCAGAGTTTCAGGGTTGTTCGTTTGGTTGGTTGGTTGGTTGGTTGGTTGGTTGGTTGGTTGGTTGGGATATATGGGGGGGGGGTTTGTTTGTTGATACAGGGTCTCTCTATATAGCCCTGGCTATCCTGGAACTCACTCTGTAGCCCAGGCTGGCCTCAAATTCACAGAGATCTGCCTGCCTCTACCTCCCAAGTGCTGGGATTAAAGGTGTGCACCACCAAGCCCAGCCACAGTTTCAGCTCTTACACATTAAAGACTTTAACAAATTTTGAGCCGGGTGGTGGTGGTGGCACAAGCCTTTAATCCCAGCACTCAGGAGGCAAAGCCAGGAGGATCTCTGTGAGTTCAAGGCCAGCCTGGTCTACAAAGTGAGATGCAGGACAGGCACCAAAACTACACAAAGAAACCCTATCTTGAAAAAAAAGTCTTTAACAAATTTTGAATTGATTTACAAACAAATTTTCTAAAGTCTAAAGGACCTGGAATCCTGCCTGACCATAGATTATAAAGAAAATATAAATTCTATTTTAAAAGGAAGCTTTAAAGAGCTATAGAAATTCACAAAGGCGGTGCTAGAATAACAGCAAAGTACAAGAGTGACAGGCAAGCCAAGAGTTGTATATCCCTTGAATCCCAGCACTCAGGAGGTGGAGACAGGAGGATCAGGAGGTCAAGGTTATTCTTAGCTATCTGGACGGGAAAGGTAAGCATTGCAAATGACATAACCCCCGCCCCCCCGCCAAAAAAAGCTCCACAGCTCCAATCAAATGGCTCCCATGTCAGGGAATGGGAAGCAGAAGCCTCATCCACAAGTAAGTCAGGTGGAGGTGCCCTTGGGGAAAAGAAGTTGGCAGTCCTACCCATAGGACAAGTGACAAGCCTCAAGTCTAGTTGTAGGTTTTGATGAAACTGGTTCTTTCAGCAGATGGGTCGGTAATGGAGAGGAATCCTATTTTGAACCTTATAGGATTTGTACTCTATCCTACTTTGTACTCTATATGATTTGGAAGGCAATGTAGCCAGGTGCCATCTTGAGAGAGACCTTCCGATTAAAATTGAGCTACCCTGGAGGGATGTAAAAAAAAAAGGAAAATAACAAGTCAGACACCCCAAATTTAACCTATCACATCCCTGGGGTAAGAAAGAGAGCCCACAGGTGGTTATAGAGAGTTAGAGGACCATATGTCAACAAGCTAAAAGTCCAGGCTGCATGAGGTTTAACTCAGCAGTGAAGTGCACAGCCCTCACCTTCAGAGCCAAGAGCAGATTCCATCAACTGAGAATAATACTGCAGCTTGATACTCATGAGTCTGAGGTCAGCAGGTGGATCAAGCTCTGGAGCCAAGTATCTGCTACTTGCTGCTGTAGAACCTAAGAACTCTGAACTACATCCACCAGCAGCTTGGCTAATATTAGGAGTTCTTGAAAGTAAGAAGACAGCTCCCCTTCTCTGTAGATCTCATTGCAGTGATCACCCCCCCACACACTCCCAACATCCTTGGGAGACCCTCCACAGCAAGATACTAGCTACTTCAGGGAGGCACTAGCTAGGGGGTCGTGGAAGGATGGAGAGAACCTGCACAGCTCACAGACTACAAAGCTAAGCAAGGCCAGTAAACATTCCTGGTATACAAAGAAAGGAAGCTACTAAAGTGAAGACAGCTATGGTGGACACCAGGCACTTATCCAATACAGTCTTTGAGACAGTCACATGGTCTCATGTAGCCAAGGCTGGCTTGAATTTCTGAAACTCCTGCCTTCATCTCCCTCTCGGGTTCTGGGATTGCAGATGTGAGCTCCATGCTTGACTCCATGGTAATTTTTTTTTATTATGCACCTAAATTTGAGGAGAATTGGTACTGGTGTGATGATTTCATTGATGATGCTGATCTCTTGTGACTTTTTTCAACTAGGCCTTCTTTGACAAGCCAATGTCATGGCTTTCCAAGCTGCCCAGATTGGCTGCAATCATGTGGGTATTCATCACCACAGGTTCAAGGGTTCCTCAGAGCTGGTACATGCCTGAGAAGAAACAGGGATCGAACAACACAAAGGTCAGCAGAGGGGAGGTGGGCCATGAAGTGAACTGCCAAGTCACAAAGGGCCCTCTCCATCCATTTAGGAGAAAAGAAGAGCAGGCTCCCCAGTAAGAAGTCAAATTTACTAAGGAGAGACTGTGCCAGGCACTGGCCTAAACAGCAGAAACTGATGAAATGAAGGAAACCCGGCACACACACACACACACACACACACAAGCAGTCTTGACACTAGAACTGAATTAAAATGCAACTACAGCACAGGTTACAGGAGGGAGTTACTCTCAGGATGCCGGCCCAAGTTTCAGGGCTTTGTAAATCACAGAAGTTCTGTGCAGCTGGAAGCAGAGAAACCTCAGGTGAACACAAATGAACTGCCAGAATTATATAAAGCTTCTGCTGGTTCTGGCAACTCAGATTTAACTCACAAGCCAAAAGATTAGCTTTGCCGATAGTTCGTTTTCTGACATTTTTAGTGCTTTTCGAAAGCAAAAGCCTGTGGTGCATGCCTTTAGTTAGCACTCAGGAAGCTAAGACAGGAGGATCACCACGAACTGGAGGCCAGCTTGGGCTACAAAGTAAATTTCAGGGTAGCCTAAGCTACAGAATAAGGTTCTGTCTCAAAAGATAAACAAAAAAGAGCCAGGCATGGTGGCACACACCTTTAATTTAATTTCCAGCACTGGAGGCAGAGGCAGATGGAGCTCTGTGAGTTCAAGGCCAGCCTAGTCTACAGAATGAGTCTAGGACAGCCAGAGCCACATAATGGGACCCTGTCTTGAAAAAAATAAATCGAAAAAGGGTAAAACAATATTTTCAGGTTATTTAGAATTTTCCTGAGTTGATTTCAGTATGTTCTATATTTGTGCAGAATATTTTAGGCACACGTTTCTTTTTTAAAGAAACTAGTACCTTTATAACAATAGGGCGAACCAGAGCATTTCCACTAAGTGGACCACTAATATTATACAAAGGTCTTTGGCATGCTGGGAATGAATAAATGAAAGTTCAGCCTAGATCATACTGGAGTTCTACTCTAGATTCAAAATATAAATAGACTGGAGGCTTCTAGAATGGAGCAAAACTTATTCCAGAAACACTCACCTTGGGTGAACTAAGCAATCTGACTTTGATTATTTGGTTTCTTTGTCAAGTTCCAATGAAGACCTTATCCAGTAGTTAAAATAACAAACACACCTCTCAAACTTCCTGCCATCCTGGCAACCTCCCCCTTGAAGAGCCCAGTGGCACCCAGAGCTGCCTACTCCAGGGCACTGAATCTGGATAAGAGCCCTTCCATATTCAGGGTCATTCTCCTCAACAGCAGGGTCTCTTTCATGACAAGCAGTATACTCCAGTCCTCTATAGCACCAGGACATAGCCACATGGATTTGTGTAGCTCAGTGGCATGAGATCTAATCTTAGGGAGGTGGTCACCAGGGAAGTGTCAGCTAAGTGTGAGGTGCAGGACACATAGACAAAGGACAGCAAAGCCACAGGGGATTTGGTTATGGAATTGGCTTGGTTATTGACCGAGAGATTAGTCAGTGTAATGTGGCCATTAAATTCATCTATTATTTGTTTCATTGCTATGACAAAATACTCTGACAAAAGCAACTCCAGGAAGGGTTTCTTGGAGCTTGAATTTGAGGGTGCAATCCATTGTGGCAGGGAGTCCATTTCTAAAGGAATGTGAGGCAACTGGTCACACTGCCTGCACGGTCAGGAAGCAGGGCTAGATGAAAGCAGGAATTGCCTGGGCGATTCTAAATTCTATCAAGCTGACAGTCAAGATTGACCACCACAGTGGCAGAGTGCTTCCCTAGTAGGCATAAGGCCCTAGGCCCTATCCTCCCAGTACCACAAAACAAACAGAAAAGAAAAACAAGTGTCACATGAACCAAGTCAACCTATAGGCTCACTAAGGTATCAATCATTCAATTCCCAAGGGTAGGACACTATGGAATGAATGGAGCATCTTTGGGCCCTGCAACTGAAAGACGTGCTGTTCATACCTCAGTAGCCAGAGGTATATGCAATTTTGGTCCCAGTAGCTCCAAATGCCCACAAGCATACATCTATGAAAGGAAACAAAGGCTGGGGTACAGAACTGTTTCCTCTCAATACAATATGGAAACAAACTAAAAGTCTGGCTTCATCCTGTGTGGTAAGGAATTGAGTTGATCAGCATACAGGATAGAACTAACTAACATTTGCCATTTTTCTTTTCGCTTTCCAACATCAGAATCCTATCAATATTCATGAAGTTGTCCACCTACTTTCAATTAAATAAGCTACAAATGTCAGATACTTTCTTTTGTGTGTGTGGTGCTAGGGAATAGAATCCACAGCCCTCTGCATGCTAGGCAAGCACTCTACCACCAAGCCACATCCTCAATCCAAATACTTTCCTGATTTCTGCAAAGTAAAGGTCTGGGCACAGGACTAACCTTGGCCAGATATCACCCATACCTTAGTGAACCTATAGGTTGACTAGCTGTACAATGAACTTGGTTCATGTGACACTTGTTTTTCTTTTCTGTTTGGTTTGTGGTGCTGGGAGGATAGGGCCTAGGGCCTTATGCCTACTAGAAAAGCACTCTGCCACTATGGTAGTCAATCTTGACTGTCAACTTGATAGGATTTGAATAGATATTGGCATTTGAATCTTTGATGCAAAGTATGAAGAGTGGATAACTGCAACACCCAGATCCAAGGACAGTCCAATACCTGTGTAATAAAGGAAATGTTTGTGTTGTAGTTGGGGCATCCAATCTTCAGTATCTAAAATACCAGTACCCTCACTGGGCCAATTCTATGGTGTGATCAGGCTGTAGTAGTTCTGGCCCTACTGCCCTCTACCTGTGAATCTTTCGAATCTCCTCTGAAGCTTTCCTAGAAAGAGGTGGAACTACTGAAAATCCTGCTAATAGCATCTTTTCTCCTTCAATTAGCCACAATTATTTCTAGATGCTGTTAGTAAGGATTTTGGGAGTAACAGAAGATAGGTTACAGGTGAGCCTTGATCATTCAAAAGCTTCCAAACCTGGCTATGTCAATTATCAACCACTGGATAACAAATCACCCCCAAAGTTAAGTGCCTTAAAGCAATACTTCAGTTCAAAATTCTGGGGCTCGGTAATTTGGGCTGAGTTCAGCTGGGCAACTATACTGATATGGGCCAAATGCCACTGATCGCAGGTGGGCTTACTTAGGTTTCTGCATTTATGCTATTTGGTTGACTTGGTACCACTATTTTCCTTCACATGGACTCCCTTCCTGCAGCCCACGCCTGTGGTTTTTCCACACAGTGGCAGAGTTCCCAAAGCAGTAAACTGTAGTGATTCTTTGTGCCTGGGCTCAAAGCCCGCACAAGGTCACTTTTACTGTAGTCTATGGTCAGGTCAACCCAAGTTACAAGGCCAGTCAAGATGCTAACGGTTAAGAAATGGGCTCCACCTCTTGAAGGAAAGAGTTGCAAAGCATTGGAAGACACTTTGCAATCTACCTCATCTGACTGATTTGGAAAGAAAACAATGGGGAAGTTGTCACAATAGTAATAACCCTCTAGAAAACTTTCATTTATTTGAATTGGTGATGCCTAGAATCTGTGCTGTCACCAGCATTTCCGCTCACCACTACCAGCTCCAGCTACTGATTCAAGAGCTAACTAAAAGCAATAAACACACATGCTGAGCCAGCCATTTTTAACAGCCTGTAAACAGTTTTATGCAACTCTCTCATACCATAGGGAAAGTTAAAGCACATGGACTAGGTGGGCACAATGGCTAGGACATGTAAATCCTAGAACTTTTAAGGCTGAGACAGGAGGATTACTGTAAGTTTGAAGCCAGCTTGGTCACGTATATAAAGTTCAAAGCCACTCAAGGCTAGTGTGAGATCCTGGCTCAAAAACAACCCACATGGACTAGAACCACGTGGCATCGATTTTCTGGAGTTAGCTTCTCTGTCTATGAACCTCGGTTTTCTCTCCCAAAGCTCAAAAAAACGTTTATTGCATATGCATAAATGAGCAGTCTGATCACTTCAGACAGAAAATTAGTTAACATCCATGGGTTGCAGGAAAATGTAATATAATTCTAAAGGAACTAGACAAATTCTGCTCCAAATTCATCAGGCTGTTGAAGAGATTCAACCAAAACCTCTTCCAAGAGCTGTGGAAATAGGTAGACCCCACAAACTGAAACTAAATGTTTCCCTGACAACTGCTGAACAAAGGATGGGAGGTCTCCATGGAAACCACCCAGGCCTTGCATCTACCATTCACTTTACACTTTGCCTGGCATTCAAGCACATCAAATCACTGGTAAAAGCATACATAAGCTGGAAGAGAGGGCTTTAGAGCAACGAACAATTTCCATGTTTGGTACAGTGAGGTTCTCCTAAGAAACACAAGGTACAGCCAGTCCAAATGTCTCAGGACTCAAATTAAGAAATCTTTGCATGGCCAGCCCATTTTTAAATACACCCCGACTTAATCAATTTGGGCTTTAACAATAAGCTACATTGGACTGGGTAATGCATTAAGGTTAGAAATTTATTTCTCCCAGTTCTGGAATCTAAGTAAGATCAAGATGCCAGCAGATTCAGATTGAGTATTTGGTAAGGGGTGTGAGGGGCAGGGGTATTTCTCTCTCCTCCTATACCTTCTTCACTCCTCCCCTACATAGATGGTGCTTCCTTGCTGCCACAGTAGAAAGGGCAAACAAGCTCCCTTCAGTCTCATTAATAGGGATACTAAACCCATTCATGACGGCTGCATCCTCATGACCTAATCACCTAATAATACACACTTAGGAACAAAGTACCCCCAAAGAACTGTGAAAGTAGTGTACTACTTCCATAGGTCTGTTATAACCATGCACACTACATGGCTTAGGAGACCCCTATTTATTGTCTTACAGTTCTGGAGGCTGGAGCCAAACACTGAGGTATCAGCAAGCAGGGCTCCTCCCTCCAGAGGGCTCTAAGCTAGCATCTGTTCCATGCCTCCCATTAGCTTCACTAGCCCCAGATGTTCCTTGGTGCTCAGTCCAGTGGTTCTCACCCTTCCTAATGCTGTGACCCTTTAATACAGTTCCTCATGCTGTGGTGACCCCCAACCATAACATTATTTCATTGCTACTTCATAACTGTAATTTTGCTACTGTTATGAATCATAATGTAACTATATGATATGTAGAGGGTCTTAAGCAATCCCTGTGAAAGGGTCATTCAATCCCCCTGAAGGGGTCACAACCCACAAGTTAAGAACCACTGGCTTAGATGCATCACGTGCACACTCCCTGAATCGGTCTTTGTGTGACTGCCATAGAACACCACTCACAATGGATTATACTTGTCCTACTTCAATATGAGTGCATCTTAACTAGATTACTTCTGCAAAAACCCTATTTCCAAAGAAGACCAAATTCTTAGACGCTAGAGTTAAGATATCAGCATATCTTTTGAGAGACACAATTCAATACAGAACACACCACATTTACAGAAAGTATTTTATTGATCTATTCACCACTGTTGTTTTTAAGTAAATTGATAGCTCCATTTATTTTGGAGCTCAATCAGAATAGAATGTCTTTACTTGATCAGAGACTCACACACAGCTACAATGAAACCTGGGCAGTGCAACCTTTACTATGGGCAGTCATAGGCCAAACTCAAAATTGGAAATTCTGTTTAAAAGGGAAGGGAATGAAAGTCGGGGGACAACCAGAAATCTCTATCACACAAGCAACAAGGAAAATCACCCCAGGAAAAATAACTCTGACTCTTTGATGAAAACTTACTGCAAAAGGGAAATCATGACAGTTAATCATGACATGACAGTTTCCCATACTTAAGAAAGATCCTGGAACTGAAACGAAGCAATCTGTTTTAGGTCTAACAAAAATCAAGAAGCAAGAGACAATGGACACATAAGGAAGAGTCCCCCAAATCTGCAGTGTTTAAGGAAGTCACCTATGCACATGGAATAGCATGAACCCACATGGCTCTGTCTCATAAAAACACTGAGCCAGGGATTTGGAATATGATCAGATATAAAAGTGATACCCCTTAGTATCTGCACTTCTCATACTCTAATCCTTGCAGATCCAAGGATCTTTTGTTTCTGTACATGCTTCCTTAGTTAATTTTTTCATTGTGAAGTATATGTTCACATACAGTTATAAGAGATGATCCAGAGAGACTTTGTACTCTTTATCACTTTTCTCTGAATGATAATTTACTATGCTACTGTACAGTATCACAGCCACAGTACTGACATTGATACATTCATGAACAGACTATTCCCATCACATGGACACCTCAGGACGCCCACTTTTAGCTACTCATTCCCTTCTGCCTTTGGCCACTCAGCCCCTGGCAACACTAATATATTCACCATGCCTATAATTTTTTTAATTTTTTTTCATTTTATATACCAACCACTGTTCCCCCTCCCTCCCCTTCTCCCATTCCCTCCACCTCCCCTCCATCTCATCCCCCATTCACTCCTCATAGCGGGTAAGACCTCCCTTGGGTAGTCAACACAGGCTAGCCCCTGGCAATGAGACCAGGACCTATCCCAGGTACATGAAATGACTTTTTAGAGCCCATTCCATATGGTGGGATGCCTTACTCAGCCTTGATGCAGGGCAGAGGAACTTATAGCCCTGCCCCAACTTGGTATGCCTATAGTTTTTAAAACATTAAATAGAAAACAAAAGGACATGGAAGAAGGAAACTTAGCTTTTTGCCTGCTTGCCCTCACTTTCCCTGGCAAATCCATCTATCCTGTTGCTGCTACATTCCTTCACTGATGTCAGAATATACTTCTTCAAGATTCCAAAGTAGACTGAAGACCAGGAGCTCTCAAGGAATCCTCCAGGTCTTCAGCACTAGATTGGGATTTCCAAGAAACAGCTACCCCCTGGACTAAACAACTACCAGATTCTTGGCCTTTCTAGTGTGAGATGGCCATTGTTGGACTATACATACCATATCCTGGGGTTAGAGTTACAAGATTGCATGAGTTTCCAAAGACATTTTGGACTTTGAACTTTTAAACAGTCTTGAGACTGTGAAAGACTACAGGGACTTTTGAAGTTGGCCTGAATGCCTTTTGCATTATGATATAGCTCCAAGCCTATCAGGGCCAGGGAGTGGAATATGGTGGTTTGAAGAACGGCCCCAATAGGCTCAAATATTTGAATTCTTGGTACCTAGTTGGTGGAACTGTTTGGGAAGGATTAGGAGGTGTATCCCTGTTGGAAGAGGTGTCTAACTGGGGGTGTGATTTGAGGTTTCAAAAACCCATGTCAGGCTCTATCTCTTTCTGCCTCCAACTTGCAGATCAATCTATAACTTCTTATATACTGTTCTAGTGTTAAGCTTGTCTGCTGGCTGCCTCCATGCTCGCTGCCATGATGGTCATAGACTCACCTTCTGAAATTGTAAGCAATTTCCCAACTAAATGATTTCTTTTATAAACAAAAATAAATAAAATAAAATAAAATGTTAAATAAGCCAGGTGTGGTAGCACACATCTAATCCTAGTACTCAGGAGGCAGTGTTGGGTAGACCTTTGTAAATTCAAGGCCAGCCTGGTCTACATAGTGAGCTCCAGGCCAGCCAGGGCTACATGGTGAGATGGCTCAGTGGTTCAGAGCGCTTATTGTTCTCATAGAGGACCCAGGTTCAGTTCCTGGCACCCACATGACAGCACACAATTACCTGTAACTTAAGTCACAGGAGATCCAACATTCTCATCTGACCTCCCTGAGTTCCTGCACACATATGGTACACATATACTCATGCAGGCTCACACACATACACATAAAATAAATAAGTAAATAAATGTTTAATAAACAAAATCATACAGAATGTAACTATTCAAAATTGGCTTTCCTTAGCATAATTCTCTGGAGATCCATCCTGGTTGTTGCATGTATTAATAGTTAATTCTATTTTTATTGTTGTGTACTATTCCCTGCTATGGAGGTGCCAGTTCATCCATTCACCCATTAAAAAATCTGTGTTTTGAATCATGAGCTTTTTCTTAAGCTTATATATGGGTGTTTTATTTGCATGTATGCCTGTCCACTATATGCATGTCTGTACCTGAAGGGCAGAAAAGGGCATTGGATCCCCTTGAACTAGAGTTATAGGCAGTTGTTGGTATGGAATATTACTTTAACCATGTAAAGATGTGTGACATTTGTTTATATTGCAGAATATTACTTTAACTATGTAAAAGTGTGTTGCATTTGTTTATGCTGCATTTGTTTAATGATGTAAAGATGTGCTGATTTGCCTGCCTAAGGCACCTGATTGGTTTAATAAAAAGCTGAACATCCAATAGCTAGACAGTAGAGGGATAGTTGGGGCTGGCCAGCAGAGAGAATTGTAGTTGGTTACTTTTTATTCTTTTTGGAGGCCCGCCACCCAGCTCCAAAATAAATCACACATGGAGGCTTATTCTTAATTATAAAGGCCTCGCCTTAGCTTGGCTTGTTTCTAGCCAGCTTTTCTTAACTTAAATTATGCCATCTATCTTTGGTCTTGGGGCTTTTGTCTTTCTCTATTCCTGTATACCTTTTCTTTCCTTCTTACTCTGTGTCTGGATGTGTAGCTGGGTGGCTGAGTGGCTGGCCCCTGATGTCCTCCTCTCCTTGTTCTCTTATTCGTTCTTCCTTTTCTCCCATATTTCTCTCTGCCTGCCAGCCCCACCTATCCTTTCTCCTGCCTCACTATTGGCCATTCAGCTCTTTTATTAGACTATGAGGTGTTTTAGACAGGCAAAGTAATACAGCTTCACAGAGTTAAACAAATGCAACATAAAAGAATGCAACACATCTTTGCATCATGAAACAAATGTTCCACGGCATAAACAAATGTTACACATCTTAAAATAATATTGTACACAGAGAATAAGTAAGAGGAGAAATCTAGGCTCAGAAAGAGAAAGGAGGAGAAGAGAAAATGAGGAAAAAGAAGAGGGAGATGCTCAGGGCAGCCAGCCAGGCAGCTGTCAGACATCCAGACACAGAGTAGGACATACAGAATGAAAGAAAGGTAAAAAGCCCAAGGCAAAACATAGATGAAGAAAAACAGGTTAATTTAAGCTAAAGAAAAAAGCTAGCCAGAAATGAGCATAAGCTAAGGATGAGTATTCATAACTAATAATAAGTCTCCATGTTATGATTTGGGAGCTGGTTGGTGGCCCAAACAAAGCCTACTACAAGTTGTGAGCCACCATGTGGGTGCTGGGAATTGAACCTGGTCCTGTGCAAGAGTAGCAAGTACTTTTAACTGCTGAGCCATTTCTATAGATAAAGATTCTATAAACTTTTGTGTATTAGTCTCTATATAAACAGAAATATTCCTCTCTCTGAGATAAATTCTCAGAAGTGCAACTGTTGGATTATATGCTAGTGGCATGTTTGTTTTGTAGAAACTGTTGAGCTGTTTTTGGAGGGGATATATATATATATATATATATATTTCATAATGTCTCTACTTTTCATTTTAGCCATTCAAATTGGTATGTGTCAGAATATGCAACTGTATCTCATTGTGACTTGAATTTTCATTTCCTTAAATGCTAAGATGTTGAGCATCCTCCCATGGGCTTCTTCACCCTCTATATATTGTCCTCAATGTAATATCCCTTTGTGTTTCTAGCCTATTTCCTAATTGAACTGCATCAGTTTTCACTATTGAATTTTTAAAGTTCTTTTATACTCTAGATATGTGGCTTGCAAATATTTTCTTTCACTTTGTAATTGTCTTTCATCTTCTGAGGAGGACTTTCTCAACGTAAGTGGTGGTTTTTTGTTTTTGTTTTTATTTTTAGTTTGAGGCCTATTTCCTCCTTTATGGAATTATAGCTTTAGCATCAGATCTAAGAGATGCCCAAACCGATGTCCTGAGGATTTACTTTTTCCTTCCTATTCTGGGGATTGAGCCACATCTCCATCCCATTTTATTTATTAAGTTTTAAGCTTTACGTTTAAGTTTGTGACCCATTTTTAGTTGGTTTTTGATTGGGGGGTTGAGGGGTTGTTTGTTTGTTGTTTTTGCTGTAAAACATGAAGTTCAAGTCAAAGGCTTTTGGTTTTGGTTTTACTGCTGATGTTCAATTAATGAGAACCAATTGTTGAAAAGGCTATCTTCTTCTCTATTTAAAATTGCTTTTCAAATTTTGTCCAAAATCTTTAAAAGGTTATGAATAGCACAGGAAACCATCAAAATAGCAAAAATACAATGTACAGAATCGGAGAAAATATTTGCCAGCTATTTATCTGGTACCAAGTTAATATCTAGAGCACAAGCTGGGCACAGTGACTCACACCAACAATCTCAGCACTCAGGATCATGAGTTTTGAGGCTAGCCTGAAATACACAGTAAGTTCCAAGCCAGTCTTGACTACATTTTGAGACAATCTAGAATATATAAAGAACTCAAAGAACTAACAACAACAACAACAACAAAATACTCTAATTTAAAATGGGCAAACCATCAAAATGGCTAGACCAGACTGGTTCATGACTATATCTGTAGGACACTGTCTTGATTAGTGATAGCACTTTCCCTAGGCCAGTGGATCTGGGCTGTACAAGAGAGTAAGCCGGAAGCCAAGTATGGTGGAACATGCCTTTATTCCTCCCTAAAACAGAGGCAGGCAAATCTCTGGGTTCAAGGCCAGCCTGGTCTACAGAGTGAGTTCTAAGACAACCAGGGCTACACAGAAAAATCCTGTCTTGAAAAACAAGAGAGGGTAGAGGGAGGGGAAAGGGAGGAAGGGAGGGAGGGAGAGAGAGAGAGAGAAAGCACAAGCCAGAGAACAAGCCAGTAAGCAGCAATTCTCCATGGTTTCTGCTTCAGGTACTACTTGAGTTCCTGCCCTGACTTCTCTCTATGATATATTGTTACCTGGAATTATAAGCTGGAATAAACCCTTAGCTCCCCTAAGTTGTTTTTGATTATGGTATTTTATTATTATAGTGACAAAAAGTAACTACAACAGAATGGAAGGCCATTATAGTAAGTAAAATGAGTCAGACAGAGAAGGACAAGCATTGCATGTTTTTCCTTTCATAGACACTAAAGTCGACTTGAAAGTATAATAGGAATTACTATATAGTGGGGATGTGGTGGAAACGGAGTGGTTAGATTTGATCAATTCACAGTACACACACACACACACACACACACACACACCACTGAGCTCCACTAATATATACAATTAAAATGTGTTAATAAAAAGTTAAAAGAGCCTTGTAATATGGTGTGTGCCTGTAGTATCAGCTACTCAAAAAGCTTAGAAAGAAAATATCTTAAGCCCAGGAATTCAAGACCATACTTAGCAACATGAGAATTCATTTCAAAAATAAATTAATAAATAAAGGTGGTGAGGACCCCATGGTAGAGTGCTTGCCTAGCAAGCACAAGGCAGTGGGATAACAGTCCAGCACCAGCATCCAAGAAATCAAAATAATTGTACCTATTTCTAGGTTCTTTGTCTTGTTCCATTTATCTGTGCTCAGTCATTGCAACAGTCTTGATTGCTGTAGTTATGCAGTACATTTTGAAACCATGTGACTAATTCCTCCTGCTTTATACTTCTTTTGTAAAATACCATTAGGTGTTAACATCCTTTGTCGCTTCATATAGATCTGATTGTTGTGACCTATATATGCTTTAAGATAAAAAATACTTGGTACTGGAGAGATGCCTCAGCTGAAGAACTAGCTGTACTCCCAGAGGTCCTGAGTTCAATTCCCAGCAACCACATGGTGGCTCACAACCATCTATAATAAGATCTGATGCCCTCTTCTGACATGCAGGCATACATGCAGAGCACTCATACACAAAATATAAATAAATAAAAATTTAAAAAATAATATTTATTGTAGAGACTCACAGAGGTTTCCTAGTGAGAACTTACTCAGGGTCCGAGAATCTGAGCTTGCTTTGCCCAGCAGGGCTGCATAAGGGGATGATTTGACCATGGGCATGGTTACCAGGTGTTTGGAAGGGTCTACACTTGGCTGTGCAGTGTGCTTTGATCTAGTAAGACGGAAGTCTTTTGCCCCGCCCCTTGGCATTGTTATAAAAGGCCCCTTTTAAGAGGCAGAAGGGACCATGGGGTTTTGATCCAGATCCTCCTGAAGCTATCCTGTGATTCTGTCTTTTTCCTCTTCACTATCTTTCTATCTAAAAGTTTCTTATACCTCTCTCCTCCTCACAGGAACCCTTTTTAAAGGTGGGAGCTGGCCTCCCACAATTTATATATATTAAAGTAATCTTGCTAGAATATTTATAATATTATCTTAACCCTGTTTCTCAATCTGTAGAGAACTGAAACTCTAATTATTCTGTCTTGTAATCATTACTATGATATGTCTTTTCATTTATTAAGATTTATTTCATCAGTGTGGTTTTCAACACATGTCCAGCAACTGCTTTGCTAGATTTACTTTTCAGTACTTTTTGACTGATGGCAAGTGGTATTATATGTATTTTGATTGTGGAACCTAGGGCATCATACATGCTAAGATAGTACATTGAACCATACCCTCAGCCCAAGTAGTATATTTTTTCAACTTTAGTGTTTATTTGTTCATAGCTAGTATATAATATATTTATTTTAAACATTTATCTTGCATCTCACACCTTGCTGGGTACACTTATTTGTTCGAGGAATTCTTTTATGGATTTCATGTGTTTCTTTACATAGATAATCTGTAAATAGAGAGAGTTGTTTGATCCTTCTAATCTGTATGCCTTCTATTTCCCTTGCCTTATTATCATAACTGGCTAGGAATCACAACATAATGTTGAAAAACAATGATGAGAACAGATACTCTTGCCTGAAAAATTATTCCAGGGGCTGGAGATGTAACTCAGTGGTAAAGCATGTTCTCAGTATACGTGAGAATCTGGATTAATCCTAAGTACCAAAATAAAAGATCCTAGAAAGAAATTCAAATGTGTAGCAACAAATAAAGGACAAGAGCCATGTGTAGTGGAATGCACCTGTAATCCTAGCACCTGAGAGGAAGAGCAAGGAGGACAGGAGTTCAAGGACAGCTTGCACTACAGAGCAAGTTCAAGGTCAGCCTAAAGGGGAGAAGGGGGAAAGGAAAGGATAAAGGGGAGAAGTAAGGGGAAGGAAGAAGGAAAAAGAAAAGGAAAGGAAAAAAGATATCAATGACTTTAAATTAGGAATTGTCCTATGGGCCAAATCTACCCTACCGTCTGTTTGTATAAATAAGTTTCACTGAAAATTGGCATGCAAAGTCATTTGCATATTTTCCATGGCCACTTTGGCACTACAATAGTGGAGTTGAACAGTTGTGACAGACCATATGGCCTGCAGAGACTAAATATTTACCATCTGGCCTTTTCAGAAAAAAAATGCTAAACTCTAGTCTAAAGAAAAATGCCTGCATAAAATAATAATGTCATATTGAGTACTAAATATAAGACAAAAATCAAATAACTTGGGGAGAAAGGGTAGGTAAAGTTAACAGTCCCTGTGAGCTGGGCGTGGTAGCCCATGCCTGTCTGTAATCCCAGCTACTTGAGAGGCAGAGACAAGGATCAGAAGATTCAAACTCAGCCTAGACAACATAGTGAGATCATCGTTGCAAAAAAGGGGAGAGCTGGGCATGGTGATGAACACCTATAAGCCCAGCACTTGCACAGTAGACACAGGAGGATCAGGAGTTCAAGGTCATCCTCAATTACACAATGAAAAATCTGTCTGGGCTACATGAGACCCTAATTCAGGGGAAATACAGCTCAGTGATAGAGTGCTTGGCTATCATGTGGGAGAGGCCCTATGCTCAATACCCACCCAGCACTGGGGATGGGGGGATATCCTTGCATTCTCCAGAAAAAAGATAAAAATTAGTGCTAAATTAGATAAAAATTAGATACCAAAATATCCCCTAAATATATGGTCTTAGGTTTGTTTGGTTTTTTTTAAGTCAAATCACAACAAAATCACTCACCCTCTAGCACAACTGGACAGCAAGGAACTTCATATCTATGATAAATCCCTCTTCAAAACATCCACGAGGGTACTCACCAGTACAAAACCATCCACCCTTTGCTTTCCATTGCAAGTGGGGTCACACCATGCTAGTTTACTTGTAATGGGGGCTAGGGTCCTGAGAGATGGAATTTGCAGAGCTGAAACTATAAAAGTTCGATTTGGTCCTCTTACTTCCAAAAGGCCATACTAGTGAGATCCTATGCCATTCGCTTCTGGTGAACAGGTTAGTTCTAGTGAGCAAGTCAATTCTAGCAAGCAAGTGAGCAAGTCACCAAGCAGAACTCATTCAAGTGCTGAGCCTTACACCTACCAAGCGGCAATAACAACTTTTTCCCAAATGAGGTCTTTGAAAGCACATACATTCCTTGGCTCCTCGAAGGTGAAGTGTGTCAAAAAGTTAGCTGAAATACAAGAGTGCACATATACCTTGTCAGGCTCCGTTTTCTCATTTTTTAGATCCCAGTGTCCTACAAACCCATACCAGTATGTAGCACAGAAACAAAATCTATTTTAATCTAAGAGAATTGGGAGACTTCCAAAGAGCGCTGACCTGAAAAATCTTGACAGAGCAGAGGAAATTGATTTTCTCCCAAAGCCATTCAAAGGATTAGACTCAGATTTAGGCCAATAAAAGATTTATATTCCACCCAGTTCCCAACATAATAGTATTCACACACACACACACACACACACACACACACACACACACACACACACACACACACACACACGATTATGAACTGCCATATTTGACACACATCAGAAAGCCCAAAATAAAAGTCAGCTTTGGGGGCGGGTGGGCTTGGTTTGGTTTTTCAAGACAGGGTTTCTCTGTGTAACAGTCCTGGCTGTCCTGGAACTCACTCTGTGGATCAGACTGGCCTCGAACTCAGAGATCTGCCTGCCTCTGCCTCCTGAGTGCTGGGATTAAAGGCATGTGCCACTACTGCCTGGCAAAAGTCAGCTCTTAAGAATGGTACTCTGCAAAGGAAAAAGACAGTATATGCAGTCAATTTTCTGGGATAGAACATTTTCAGCATTTCAAATGGATGTTCATAATTAATTTTTATCCTCATCCTAGCCCATTTTCAAAAAGACTGCCCATAAAACCTCAGTATCAGAAAAGAGCATTGGCCAAGTGTTTAAGATGACCAAAAATATTCTTAAGATTGATTAATAAATAATTTAAAATTATAAAAACCTCTAGCTTCCCAATTTTCAAATTTTGGGCACCAACTCTATTCCCACACCACTAATCTACATAGACAACTATGTTATTATATCTTGTTTTTACTCTAACCTATATGAATTATAGTAAGCATGTTGGACCCAGCTACACTTAAAACAAAAGAGGTATTGGCATCCTGCTTGACAATGATTGCTCTGGCCACCCACACTGGAGAGTGTGAAATGAGAAAGCAGGTCTTCCCATCAGGAACTCACCTTTCTAGCTACAGGGAAAATTAAAATCAAAACTGTCTTTCACAGTGCTTATCGCTTTTGCAAGTTTTCTTCAAATCATGGAGTTTTTTAAAATCTCCCCTATGCCTAAGCAAGGAAATATGACACACAGGGTGTCAAACCAAGAATAAAAATCAAGAAAAGCTATCACTGTGTAAATGAAAAAAAGACATTGGGACAGCAGGAGTCAAGAAGGTAAGCGAGAGAGCCAGAGCCCGGGGAAAATTGGTCACGGCCAACTGAACACAATTTGGAAAGGAAAATGCTTGAAGGAAGCAAAAAGTTTTAAGCCACTGCATTGCACAATGGTTGGAAGCAACCTGTTTATTGCTAAAGCAGAAACCTTTTTATTTTGTGGGTGCATGATCAGACACAGTAAATCCATATACCTTGCACCCTGTTAGAGCTCTCCATTTCCTGAAAGCTCAAAACCAAGTATATTAAACAAAAGTATAACTCAGCTGAGTCAGGAAAAGTACCAGTTGTCATTCTCAATTTTCAGAAAAACATAATTTAATCTCCAAGCTATATAGGGAAAATTTCAATACTAATTGTTCAAAGTCCCTTTCCAAAAGCCACTTGAACTAACAGCACACACTAACTAGAAGTGGATGCCTCCCAGCCTTTCATCTACAAATCACCTTATACTTTGGTTGGCATTCGTGCACGTCAAATCAGCAGTAAAAAGGGCTAGGAATATAATTCAGTTGGTAGAGTATTTGGCATGCACAAAACCTTAGGTTCAATCCCCAGACCACATAAAACTGGGCATAGTAGTAAACAACTGTAATACCAGCACCTGGGAGGCTGATACAGGAGAAATGCCAAGAGTTTGAAATCAGTCAGGAATACACAGCAAAACCCAGCTTCATTTTCAATGGCTGTGCTAGTAACACCTCATTGAATCCTGTACCAGAGTGGGAATGGTTGATCAATCTGGAGATGCAGCTGCACCGAAGTCATAACTTCCAATGTTTGAAGTCAAGTAGAGTAACTATAACTGTTGGTGATTAAGAGTTCATCTCAAAATAGCTAGAGAGAGAATTCTGAATGCTCCTAACACAAAGAAATGATAAATATGGCAGACCCATCAACAACTACGATCTTGTCATTACACACTATATATATGTACTGAGGTAACACTGCGTAAGTATGTTTCAACTTAAAACAAATATATATTTTAAATCCCACAAATGAAGTATTTTAACCATAAATTTTATATTAAATATTTTACTTTCCCCATTTGCTAAATATTTACAAAACTAAATTTATATTTTCACTCATATTTTAAATAATCTGAATATTTTGAAACAGGATCTCTCTATGTAGCCCTGGCTGTCCTGGAATTCTCTATGTGGACCAGGCTGGCCTCAAAGTCACAGAGATCTGCCTGCCTCTGCTCCCCCACCTCCAGTGCTGGCATTAAAGGTGTGTGCCACTACACCTGACCAATCTGAATGTTTTAAAGCATAGAATAAGTGTTTGGAATTATAGAACGTAAAAATGAAATACAATTTGTGTGTTGATAACAGTGGCAAGAAGGATCTTAACATAGAGCCCAGTGATCTCTATCTCCTGATATTCATGATACATTATGTCAGGAATGTGACTAATAGAAGAGGGCAGAAGTCATAACATATGAGTTCTGAGGTTAAATCATAAAAGATGATTGGAACTTCTGCCCTACTATCTCTCTCAGGTTCCTCACTCTGGGGGCAGACAGCAGTCATGTCATAATGACTGAAGATGCTCAAGCAGCCATAAGGAAAGGCCCATATGGTGATGAACTGAGGCCTGTTGCCAAGTACCATATGACTGAGACATCACGGAAGTGGATGAAACCTCAACCTCCAAATCAGACCTTCAGATAGCTGCAGCCCTAGAGCACAACTTGATTGCAACCTCAAAAAGGACTCTAAGCCAGAACCCCAGATTATCTTCTCCTGTCCTGATTCACAGAAATGACGTGAGATAATAACTGTTCGTTCTTTTAAGCCTATAAACTTTAAGGTAACTTCTTGCTAAGACAACATGCAACTGTTACAAATCAATATTGCCATCATTGTTGAAACCAATGTAGTGTACAGCATGGCAAGAATAGGTATCTGGAGGCAGACAAATACACTTCAAATCCTAGGCCAACCAAACATAAGCTCTGCAAGTGTCTCCTATTTCCTTAACAAAAACAAGGTGGAAATGGGAATACCTAATTTCAAAGAGCTTTGCAAAAAAAATTCAAGCTATACACAAAGAACCTGTTACTAAAACATTTCACTTTAGTGTCCCTCCCTCCCTCCTCTCTACCGCTTCTCCCCGCTCCCATGCATCCAGCACACAGCACACATGCGGGCACACATACATTTCTTCCCTCCCTCCTCTCTCTCTACTGCTTCTCCCCGCCCCCATGCATCCAGCACACATGCAGGAACACATACACTTCTTCCCTCCCTCCTCCCTCTCTACCGCTTCTCCCCGCCCCCATGCATCCAGCACACAGCACACATGCAGGCACACATACACTTCTTCCCTCTCTCCTTTCCAGGCTGTCCTGGAACTTACTACATAGCCCAGGATGGCCAAAAACTCACTACTTGATCCTCCTGCCTAAGGGCTTAGATATATGTAAGCATCATCATGCCCAGCCAATTCCCTCAGTCTTTAAGATGGATAAATGACTTCTCTTTTTTTTAAGAGCCTTGGTTTATAAACACAAGAACTGTGTTTAAATAATATTAATCCTTAGGAAAGTCTAAAAAGACCAATTTTCCATAAAAGCAAGGGAAGACCTCAAAGCTGTTGCCAGGCTCTGCCACACAGTTTAAAACAAAAGGCCACCCCATGTGCTAAAGAGCTTTATATAATTTATTCCATTTGATCTTTTCAACACCCTTGCATTATTAACTAAGTTACATTAATGCAGGGTTTCTCAACCTTACCACTACTAACATCTGGAGTTAAATAATTCTTTATTTGGGGAACTAACTGCCCTGGACTTTCTGCTCATTACATATGTGTCACTTCCCTAATTGTGATATCCAAAAAATATATCAGCAGACAGTCTCAGATGTCTCAATGTATATGGGACTAAACAGTCTCTGCTTGGGGACTACCATGTTAAAACATCACATATTCACCAAATCTTAAAGGCTTAAAATAACATCATGTACTTGCTCACACTACAAAACTTACTGGGGTTCTGACTAACATCACTATCATTCTGGTACCCAAACTGATGGAGTTGTGTCCACCTGCAACATCACCAGTTGTCATAGCAGAAAGGAAGAGAAATAAACACTTGCTTAAAGCTGTTGCCTAGGGCTGAGAAAGTAGCTCACAGTTAGACACTTGTCTAGCATGCATGAGGCTAGAGTTCCATCCCCAGCACTGAAGAAGAAAAGCTTCTGCCTGGAAGAAGACAAACACCTTTAGCCTTCAAAGGCCACGTGCTAAGGCAAAGCCATAGCCAAAGCAAGTAGTAAGATGGGACAGGTGATTTTTAAGGAGCAGTGCAGTCTAGCCACCCTTGAAAATCCAGAGGCATGAATACTTCAAACATGAAGAAAACTGGTAATATGTGTCACACATTATAAACCAAGAATCCAATTCCTATCTACCCAACACACACAAAACTACTCTCTCCACTTCAACACTAGTTTGGGTTCCATAGATGTAAGCAATTTCTAAAAGTGCTTCAGCAATTCCAAATTTTTTAAATTCAAACAATATTTTAGGTTTTAAAAAATGTATTTAGGGGACTGGAAAGTGGGTTCAGAAATTAAAAGCACTTGCCAAGAACCAGGGTTCAATCATCATCATCCACATGGTGGCTCACAACTATCTGTAACTCCAGTTCCAGAGCATCTGATTCCCTCTTTTAGCCTCCTCTGGCACCAGGCATGCACTTGCTACATGCACACATATGCACTTATATATATAAAATAATAATTTTAAAATAATATTTAATACTGTTTCTGTGAGTGTACTCAAGAGAATGGAAAATATGTCCAGAAAAATTTATACATGAATATTCATAGAAGCATCATTCAAGATAGCTCAAAATTGAAACAATACAAATGTCTATGTATAATTCATAGTAACTTCAAAGTGGGACAACTCAAATATAACAAAATATAGTATATCCTGAATGCATGATGTCATTTGGCCATGAAAATGAATAAAATATTGATACATATTGTTATATGAATGGACCTTAAAAATATTGAGGGGCTACTAGGCAGTGGTGGTGCATGCCTTTAATCCCAGCACTCAGGAGGCAGAGGCAGGCAGATCTCTGTGAGTTTGAGGCCAGCCTGGTCAACAGAGTGAATTCAAGGACAGCCAAGGCTATACAGAGAAACCCTGTCTCAAAACACACACACACACACACACACACACACACACACACACACACACACACACTTTTTTTTTAGGGCTAGGATTACAACTCAATGGTAGAATACATGCCTAGCATGTGGAAGACTCTAGCTTTGAATATATATTTGTGCTAAATAAAAGAAGCCAATCACACTACATATTATGTGTTTCCGTTTATATGAAACACTTAGAAGAGACAAAGCCTCATATACAGAAAATAGATTAGTGGTTGCCAGAATCTCACATTAGGAAACTGGGTGAGACTGAGGCATGACCATTAAGAGGTATGGGGCTTCTTGTTAGGGTAAGGAAAATGTTCTCAATTTAGCTGCACTGACAGCAACACAATTTTGTAATTAGACTAAAAATCCCTGAATTAATTCTTTGAACAGTGGAATTTGACTTGTATGTTGATAAAATAATTAACAAAAGAGTTGCCAAAATAGAAATAAATATGTATATCATATTGTCAGCCCAGATCTCTGTAAAATCTACAAGACATGATTCTTGACTCCCAGCAAAAACAATTAGATTTTAGCTATAATGCTTGCCCATACTTTGAAGACCTACACCTCAACAGGAAGAAGAAAATATAATCAGAAACAAAAGAAAATGAAACATGTGGATTCATAAACCTTGTAAGAAACAAAAACAAATTTTTAATTTCACCAAAAAATACCAGTTTATAAAATAACTCATAACTATTGCAGAACTAAATACTAATTATGTAGTGTGTACTCTTTCAGCATTCCACCAGCAAACATTAAAAGGAAGGAAGGGGAAAGAAGAAAAATGATATATATAGATATATATCTCTATATATAGAGATATATATATATAATTATACTTAAATTTCAAAAAAATAAAAAGGCTACTAAGAAAAAAACTCTGCTAAGATTACTTTAAAGTGTACTCCGTTAATTAACAGACCAGAAAGATACTCTCACATCACAGCAAAGCACTTGCTACCTTTTACAAAACAATGTGTTGGGAGAAAGCCAGGTAGGACATTTCGTTTCCAGCTCTCTGTGATTAGTTTGCCTGTTTTCTGCATTCTCAGTCCCTTCCATGAACACTCGTGGTTTCACAGAGAAACCTCAGATGAGTTCCCATCAGGCTAAGCTAAAGAATGGCTCTACAAGAAGCATTTGTGCCTTCCAATGTCTGTGAGACAGTCAGTTCCCCACATCTGCTCCCTAGAGTAGTGTGGCAGAGGAAAGGGAGTAGCAAGTGACAGTGCCTGAAGAAACTCTGTGAGAGTGGCAGACCTCTACCACATGAAACCAAACAGAGCTTTTCTTCGTCCTATGCACTTTGCAGCATCTTGCTGAATGCCACCCATTATAGACTTGGATATCTCTTATCCTTACATTTCTATTCAGGGTAATAATACCCACCTAAGACAAATTCTCAGATGAAAGTCAAGTGTGGAGACTGCAAGGCATTTCTTGGTGGGACCCACACAGCAGAAAAGAACTCCCTTAAGCTGTTAGAGTTCTTTAAAAAAAACTTTTCTACATGCCGGGTGACAATCAATAAAGTACTTATTTCACACACAGAAAAAAGAAAGCCAGGTATGGTGTGGCACATTTTATAGTCCTAGTGCTGGGGAGGCAGAAACAGAAAGGTCCTTGGGGCTCACTGACCAGCAATCCCAACCTAATCAGTGAGCCCCAGGTCCCAGTGAGACACCCTGTCTCAAAAACACAAGTGCATGGTTCCTGAGGGACAATACTCATGATTGACCTCCGGCCTATATGTACATACACACACAGACAAATGAATACATACCAAAAATATTTCTGAATGTTGTCTCAAAATACAAAAAATAGGATTTCAAAGAAGCAAATTATATTGAAATACTCATTAAAATATTATAAAATACTAGTTGATGATACAGTAATGTGTTCTTTATTATGACAATTAAAAACTATGGGAGGCAGAGACAAGAGGATCACCGCAAGTCCAGAGCCAGTCAGAGTTACACAGAGAGACCTTGCCTCATAAAACAAAAACAAAAAAATAGAATCAAGAGTTACCAATAATTCTAATATAATAACTTCCAAATCTTCAAAGGAATGATTAGCAAAAATGATAACTGAAGGTATCTGCCGCAGAGTTGGACATGGTGGCACATGCCTATAATACACACTTGGGAAGCTGAGGAGGAGGAGGATGCAAGGTCCAAGCTAGCTTGCACTACAGAACAAGAAAAAAAAGAATATGTGTCTCAAAACCTTATCTGCAGAAGCTGTGGTGCAATATGAAAATATCTGTGGTTTACTGACTTAGTGTTGTTCTATTGCTATGAAGAGACACCATGACCATGGCAACTCTTATTTTTAAAAAGCATTTAATTGGGGTTGGCTCACAGATTCAGAGGTTAAGTCCATTACTGTCATGGCAGAAACCATGGTGGCATACAGACAGACATGGTGCTGGAGAAGCTGAGAGTTTACAGTGGGATCCACAAGCAGCAGGAAGAGAGAGTGACGTTGGACCTGGCTTGAGCATTTGAAACCTCAAAGCCCACCCCCAGGGATACACTTCCAACAAGGCCACACCTACTCCAACAAAGCCACACCTCCTAATAGTGCCACTCCCTATAGGCTTATGGGGACCATTTTCATTCAAACCACATTTACTATGACAAAGGCACAGCTAGAGCTATGCACTATCCTTTGTTGACTACACTGACTGATGAAAACATAGAACAGCCACAGTTATTCAAAATGGTATTTTTTTCTCCATTCAAAGTCAGAGGCCCCTTGAACTCCATTCCATAGATCCTTAGAGAAATGAAAATTAAAGTGAAGAACTATTGTCTTTTTTAAAAAATATTTTAAGATATAAATCTTTCCAAGACAGATATAAATGTGAAGACATCTGCTAACACTATCTATGATGTGTTTTTCACAAATGATATGCATACAAAGGGTTGCAATTCTTGTTTGTGTCATGCCTGCCATATAAGAAAGCTAATGTTAATAAATAAGTGATAAATAACAACTAAATGTTAATGAATAAAGAAGTAACTTACGTTCCATTTTCTTCTGGACTATCTCTTGATGGAAACCTGTTGTTAGACTTTGGCTGACTGCCTAGAGTATTTTTGGACTATCGTTTAACCAGGGGAGAAAAGGCAAATTTTATACTATCCTCAGAATTTAGCCTCCACCTACATCCCACATTTCTTGAAATTGTTCTCAGATTTCTTAATCAATATTGAAAGATGTAAAAACCTCCTGTGGCTATGAATTTTGGCATGCTTAATGGTATCCATGGAAACATCCTAATTGAAAACAGTCAGCTCCCATTGGATCATCTCATCCCATGAAGCACTGAGGAGAATTTATTTAAATCCTCCCACATATTTAACACCATATAAAGAATTTTGAAACACGAAATAATACAATATATGTCATGGCAGAAACCTTCTAATCTGACCATTCAAAATAATTCTAGGGAATTGCTTCCAGGCACTCAAAACCCTGATCTGGGATGTGATTAAACACTTTGTAAATTTAGTGGTTTGTCTGTTGTGTAAATGGTATGCTGAAGTTGGACAAAGCCTATCAGAAATTTGCACTTTCATGACAGCAAAAACTATTTATTGATTTACCCCATAGAAGAGAGGGTGCTGGAAACTATGAATCACTTGTTTCTTACCTTTCCTGATAATTTTGCCTCACACTTTAAATTCCTCACGATTTCTAATTAGAACCAGCATCACTTTTCCAATTCAAAAAACCCACCACTACAAATAATAAACACGCAGTCATAAAATATCCAGCTCTACTATTTCGCTCTTGTCTTAGGAACATCTGTTTTATATTATCAATTGTTACTAGGGTGGAGAAGGTAGAGAATCAGACACTGACCTTTAAGAGGCCATTTTATCTTTATGTTTTTATATTTCTGCCTTACCTGTAAAACATACATTAAGATGGCATGGCACTCTTCTACCAAAACCTCAGGAGGATTAGCATAATCAAATGTGACCTTACCCTTACCACTTTGTACCCTGCAATGCCACTCTTCCTGTTAGAGTGCCAAACATCCTTCTAAAGTCAGCGGGAATAGCTCAAGGGGAAAAAAAGGAAGAAAGAAAGAAAACACAAGGGCAGAAGGAACATGGAAACCAGCCAAAGCTGACAGAATTTCAATAACCTAGGATTTGAAAAGCTGTACAAATGTATTTATTATAAAGATCTCTCAGCTTGTTATTATTATTAGCTTGTTTTTATTGAGTAAAAGATCTGTGTTCATGCCAGATGACTGAGAGAGCATAAGGAAATTGTTTCTGAAGGATGGTGCTCAGTAATCCAAAACAAGCCAAAAGTTGAGCCCCTGCTATTTGAACAACGCGTCATCCACACAGAGAGCAGAGAAGGTAAAGCACTCTTCTTTCCTTTAGGTTTTTATCCTGACTGGTTTATGACAAAAGAAAATGACAAGTGTCTGTGGAGTGCACAGCCACAAATGGGAGATCTATATCATGTATATGCGCGCATGCACACACAGACACACACACACACACACACACACACACACACACACACACACACACACACATACACACGGCCCAGGGACCATTGACGGAAAGGTGGAAAGACTATAAGAGCCAGAAATTGGGGAAGGCAGAGGTGAAACAATGTCTCCTGATCATGACAAGACCCCTGCATTCATCAATTCATAGCAGTTGTGGTTGCCTACACAAGTCCTACACAAAATCAAGCCAGTCAATAAGCTAGCATGGAATAGGGAAGGGCTTACAAGCTCCCACCCCTAACTGAGAGCTTTGGACAATTGATTACTTCTGGGAGAGGGATAGATTTCTTTAAAGTGTGGATCCTGGTAGGTCAACCACACTCAAGTGGATAGCCCCATACCTATGAGTATATGGGAAGCACAAATTGGAATCGGTGGATTATTTTTTTAATGAAATGAAGTTGGGGAGTACCCATAGATGTTAGAAAATTAGTAAGGGGCCATGGGTGGGCTTTCAAGGGAGGGGATATGCAATACAGTAATATAAAGGAAGAAAGGGACAGAACAAGAAGGGTTAAATAGGGTGGAGGAAGGAAGGGCAGGAAAGAAGAAGGAATATGGAAAGAGATAACTCACACTAAAGGCCTTTTGAAAAAGTCATGGAAACCTACTACTGGAGAAGGTCTTTGAAATGCATATATATACACATATATAAAATAATTTAAATGGGATTACCAAATAACAGGGAAACAATATCCCAACTAGACACCATATGCTAGCAAATTAATACCCCAGTACCAGGAATAGGATACCTCTTTTGGACTTGTTGACTTGGATCCAATTGACTCCAAATATTACAGGCTATTGTCATTGTTCTTGGTTATCCTCCAGAAGTTGATAGGAGAGCCTATTGCTGAACATACTACATACTGAGTCACAAAACGGAGAACTCAGATGAGTACTGATCTGGAAGCTTTATACCTGCTGGCTAGCTTTCATAGTGCTAGAAGCTCTATGCATGCTAACATATGAAAAAAATAATCATCAGTCTTACCCAGCTGTGAAGCTATGAGCTACAACAATGACTGTGTTGGCAAGATTTGCCCACTAGTACAATGGTGGCATGGATGTTATAGGAGTAACCAACAACTTTAAAGACTGCTGTATGAGATGGAACCCCCTATCTGACACCATTATCAGAACCAAGGACCCATGATTAGATAGGTCACAGGACCCATGGGAAACCTAGTATTATTCTACTAAATGGACACAGTACTAAAACAACTTCTAAAATGATGCGTTGCTATATCCATAGATTAGTGCATCTCTTAACTGTCATCAGAGAAGCTTTTTCTTGCAGGAGATGGCAATTAAAACAAAGACTCACAACTAATCAATGTGCAAAGGATAAGAGACTACAGAGTACTCAACCCTATATAGGATGTTTATATCATACTCATTTCCCCCCCAAGGCCCAGGGATGTTTGAAGAAGATGGGGCAGAAAAGTTGTAAGAGTTAAAAGTGGTGGGTGACTAAAATGAAATAGTGCTTTCTGAACACAACAGGACAGTTGCACATAAGAATTCACAGCAATTCTGACAGCATGCACAAGCTCAAGACAGTCAAAATCCCAGCATGGAGGCAGGGGTGGGGGTGGGAAGGATGTTCCAGCCCTAGCTGAGGAGCTAATGGCAATTATTAGTTACTGGGAGAGGAAAAGTCAGTTTTAATTAAAGGTATGACACCTAGTAGGTTGATCATACTCCAGGGAAGCCTCACACCCAAGATACCACTTACCTAAGTTAAATCAAGATCAGATAAACAATTTAAATAGACCAATAACCCCTAAAGAAATAGAAGCAGTTATTAAAAGTCTCCCAACCAAAAAAAGTCCAGGGCCAGACCGTTTTAGTGCAGAATTCTACCAGACTTTCAAAGAAGAGCCAATACCAATGCACTTGAAATTATTCCACAAAAAAAGAAACAGAAGGAACACTGCCAAATTCATTCTATGAGACCACAGTCACCCTGATACCCAAACCACTCAAAGACCCAACAAAGAAAGAGACCAATTTCCCTCATGAACACTGATGAAAAAATACTCAATAAAATATCGGCAAACCTAATCCAAGAATACATCAAAAAGATCATCCACCATGACCAAGTAGGCTTCATCCCAGAGATGCAGGGATGGTACAACATACAAAAATCAGTCAATGTAAACCATCATATAAACAAACTGAAAGAAAAAAAAACACATGATCATCTAGTTACATGCTGAAAAAGCCTTTGACAAAATCCAACACCCCTTCATGATAACATTCTTGGAGAGATTAGGGATACAAGGAATATACCTAAACATAACAAAGGCAATTTACAGAAAGCCAATGCCAACATCAAATTAAATGGAGAGAAACTCAAAGCAATTCCACTAAAATCAGGAACAAGACAAGGCTGTCCACTCTCTCCATACCTATTCAATATGGTACTTGAAGTTCTCTTTTTTAACAATTTATTATCTTTATTTTTTATGTGCATTGGTGTATGCATGTATGTCTGTATGAAGGTGTCAGATTTTAGAGTTAGACAGTTGTTAGCTGCCATGTGGGTGCTGGGACCGTTGAACCCGGGTCCTCTGGTAGAGCAGTTGGTGCTCTTAACCACTGAGCCATCACTCCAGCCCTGTACTTGAAGTTCTAGCTAGAGCAATAAGACAACAAAAGGAGATCAAGAATGTGGCTTGTTCTGTTTCTCTGATCTTTCAGCATTCACCCCAATACCTGGCTCCGGGTTTGTTTTTATTAATAAGACCTTTTAAGATTCATGCTACATCTGGCGCCCAACGTTTCGGGTACAAATTCTCGAAAAAGCTGCTTGCCTGTGGCCTTGCAGTCCCCAGCTCATGCCCAAGTTGCCAGTTGTAGTGGCACATGCTAGTAGGATTTGCTGAAGGAGGCCAAGGAAGGAGGATCCCGAGTTCAAGGCCAGCCTAGAATGCCTGCTGAGGAGAAGCTGTGGCCAGGGCAATATACAAATAGGGACCATGGAGGTGGTGGCTGCTGCTCCGAGTTGCCAGCTGTTTCTCATCGTGTTGATGGCAGCGATGCTGTTACAGGGGATGAGAGGTTTACCGCTGCTTGTTCAGAGAACAATTGCCAGAACCATCGTGTTACAAGGAAGCATCAGCAAAGGTCAGTTTGGAGAAGTTTGTTGAGGCACATGGTGGGGAGAAATTGCTGTAAAGATATTCTCTTCTAGGGAAGAATGTTCATGGTTCTGAGAGACAGACATTTATCAGACTGTGATTGCTCCAAACCACAGAGGGACAAAAAAATTCTGCAGGGAACCATAACCAAGCCTAACAGCAACTTTGAAATCTTCAAAAGGATCACAGGATCCCACAATGATGATTCCACATGGACTATGGTAAAGCCATTAAGCTGATTAAACCACCCAAAGATCAGCTTTGGACTACAAACTGCTCAGGACAATTTCGAGATGGCTAGCTGAGATGATCCAGCCTGACAGACTACTTGAACAAGGACTTGAGACAAGCCCTGCACTTTCCCATTATGCAGAGACTGGACAAATGATACAACTAACTCTCCCAGGACTTGGCAATTAACCCAAAATTCTTCTTTGCAGGATCCGTAAAGATGCCTTTGCCCCCAGACAGCAAGAAGTAATTTTAAGAAAACGACGCCCACATTCCCAAGAGGTGGGGTGGGTAGTTTTTGGTCGTTTGAGTTATGGATATTGTCATTATTTGTGATGGTTGGTTACAGGTTGTTAATTGTTAATGGTCAAAAAAAGGGCTAAACAAAGGAGATTAGATTCAGGGTTCTTGTTTTAAAAAAAAGAAAAAGAAAAAAGAGGATATAGATAAAAAATAGATTTGAATCTACTCTGAAAAATAAAAGATATAGAAATAATAGGGTAAAAGTGTAGACTATTGAATCTACTCTAAAAAGAAAAAAGAGAGAATATGGATATGATAAGATAAAAGGTAGATTATTGAATCTACTTTTAAAAAAGGAACTACTTGTTTTAAATAGGATAAATAATGGAGGTTTTTTGTCTGAATCTGTCAAATGTTAATGGACTAGACATTGTTAATGTAACTCTTGACTCTATATATTGTATATACTTATTGGATACACTTTATCTTATATTAGTTATAAGCTTTCTTTATTATTTAGACAAAAAAGGGGAAATGTGGTGATATTATGTCTCCCAATATATTGTGCACCCTAATAAACTTATCTGGGGTCAGAGAACAGAACAGCCACTAGATATAGAGGCCAGAAAATGGTGGCACACACACCTTTAATCCTAGCATTCTGGAGGTAGAGATCCATCTGGATCACTGTGAGTTCAAAGCCACACTGGAAACAGCCAGGCATGGTGACACACGCCTTTAATCCCAGGAAGTGATGGCAGGAAGCAGAAAGGTATATAAGGCGTAAGGACCAGGAACTAGAATCCTTTTAAAACTTTAGGTTTTTTTTATCAGCAGTACAGCTGAGATCCATTCGGATGAGGACTCAGAGGCTTCCAGTTTGAGGAAACAGGATTAGCTGAGAAGTTGGCGAGGTGAGGTTGGCTGTGGCTTGTTCTGCTTCTCTGATCTTCCAGCGTTCACCCCAATACCTGGCTCTGGGTTTGTTTTTATTAATAAGACCTTTTAAGATTCATGCTACACAAGAGGATACAAATTGGAAAGGAAGAAGTCAAAGCATCTCTATTTGCAGACAATATGATAGTATATATAAGCAACCCCAAAAATTTCACCAGGGAACTCCTACAGCTGATAAACAACTTCAGTGATGTGGCTAGATACAATATTAACTCAAAAAAAATCAGTAGCCCTCCTATATACAAACAGTAAACAGGCTGAGACTGAAATCAGGGAAACAACACCCTTCACAATAGCCACAAATAATATAAAATATCTTGGTGTAACTCTAACAAAGCAAGTGAAAGACCTGTATGACAAGAGCTTCACATCTTTGAAGAAAAAAATTAGAGAAGATATTAAAAGATGGAAAGATCTCCCATGCTCATGGATCATCAGTAGGATTAACATAGTAAAAATGGCCATCTTACCAAAAGCAATCTACAGATTCAATGCAATCTCCCATCAAAAATCCCAAAAGAATTCTTTACAGACCTCAAAAGAACAAAGCTCAATTTCATATGGAAAAAAAAGGATACCTAAAATAATCCTGTACAATAAAGGAACTTACAGAGGCGTCACCATCCCTGACTTCAAGCTCTACTATACAGTTATAGTAATAAAAACAGCTTGGTATTGGCATAAAAACAGACACGTGGATCAATGGAATCAAATTGAAGACCCTGACATTAATCTGCAACCTATAAACACCTGATTTTTGACAAAGAAGTCAAAATTGTACAATGGAAAAAAGAAAGCATCTTCATCAAATGGTGCTGGCATAACTGGATGTCAACATGTAGAAGAATGCAAACAGATCCATATCTGTTGCCATACACAAAACTCAAGTCCAAGTGGATCAAAGACCTCAACATAAATCCAGATACACTGAATTTGATAGAAAAGAAAGTGGGAAGTAGCCTTGAACACAGTGGCACAGGAGACCACTTCCTAAATATAACACCAGTAGCACAGACACTGAGAGCAACAATTAACAAATGGGACCCCATGAAACTAAAAAGCTTCTGTAAGGCAAAGACATTGCCAATAAGACAAATCATCTGCCTACAAAATGGGAAAAGATCTTCACCAACCCTACATCTGACAGAGGACTGATCTCCAAACTATATAAAGAATTCCAAGAAACTAGACATCAAGAAAATCCAATTTTTAAATGGGATACAGATCTAAATAGAGAATTCTCAACAGAAGAATCTCAAATAGCTGAAAGACACTTAAAGAATTGTTCAACAACCTCAGTCATCAGGGAAATGCAAATCGAAACAACTCTGAAATTCCATCTTACACCTGTCAGAATGGCTAAGATCAAAAACACTAATGACAACTTATACTGGAGAGAATGTGGAGCAAAGGGAACACTCCTCCACTACTGGTGGAGGAGCAAACTTGTACAGCTACTTTGGAAATCAATATGACAGTTTCTCAGAAAATTGGGAATCAATCTACCCCAAGACCACACTATACCAATTTTGGGCATATACACAAAGGATGCTCAATCACACCACAAGGACACTTGCTCAACTATGTTCATAACAGCTTTATTTGTAATAGCCAGAACCTGTAAACAACCTAGATGTCCCTTAGTCAAAGAATGGACAAAGAAAATGTGATACATTTACACAGTGGAATATTACTCAGCTGTTAAAAACAATGACATCATGAAATTTGAAGGCAAATGAATGGAACTAGATAAAATCATCCTGAGTGAGGTAACCCAGATCCAGAAAGACAAACATGGCATGTACTCACTCATAAGTGGATATTAGCTGTAAAGCAAAGGATAACCAGGCTATAAGCCACAGACCCAGGCTATAAGGAGGGCCCAAAGAGAAATGCATGGATTTCCCCCCAGGAAGGTGAAATAGAAGAGATCTCCTTGGTAAATTAGGGGTAAGTGGGGATGGTAACATGAGGAATCAGGTTTGGGCAGGATAGAGGGGGAGATGTAGTTATTTTTTTTTTACTCTTTCAGGGCCTGCTACACAGATCCCAAATAAATACATGGAGACTTATTACTTATGAATGCCTGTCCTTAGCTTGGCATGTTTCTAGCCAACTTTTCTAACTTAAATTATCCCATTTCTCTTTAACTACATTTGCCTCTGGGCTTTTTACCTTTCTTTATTTTTTTAAGATTCACTTATTATGTATACAATATGCCTGTATGCCAGAATAGGGCACCAGATCTCATTATTGATGGTTGTGAGCCACCATGTGGTTGCTGGGAATTGAACTTAGAACCTCTGGAAGAACAGCCAGTGCTCTTAACCTCTGAGCCATCTCTCCAGCCCACCTTTCTTTATTCTATATATCTTTCTTTTCTTCTTAATCCATCGCTGGTTGGCTGGGTGGGTGGATGGCTGGCCCCTGGCATCCTCCTTCTCTTCTCCTTTTCTCACTCCTCACTCTCTTCCCTATTTTTTCCCTTTGCCTACAGCTCCACCTATTTCTTGCTCCTGCCTAGCTATTGGCCATTCAGCTCTTTATTAGACTAATCAGGTGTTTTAGGCAGGCAAAGTAACACAGGTTTACAGAGTTAAACAAATGCAACATAAAAGAATGCAACACATCTTTGCATCATTAAATATACCACAGCATAAACGAATGTAACATATCTTAAATTAATATTCAACAACAGGGAGAGTAATGAAAGAGATGTCTTGATGGGAGGGCATTTCAGGGTCAGGTAGAAACCTGATGCAAGAGAAAGGCCCACGAATTTACAAGAATCCCCAGCCAAGACTCCTAGCAATAGTGGATAGGTAGCCTGAACTGGCCATCTCCTGTAATCAGATTGGTGACTACCCTAATTGCCATCAGAGATCCTTCATCCAGCTACTGATGGAAACAGATGCAGGGATTCACAGCCAAGGACTGGGCCGAACTCTGAGAATCCTGTTGAAGAGAGGGAGGAAGGATTGGAGGAGCCAGAGGGGTCAAGGTCATCACAAGGGAACCCACAGAAACAACTAACCTGGGGTCATAGGAGCTCACAGACTCTGAACCGACAGCTAAGGAGCCTGCATGGGACCGATCTAGGCCCTCTACATATATGTGACATTTGTATAATTTGGTCTACTTGTGGGACTCCTAGCAGTGGGAGCAGGGCCTGTCCCTGAGACTTTGGACAGCTTTTGGGAACCTATTCCTCATACTAGGTTGCCTTACCAAGCCTTAATATGAGGGGAGGAAATTAGTCCTACCTACTTGATATGCCATGCTTTGTTGACACCCATGGGAGGCTGCCCCTTTCTGAACAGACACAGAGGAGGAGTGGATTGTGGGGGCAGAGGGGAGGTGGGGGAGGGAATGGGAGGAGAGGAGAGAGGGGAAACTGGTCAGGCTGTAAAATAAATGAATAAATTTAATTTTTTTAAAAAAAATGAAAAAATAGAAAAAATTACATCAAAAAAAGATATAAAAGAAAAAAGAATATCCAGGTGCCAATAGATGCTAGTGATGATTGTATAATACTTTTAGTATGTTTAATATTGAACTGTAGGCTTAAAATGATTAAAATGACAATTCAATATATATTTTACTATAATAAAAAGACTTATTTAAAACATTTAGTTAAGATATGAGAAAAAAGATCTGGAAATTTAAAAAAATCTTTATGAAGACAAATGCCTGCATAAATAAATAAAATAGAGCCAGGTGTAATGACATATTCCTTAATCATAACACATGGGAAGGTGTTGCTGTATAGCTAGTCTAAGCCACAGCTGTATAGCAAGTTCATGGTCAACCTGGACTACATGAAACTATGAAAAGAAGAAAGAAAGGTAGAATAGAAGATAGGGAAGGAAGAGAGAGAAAGTGAGGGAGAAAGAAAGATTCAGAGAAAATCCAGCACTCAGGAGGCAGAGACAAGGGGATCTCTGTGAGTTCAAGGCCAGACTGATCTACACAGCAAGTTCCAGGCCAGCCAGAGTCACATGGTGAGACCCTGTCTCAAAAATGCAAACAAAACAAAACAAAATAAAAAGATTCAAAGAAAGGAGGACAAAAAGACCATAAAGGAAAAAATGAAAACAAAGGAAATAAAGAGGGGGAAGGAAGGGGAGTCAGTTGACTAAATTGCACATTCACATTTCTATAGTGCAAAAGAAGAATTCATGTTAGGTATACTCAATCTGTCTGTCTGTCTATCTGTTTGACATACTCATGCGCAGGCACTGCACAGCTTTATCCCTAGCCCTCACTTTCTGTTTATTTAAATTTTTGAAATAGTAGCTCCACAAATTTCCTAGGCTGTGTTTGAATTCACTCTGTAGCCCAATCAAGCTCTGAATTTGTAATCCACTTGTCTCCACCAAAGTATCTGGGATGACAGGCCAGTACCACCAGTCCTAGCTTTAGATCTGAACAGTTTTGAAAACTTTTTGGTCATAATTTATCAGTCTAAAACATTAATGTAAGGGGCTCCATGGTATTGTTCATTCCAGTATATCATATCTAAAAATACTACAGATCTAAATAATACTTTGACCAAATGATCAAAATTACAATTATCAATAAGAGGCAATAAGACACCTTGTGGATATGTACATCACTTACCCGGTAATTTAGAAAAAAAAAAACTTGGCACATTCTATAAAATAATGTCACGATATGATGTATCTTCTTCAAAATGTCGATGTGATCAAAGAAAAAAATCTAAGCATGATGGCACATGCCCAGAATCCCAGTACTTGGGAAGCAAATGCAAGACAATTGTCACAAGTTAGAGACCAGTAAAGTCTATAAAGCAAGTTCCAGATCAGCCAGGACTCTGTAGTGAGACTCTGTCTCAGAATAGAAGAAAAGGACAGAGCAGAGAAAGACTTATGGGAACTATTCCAGATCAAAGGAAATAAAAGAGCTATGACAAATAAATTCAATATGTCATCTTGGCTACAGCCTACAACAGAGAATAACTACTCCAACAAAGACTGTTTTAGGAATAACTAATGAATTTGAAATACAGATCAGACACTAAAGTATTGCATTAATATTAAATTTCCTCTTTTTGTTGTTGTTGTTGTTTTGCAGTACTAAGGGTTGAACCTAGGATCTCATGCATACTGGACAAGTACTCTACCACTAAGCTATACCACCAGGCCAAATTTCCTATATGTGAATAACAATATACATATATAGGTTTCAAACTTAAAGCTTCAGTGGAAAACTGTAAAAATCATATCTTCACTAGATATTATAGAGCTAAAGAAAAAAGAGCTGCATATAAATGCTATAATCTTATTTATGAATATACTTCTTGAAAAAGTCTGGGTTTGCAACTTTCAAACTACCTCATGTATATACTAGAATTGGACAGGTGGACATATTGTTAGGTTTATATATTAAGGTACAATATGATATATGCAACTTAATTTCAAATGTGTTTGTAGAGAGAAACAGTTATATAAATACAAGTATATAAAATAAGAGAGGAGATGGCCAGACATGGTGGTGCACGCCTTTAATCCCAGCACTTGGAAGACAGAAGCAGGCGGATCTCTGTGAGTTCGAGGCCGGCTTGGTCTACAAAGCAAGTTCCAGGAAAGGCACAAAGCTACACAGAGAAACCCTGTCTCGAAAAAACAGGTGGGGGGGAAGACAGAGACAGAGACAGAGACAAGAGAAGGGGCTGGGGAGAAACAGGGCCACTGTGACAAATGTTAAGTAAACCTAGGTCAAAGGGCATATAAGACATCTTGGTGTTATTGCTATTTCCTACAAGCTTGAAATTACCTCAAAGTAAAATGTTAGCCTGAAGCTTTTAGTCACTACATGGCAGACACCACTTATATAACCAGAAATGTTCATACTGGGAAGAAAAAAAAAGTGTCTGTATTGATCCCTGAAAGTTAGGGAACACAGTGGCCAGAGTCATAATTGATCTTCATTTTTAGTAGGGCATGGCTCTATTTATCTTAGTCAAATATTTATCATAAATACTCTACAAAGTGAGGTGGGGTGAACCACAAATAAACCCTAAAATGAATGAGCAAATTTCAAGGAGAAATAGAATATGTGCATTGTCTCAAAGCATCTCTCCTGATATACTTTAACTATAAAGGGAGAAGTAGCAATTTGACAGTAAAGAAACTGTAGATTCCAATTTAAACAAGGAATTAAGGTATATGTCCAGTAATAAGACCTACCAAAATCATATCCCCAATAATATGCTAAAAAATATGCATCATCATTTTTTACTATTCTTGCCCCAAAATGCACAATTTTATTTGAACCACAAAAAAAAAATCAAACAAAGCCAGATATGGTGGCTTGTAAGTGTAAGTCCAGCATTCAGGGGGTGGGGGTAGGAAGATCAAGAATTCAAGGTCATCCTCAACTACATAGTGAGTTTGAGGCCAGCCTGGGCTACATGAGTCAGACTATGTAAAAAAAAATCAGACAAACTCAAATTGAGAGACATTCTAAAAAATAAATGGCCCATATTTTTCAAAAATATCATGAAATACAAAATTAAACTGTTACAGACTGGGCAAGACTAAATACAAATTAAAACTAAATGCAATAATTCCAGACAGGATCCTGCATCAGAAATAGACCACCAGTAGAAAAATTTGATGAAGTCAGATGTGGTGGCACATGCCTTTAGTCCCAGCACATGGGAAGAAGAGACAGGACGAGCTCTCTCTGCCTGGTCTACACTGTGGGTTTCAGGACAGGCAAGGGCTGTATAGAAAGATCTTGTTTAAAAAGAATTAAAGAAAAAAAAAGAAGGAAGGGAGAAAGACAAACTGATGAAATTCAAATGCAGTTATGTAGTAATGAACCAATGCCACCCCAACTGTTATTTTTACTTCCAGTTTTGCTTTGGGTTTTTTTTTTTTTTTTTGATTTTTTGTTTGAGATAAGGTATCAGGGTTTCACCATGCAGGATGGCCTCAGACTTGAAGTGATCTACCTGTCCCTGTTTCTTGAGTACTGAGATTCCAAGCATGCACTACCTTGCCTTGAGCTCTGCTGTAGTTTGAATAAGAATGGCCCCACAGACTCATATATTTGAATGATTAGTCTGCATTTGGTGGAAATATTCGCCAAGGATTAGGAGGTGTGGCCTTACTGGAGGAAGTGTGCCACTGGGGGTTAGCTTTAAGGTTTTAAAAGCCCACACCAGAGCCTGGTCCATTCGGTAGGGACAGGTCAAAGTCCCTCCCGCTGCCTCAAGGCTGTGCGAGGTGTCCCAGCATAGGTAGTGGGCTCCAAAAAGCCAGCTCATGCACCAGGGATGGATCCTGATCCTACTGCCAGGGGGCCCTTACCTTCTTGTAGGAGGGAATGGGGGTGGGTAGGTAGGGGAAGGCTGGTGGGGTGGGAGGAGGAAAGAGGAGGATCTGTGATTGGTAGATAAAATAAATAAATAAATCTCTTAATAAAAAAAAAGCCCAAGCTGGGTGGTAGTGGTGCATGTCTTTAATCCCAGCACTCAGGAGGCAGAAGCAGGCGGATCTCTGTGAGTTCGAGGCCAGCCTGGTCTACAGAGCGAGATCCAGGAGAGGCACAAAGCTACACAGAGAAACCCTGTCTTGAAAAAAAAAAGCCCCACACCATTCCAGTTAGCTTTCTGTCTGTCTCCTGGGTTGTTGCCCCAGCATGTAAACTCTCAGCCATTGCTCTAGTGACGTGCCTGCCTGCCTGCTGCCATGCTCCCTGCCATGCTGGTCATGGATTCACCCTCTCAAATTGTAAACAACTTAATGTTTTCCTCTGTAAATTGCCTTGGTCATGACTTTGTCACAGCAGTAAAAAGTAACTAAGACAAGTTCAATCTGCTACTCTTTTTTAAAGATTCATTTTTATGTACTTGTGTGTATATATGTGTGCCTGTGTGCCATGTGTGCAGATGCCCTTAGAGGCCAGAGGATATTGGATCCCCTGAAACTAGAATTATAGGTGGTTGTGAGCCAACTGATACACATGATGGAATTCAAACCCAGGGCCTCTACAAGAGAAGTAAGCACTCTTTTTTTGGTTTTGTTTTTGTTTTTGTTTTTTCAAGACAGGGTTTCTCTGTGTAGCTTTGGTGCCTTTCCTGGAACTCACTCGGTAGCCCAGGCTGGCCTCGAACTCACGGAGATCCGCCTGACTCTGCCTCCCAGAAGTAAGCATTCTTAACAGCTGAGCTATCTCTCCTGCCCCTCAATTCTTTCGTTCTTGATAATGGTGCTATGTTTATATACAGAACTAACACTAAGGAAGTAAAGTGTGGATTAAACTACAACTTTTCTATAGGTCATTTTCTTTAAACTCATCTCTTAAGTGACTAAGTGAATACATGAATGTTCATCTCTACCCTCACTCAGAACTCCACTAGAAATAGTAATACAGGGCTCTTTCTTTTTTTTAAAAAAAAAAAAAAAGCTTAAACCTAGAAGCATAAGAGAAGGAAACAGAGAGCAAATTATATGGCTGGGAAACTAACATATAAAGGTGACAGAAGATGATTAATTCATACAACACAATGGGGGGACTATCCAGACCTCTCTGAGGGGTAGTTAGAGTTAGAGGCAGAAGGATGAACCTAAGACATCAGTATTTTAGGTAGCATTCTGGGAACACAGCTCCACTACCACTTAGCAAATCTCTTACTCTTACTAAAGGAGCCACTTTAGGCTTAGATTTTTCCCTTTTCACTCAGACATTAAAAAGCAAATAAGGCAAACTAAGTGTTGAAAGTTTCCTAGCAATGCTTCGTGTTTAGAACCAGACATCTGTCCACCTTTTGGATGTGGAGTGGTCAATGTCCATACTTGGCCGTGCTGTCCTCCTGCCATCCACCTCACTGAGTGGGTGACACAGCACTTCTTAACAGCATCCATAACCAGCAACTGGAACTGTCAGTATTCAGCTCTACAATTACGTAAAGCTAGCCTGTTTTGACATCTGCTTTGGACCTTGATAATTCAATCCCCACTCCCCATACACCCAGACCCTTGGCTCCTATCTTTTCTCAAGCCACTAACAGCCAGTCTGAAAGCTTCAATGCCAATTAAGATACCATAAATCATGAAACATCCTAATTGTAGAGAGGCAGGCTGCATTCAAAACGGGTGACACTATCAGGTCTGGTGGCAAATGCCTGTAAATCCAGCACTTCTAAGGCAGAAGTAAGAGGGCTGCCCAAGTCTGAGGCCAGCCTCGGGCTACATTCTATGATCCTGTCTCAAAAACAAACTAACAGAAGGAACAGAGCCCAAGAGAAGGCACAAGAACAGAGATCCACTTTGTTTTATCTCATTATATTTTATTTTGTTATATTTTATTATCTTTTCTAATGAGAGGGAGAAAGCGAGTGCATCGGGAGGGGAGGTAGGGAGGAACTGGGAGGAGAAGGAGGGGAAGTTATAACCAGTATACCGTATGATAAAAAAAAATCTATTTTCAACAAAAGGAGGGAAATGAGCTAACAAGATTCAGAGATGAACCAAGATGGAGATATTAAATCAGAGGAAGAGCATTTGCCTAGTTTGTGCAAGACCCTGGGATCAATCCTCAAAGCCTCAAAATTTGAAAAAATTTTGAATAGATAAAACAGGACATGCATGTTAGTACACACACCTTTAATCCCAGCATTTATCACCCAAACACTAAAAGGGAAATAAGCAAAACTAAGTGTTCAAGGTTTCCTACAACTCTAAATTCACATTTATAGTCAGACATCTGCCCACCTTTTGGATGCACAATGGGCAATTTCCAGATGTGGCAGTTCTGTCCTCTGTAACATCCACCTCATTAAGTGGATCTCTATGAGTTCAAGGCTAGCCTGTTCTAAACAGTGAGCTGCAGGTGGGCTGGGACTGTATACTGAAACTTTTTCTCAAAAATAAATAAATGAAACAAATCACAACATTATGGTACTCAAATGATGGCAGAAATATATCTCAATGAGATAGAACTCACAGTCAAATATATACACTTACATTTACAACTGATTGTAGACAGGGTTCCAAAAGAACGTGATAGAGAAAGGGGTGGTGGTACATTCTCAAGTCCCAGAACTGGGGAGGTGGCAGCTAGAGGATCAGAAGTTTAAGGTCATCCTTAACTACAAAGCAAGTTCAAGGCCAGCCTGGGATACATGAGATTCAGAATAACAAAGTCAACAAATGGTCCTAAGACAATTACAGGCCCATGTACAAAAGAATAAATCTGAACCATTACTTCAAGAATATAGACAACTTAACTCAAAATGGATTTAAAAAAAAAAAACTTCAACACATGAACTACAAACACACAGAAAAAAAAGTAGATGTAAATCTTTGTGACCACAGATTAGGCAATGGTTTCTTAAACATAATACCAAAGGCCAGTGAGATGATGGGTCAGTGTGCAAAGGTGCTTGCCACCAAGCCTAAAAATCTGAGTTTGATCCCCAGGACCCACATGAGAGAAAGAGAGAACCAATTCCTGAAAATTGTCCTCTGTTCTCTATAGCCGGAAGTTTTCCTGTGTCCCGCAGCTGGAAGTTTTCCTGTGTCCCGCAGCTGGAAGTTTTCCTGTGTCCCGCAGCTGGAAGTTTTCCTGTGTCCCGCAGCTGGAAGTTTTCCTGTGTCCCGCAGCTGGAAGTTTTCCTGTGTCCCGCAGCCACTTGGTCCCAAATAAACACACAGAGGCTTATTATTAATTACAAATGGTTCGGTCTATGGCTCAGGCTTATTTTAAATTAACACTTTAAATTAACCCATTTCTATTAATCTATATTTTGCCATGTGGCCATGGCATTACTGGTCTGCTGGCATCTTGTTGCTTAGGCAGCTGGATGGCATCTGCCCATGACTCCACCCTTCTTTTGCCCTTCTTTTCTCCCTGTCTCTCTGTTGGATTTCCCACCTGGCTCTTATCCTGCTTTACTATAGTCTAAAGCAGCTTTATTAACCAATGGGAGCAACATATGTTCACAGCATATAGAAAAACCATCCCACAGCAGATCTCTGCATGTGTACCCTTCCCAACACTCAAATAAATAAATATAATTTAAATTCTTTAAGTGTTGTGGAATATTATTTTAACTAGGCAAAGATGTGTTACATTTGTTTATGCTGCTGAATATTACTTTAACTATGTGAAGGTGTATTACATTTGTTTCTGCTGCCTTTGTTAACAATGTAAAGGTGTGTTGCATTTGTTTAATTATATAAAGATGTGTTGCTGTTTCACCTTGCCTGCCTAAGGCACCTGATTAGTCTAACAAAAAGCTGAACAGCCAATAGCTAGGCAGGAGAAGGATAGACAGGGCTGGTGAGCAGAGAGAATAAATAGGAGGAGAAATCTAGGCTCAAGAAGAAGAATGAAGAGAACAGGGGAGAAAGAGAGGGAGATTCCCAGTGCCAGCCAGGCAGCTGCCAGCCAGCAGACACAAACTAAGACATACAGAAAGAAAAGGTAAAAAGCCCCAAAGCAAAACTTAGATAATGGGAAACAAGTTAAAAATGGAGCTAAGGCTGAGCATTCATAACTAATAAGAAGTCTCCGTGTCATGATTTGAAAGCTAGTTGATTGGCCCAAAAGAATGACTAGTACATTTAAGAGTTTAAGTGTTTTTAAGAAAGCTTTTAAGAGCCAGGCATGGTGGCACACGCCTTTAATCTCAGCACTTGGGAGGCAGAGGCAAGCGATCTCTGTGAGTTCGAGGCCAGCCTGGTCTATGGAGTGAAATCCAGGACAGCTAGGACTGTTACACAGAGAAACCCTGTCCCGAAAATCAAAAAAAAAAAAAAAAAAAAAAAAGAAAAGAAAAAGAAAAAGAAAGAAAGACAGTTTTTTTTATTAAACTTTTTAAGATTTATTATGTATACAGTATTCTGTCTGCATGTACACCTGCAGGCTAGAAGAGAACACCAGATCTCATTACAGATGGTTGTGAGCCACCATGTGGTTGCTGGAAATTGAACTCAGGACTTCTGGAAGATCAGTCAGTGCTCTTAACCACTGAGCTACCTCTCCAGCCTGAAAGAAAGAAAGTTTTTAAGAAAGACACTAAAAACACAAAGCACAAGAAACAATTTTTCTTTTTTTTTTCCAGAGCTGAGAACCGAACCCAGGGCCTTATGCTTGCTAGGAAAGCACTCTACCACTGAGCTAAATCTCCAACCCCGACAAGAAACAATTTTAAGTCCTCATCAAAACTTAAAACTTGCTTATTTCAAAGGACATCAGAAAGAAAGCAAAGGTCAAACTAAAGAATGGGAGAAAAATTTTACAAATTATTTATCCAAATATATTTTACAAGCCTTACAATTTAAGCAATAAAGAAAAGCAATACAATTGTTCAAATGGACAAGCAATCTGAATACATAGATGTCTAAAGAAGATGCATACAAGGCTGGGGATGTAACTCCGTCAGTGCTTTCCAAGAACACACAAAGCCCTGGGTTCCATCCTCAGAACCACATAAATCAGATGTAGTGGTGCACACCTGAAATCCCAGCACTTGGGAAGTATAAGCAGGAGGATCACAAGTTTGAGACCATCTTCTACTACAGCTAGCTTTAGAGACTAGCCTGGAAGACATAAGACACTATCTCAAAAAAAGTGAACATATGGCTGGGTGGTGGTGGCACACGCCTTTAATCCCAGGAGGCAGAGGCACACGGATCTCTGTGAGTTTGAGACCAGCCTGGTCTACAAAGCGAGTTCCAGGAAAGGCACAAAGCTACACAGAGAAACCTTGTCTTGAAAACAAAAAACAAAAAAAAGTGAACATATACAAGTAGCCAGTAAGTATATGAGGAGACCCTCAAGGCTAGGTATGGTGATATACACCTGTAATCCCAGGACCCAGGAGGCCGAGGTAGGAGTATTACTGTGAGTTCAAGGACAGCCCAAGGTACATAGTGACTTCTAGACCAGTATGAAACTCTGTCTCAAAACAACTAAGTGAAAGAGGAATGGAAGCCATCTAGGGACTACCTACAGTACGAGTCAGGAATGGTGGTGCATGCTTATAATCCCAACACTCAGGAAGCAGAAGCAAGAATATCACTGCAAGTTCTAGGCTAGCCTGGTCTACAAAAGAGGTACATTGTTCCAAAACCATTAAGCACAATGACCTACCATTACACACACAGTAGGCTAGCTAAATTCGAAACAGACAATAACAGCTATTAACAAGGATGTGAAGAAATGAGAAGCTTCACATGAGTGGTGAGAACTAAGACACTACAGCAGCTTTGCAAAAGAGTCTGGAAGTTCCTCAAAAGAGTATCCACAGAGTTAGGATGTGATATAACTCTACTCCATGTATAATATCAAAACAACATGTACACACAAAAACACACACAAATGTTCACAGCAGCACTATTCACAACAACCAAAAGGTAAAACTAAAACAAATGTCCATCAATTGATGAGTCAACAAATAAAATGTAATATATCTACAACAAGGAAATATGACTGGGTCATACAAAATACTAATACATGCTACAACATAGATGAACCTTGAAAACAGGCTACATGGAGCTGGTCAGTGTCAAGTAACTATATATTATGTGACTGCATTTCTTTTTGTTTGTTTTTCTTAAAACAGACTTTTGCTCTACATCCCCAGAAGGACTTGAAATCACTATGTACCCCAGATTAACCTCAAACTTGTAGTGATGCGCCTGCCTCAGTCTCCCATGTGCTGAGATCATGACTTCACCATTTTGCTCAACTTTATAATTTCATTTCTATGAGATGTCCAGAATAGGCAAATACATAGACACTTAAATAGCCTCTGTGGCTGTCTAGGACAGTAGGATTGGAGGTCACCACTAAGGACTCTGGGAATTCTTTTGGGAGTGATGGAATTATTCTAGAATTAAATAGTGGTTACAGCTGTACAACTCTGTGACTATAGTAAAACCATTGACTTGTATACTTTAAATGTGCAAGTTTTATGAGATAGGGGTTACAACTCAAAATAGCATTGTTATTTTTCAATGGAAAAATGAGAAAAATATTTTAAATTGCATAGATGTTCCAAATTTAATTAGGTCAAGCAAATTAAGTTCAATCTGATGAGTGGGAAGTATGTCATCTTAATCATGTGTGTGATTTATTAAATTAAAACTTCACCTCAGTCCAGGTGGCTTAATTCAGATTATTAAACTGTCAATGTGTATATGCTGGATGAAAGCCCAAAAGCAGAAAGCAATATGGTTAGAAATAAAAAGATGTGGAGAGATTACAATTACTGTTCTAACAAAAGAAGCATATTAACTAGCGAGATGATAAAAGTGCATTACTCTCAGCCTCACTGGGGAGGGTAGTGAAGATTTATGATTAAAAGCTAATATGGATACAGAAAGAAAAGTGAAACCAAGCATATTTGAGATAGGCCATAGTACACAGAACTAAGTTTAGTGGACGAAAGGGAAAAATGGACCAAATGAGAATGTATGTACTTATGAAATGCACATCATCTGTTTGACTCTTCAGTACAACCTCCCATTCTAGATGGAGATTACCAAGTAGGAGCAGCAAACTTTTCCCGAAAGCACTTCAGGCCCTGCTAGCTTTCTGGTCTCTGCCACAGTTACTCAACTCCGCCACAATCATACAAAAGCAGCCGTGAGCTATATGGAAAAAGATGAGTGTGGTTATGCTCCCATAACACTTTGCAAATAAAAGCTGAAATCTAGATTTCATCTAATTGCCACATGCCACAAATTACTTTGCTAACAAAATTTAAGAACAATTTTAAGGGGCAGGAGAGATGGCTCAGAAATTAAGATCACTGACTGCTCTTCCTGAGGACCCAGGTTCAATTCCCAGCCCCAACATGGCAGCTCATAATGTCTGTAACTCCAGTTCAGAGGATCTGGCATCCTCACACAGACATATATGTGTAGGCAAAACACCATGCACATAAAATAAAAATAAAGTATTTAAAAAATATTTTAAAACTATTTTTTAGCCGGGTGGTGGTGGCGCACGCCTTTAATCCCAGCACTCGGGAGGCAGAGGCAGGCGGATCTCTGTGAGTTCGAGGCCAGCCTGGTCTACGGCGCGAGATCCAGGAAAGGCGCAAAGCTACGCAGAGAAACCCTGTCTCGAAAAACCAAAAAAAAAAAAAAAAAAAAACAAAAACTATTTTTTAAAAGAACCATTTTAAGATGTAAGACTTACTCTTGACTCACAGACCACTATGGAAAAATAAGTGGCAGATGAATTTGGCCCGCAGACAGTATTTCTCCAACTCCTGATAGAAGAATATTTTTAGACTTTCAGTATAACAAACACTTCAACACAACCAAGTCTTACACTGCAGAAAACTACTTACTCAAAAAAAAAAAAAAAAAAAAAAAAAACTTACCCAAAACAGCAAGGATGTCTCCTTCAGGAAATACTGACGAAATGTTTATAAGAATTAATTAGTTAATACACACGAGTCCTAAGAGTAGTATGGCATACACAGAAAGCCAGTCAACCAATTTTCTGATGTTATTTTTGAGATCTATTTATTTTATTTTATATATATGAATGTTTCGTCTGCATGTACATACGCATATCATGTGCATGCTTAGTGCCCCTGGAATAGGGATTATAGATGGTTGTGAGCCACCATGTAAGTGCTGAGAATGGAACCCAGGTCTTTTGCAGTAGCAGCAAGTGCTCTTATCCCCTAAGCCATCTCTCCAGCCCTACCCCTACTCCATGTTCTATATTCTTAACAACAAAGCATTATGTGTACTGACTCCAACAGAAAAGACAAAAGGGGTGATTCTGTCTCTGTAGTCATGCAGTGCATATAAGAACTAGAGCTGCTTCTTTTAGTGCAAAACCCCCATCTTTGGCATTTTCTCCAGAAGGTCTCTAAAATTCTCAAAACTGTAGTACATTTTATTTCAGTACCAGGAAGCGGTTGTTTACATATAAGACCAATTTCTAAAAGAAAGATAAGAAAATGGCAAATTGTTCGCATGGTGCTACTCTCAGAATTTGACCAAAGGATTTTTTTTTAAAGAAAAAATAAGATTAGGATCAGATTCCAACCTTGGCTGAATGTGTGAAGCCAATACTAAAATCATCAGGGAGAGCTGACCTTTCCAAAGGAGCTGTTCCATGTCAGAAGCCAAGGAAGTTACTGCTTGATAACATCTCAAAGCACATCTGTCCCACCTGAACAGTTCCTACTTCTTGGTTTAGAAGTGCAAAGTGCTTAGGCAGAACCCTGTGTTCTTAGAGCAGGGCTTCTTGAACTTTTGCCACTCATGACCTTTTTGCCCAAGAAATGTTTACATAACCCTAAATATATAGGTATACTAAATAGTATTACAGTTCAAAGATTCACTGATAATAAATCACAAGTAACCTTAATTTAAAATAGTTATTTGTATACTCATAATTCTACCATTTGTTCAAGACAAAAGCAAATTGGCAAACTAATGCAATGGATATACTTGTTTTTACATAAAAATTAAGTTCTGGAGGAATATTTGATACTACAGGACACAGAGCACCTTAACACTTTACAGAGATGATCATTGTCAATTCTGAGAATGCAGAATACATAAAAATGTAGTACAACATGGAAAAGGTATGTTAAAGAAATTTCAGAATTTTTTTATTTTAAATTTTTAAAAATTCTACCCTAATCCGCCGGGCGGTGGTGGCGCACGCCTTTAATCCCAGCACTCGGGAGGCAGAGCCAGGCGGATCGCTGTGAGTTCGAGGCCAGCCTGGGCTACCAAGTGAGTTCCAGGAAAGGCGCAAAGCTACACAGAGAAACCCTGTCTCGAAAAACCAAAAAAAAAAAAAAATTCTACCCTAATCCAAGCCAAAATTCATTGGACAATTTTTTATGCAATTCAAAGTGGCAATTCAATTTCTAAAATCAACATTCATTCGTGTGTGTGTGTGTGTGTGTGTGTGTGTGTGTGTGTGTGAGAGAGAGAGAGAGAGAGAGAGAGAGAGAGAGAGAGAGAGAGAGAGAGATCTCATGTAGCCAGGCTGGTCTCTTAATTTGCTATGTAGCCAAGGATGACATGACCTTGAATTTCTGATCCTACTTCCCAAGTGTTATGATTGCAAGCATGAGCCACTGCTCCATGCTTAAAAGTCAAACATTCTAACACAATACAACCCAAAGTTATATTAATTTGATACTTACCTGCCCAGTAATGGTAGTAGGAAAATATTTTTTAAAATCTTTGTTTTCCATAATTAAACTACTGTTTCTAGAAGCACAGAGCACTTTGTACTTACAGGGGAAAATCAACCACAATTCATGACATGCAGGTCTCAAATCTGAGCCAAAGTGCTCCAGGCAGCACTCGTTGGGGCTGTGTGATGGGCTAGAGAGTACAAGGTGCACACTGTGTGGTCAGAACCCAGACTGCAGTGAAGGCAGCGGGTGAGTGCTGCCAAAAATACCTACGACTCGCTGCATATTTGATTCTGAATTAATTTTGGGTTACTGCACATTCAGTTACACAGCCCCATCCAGGGCTGCGACCTACAATCTAAGAAGCTGGCTTCTCGAGGGAAAAAATTGCCCCTCCTGGCCCTCTACACCAACCTTATATTCCACACCCTATATCACCAACAAAAGAAGGGGAAAGCTGTTACTCATCACCATGGGGTAGCTTCAATCATCATATTGACCTGATCTACAAAGGAAGGCTTGTAATTCATAATTAAACAGAGTGCCAGTGCACCAGCTCCTACATTTGCTAGATAAAGTTACATTTTGAGAGGGGGAAAAAAATCAATACTCATTTTGATTTCACAACTTTAAACAATGGAATGTTGGGAAACTGCTCCTGACAAAGCATCCTGCTATACATTCACCCAGCCACCTGTCACTAGCATCATTCTCCAACACAAAGGGCTATTTTTATGCAGTACACTACAGAGATAGATAAAACTTGTTGCCATGGCAACAACAAGTTTTCCAGAAGATATGTTAATCTGTAAAAAATGCAAAAGAGAACAAAGCTATTTCTTTGCATTTGCTTTTAAAATATATGAATATGTGTGATTGGGGCCTTAGTGGGCTTAAGGAAGATAAAAAGAAATCCTCAGTATATACATATACATTTACAGATATTTTTATTGTATAAATTAAAGGCATATGAGATGATGTTTTGGCATGCATATCCACACTGAAATTATAACTAGAGTCAAGTAACTTAACATTTCCATCAGCTTCCATTGTTACAATTGTGTGTGGTAGCATGTGTGCATGCTGGTATGTGTGCACGCACATAAGATAAGTGTATATAGTGGGAATGCCTAAAATCTATGCTCTCAGTAACTTTTCAATGTACAACACATTCTTAACCAAACTCCTGCTGTATGTTAGACTTAGAGGCTTATTTATCCTACATAAATTCAAGTTTGTGGCACCCTTTGGCCGACACTCTTCCCTATTCCCTACCTTTCCCTGGCTCTGCTAGCCATGGTTGTAGTCTGTTTCTATGTACTCAGCTTTTTCAGATTCTACATATAAATGAGATCATGTAGTAGGTTTCTTTCTGTGTCTGGATAATTTTATTTCACTTAGCTTAATGTCCTTCTGGTTCACCAATATTGTCACAAATAACATAACCTTTTGAAAGACTAAATTATTGTCCATTGTGTATATGTGTGTGTGTGTGTGTGTGTGTGTGTGTGTGTGTGTGTGTGTGTGTATGCCATAATTTCTTCATCTATTCATCTGACAGACACTTAAGTTGCTTCCGTATTTCAGCCATTGTGAAAAAACTGCAAGGAACATTTGAGAGCAGATTTCTCTTAAACACACAGAAGAGAAAGTGATGAATCATGTGGCAGTTCGTGTGTGTGTGTGTGTGTGTGTGTGTGTGTGTGTGTGTGTGTGTGTGCATGTGTGTGCATATGTATTGTATTGGACATCAAACTCAGGGCCCTGTATTTGCTAAGGAAGTGCTGTCCCCCTGAGCTACACCACCAGCCCCATTTTCTTATCTCCTTTCTTGTTTTCTTCAGGAAGCCCCATATTCCTTGCCATAACAGCTATCCTAACCTACTCTCTCAGCAACAATCTACCAAGGTTGCCTTTTCGACACATCCTTGCCAATGTGTTATCACTTGTCTTTTTGATAATTACCCTTCAGAACAGTTGTGAAGTGATTTCTCACGGTGGTTTTCATTTTGCTAATGATTACTGAAGCTGAATGCTTTTTCACATCCCTATTGACCATTTGTGTGTTGTCTGGGGGAAAATTGTTTACTCAAGACCCTTGTCTGTTTTTCTAATTGGCTTGTTTTCCTGGTAGTAAGTTGTATGAGTCCTCGTTTTTTTATATGAACTTCTTATCATATAAACGGTTCATAAATAAATATGTTCTCCCTATTCACAGGCTGTCTTTTTCTTTTCTCTTTTTTTTTAAGACAGAGTCTCTCTACTATGTAACTGTGGCTGTCCTAGAATTCACTATATAGACCAGGCTGGCTTCAAACTCTAACTCACAGAGATCCATCTGCCTCTGCCTCCCCAGTGCCAGAATTAAAGTCATGTGCCACCATATCCAGCCTCATAAACTGTCTATTTTGTTGTTCTGTAGTACAGAAGTCCTTTAGGTGGAGAAGAGCAACTTGTTGTTTTTTAAAAGATTTATCTTTATTTCATATCTATGGAATTATTAATCTGCCTGTAGGTATATGCACCGCATTCATGCCTGGTACCTGCAGATACCAGAAGAGGTCATCAGATCCCCTAGAACTAGAGCTACAGGTGGTTGTGAGCTACCATGTAGATGCTGGAAATTGAACCCAGGTCCTTTGGAGGAGCAGCAAGTGCTCTTAACCACTGAACCATCTCTCCAGCACCAACAAAACTTGTTATTTTTGCTTCTGTTGTATGTGCTTTGGGCATGATATGCAAAAGAATCACTGTTAGGCTAAGGATATATAGCTCAGTGGTTGAAACCTTATTTAGTATATGAGAAGTCCTTGGTTCAATCCCTGATACTACAAAAAGAAAAATATTTTTATATAAAAAGGAATAGAGCCAGAGGTGGTGATATACACCCATAAATTTTGTACTCCAGAGACAGAAAAAGAAGGGTCTAGAGTTTGAGGCAGCCTGGGTTACACAGTAAGACTCTAGTATCAAACACAAATAGCCAAAGCCAGTATCAAATATCCTTCCTATGTTTTCTTCTGTAAGTTTTACAGTCCCAGGTTTTATATTTGGGTCTTTTTATCCACTTTGTTTTTTGATTGTTGATTGTTTTTTTACTATAAAAAATGATTTTTATATATGTTATAAAATGAGGGTCTGGTTTCCTTCTTTATAACACATGTAAATATTCACTTTTGCCATAATTTACTGATAAATATTCCTTTTCATTATATATACATCCTTGGTGGCCTTGTCAAACCTTAATTAACCATATATACTTGAACTCATTTCTGGGCCGGCTAGTCTGCTCGGTTGACTTACAACTCTGTTTTTATGCCATTCTGATTACCTGTTTCCTTCTAATATAATTTGAAAAACATAAGTGTGGTTGCTTTTCTTTCTGAAGACTGTGTTGGCTATTCTGGGTCTTCATAAACAGCACATGAATTTTAGAGTTTTTTTTCTACTTCTGTGAACAAGTCTTTGAAATTTTTATAGGATTACATTAAATATATTGGATAAATAAATCACATTGGATAATGTGGACATTTTATTTGGGTTTTCTGTTGGGGAAGTGCTCTCATGTAGCTGGGGCTAGCCCTAAACTAATTATGCAATTAAGAATGCCCTTGAACTCCTGATCGGCTTCCACCTCTTGAATACTGGGCTTACAGGCCCAGCTAATGTGGACATTTTAACAATAGTAATTCTCCCCATCTAAAAGCACAGAATATCTTTCTACTTACATGTCTTCTTAATTTTTCATCAATAGTTATTGTTTTCAGCAGCTACATCTTTCACTTCCCCAGGGAAATTCATTCCTGATTTTTCTTTCTTTTTAAGATTATCATAAGTAGAACAATTTATAAATCAGGCATGGTGGCCCATGCCTTTAATCCCAGCACTAGGGAGGCAGAGACAGGGAGATCTCTGTGAGTTTGAGGCCAGCCTGGTCTACATAGTGAGTTCCAGGCCAGTCATGGTCACATAGAGAGACCCTGTCTCAAAAAATTGGAGATATAGCTCAGTGGTAGACAGAGCACTTACCCAGCATTCCTAAGGCTCTGGGCTTGACCTACAGCACTGCTTCAAAAAAGTGCAACTGAGTTTGTGGGTTAATTTTGTATTTAGCAACTTTATCAGATTCATTTATTAGTTCTAGAAAACTTTAGTGTTTCTTCCAATAATGTCATCTGAAAATTGGGGCAATTTTACTTCTTCCTCTCAGATTTACATGCCTTTTATATCTCTTTCTTTCCCCTTATTGCTCTTTTTTAATTTTTTCCATTTTTGTTTTATGTGCATGACTGTTTTGCCTGTGTATGTCTGTGCACCACATGTATGTAGTACACAAGGAGACAAGAAGAGGGCACTGGATCCCCTGGAAGTTACAGATGGTTGTGAGCTGCCATTTAGGTACTAGGAATTGAACCTGGATCCTCTGGAAGAACAGCCAGTGCTCTTAACTATGGAGCCATCTCCCCAGCCCACTCCTATTTTTTAATGGGATCTTATATAGCCCAGGCTAGCCTCTAACTTGCTATATAGTTGAACCATACTTTGAAATTATGATCCTATTGCCTTTACCTTCCAAGCACCAGGGTTACAGGCTTGACCATCACCCCTGGCTTGCCTGACTGTTCTTGCTAGTAATTTTCCATACTGTAGTTCTTGACTGGTTGGTTGGGTGGGTGTTTTTTGGTTTGTTTGGGTTTTTTTTGTTTTTTTGTTTTTTTGTTTTGTTTTGTTTTGTTTTGTTTTGTTTTGTTTTGTTTGTTTTTCCGAGACAGGGTTTCTCTGTGTAGCTTTGCTCCTTTCCTGAATCTCACTCTGTAGACCAGGCTGGCCTTGAGCTCACAAAGATCTGCCTGCCTCTGCCTCCTGAGTGCTGGGATTAAAGGCGTGCACCACCACTGCCCGTCCGGTTTTTGGTTTTTCAATACAGGGTTTCTCTATGTAACAGCCTTGACTGTCCTGGAACTCACTCTGTAGACCAGGCTGGCCTCGAACTCTCAGAGATCACCTGCCTCTGCCTCCTGAGTGCTAGGATTAGAGGCATGCACCACCACCGAATGGGTATCCTTGCCTTGAATAGAATCTTAAAAGGGAAGTTTTCAGTTTTCAACACTGATTTTGATATTAGCTGTAGACATTTTCCATCAATGTCCTTTATTATGTTGAAATTTTTCTTCCATACTTATTTTGTTGTGAATTTTTATCAGGAAAGGATGTGGAACTTTGTCAAATGCTTTTTAAACATCTATCAAAATGGCTATTTACCCTTTTACCTTTCATTCTGTTAGTATAATGTATTGCATTGTTTTGTGTATTTACAGCGAGCCTGTATTTCAACATAAACCCCACTTGTTTACAGTTTATGATCCTTTGAATATGTCATTAGATTCAGTGGGTAGTGTTTCAGTGAAGATTTCTGTGTATGTGTTCATGAGAGATATCGACCTTTAGTTTTCTTTTCTTGTGGTACCTGCATCTGACTTTGGTATCAGGGTGACAATGACCCAGGAAAATGAGCTTGAGAGTACTCCTTTTACTTCTGTTTTAGAAGAGTTTAAAAAGGATTAGAGCATGCCCGGCACACGCCTTTAATCCCAGCACTCAGGAGGCAGAGGCAGGTGGATCTCTGTGAGTTTGAGGTCTACAGAGCAAATTCCAGGACAGGCTCCAAAGCTACACAGAGAAACCCTATCTCAAAAAAACAAAAACAAAAAAGAATTCGAAATAGGCATCATGGTACTTGCCAGTAATTTCAGCTACTCAAGAGGCTGAGGCAGCAAGTTCAAGTCCAGCTTGGACTGCAACGTGAGTTTAAGTCCAGAGTGAACACCATGTCTCAAGCAAACAGGAAAACAAAGTAAATGGTCCAAAAGGATGTGGTGGTTCATGCCTATAATCCCAACACTTGGGAGGCTGAAACAGGAGAACTACCATGAGTTCAAGCGCAGCCTGGTATACACAGGGAGTTTCTAGCCAGTTGGAGCTACAGAATGAGATGCTGTCTCTAAAACATAATGAAGGAAGGAAGAAGGGAGGGAAAGAGAGAGACAGGTCACAGCCTTTACTGAGATACACACATAATCATGAAAGAAATCCAACATCTACAGAATCGATATGAAAACAATAACTCCTCCTCTAAGACAGTATCAGGAACGACATCAAGTGGAAAGAAATCAGAGATGCCAGACATTCTACAGGCACAAGACAGCCCTCTCAACCCCTCACAACAACTTCTCAGACCAAAAGTGTCTGGAGAGCTGAGGTTTACAAACCTTGATCTTGGAACAAAGAATAATTTAAGAAGCTAAAACATCCACACACTGAAATTTACATAGAATGTTCTTATTGCCATCTCTCAATATTAGAACTATGAAAGTACAAGAATATGTGCAAAGGAGAGATGATAAAACATTTCCGAGTTGAGTGGGGTAGTGCTTACATTTATAAGATGGAGAGAAGAGACTAGAAGACCAGAAATTTAAGATCATCCTCCACTCCAAGGCCAATTCAGGGTCAACATGAACTACATGAAACTCTGCCTGAAAAAAAAAATTAGAATCAAGGCAAGTGGTATGGCTCAGTGGGTAAAGGAACTTACTTCGAAGCCTAACATTCAGAATTCAATCCCCAGGACTCATGTGATGGAAAGAGAGAACCAGTTCCTTAAGTTATCCTTTGATCCCCCCGCTACACACACACACACATATAATATAACATATAATATATGATATATATTAGTTTGTGTGTGTGGATATAGGTGTATAAATATATATGTATATATATATATAGTATATATACACATACACATACAAATTTCAAAGAGGAAAAATAATATAATTCCAAAGATAAACTCAAAAAACAGAGCATACCAAATGCCTCTGAGAGCCAAAAGCTGCGGGCATTCTGACATCTGTTTTTCACAAGGTTGACTCTGAACTAGGAGAGACAAAGAGATTACTGTGTTAAGTATGTCCTTTTGAAAGCATCTGGAGCAAACATTATACATTGCAAAAAGAGTGCCTTTAAATCAATTTTTTGCAATACAGGGGATTGAACCCTGGACCTCGCACATGCTAGACAAACATTCTACCATGAAGCTATATCCCTAATTTTAAAAAAATATTTTGAATGTTTGAGACAAAATTTCCCTAAGTTGTTCAGGCTAACCTAAACTATGTAGCCAAAGGAGGCCTTGACTTTACCATCCTCCTACCTCAATGCCGCAAGTTACAAGATTATATCTGTACTACCAGGCCTCACTTAATAAACAAATCCTTCCTGTTTGTTTCTCAAGACAGGGTTTCTCTGTGTAGCTCTTGCTGTCCTGGAACTCACTCTGTAGACTAGCCTGGCCTCGAACTCACAGAGATCCACCTGCTTCTGCCTCCTGAGTGCTGAGATTAAAGGCTTGTGCCACTACTGCCCAGGAATAAACAAATCTTCTTGTTTGTTTGTTTGGGTTTTTTATTTTGTTTTGTTTTTCAAGACAGGGTTTCTCTGTGTAGCTTTGCGCCTTTCCTGGAACTCGTTCTGTAGCCCAGGCTAGCCTTGAACTCACAGAGATCCACCTGGCTCTGCCTCCTGAGTGCTGGGATTAAAGGTGTGCATCACCACTGCCCGGCTCATTAAACAAATCTTGATGATTTATGAGGTTTACTTTAGTTATTCAGGAAATTCATGCAGGTAGAACCCCAAGCTGACAACCAAACTATTCTATACAAAACAACAGCAAAATGCTACCAACAAATTAAGTCAAAACAAACACCTCCCAGTAGCTTCAAGTTAAGAGCCTCTCCTGATCCTGAATGATATAGTGATGTAGAGCAGTGGTTCTCAACCTATGGGTCAAAACCCCTTTGGAGATGACTAGCCCTTTCACAGAGGCCACACATCAGATATGACCCTTTCACAGGGTCACCTAACACCATCCAAAAACACAGATATTTACATTAAGAGTCATAACAGTAGCAAAATTACAGTTATGAAGCAGCAATGAAAATAATTTAATGGTTGGGGGTCACCACAACATGAGGAACTGTATTAAAGGATCATAGCATTAGGAAGGTTGAGAACCACTGATGTAGAGCACAGGCGAGTTTCTCAAAGCTGTCAAAATGATTTTTGCCTTCCAGTCTGTTAGCGCTAAGGGCTCTCACACAGAGAGCATAAAGAAAATAAGCCCAGCAAGCAGCTGGCACTTGCTCCAGAGTGGCTCTCCCCAGTCTGTCCTAACTCTTTTGTCCTTCACCCTGCACAATGAAGCCATCTGAGAGGGCTCGACAAAAGGTAAAGAGCACAACTCAGAGATGGGATTGGAATGACTGCCAGGGACCTGAGGAAGCAGCTGAGCATCCATTCACTCTAGGCTTCCTGCAGGAGAGCCTGGAAGCAGAAGGACCACAACAGTCTTGCAGAACCTCGCTCCCAACTTGGACAACAGTAAGCTGGGAAGAACAGATATTTCTACACCTAATACCATGTAACTCTTCAGAGCAAGGCTTCTTAATTTTGCATCAAAAATTTATTTAAAGGCAGTATTTTTGAAATGTTTAATGTTTTCCCTAGATACTTTCATATGTGGTATGTAGATGTCTTCTAAAAATAACGTTTTAAATGCATAAAACACTTACAATGAAACAATACTATGAAAACTATATTGAAATATAAACCATCAAAACAATAAAAACCAAATATGTGGTAGGAATACATGTTTTTACCACAATGAATAAGATCAGCCAATGTTGGGGCTGGAGAGATGGCTCAGTGGTTAAGAGCACTGGCTGCTCTCCCAGAGGACCCAGGTTCAATTCCCAGCACCCACATGGCAGCTCACAATTGTCTCTAACTCCAGTTCCAGGGGATCTGACACCTTCATACCAACGCACATAAAATAAAGTTAAATAAATTAATTTTTTAAAAGATCAGCCAATGTCTATCTACTGTAATCCATTCCTGATGCATCCCTGATAAATGCATAATCTAAAATTCTTTCCATTTTCCTAAGACAGGATCTAACTGTGTCAGCCAGGCAGTTTCCAAACTCATGGCAATTCCCTCCCTAGCCTTCTACATGCTTGTAAAATACGTGAGCCACCAAACATAGTTAAGCATCCTATTTCTATAAAAGTACTGACATTATTATGATATGTTGGCCATATGCATAACAAAATGCTCAATTTCCGTTGGGGAGGCTGATAAAAATAAAGATGTGGGGGAGTTGCCAGAACAATGGTACAAACCTATGATCTGAGCACTTGAGAGGTTGAGGCAAGAGAATTACCTTAACTTTGGCTCCAGCCTGAGCTACAGAGACAGTATCAGGCTGGCCGTGACTACATAAAGCCAGTCAAGACAACACAGTAAGACTGTGTCTCAAAATACGTACTATTTTCAACATCCAAATTGACAAAGTCTTGAATTGGACCCAAAGTTTTGCTTTTTAATTTTTTGCAGAGATCAAACCCACCTCTCACGTGTTTACGAAAGTACTCAACCATTGAGTAGCATTCTCTGTACCAACATATGTTTTTCTACTTCTTTTTCCTACCTCCTTTGAGTTAAGAGGAAAAACAACTGACCTAAAGAGTAAAACGGAAAATATCTAGGAATATAGACTTACCAGTTCTACTTGGGATTAAAAAAAAACCAATTATATATGAAAACCAACCCAGCACTCAGGAAGAAGAGGCCATCCTCAGTGCCATAGTGAGTTCATTAACAGCCTGAGTTACACTAGATCTTGTCCAAAAGGGTGGGGGGATCAACCTTCCTTTCTTTTTTCCTTCCTTCCCTCCCTTTTTTTTTTTTTTTGAGCAATTATGCCTGGCAGAGTTGGTGCACTCCTTTAATCCCAGCACTTGGAAGCAGAGCCAGGTGAATCTCTGTGATTTCAAGGCCAGCCTGGTCTACAGAGCGAAATCCAGGACAGGCTCCAAAACTACACAGAGAAACGTTGTCTCAAAAAGGAAAAGGATAAATTCTAATTTAGTTACTAAATAGTGTGTGTGTGTGTGTGTGTGTGTGTGTGTGTGTGTGTGTTTGAGATAGGTCCAAAAAAGCTAGCCGGGCTGAATAACTTAGAACGTGCCTGAAACCCTAACGTGGGGAGTCTAAGAGAGGACTATGAATTTGAATATAGCTTGAGCTACACAGGCCAGCCTAGGCTACACTGGGAAACCCTGATTCAAAAATACTTTTTTTTTAATAAAAGCTAATCACAAGAATAGTGTTTTATTTCAGATAAAACATAGAAAGCAAGCATAGTACAAAGACCTTAAGGTATCCCCCCCAAAATTCTCATTTCCTATTGGTAGTATTCTCCCCTGAGTACTGACAGAACCTGTGTCTTGCTTCTAGCCCTCAAAGGTAATGGGACATCATTATCTTAGCTGGTTGAAGAGACAGTCTCCCGCTAGCCTTGAAGAAGCCAACAGCTGTGCTGTGAATTACATAGAGAGAGGGCCATGCCAATGCTCTTGAGGAGCAGGCTGGGACTGTGGCTCAGCGGTGGGGACTTGCCTAGCATGGATAAGGCCCTAGGTTCCATCCCAAGGACTGAAAGTAACTTTCAAATCACCAGCAAGTGCACTCTACTAACAGCTATGGGAGGTTGGATGAAGTCCCTAAGTTCCAGAAGCAGGAAGCCCCCCCCAGTCCTGAGTGGCTTAGGCTAACCGGTTGCCTGCCAGTAGACGTGCAAGAAGAACAGAATTCCATAAATAGAAAATATAGGGTACTTGACTATAGAAAACTAGGATTTGAGGTGGGGGCGCTAGAAACGAACAAAACCAGCTTGTGGAAATTTCAATAATTAGCAAACTAACCCATGATTCCCTCCAAACCAATTTCCTATGCCCTTAAAGCAGGCCAGCCCCAAATCAGGAGTGTGGAACTGGGACAGTTTCAAAGCTCTTTTATTTCTGGACTTCACTTGGTTACTTTTTCATCTCCCTGTTCTTTTCTCCAAGGTTTTCTGCTTCTGTATTAATTTTTCAAGTAACCATACAAGGGAATGGGCTTCATTACTGCATGTTTCATAGATATGTATAAAAAGATACTTTGTTCTTAGTCATCCCCTTTCCCCAATGTCCTCCTCTATCACCCCTGCCCACGTCCTATTGATCTCCTTGTTCCCCACAGATTACATTTCTTCCGCTTTCATGCCACATATATTCCATTACTTTCTTTTTACCCCTTCTCAGTCCCTACACACACGCACACACGCACACACACACACGCACGCACGCACGCACGCATGCACGCACGCACACACGCAAGCATGCACACACACACACACACACACACACACACACACACACACACACACACACACACCAAAAAAAAAAATCTAGATTCTACAGGAAAGAAAACACATACTCTCTTTCTCAGTCTGGCATATTTCTCTTACCACACTGATTTCCAGTTCCATCCATTGTGTATATATACCACATTTTCTTTATCTATCCATCTGTAGGTGGGCACCTAGGCTGGTTCCAGTTCCTGGCTATTGTGAACAGTACAGCAGTATACATGAATGTGTAATTTGCTCTGTGGTGTTCTGACTTGAGTTCTTTGTCTATATGTCCCCAACTATTACAAATCAGTTCTCAAGCACCATTACCCCACACCCAAATCTTGATGTAGAAAACCATTGCCAGTGTTACCATTTAACCACAGGCTATAGGTATGTTTTCTACCCATCTTAAACCACTGTATGTTCCCATCTCCTCCTGCCCACTCCCAGGTTCATTTCTTGAAGATAAAACTTATCAAATATATGTCTGAGACTTGCTTTACAATAATAGGAAGAAGGGACCAAAGTTAGAAATGTAATTAATGGTGCTGATCTTTAGTCATTAAGTACCACTGAAGTCTACTATATTATTGTATCTATCTGTTTGAGATTTTTGTAGGGTTTGTTGTTGTTTGGGGTTGTGTGTATCTGCTGACTCCTATGTGGCAAGAGGTCCTGCAGTAAAAAAGAAATAAAGAACAAAAAAGGAAAAGATGTAGACCAGGCAGTCCTGAAACTCATAATCCTCATGCCTCGCATCCTTTTCAGAATTTGCCTACTAGTAGGCCCCACCACAACAAGCAAGATTTGGGGTTTTTAAAAATGTGACATACACAATGGAATTCTATTCAGCAGTAAAGAAAAATGAAATTTCAGGGTAAATGGAGATAACTGGAAAATACTATATACTAAGTGCGGTAGCCCAAACCCAGAAGGACAAATATCGAATATTCTCTCTTATATGTGTATCTTAACTCCAAATCTCTAGATCTGAGTATATAACCTGAAGTAACTGCAGAAACCAAGAAAATAGAAAGGGACCATGAGAGGAGCGGGGAAGGAGCTCCATATAGGGGAAAGTAGGACACAGTTGCTATGAAGGGGGAAAGAGAAAAATGGGGGGGGAGTCTAACTGGGGATGGAGGAAGGAAAGTAATACAGAGGAGCAGGGAAGCAGGAAATAAAGAACACTAAGGATGTTTTTAAAAGCCTTAAGGAGCCGGGCAGTGGTGGCACACGCCTTTAATCCCAGCACTCAGGAGGCAGAGGCAGGTGGATCTCTGTGAGTTCGAGGCCAGCCTGGTCTACAGATCGAGTTACAGGACAGCCAGGAATACACAGAAAAACCCTGTCTCAAAAAAACAAAAAAATATTTAAAAAGCCATAAGGAAACATTTTATAAACCTACTTAAAATATATAACTTATATTGGTATGTGTGTATGCAGGTACATACAGAAAGACAGACAGATAGACAGAGACAGAGAGAACATTTAGATGGAGTTATGCTACATGGAGTGATAATGTTCCCTGCAAGAGCCATAGATATCTAACAAAAACCCCAGTATCAGGCATGAAAAATCTTCCTTCTGGTTATTGGTCAGGGAAATCCAAGAGACTACCTGAACAACATAAGCTATTGCTATTGCCCTTGGTTGCCTCCCAGAAGTTGAAGATAAATCCCCATTGCTGAACACCTGAGCTGGATTTTACCAGAAAGCCTCCCCTTCCCCCACCAAGACTAGCTTTCATAGTATCAGAAGGTGCTAGGTAAGCTGCCCAGAGAGAAAAAGCGATCAATAGCCCTAGCCAGCTGTAAAGCCTCCGAACCACAATGACTGGCCCAGCAAGATTTCACCAAAGGTGCAATAACAGCACTTTTAGATTGGGGCTAACAACACTGTCTAATTGGACTTAAGGTATGCTCAATATGAAGGATTTCATGTCTGGTACTGTAAACCTAGCCAACTATCCATGGCTGAAGAAGTCACAGATCCTGGGGGACAACCTACTACTGCCATTTTTCCTCAACCAATATAATTTCTAACTGTCTTCCAAATGCTTACCGCCTGCCTACAGATAAATGTAGCTCTCACACCTCAGCAAAGTAGCTGCTTTTTGCAGGACAGAGAATATACTACAGAGATCCGCAACTGGCCAAAATGCAGAGAATAAAGGACCACAAGGTGCCAACTCCAATTGGTATGACTATAACACAACTGCCACACCTAAGGTGCAAGGAAAATTAAAGAAGAAGGGATGAAAAGATTGAAAGGGCCAGAGAGAGGATCGGGACACCTGCTGACACTCTCTTCTATGTGAGAGAGGAACTGCACCCATGAAATCTCAAGATTTTGGTTGCATAAACAAGACCTGAGTAATGACACCAATTGACATTCTAATGTGGATGGCAGAAATTCCACAAGGCCCCACCTCTAGATAGAGAGCTACAAGCAAGTAATGGCTGCTGAGAGAGGTCAACAGTGAGAGCAAAACCAAGGAGGAGAGCTACAGTCAGTCTTCTCCAGGGACGAGCCCCCGATAGGTTATCCAATCCCAAGTGGTCAGCCCTAAACACATGTATATATGGGCAACACTAATTCCCTCAGGGGTGTGTGTGTGTGTAAAACAATAATAAAGAAGAGGTCTCATGAATTTGAAAAGAAGGGGTAATATGGAAGGAGTTGAAGAGGGGGATGGAAATGACATAAATTTTAAAAATAAATAAAAATGCCATGTACCACAACAGTAACAGAACTGTGCTGTGTGTGTGCGCGTGTGGTTTGTTTTTGTTTTTGTTTTTGTTTTTGAGACAGTGTCTTGGTGTGCAGCCTCAGCTGGCCTGGAATTCACTATGTAGATGAATCTGACTTTGAACTCAGAGATCCGCCTGCCTCTGCCTCTTGAGTACTGGGATTGAAGGCATGCGTCACTACATTTCTTTTTTCTTACTGGAATGTACTGGATGTCTCTACAATTTTGTTCAGATGACTGAATAACCCAGAAAAGCTGTTGCCACTGCTACTGATGCATGACATACTAATATTACCGGTCATATATATGCATAAGTGTGCACATGTGTGAAACGGAATTTTTAGAAACTTTAGTTGTACTATCAACTATGGAAAAAAGTACCCCAGTTTGCCATGTTGAATTAGCATTGTACGGAAATTAATAGCCCTATTGCTCTAGAAATGTTAAACTTAGAGGGTTTTCCATTTATGTAGGGGTAATATACTGAATTAAATATGTAAAGTCTTATCGATGTGAGTTTGATCACAGAAACTAATAGAGTATTCTCTAAATACTAGAAAAAAAGAAAGGCTAGTTAGATTAAAAAGCCACTGTGACCCTCAAGAAAATCAATGTGCATTCTACTACCTATGGGGTATTGTTAATGTTAATGTGTGTTTAGAACAATGACCCAGTTGTGTGACATTGTGCATTAATCAGGAAGGTCACTTATTTTCCTTTGGCATAAAGGTCTCTACAACATGGCAATGATGACTCACTGTAAGAGCGGGCAATAAAGTTTTCAAAAGGAAATAAATGAACTGACGGGGAGCGGGCAATAAAGTTTTCAAAAGGAAATAAATGAACTGGCGGTACATGTGTCAACAAGGACAAATTCCAAAAAAAATAACAATGAGAGGAAAAACAAGTTGCAGAAGGTTGTGTAGAATGCAATATGTCTCATCTGAAACTGAAATAACATAAAAATATTTTATTTTATTTATCATATATATCATACCTACGTATATAACAAAAATAGAAAATAATTTTAAATCATGCATATTTAAGTATAGTCTCACTATGCAGATCAAGTTGACTTCAAATTTGCTAGCCTGCCTCAGCCTCCCCAGAGCTGGCATTATAGGCATGCCTCCACCTGCACCATACTTCAAATATCCTTTTAACCAGACAGTGCCTTGAATCTGGTAATGAATCCCTGGTACTTATTGTATCTGCTGATGCAGTATTTAAAAAATTAACTTGGCATGGTAGTACATGCTTATAATCCCAGACCCTGGGAAATAGAGGGAGAAGGACTGGGAGTTCAAAGTTATCTTCAGCTACATAGTAAGTTTGAGACCAGCTTTGGCTACATGAGACCTTGTCTCAAAATCAAATGAACACTAGTTCAAACAGTATTCCTAAACAGTACTATAACATTACGATTTTAGTGTGTTCCGCTCTTATCTCCCTCAAGTATATGTTACAGTGACACACAACTGTATCCCAGAGCTCCAGAGCCTGAGACAGGAGAGTTGATGCAAGCTAAAGGCTAGCTTCTGGGCTAGTCAGGGCTAGCTACTACTAATGAAAACTTGTCTTAAAAAATGCATGCTAGCTATAAAACGACATGATCTAAAAGAACCAAAAGTAATAAATTGTTTCATTTATATTTTAAAGATTTTATTTTAATTTAAAGTATATATATATATATATATATATATATATATATATATGTGAGGGTGCACATTAATATAGTACCCACAGAAGCCAGAAGAGGACATAAGATCCAATAGAGCTGTAGTTATAGGGGGTCATGAGGCACCCAATATGGGTGCTGAGAACTAAACAGTTCTTACCTGCTGAACCAGCTGTCCAGCCCCTTGTTTACATTTTTTTTTTTTTTTTTGGTTTTTCGAGACAGGGTTTCTCTGTGTAGCTTTGCGCCTTTCCTGGGACTCACTTGGTAGCCCAGGCTGGCCTCGAACTCACAGAGATCCGCCTGGCTCTGCCTCCCGAGTGCTGGGATTAAAGGCGTGCGTCACCACCGCCCGGCCCCCTTGTTTACATTTTTAAAAATTAGTTCTGGCTAGCTATGAACCACAATAATAACCAGCATGGCACAATGACCCCAAAGGTGCAGTAGTGATAGCCATACCTTAGAGGTAACCAAAACAAGTCTCTAATTGAACTACTCAACAAGAAGAAAATCATGCCTGGTACTGGAAACCTAACCAAACAACTACCCCAAGTCATAGATCTTAGATGAAAGCCTACAACCCCTACTTTACTAAGCTAGCATAATCCCTAACTACATTCTAAGTAATTTTCCTTATACCCACAGACAAGTGTAGTTCTCATCCCTCATCAAAGAAATTTCTCTTTGCAGCAGATAGAGACCATTACAGAAAACCACAAATCATTGTTCCGAGTTATGGAGCCCAGTCCCAATGAATACATCGATAAAACACCCCAACGCCTAACACTTGGGGATCATTGTGGACGAGGGAGTGGGAAGATTCTAAGAACCAGAGGTCCAGGGAGTTTACTGTGAGAGTGTGTCTCCTAATATTCTCCAAAGCTACACCACCATGACTACCTCAACAGGAGCTGATCAAAGACAACAGCAATATACATAGATGAGGGAAGAGTCCAAGAGACCTAAACCCTATACAAAGAACTAAAGCAACTGAGGGATGCTGAGTGGAGTCTTCCCTGGAGAAGAGCACACCAATTGGTTATCCAATACCAAATGGTCAGCCCTGAAAACATATGTACAAGTAACATTATACAGACTAAGCAGGCTATATTTAGGAAGATATATGTATATACAAATAATACATATATGCATGCAATAACAATGAATTTAAAGAGAGGTCCTGAATTTGAAAGAGAGCAAGGAGTAGTATATGGGAGGTTTTGAACAGAGGAAAAAGAAGAGGGAAATAATGTAATTATATTACCCCCAAAATAAAAATAATTTTAAAATTAAAAGAAATAAATAGTTCCGGCTAATAATCTCACTCATAACAGGAAAATCTTCCCGATACTGGATTTTGTTGATTTCCTTAGTGACTAAGCAGTTTCTTCAAAGATTTTTTTTTAATTTTTAAATGAGTGACTTGTGGTAGCACACATCTGTAATCTCAGCACTTGGGAGGTAGGGGCAGGAGCTCAAGGTCAACTTTTGCAACATAGTGAATTTGAGACCAGCTTGGGCTATCAGAGACCTTGAGTTGAAATTTTTAACAACCTCTCAGAGAAGAGATTGTGAACAGAGATTTTAAAAACATCCCCAACTGAGCTGGAGAGTTGGCTCAATGTTTAAGAGCACTTGCTGCTCTTGCAAAGGACCAGAGTTCAATCCCCAGCACCCACATGGCAGCTCATAACTGTCTGTAACTACAGACTGAAGAGGATCTGATGCCCTTTTCTGACCTTGGTGGGCACCAGGAACACACATGGTACACATACATGCATACAGGAAAAATTCTTATACATTTAAAATAATAAAATAACAAAAACAACTTCTCACAGTCTGGACACGCTTCTTTACCATAATCTGACAATCAGATATTAATTATTAGGCTTTCCCCCAATTCAATGATTTCTCCTGATAATATAGATTGAACAGCATTTTATAACTAATATTGATGTCCAAGAGCGGCCTACCATAAAACTGAAAATCAATTATAACTATAGCCTGAAACATGCACAGCATCTCTAGAGAGTGATATCATCTAAAAAGTGGACATTATAAACTAGTCTACATGTTTGTTAATTCATTGAGTCAAATATAAACTTTGTCATTTAGAGGTAGCGATTGTATGCTACAATTCTCCCAATGATTTAATGACCTCCTACTATGCCCACTCAAGGTCACAATCACCTCCCAGAGATAGCATCCTGAAAACCAACCCTTTAATGTGTGGACCTGTAGGAGACTCTTAGCCAAACCATAGCAAGTGTTGATGTTTTTATAGATAATTTATAAGTGTATAGGTATATAAATCCCATATATATAATTTTATGCATACAGTTTATAAGTATATACAAATACTTCTAAATCAACTGGAGAAAAACCCTACAATAACTTTGTAGACTTACTTCCAAAACCAAATAATAGATGCAGTGGTTTATTTATGCTCCAAAAAGAAAATAAAATTATGGTTTTTTGTTTGTTTGTTTCATTTTTTGAGACAGAGTTTCTCTGTGTAACAGCCCTGGCTATCCTATAACTCACTCTGTAGACCAGGCTGGCCTCAAACTCAGAGATCTACCTGCCTCTGCCTCCTGGGTGCTGGAATTAATGGTGTGTGCCACCACCGCCCAGCAAAATTATATATTTTTATAGGGCATTTATTCCTGGTAAAATTCTCCTCCTTCTTAATAGATAATAATAATCATTTTTAAGACAAGGTTTCATTTACCCAGGCTGCCCTCAAATTAACTATGTAGCTGAGTATGACCTTTAACTTGTGACCCTTCTGCCTCTACTTCCTGAGTGCTGAGATTTTAGGCATGTGCCACCATACCTGATTTTATGTAGTGCTGGGAACTAAACCCAATGTTGTGTGCATGCTAGGCAAGCACTCTCCCAACTGAGCTAAATCCCCAGCCCTAGATTACAATAATCTTAATCGTATGCTTATTAAGAGGAAAACCTGGCCATTAATCATAGAAACTACCAGATCTGGTTATTGTCTCAATGATTTGAGCAGTCATACCTGTTGGGCCAGTTAAATCTAAACTTACAAGTTCCTGTTTAGAAGGGAAAGGGGGAATTTTCTACATTTTTTTTTAAAGTTAATACACTAATGAGGAGAAACAAATGAAATCAGACTGAGCACACACATATCACCAAAGTGATGGATAAAACTTAGATGGCCACTAGATGCCAACTTTGATTACCTTCCCCAGTTCCATGTGACTTTAAATGTTAATTTTTACCTGTACAAAGAGTAGTGGGCTATTCTAATTTTACTAAGTTAATGGGTGTATTTTATTTCTCTGAGTTTAAGAAGGGAGCGTAAAGCTCAGGCTTACTACAAGCAATCTAGGAATGGCCCCTTTTGCTAACAGCTGAAATAGTCTTTTGCCTGCAGTTTTCCACTCTAAGTCCCTGTGCCTTGAGTTCTTTTTAAATTATGTGTACTTCAAGGAAGCATCTGTTATCACACAGGAAAGACCCCTCGCCAATTCCTTAGGAAACCTCAAGCAACTTTCATATGCCCCTTCCTCTTATCACATTTGATGTATTACTGACCACAAAATAATCCCTGCCAGATACCCAGCCCACTTATTTGGTGCATTGCCTCGGACGTTTTAGTAAATTTATTATGCTCAGGAGTATCCTGAGGTTCTTGTAATAGCTACAGTTTGTTTCAGAACACTGACTTCCTCATCACCTTGTGCAAGTCAACTGCTTAGCAGCAGTGGCCGAGCTATCTTCTCATCAAGGAATTCTACAGGAACAAACAGCCATGCTAAATTCTGTGAATACTAATCATGTTCAGAAATCCTAAATTCGAAAAGGTGACCCAATAGGCTAAAATTACACTCAAATATATGAGCATATATGTATGCTCCAGCAGTATAAAACAGTCTCCAGGGACAAAAAAAGAAAAAAGAAAACTCCCACAAAGGCAATGATCTGGCAAGTGAACCATAAAGCCCTCAGTACTCCCTAGGAACTACATTTTAAAGCATTGATCGTCACTGTAACTATTCAGTTGGTGTTAATGACCTTCACACTAGTGCTTTTTAAGTAAAGATTCCTATTTGGGGCTTTATATTAACAATTTTATCACCAGTTACTGCTGGTGACAACAAATGACAGACAAAAGGCTTAACAAGCAGTCTTTCTCCAAGCTTCAAGGAAAGCACAAAACAAAAACAGCACCTGCTGCGAACCATCCCTTCCTCCTTTCCAGGTACGGGGCAGGCAGAAAGAAGCTATGACACCCTTTGTTTCATAACTCCACGTCAAAGTCAAGGAACAATAAAATAGGAAACTACAGCTGTAGACTTCTAAGTCCACCCCTGGACCCAAATGGGGAACTTAACTTTGGACTTGACCAATGCTCTTTTCTTGCAGCCCCGAGTCCCTGTTCTACAACTGGGCATTAAGATTTTTCCAGTTTCATACTAATAATCAGAAATACGTTAGTGAACAAATGTATGTAGCAGATACATATCACAAATATAAAGAGAGGACAACATGTAGTCCTAGGCCAAGAGCCATACAGACACACACGTACACACCCTTCAAGTTCAAATCCCAGCAAGGCACCCTGAGTGTGCAGTCAACAAAGGGAGGGGCAGGAGCAAGGAACAGAGGTTAAAGCAGACAGGAGCCAAAACAAACATCACTTCCAGAACAGGGCAAACTTTGGGTCTGGGAGGCTGTAGAACCCCCAGGAACGACAGGGGCGTTAGAGTCTCTCAAGGGACGAAGGGAGCACCCAAGCACTGGGCGAGGAGGAGATGAGCTGCAGAGGAGGCTGGTGTCCCTGGGGACAAGGGCGTCGCCGCCATCCTCGGCTGCACAGCCCCCCCTTTTTTGCCGCCCTGACCGCCGCCCTCCAGATCCCCAGGAATAGTCGTTGTCGCCCCATTCTTCCACAGACACTGTCCCCACAGACCCGCGAGGGATAAAAGAGCGCAGAGACATACCTGGTGCAACGTCTCCGGTGGCAGCTGCGACGCTCGGAACAGATCGGCCACTGGACCGGCGGCCGCAGTGGCAGTGCCGGGGGCGACCCTGGTAGCCTCGGGAGGTCCAGGTCCCGGGCCCCCGCTTGCAGCGCCTGCACAGCGCGCAAAGAGCTCAGAGTAGCACTGCTGCTCGCTATCGCTCAGCAGCAACGGCGGGGCCGCGCCGCAGCCTCCACCCGCAGCCACCTCCATAGGGCCTTCTGTGGGGTCCCGGCCGAGCGCTTTCCCCAGTCGAGGTGCCGGTGTCTCCGCCAGGGCCACCACCACCGCCTCGGCCTCCGAAGCCGCCGCCCCCACGCCCCGCAGCTGCAGCGCCGCCGCTTCCTCCAAGCGCGCGCCAGCCCCGCCCCCCGGGCTTGAATGTTGTGCCTCGGCTGCGCGGCACATGGAGACAGGCGCGGCGCCGACCAATCAGAGCCCGGGACCCCACCTGGGCCCCACCCCTGATGGCCGCCTCGCCCCGCCCCTTGGCCAGGTAAGGAGTACAACTCAGGCAGCTGCCCTCCCAAGCCTTTCACCTGCTCCGAGGGGAGGCCAGACCCGGAGTTGAGTGGCTGCCAAAGCCACTCCAAGTCCACACAGCTCCTGAGGGGTATCTCGGGCTCTCCACCCTGGCTGGCAAGGGAACATCTGGACACACACACACAAGAACAAGAGGGCTTTTCAGGGGATGGGGTAAACTGAGATGTTTTCTCTTTTGGAGTCCGGAACAGAAGTGGTGTCCACTTAGAAAAGGGACCAGGCACGAAAAGTTGGGTTTCTCTTCCTCTATAATAGTATCGCCTGTGTCCTAAAAAGCTAAATAACAGAGATGTTCTTACGAATGAGGTCCCAGCGCCTCTCCACAACTTTGAAGATGGTGATAGGGTTAGGCCACTTTCTCAGGTATGGCTCAGATCTGGATTTGAGCCTTACTAAGAAATGCCAGAAGTTACTCTTAAATCCTAGAGGAAAGGGAGGGGGGTGCTCGTTTTGCAGATGTGAGGTCCATTCTGCTCAGTGCTCTACTGAAATCTGGGAAACAGTTGCGAGGCACTATGTGGAAAATGTATGCTTATTAAGTCCTGAAAGTACTGACCTCTGTAACACAGAGTCCGCGCCTTCTGGAAAGATGTTTTTTTGTTTGTTTGTTTGTTTTTTCAGACAAGCTCTTTCCTTAAGACATCTGGCTCTGAAATACTTCTTTTGGCAGGAAAACAAGCACATTTTTAATACAAAAGTTTTCAAGTTCCTACCAAAAAAGTTAACACTAGAACCCAGAACTTTACAAAGCCCATGTGTTGTTTTTTTTTTTTTCAAATGGGCTTCCTCCCCTAGGGCTATTGCTCTCTAGTCAAGCCTCTATGAAGAGAAAGTCTATGCTAAGTGTGGTGGCTGCTGCTTCACTAAGAGGCTGGGGCGGGAGAATCCCTGAAATTTTGAACTCTAGGTTACATGGTGAGTTCCAAGCAAGTCTGCAAAAAGAAAAAAATGTCTGCAAAATAATCTACTAGAAGAAAAAGGTCTGCCCCACAACAACACTGCAAAATTCAGCATCAGTATTGTATAGCTGCATTTTTTCCGAAAGAAAAATCTCTGTTCTTGAGACAGGATCTCTCTCTACATAGCCCTGGCTGTCTTGGAACTCACTGTGCAGACCAGGCTGGCCTCAAATTCACAGAGATCTCCCTGTATGCCTCCCAAGTGCTAGGATAAAGGCATGTGCCACCATGCTGGGCTCCAAAAGAAAAATCTTAAGTGCCGTTGTTCTTGAAAAGAGTTGCACAAATGTACCCATTATACATACATGCCTCACTGCAAAACACTAACCCAAAAAGAGGAAAACTGTTCATGGTTAAACACTAATAAAAGGGCATGTTAGAGCTTGAACTGGTGGCACACACCTTCTTAAACCCAGAACTCAAGAGGCAGAGGCAGACAGATCTCTGTGAGTTTGAGACCAGCCTGACTACATACTACATAGTGAGTTTCATGGCAGCTAGTGCTACATAGTGAGACACTGTCTTAAGAAAAATACATGGAGAGAGAGAAATATATATATATATATATGTGTGTGTGTGTGTGTGTGTGTGTGTGTTGTACATATAGTTTTATTTATATACATACATATATATATATATATATATATATATATATATATATATAGAGAGAGAGAGAGAGAGAGAGAGAGAGAGAGAGAGAGAGGATTATTCCATCCCAAATAGTTTGATTTTAATTAAAACATGAAGCAGCCAGATGTGGCACATGCCTGGAATTCTGGCACTCCAGAGGCAGTGGCAAGACCCACTGTCAAGAACAGTAACAACGCCAGGTGGTGGTGGTGCACGCCTTTAATCCCAGCACTTGGGAGACAGAGGCAGGTGGATCTCTGTGAGTTCGAGGCCAGCCTGGGCTACAGTGTGAGTTCCAGAAAAGGCGCAAAGCTACACAGAGAAACCCTGTCTCAAAAAACAAAAAAAAAAAAAAGAAAGAAAGAAAGAGAAAAAGAACAGTAGCAACACACAAAAAAAGCAAAAACCAAAGACAACACGAGAAATACTATCAATGATAACAAATACACTTTGATATTATAGTCATCTAAAATAAGGACCAATGGAAGGAAGAAGGGGGGAAGAGGGGGAGAAGAGGGAAGAAGTCACGAGATGGGGAAAACTAAAAAAGGAAAGGGGAAGAAAGAGATGCGTGGAAGAAAAAAGAAATGTGTTAACCTCAATGATGGCCAGAGTTATACTTCCCTTTTGGACTCTGGAGAAATCAAATACAGAAGACCCATGGTGGGGATATGACTCAGTAGCGGAGCATTTGCCTTGCATGCACCAAGCACAAGTATAGCCTCCAGTACCAAGTACCAGAGAAGGAAAAGTACAGAAGATTCAGCCCAAACACATTAGCAGCTAAGTGAGGCAGTGAACTTTTAGACAATCTCTTATGTAATATGCCTTCAAGATGTCCTGTCATTTTTTTTTCTTTTCAGGTTTCATGAAACGTCAACATGAAATCTGAACATGCACAGAGGCATTCCTGTTATCTTTATAATGCAAACTGAGCAAGTCCACAAGTGCTGTCTGCCTTTTGTAGCTTTTTGAAAACTGGCTAAATGACATTGAGCTAAGTATACCCAGAAATGTGTCTCTTCTTCTCCTTGGACTAGCACCTTTTACTGAGCATGCTCAGGAATGTGCCCACCCTTAAAGGGCTTTCCCATGTGCATATGTGTCTGCTCCCAGAATAAAATGCCCATGCTTCCTTTGTTCACAGAAGGTCTTGCTTTCACCATAACTCCCAGGCTCTCCTTACCTGGTACAGTTATTAACATTTGGCCACTCATATGTCCTGCCCTGCCCTTGTTGTCTTAGCCTTGCACTCCCCAAGAGGTGAACCCAGGTTTGGTTACAAAGGCAGAAAGTTCTCTCTTCAAAGCTTTGATTCCTTATTCCACATTTTGCTTCATAACTGCTGGGAGGGGAGATGGCATCAATACAGAAAGAATGAAGTAGAGAGACAGCAGAGACCGTCCAGCTATAGAGAATTTCTACTCCAAAATCCCATCACACTTTCCATGACTGTTGGACCTTCTCAGGAACATGGGAGCCAAGAGATAGGTAATTCTCTTCCTACGTTTCCAATTGTTCTTAGCTTTCCTGGAGAGTAGCTCTGTAACAGAGTAGTCCACTCTATGTGATAGGAAACAAACCCCATTTCCCCCAGGGACTCCTATAAAAACAAATATAGGTTATCATATCCCCTGACAGGCGAGATAAAAAAGCTTTACGTGATATTTTTGTGCACACTATCTCATATGAACCTCACCGTAACTCTAAGGTAGATTAGGGAGATAGATAGATAGATAGATAGATAGATAGATAGATAGATAGACAGATAGATAGATAGATAGATAGCGCCGGGCGGTGGTGGTGCACACCTTTAATCCCAGCACTCAGGAGGCAGAGCCAGGCGGATCTCTGTGAGTTCAAGGCCAGCCTGGGCTACCGTGAGTTCCAGGAGAAGCTCAAAGCTACACAGAGAAATCCTGTCTCGAAAAACCAATAAAAAAAGATAGATACATAGATAGATAGATAGATAGATAGATAGATACATACATACATACATACATACATACATACATACATGTTATTTGTTTGTTTGTTTGTTTGTTTGTTTTAGACAGGGTCTCATGCAGCACAGGCTGGCCTTGAACTCCTGATCCTCCTGTCTCCACCTGCTCAGTTCTGGGATTACAGGCATGCAATACCACATCCAGGCAGGAAGACATTTTCTTGAGATGAAAGGTTTCACTTTGTAGACCAGGCTGACCTCAAGTTTGTGATCCTCCTGCCCCTACCTCTCAAATGCTAGGATTACAGGTATGTGCCACTGTAGTGGTTTGAATAAGACAGGCCTCCCATAGGCTCACATATTTAAACACTTGGCTTCCTGTTGGTGGCACTATTTGGAGAGGTTTAGGAGGTGCGGCCTTGCGGGAGGAGGTATATCACTGGGGACAGACTTTGAGAGTTTAGAGCTGCACGTCACCTCTAGTTCACTATCTACTTCATGTTTGTGGTTGAAGTTGTGAGCCCTCAGCTTCCGGCTCCTACTGCCTTGCCTGCCATTTGCTTCCATGCCTCCCTGCCATGATGAACTCTTATCCCCCTAGAACTGTCAGTCAAAATAAACTCTTTCCTTGGTAAGCTGCTTTGGGCCATGGTATTTTTATAACAGCTACAGAGAAATAACTAATACAGTCACTATGACCAGCAAGAAGAGGTTTTTAGCTTCATTTTACAGATTTAAAAAAAACAGTGAATGTAAAGCTGGTATGATTTGCCCAATTGGTTACCACATTTGGAGTTCATTTCCTTCATTATTGAAGCCAATTTAATAAAGCTGACAAATATTTATCAAGCAGCGGATACTGCATATGTCGGCAGTCTCACATCTGTGCCTATCAATCTATGAGTGAAACAATCAGTAATTTTTTAAGATTTATTTATATATGCATATGAGTGCTCTATTTGCATATTCTAGATGACAGAACAGGGCCTCAGAACCCCATTATAGATGATACGTATGCCTGCAGGCCAGAAGAGAGCACCAGGTCTCATTACAGATGGTTGTGAGCTACCATGTAGTTGCTGGGAATTGAACTCAGGACCTCTGGAAGAGCAGCCAGTGCTCTTAACCGCTGAGCCATCTCTCCAGCCCCAACAATCAGTATTTATTGGTAGGGCAGGAAGTGTGTGTACTGGAATGCTTCAAGGAATTAAAAAAAAATACAAGATACGTTGCTTTCAAGAAGTCAACAACCTCACTAGAAAAGGCAAAAACTAGCACAACAAACAAAAATAAATAAGAGACAATATATAATTAAGTGCTAAATCATGTACCCCGGGCTAAGTACTGTGGGAGTTTGGAAATTAGAAAAATGCTAAACCAGCGCTAAACCAAGAAGGCTCCACAAGACAATGGGTGTTTTCTGAGACTGAGTGGAACTGGGAAGAATAAATTGAAAGGACAATGGAGGGAAGGGAGAGAAAGGGTTATCCTGAGAAAGGTAGGCACACCAGAGACTTGCCACCAAGAAAGTAATGAGTGAGGAAAGAATGCGAGAGAAGCCTCTGATGCAAGCCTCCAGGATACAAGAAAGATCCTGGTCAGCAAAGTCCAGGGGGCACAATCAGAAGGAGTCTGCAGTAGTTTGAATAGGTATGATCCCCATAGAGTCATATGTTTGAATGCTTGGCCCATAGGGAGTGGTGCATAGGAGGTGTGGTCTTGTCAGAGTAGATGTGGCCTGGTTGGAGGAAGTGTGGCTCTGTGAAGGCAGGCTTTGAGGTCTCATATATGCTCAAGCTATGCCCAGAACTTATAGTCTCTCCTTCTGCTGCCTGTGGATCAAGATGTAAGACTCTCAGCTGCTTCTCCAGCACCATGTCTGCCTGCATGCCACCATGTCCCTCCATGACGATAATGGACTAAACCTCTACAACTGTAAGCCAGCCCCCATTAAATGTTTTCCTTTATAAGAGTTGCCATGGTCGGGAGAGGTGGTAGACTGCCCAATCCAGCTACCACCCAGGCCCAGAACCAGGGCTATGAGTTGGCTCACTCTAGCATCCACCCCATCTATGAACTACTAGAGCATGTGAAGGGGCTAGTACTGCAAATCCAAAGCTGTAGGAGTTCCACAACACAGGGCAACAACAGGAAAGCCAAGAGGAGTCCTAGTGAGGGCCCATTATTGATGGTGTAGCAGAAGCCAGAGGCCTCGAGCCAGACCAATGACTCATTGCAATGAACACTTGCAAGTAAAGATGTATGGACTAAAGGGCGTGTGTGACTTGCTGTGTCACATTACAGCTTCCATAACGAGATTTCTTTTTTTTTTCTTTTAAATTTTCTTTTATTTTATTTTGGGAGGCAAGTTTGCAAGGGCAGAGGGTGAATACCAAAGGGACAGGGAGATGAATGGGATTGGTATACATGATATGAAATTCACAAAGAATTAATAAAAAGTTAAAAAAAAAGTTGCCATGGTCATAGAGTCTCTTAACAACAAAAGAAACTCTAATTAAGACTGGGTCCAGCCGGGCGGTAGTGGCGCATACCTTTGATCCCAGCACTCAGGAGGCAGAGCCAGGCAGATCTCTGTGAGTTCGAGGCCAGCCTGGTCTACAGAGCGAGATCCAGGACAGGCACCAAAACTACACGGAGAAACCCTGTCTCGAAAAAAACCAAAAGCAAAACAAAAAAAAATGTTTTTACTAAGCCAGACACAATGGCTCATGCCTGTAACCCCAGCACTGGCTAAGGCAGAAAGATCTAGATTTTTAGGCCAGCCTGGGCTACATAATGAGACTTTCATGTTAAACATATTTTTCTAAGAATGTCAAGTATTGTACTTTATTTCTACAATAATTTTCTAAATAGGAGAAATAGTTATGGAACCTCAAAATAAACACAAGTAAGAACATAGAAACTGGAAACATAGACATGTTTATAAGGCTGAGTAACATTAAATAAGCCCTATTGTAGGGGTTTGGTTTTGTGTGTGTGTGTATATGTGTGTTTGTTTCTGTATATGTGTACACACATGTAGCAGCCAGGGATTGAGTTTCAGTATTTCCCAAGTCACTCTTCACCTTATTTCTTTGGAGACGGGGTCTCTCAATGAAACTGGATATCACTGATTCAGCTAGATTCTGACCAGCGAGCTCCAGAGATCCTCCTGTCTCCGCATCCCCAGTGCTGGAGTTACAGATGTGTGCCATCATGCCCAGCTTTTCTATGGGGGTCCTCACGTTTGTGTGGCAAGTACTTTACCCACTGAGTCATCTCCCCAGCCTTCACAAGAACCTTTTGAAGATTATTTCTTTACATTTTTTGTCGTTCTGAGCTTACACACTTGTTTTAGCTCTATCATGACCAGAGAAACCAAAATGGTCATATTTTTAAAGAATTACCAAGAGGTATTTTTTTCCTTTTTGAGACAAGACTCTGTAGCTGAAGCTGATCTTAATCCTCCTGCCAAGTACTGGAATTACAGATCTGTACCAAACAGCAGCAAGAGATATTTTAAGTTATGCTTAATTAGAGCCAGTCTCAAACAAAGAAATCAACCCAAAAGAAAATCAAAAAGAAAGCACATAGTATGGCTATGTTCCAATAATTTCATGTAATTTTTACATAACATGGAATATTAAGTTCACAGAAAGCACTAAGTTCTCCAGTCATTTAGAATCTGTAAAATCTGGATTGGGGGCTGGAGAGATGGCTCAGAGGATAAGAGCACTGCTTGTTCTTCCAAAGGTCCTGAGTTCAATTCCCAGCAACCACATGGTGGCTCACAACCATCTGTAATGAGATCTGGCGCCCTCTTCTGGCCTGCAGGGATATGTTCAGGCAGAACTGTATACATAATAAATTAAAAAAAAAAAAATCTGGATTGGAAAGATACCTCAGAGTACTTGCTGGGAAAGCAAGAGGACATGAGATCAAATCTCCAGCACTGACATAAAAACTTTGCATGGCCTGTGTGGTGGTTTAAAAGAAAATGGCCCCCATAAAGAATGGCATTATTAGGTATGGCCCAGTTGGAGTAGATTTGGTCTTGTTGCAGGAAGTCTTTCACTACGGAGGCAGGCTTTGAGGTCTCATATATGCTCAAGATACCACCCAGTGTCTCAGACCACTTCCTGTTGCCTGTGAGTCAAGATGTAAGAACTCTTAGCTCCTTCTCTAGCACCATGTCTGCCTGCATACCACCATGCTTCCCACCATGACAATAATGCACTAAACCTCTGAACTATACCCAAGAGCCACCACAATTAAATGTCATCCTTTATAAACATTGCTGTTGTCACGGTGTCTCTTCACAGCAACAGAAACTCTAAGATAGCCTGTAACCCCAACATTGGGAAGTGGAGGAGAGGTAGATCCCAAGAGCTCACTGGCCAATCAACGTAGCAGGAACAGAGGGCTTCAGGTTCTGTGAGAGACCCTGTGTCAAAGAATAAAGTGGAGAACAACTGAGGAAAGCTTCCTGCCTCTGCCTCTCAAGTGTTGGGATTACAGACATGCGTCCCCACCCCTGCTTACTTGCGTACTCTTCGTGACTGCTTTGGCAAAGGCAGTTTTGGATAATTGCAACAGATATAACATGCCACATGAAGCCTAAAATATTAACTCTCTGGCCCTTTACAGCATAATCAACCTCTGTCCTAAAATATGAAGCTCTTCTATTTCCTTCTACCTACAGGCTCATTATGAGTCATCTGCTTGGGGGTGGGGGAAGGGCAGTAGTTAAGAGAGAATTCAGTTTGACTTCTCTGGACTGCAGTGATACTGGGATACTTCAGATAATATCTCAAAAAAATGGTGAAAATTACACCCTGTTGCGGAAGGGGGGTGGACTCATGGCCCCCCTCCCTGAGGGTCTATACACAGTTGAGGGGCTTTTCTTCAGCACGTATCCATTGGTAAGTTGCCTGCGCTCCTGTACAGGACCCCTCACCCATACTCCTGTACGCAACCCCACTGAATCACATCAGTGCACAGAGCAAGACAGATGGGCTACTGGAAGAGGGCCTAGTTGAGAGGAGGAAGTGTATCGGTGGGAGGGGGAGGGGCAAGAGACGGAATGTGATCAAAATATATTATATACACGTGTGGAGATGTCATGGTGAAACTCATTATTAGATATGATTAGTAATATACTAAAATAAAACATTTTTTAGCCAGGCATGGTGGCACATGCCCTTAATCCCAGCACTCGGGAGGCAGAGGCAGGTGGATCTCTGAATTCGAGGCCAGCCTGGTTTACAAAGAGAGTTCCAGGACAGCCACCGCTGTTACACAGACAAACTGTGTCTTGAAAAAAAAAAAAACAAAACAAAAAACAAAAAAAAAATTTAAAGAAAATACTTGGCTGGATGGCTCAGTGTTTAAGATCAGGTACGCAGCTTGCGGTTTGGATCCCGTCTCCCACATTGGGAAGCTCACAATCACCAGCCACTCCAGAATACCCACTCGCCTCTTCTCGACACTGTAGTCACCTATACCCACACAGACACACACATGATTTAAAAGAACAAGTAGTAAGTCTTTGGCCTGGCCATAGTGCCATGTGCCTTTAACCTCAGCACTTGGGAGGACAAGATACGCAGATCTTGTGAACTGGAGTTGAGGCCAGTTTGAGCTACATGGAGAGTTCTAGGCCAGCTAGGGCTACTCAATACTAACAGTAATAATAATATCTTTTTAAAGGAAAAAAAACTTTAAAAATAGGTGGAAATTAAAGGAGTGCTTAATTTTGACACCAAATAATCACTTGTTTGAATGACTTTAACTTTTTCTTCTTCTTGATACTACTGAGAACAGGTAGATTTTTATCAGTATGAGAGGGAATTCTATTCCTCTGACCATATTTTTTCTCTCTACCCCCCAAGAGGAAATACTGAAGTAATACTGGCACCTCTCCTATCTCCCAGAAGTGATAACATGGAAAAAATGGATCTTTCTCTATTCCATCTTTGTCTCTCTCTCTCTCTCTCTGTCTTTGTATCGCTGCTGTCTGTCTCTCTCTCTGTCTGCCTTTCTCTGTCTCTCTCTCTGTCTTTGTCTTTCTCTCCCCCCCCGCCATCCCTCCCTCTCTCTAGCCATCACCCCTGAATTCCAGTGTTTTCAGGGGGCACACCTCTCATTCCACCCCCTCCCCTGCCCCTGAATGCACACATCTTTGAGAGCTCTGTTCCCAACTTCAGGACTTCTTGAAACTTCTCAGACAGAGGAGTGTTTTGTAGACGCTCTCTGAGGTGGAAAAGGAAGTAAATAGGGAAAATAAGAAGCAGGCCGATTGCGGTGACCACCCTGAGTTAAGTCTTCATCTCTAAGCAGCTCTAGCAACAAGGGAGCTGATAGAGTCTGCATAGTCCTCCCCTAAATGGTTATGTGTATGCCACTGCTATGCCTTCCCAGTGAGAAATCACTTCAAGTGCTTAGAGCTCAACAATGAGCTCTTGAACAATAGCATACAACTGGCTTTGGCTGACGCCAAAAGAAACACCCGTACAGAAATCCCCTCGGCTTCTATAGGTTCGAGCCTATAACATTGCATTCTTACATATGCTTTTATCTGTGGGCTGCTTTCAGGTTTGGGGCTCCCAAGTTACACTTTGAGCAATTAAACATGTTTTACAGAGACAGAAATTTCAGGCTTTTGTGTTTGGACAAATGGGGAGATTTACAATGAAAACATTACCATGGTTATCTGAGATAAACCAGGGCTGCTTTTCCTGGGCAGCTGTTAACCAGGGTCACCCTGCCTGTGCCTGGCTGAATGATGCTCTTCCTGACCAGAGGAACAGGACTTAAGTAGGTGCTACAGCCGGGGCTGTCTTCCCTAAACTGCCTGACAGAGGCAATGCTCCTTTAGCTAAATTTGACTTCTGTGTAACTTAATGTTTTCTAAGCAGGTTTATTGGGAAACAGTTGATTACTTCCATTTCCTCTTTCATGCTAAGCTCCTAAGAAAAGGGGACAGTTGGGATTCTTGGCCTCTCATATACCCTATAAGCTACCAATGACAATGGAATCATAAGCCACTGTCTTTCTTGCTATTGTGGCTTGTCTTCCAAAGGTTAGTGTGCTAAAAGCTTGGTCCCCAGTGAGGCAGTACTGAGGGAGTGAAATCTATAAGAGGTGAGGCCTGCTAGAAGGTCATTGGGGTCATAGGAGCGCAAGTCTCATGAACGCACTAATGCTAGTTTTAAAGAGTGGGCTGGGTCATTCTTACTGGTACACTTATTGAATTACTTACTAATTCCCAGGAGAGAGCATTAACAAAGAGGAAGCCTGGCCCCTTTCCCTCTCCATTGTTCTCTCCCTCCTCTCTCCCTTTCTCTCTTTCTCTGTCTCTCTCCCTTGCTCCCTCCCTCTCTCCCTCCCTCCCTCTCTCCCTCTCTCTCTCCCTTTCTTTCTCTCTCTCTCTTTCTTTCTTTCTCTCTCTCCCTCTGTCCCCCTCTCTCTCCCTCCCTCCCTCTCTCTCTCTCCTTCTTTCTCTCTTTCTCTGTCTCTTTCCATCTGTCCCTCTCTCTCGCTCCCTCCTTCTGTCTCTGTCTCTCTTTCCCTCTCTCTCCTTTTGTCTGTCCCTCTCTCTCTCTCCCTCCCTCTCTCCTTCCTTCCCTCCCTCCCCCCTCTCTCTCCCTCCCTCTCTGTCTCTCTCACCATGATGTCATCCACCATGTTGTGATGTAATCAGAAGACCCTCACCTGAGGACAAAGGGGTGCATCCACCCAATCTTGGAATTTGGGCCTCCAAAACTGAGAGCTAAAAAAGCCTATCTTCTGGTTTGGGCTTTGGGCTTTTGGTTTCTGCTTCTATTTTGTTATTGTTGCCCTTTGATCATTTGTTTTGCTTTACTTTGGGTTTGGTGTTTGACTTGTTTTGTTCTTGAAATAGGTTCTCACTGTGTAGCCCAGGCTGGCCTCTAACTTACAATCTTCTAGCTTGAGACATGCATCACCACACACAGAACCTGGCTTGAGAAATGCTGGCTTTGCAAGGTGATGGTGGCACATGCCTTTAACCCCAGCACTCAAGAAGGCAGAGGCAGGGGAATCTCTGCGAGTTTGAGGGCAGCCTGGTCTACAGAGTGAGTTCCAGGACAGCCAAGACTACAGAGAAACCCTGTCTCAGAAAGCCAAAAAGAAAAAGAAAAATAGTTATTCTGCACTTTTTAGTCATTGCAGAGTTGAGCAAGGACTATGATTGGTTAAATTGACAGAACCAAATTTTCTACAACTGTTCATGTTTCTGAAAAGGAGGACATTCATGGAATGAGTAAGGGTAAGACAACTGCTATAACAAACAACCAAAAATCTGTTGTTGTTGTTGTTGTTGTTGTTGTTGTTGTTTTGGTTTTTTTGAGACAGGGTTTCTCTGTGTAACAGCCTTGGCTGTTCTGGAACTCACTTTGTAGACCAGGCTGGCCTCAGACTCATAGAGATCGGGCTGCCTCTGCCTCCAGAATGCTGGGATTAAAGGCATGTGCCACCATACCCAGCTCCAAAAAGTCTTAATGGGATAACAAAACCATTCTTTTTTTTATCTCACCACAGCCCAACATAGGTCTGTAGAAGGAGTGCTTTTGTAAAGCTCATTCATGAATACTACTGGACCCTCCATTTCCTAGAACTCAGGGACCTGTGCTAGACTCCTTGTATCTAGTAACTGTAAAAAGAAAGCACTTATGAACTCAGCAAAGGTAGAAAGAGAAGCCATGGAAGATCTTGAATAGTGGAGTTACTGGCGAGGCCCAGAAGAGGCACAGATCACTTCTCCTTACTTTCATTTGGTTAGAAACAAGGTATACAGCCGAGCAAAGGGATTTGGGAAAATGTAGTCAAGCTCTGTAGTCAGGAATCAAAACAACAGGTTGGGTACCAGCTTCTTCCCTAATTACCTTGAGAAAATTTCAGAGCTACAGTTAGCACTGTTGGTTCACTGCCAAGATTCCCTCTACTAGGACAGGATCCATTAGTGAGCATTGTTTGCTAATGGCCCACAGCTGTTCTCGTTGCACATTTACCTTTTGCCAAACTGAAGCCACTTCGAGGTTATACCCCTACAAGTTCAAGCCTCTGCAGGAAGAACCCACAGGAAATGACTGATTTCCATGAGTGGATATAATGCTAGCCTATTGCCTAAAAGATCGATAACGGGTGTAGCAGGGGCATATGGGGGATTATCAATGAAACAGTATGTAGAATTGATTGATTATTTGTTTGTGTTGAGACAGAGTCTCACTTTGTTACCCAGGCTGGCCTCCTAGTTGCCATGATTCTCCTGTCTTAACATTCCAAATGGTAGGGTTACAGATGTGAGCTGCCGCACACAGGTTAAAGCTGTGAGTGTGGGTTGGCAGGGCTGTGAGGGATAATAGGTAAAAGAGGCCTCAATCTATTAGTCTATGTATTTTGTGAATTTCTAAAATTTCACATAATAAAAAAATTTTCAAGCCAGGCACGGTGATGCATGCCTTAGATCCCAGCACTCAAGAAATAGCAGCCAGAAGACCTCTGTGAATCTGAGGCCAACCTGGTCTACACAATGAGTTCTAGACCAGAAAAGACTACCTAGTGAGACCCTGTCTCAAAAGAAAAAGTTAAAAAAATTAAAAATATAACCTGTTACCTTTTAGGGAAAATTAAATATAGACCCAATATACCATGATGTTAAAGGATATTTTTGTTTGTTTATTGGAACATGGTATGATGTATCCCAGGCGGGTCTTGAACTTACTATGTAGTGGAGAAGGATCAACCTCTGATCCCCCTGCCTCCACCTTGATATAATTTCCTTTTTAAATGCAATGATAGCTTTAGGGCTAATGAAACCAATATCCCATGCGATTTCCAGCTGCATTCCATATTATTTACAGGTGAGATGACATGGTATCCTGAATTTTCACAAAAATACTCAAGTACAAAAGAAAAGCTCAGGAGGAGATAGCTTTAAACAAAATCTGAAAATGTGGACAGTTGTGGTGGTGATTTGAATAGGTATGCCCCCCATAGACTCATGTGTTTGAATGCTTGGCCCACAGGGAGTGACACTACTAGTAGGTGTGGCTTTGTTGGAGGAAGTGCGTCACTGTGGGGTCAGGCTTTGAGGTTTCATATGCGCAAGCTATGCCCAGTGTGGGACACAGGCTCCTTCTGCTGCCTGCAGATCAAGATGTAGAACTCTCAGCTACCTCTCCAGCACCATGTCTGCCTGCATGCTACCATGTCCTGCCATGATGACAATAGACTAAACTTCTGAAACTGTTAGCCAGCCCCAATTAAATGTTTCCTTTATAAGAGTTTCCAAAGTCATGGTGTCTTTTTTTCAGCAATAGAACACTGACTAAGACAATTGTTTTAGGTGAATAATGGATAGAGGAAAAGACACTATACTAGTCTCTCAAATTTTTTATATCTGCCAGGTGGTTCATACCTGTAATCCCAACACTTAGGAAGTTGAGGAAAGAGGATAACATAGGCTACAGACTGAGACTCTCTCTCCAAAAAAAAGTTCAATTTTTTTTGTATCTGAAATTTTCCATACTTATAAAAATACATGTTTTGCAATCCTAGCACTCGAGAGGTAGAGACAGGAGGATCAGGAATATCAAGGTCATCCTCTACTACGAAATGATTTAGAAGCCAGCTTGTACTACATAAGACTCTGTCTCAAAATACTAAAGAAAAAGGATTTATCGACACCCCTCTTGCAGTCTCATTTGTTCATTCCAATAGGTAAGCCCTTACTGAGACTCCTGTATCTATGTGACCTTTCTTGTTGGGTGGACTATTTTGTTTGCTTGTCTGTTTAAGGCATGGTCTCATTATGTAGCCTAGGCTGCTCTCAAACTCACACTGATCCTCCTGCCTCAGTCTCCCAAGTGCTGAGATTACAGATGTGTAGCACTGTACCTGGCTCCCAACATGATTTTGAATTTTACTAATACCTAGAAATGGTAGACACACTGCAGAGATGGCTCAGTGGTTAAGAGCACTGGACACTCTTCCAGAGGACCCAGGTTCAATTCCCGGCACCCACATGGCAGCTTACAACTGTCTGTAACTCTAGTTCCAGGGTTTCTGATACCCTCACACAGTCGTACATGTAAGCAAAACACCAATGTGCATAAAATAAAAATAAATTATTTATTTAAAAAAGAAAGAAGTGGGAGACACAATAACAGTATGAAAAAAGCATGCCTTTGTCTTAGAAACTAATGAAATACCTGGCAAGTAGTCAAAATTCTTCATTGTGTTAGAGTGTTAGTGCAGAAGAAAGTTTAGCACATCTCATTGACAATGCCTGATTTCCTCTGGGACTGGGAGAAACAGAAGTGTGTGTTGATTTTGAAAAGGATGTTTATCTCACATGCCCTGCATTATCTCCACGAGACTCCAGCCACTAACTGCTGGGGGAAGAGGCCCAAGAGCAGAGCCTACAAGGCTGCTTTTCTTAAAGCTTTAGAACTCTTGGGGACCATGTGTCTGCAAACAGTTTCCAAATCGTTAGACACGCCAGATCTGTAACTATGAAAATAATAGCACTGGATTCAAAAACTAAGAGACTTGGTCACCTCCACAACTGTCTCCATTTTGGAACCAGAGTGCTACACTTGCTTTGATGGGGCGGGGGGTGGGGGCGGTTAGCCATAACATGCAATAAGGCTTTCATTTGAAGCCTTGTGTGACAGAAAAGTTGGAAACACTTTTGAGTTCATGAAAGTCATTCTTAATTTTGACCCAAACCAGCTGCTTCATTTAAGCCAACAGAGATTATTTTAAAAACCATTGTTTCTGGAACTAGAGCCTATCCAGCAATGCCGCTACAGATTCTGGTCCTTTAGGAGAGCTCTGTTAGAGAAATATTTCAAGCCTGTTATGGTACCTCTTCACAAACTGCTCTTTATTTATTGTGATTTTATGTATATGGGTGTTTTGCCTACATGTATGTCTGTGCACCACATTCATTCATGATGCCTTTGGAACCCCGATGAGGGCATCACATTCCCTGGAACTGGAGTTATAAACAGTTGTAAGCTGCCATGTGGGTGCTGAATTGAACCCAGGTCCTCTTGAAAAGTAGCCAGCACTCTTGAACATTGAGCCCACTCTAGGCCCAGATTGCTCTTTTAATATGTATGTACGTGTGTAATTATTTATTTACATGTTTCTGTGTATGTGCACATGTGTGCAGATGCCAAAAGAGGGTGGTGGGGCCTCTGGAGCTGGAGTTACAGGTGGTTGTAAGCCACTCAGTGTGGATGCTGGGAACCACACTCAGGTCCTCTGAAAGGGTAGCAGTTCTTAACTACTGAACCAGCTTTCCAGCCCCTCACAAATTATTCTTAACTATTTGCTTAAGATGTATATTTAGACAAGCATATGACAGCTGATCAAATACATATCATGAGCCACTGACAATAAGTATAAGTGATAATGCAGAAAATGTGGCTCATAAACACTGCTGGAAAATGAACCAACCACTTTGGAAAGCAGTCTAGATGTTCCTCAGATTCCTAAACATAGTGTTACTCTATGTATTTGTTTCATTTCTGTTGCTATAATGGAATACTCTGACAAAGCGGTTGGAAAGATGGCTCAATGGTTAAGACCACTTGTTCTTGCAGAGTACCCAGGTTCACTTCCCAGCACCCACATGACAGCTCACAACCATCTATAACTTCAGTTCCATGAAATCCAATGCCTTCTTCTGGCCTCTGCATGCATGTAGTGTACTTATATATGTGCAGATAAAACACACGTAAAACAAAACTACACTTTTTAAAAGAAAGCAATTTTGGACTGGAGAGATGGCTAACTGGTTAGAGGCACTGGTGCTCTTCCAGAAGACCTGGGTTCAATTCCTGAGCCCATGCAGTGGCTAACAACCATTTGTAGCTCAAGTCCCAGGAGATCCAATACCCTCTTCTGTTCTCCATAGGCACCAGGCACACATGTGGTATACAAACATACAGACAGACAGACAAAACATTTATACACATTAAATGGATAAATACAAATTTAAAGCACAACTTAGAGGAGAAATGGTTTATTCTGGCTTATAATTCCATGATAAAGCCTTTAAAGTGGGGGAGACATCTAGCAGACAGGGAGGATATAGTGGCAGGAGCAGGAGGCTGGTTGGTCACATTGCATCCATACTCAGGAAGCAGAGTGTGAACAGGAAGTGAGGTCAGGCTATATAATCCCAAGTCCCTGGGCCAGGCATGATGGCATACACCTTTAATCCCAGCACTCAGAAGACAGAGGCAGGTAGATGTCTACACAGAGAGTTCCAGGCCAGCCAGGACTACATAAGGAGACCGTGTCTCAAAAACATAAAACAAAAAACAACCTCACAGCCCACCTCCAGGGACCCATTTTCTCCAGCAAGGCTCCACCTTCTAGAGGTTTCACAACTTTCCCAAACAGTACCACCAGCTGAGGATCAAGTGTCCAAACACATGAAACCTATGGGAGAGATTTCACATTCAAACCACAACCCCATATAAGCTAGCAATTCTGTTTCTAGGTACACACTCAGGAGCAATGAAAGTACACGCCAAACACAAAACTTGTGCCCAGGGGACTGAAGAGATGGCTCAGCCACCAAGACCATTGGCTGCTCTTCCAGATGACTTGGGTTTGATTCCCAGCACCCACACAGCAGTCCCAGGGGATTAAATGTCCTTTTCTGGTCTCCATGAGCACCAGGCATGCACATGGTACGCAGACATATGTAGAGGTAAAACATTCATACATATAAAATAAAATAAACCTGTCCCCAGATGTGCATTAGAGCATGGTTAATAATAACCACAAAGTGAAAACAACCCAAATGACTAATGAGGAGATAACAAAATGTTATTATACATACAGTCATACAATGTCATACAATGTGTGATAACAGGCATACAATGAAAGCATTGCTCAATTAAGTCCTGATAGGTGCTATGCTATGAGTGAACATTATGCTAAGTGATAGAACTCAGACACACAGGCCAAATGCTGTAAGGGTTTAGTTATTTGAAATATCCAAAACAGGCAAATCTAGAATGAGCCTGGTTGTCTAAGGCTAAGTAGATAGGTTGGGAAGACATGAAGAATGATTACTAGTATGTATAGGGCTTAAGAATGATGAAAATGTTCTCAAATTAATAATGCTAGCTCTATAACCTTATGAATGGACTAAAAACTACCGAATTATGGAATTTTAAAGAGTAATTTATTATATGTGTATGGATGTTTTGTCTGAATGTACGTACATGCACCACTTGCATTCCTAGTGCTTGCAGAAGTCAGAAGAAGGCATTGGATCCCCTGGAACTGGAGTTACAGACTGTCAGCCACCATGTGGGTATTAGGACTCAAAACCCGGGACCTCTGGAAGAGCAGTCAGTGCTCTTAATCGCTGAGCTGTCTCTCCAGACCCAAGGGTGATCTTAATATTTTAATATAATGTTTTAATTAATCTTTTGAGAATTTCATAGAAGCATACAATATATTTGAAAATATTCATTCCCACTCTTCCACCAACTCCGCCCACATCCACTCCCCACCCCACCCCTTCTCCAACTGTGTTCTCTCTCTTTTTTAAACAACCCACTGAGTCCATATACTCATGGGTGTGGGACCATCCCCTGGAGCACTGACCCATCAGGAGCTACACATCCTTAAAGAAAACTGACTCTCCTGCCGGGAAGTCATCAGTGTAAATAGCTCCTCGGCTAGGAAGGGTGTAAATAACTCCTCAGCTTGGAGTAGGACTCGTGATCCCTTCTCCCTCCAAGCTAGAATGTTGACTAAGTCAGTCTTTCGCAAGCAACCACAGCTGCTCTGGGTTCATACGTGCTGCCGTGTCCAGAAGACACTGTTATGCTCTGGGCCTTCCCCATCTCTGGTTCTCACAATCTTGTAACCCAGCATTTAGGATTCTGTGACAGGAAGATTGCGATTACATGGTTAAGGCAAGCTTGGACTATCTAGCAAGTTCCAGGCCAGGCTGGACTATCAAGTGTAGCCATGCCTCAAAAAAGTAAATTAAATTAAACTAAAATGGGGAGTTTTAAGACATGTGAATTATGTCTCCATCCAAAATGTTCTCAAATATTTAGCATGTCTCTACCACATTCCTATCAATCTCCTTGGAGAAACAAATGAATTGAAGGGCAGTGAGTAGTGTTCCTCTTCGTTGCCTAAGCCATGTTTTTTTTTCCTTTTATTGAAAATATTCTTTTCTCATTGTGATAGATCCTGATTGCTGTTTCCTCTCCCTCTACCTCTCCCAGTTTCTCCCCACCTCCCCTCCCTTCTGGATCCACGCCCTTTCTGTCTCTCAGTAGAAAGAACAGGCTTCTAAGAGATAACAACCAAACATAACAAAATAAAATACAATAAGATAAAACAAAACTATCGCATTGAGGCTGGACAAGGCAAACCAATAGAAGGAATAAAGCCTCAAAAGCAGGCCAAGAATCAGAGCCCCACTCATTCACACACTCAGGACTCCCATAAAAACACTAAGCTGAAAGCTATGATATATACGCAGAGGACCTGGTGCAGACCCGTGCAGGCCCTGTGCTTGCTGCTTCAGTCTCTGTGAGTTCATGAGCGTTACTCAGTTGATTCAGAGGGCCATGTTCTCCTGGTGTCCTCCATCCCCTCTGGTTCTTACACACTTTCCGCCTCCTCTTCTGTAGGGTTCCCTGAGATCTGGGGGGAGGGATTTAATTGAGACACCCCATTTGGAGAGAGAGATCCACCCCACCCCACCCCCACCCCACCCCTGCGCCCCGTGTAATGTCTCTAAGCCATGTTTATAATGTAACTCGCCAAACAGCAGTCCCCAATGGTCCAAATAGACAACATACCACAGGATTCAACCAGACTTCTGACAGTTCATTACATTGTGCAAATGCTGCGATCCTCTGGCATCACATCAACTCATAGCAAGCATAAAGACCGTGCAGGTACACAGTACAAATGGAAGTTCTCAGCTGGTGCCCTATCTAAATCTTGCCTCCATCTGCCTCTTTATTCCGCTGAGTCAGGATCTCCAACAATACTTCATGGCTCCCCAACTCTAGACAGTGTCGCAGAGACACCTCCTTCTGAATATCCAGTTGGTGAGGACACTTCTCCAGCCTTTTCCCAGGCTCCCTGATAGCAATGTTTCTTTCCCACGGTACAGTAGGAAAATGCTTTGCTAAGACACTCAGTTATGCCTCACTTGGCACAGTGCAAGTCTCATAATCAGCTTTGAAATGGTCTATATAAACCCGAGTGTTATCATAATGGGTGGAATTTGAACAAATTAAGGATGAGCTGAAAGGATAAATTGTACTATGCCTTATTTCATTAAATAGATATCTGTTTCTTTAGCGAGTCATCTTTCGCTTCCATATAGTTTACTCGGAGTACATCAGATACACAAAGATTCTGCATATAGATAGACTACATAGTTATTCACATCTGGACATCTGTTTGTATCTGTAATTAATCAGTGGAGAGCTTTCTGAGCTCAGAAAGTGTTTTGATTCAGATTGAAGTAGTAAAATTAAGTTAAGACATTATTTTTAGCAAGTCTCAAAACCATACATTCCAAACTTTAGTAAGGGTAACTAACTAGATTTGGGTTTGGTTTATTCTTGTTGTTGATGGTGGGCCTGGTGGTGGTTTAAGACAGGGTCTCATATAGTATAGGGGCTTTGATTACAGATGTGTGTCACCACACCTCAAATTTGCTTCTTTCTTTTGTTCTTCTTTTCTTTATTTTTATACAGAGGTCTCAGAATGTTGGCCCTGAATTCTTAGATTTAACCAATCCCCCTATCTCATGACCCCAAGCAGTTGGGAATACAGGTGCATGCCACCTGCAGAGACTCAAACCCAGGGCCTCATGAATGCTTGGTAAACGCTCTGCCACTAAACTATACTCTAGTGCCTGGCTTGATTTGGACAGAGAGATGGGTGGAGACGGTGTCCCACTCTATAATATAGGCTGACCTTGAGTGCCTGCTCCTCCCACCTCCTCACCTGTCAAACTCTGGCGATGACGTCTGTGTCCCACTGCACCTGGCTTATGTTTTAATTAAATGAATTTTCTGCCTCAGCTTACATAGGAATGAAGAAGGGTGTAAATACGTAAAATAATAACCACACTTCCAAAGCTAATTTGTGTTGACCAAAAGGTCCATTGATAGAAGAATGAATGAACAAAACTTAATGTGTACATGGAATGGAAGATTACAGACCCTGAAAGAAGAAAAGTCTCACATATCCTGTTATATGGATTATGCTGGGTGAAATAGAAAAATCACAGACACTTACTTTATCCAATGCCGATAAATTCATAGAGACAGAAATCAGAATGGCCGTTTCCAAGGGTGGGGAAGAGAGGAAAATTAATTGTGGCTTGATGTGTTGCACAAATCCTAAATGGTCTTATAATAAAAACCTGGAGCCAGATATCGGGGTAAATGCTGAAAGATCAGAAGAAACAAGCCACAGTCACTTCTCACCTGCCAACTCCTCAGCCAAAAAGAGAAGATCCTGTCTCCACGAATCCTCAGACTGAATGCCTCTGAGTCCTCAGCCAAAAGGCCTAACTTCTGTCTCCTCCCGCCTTATATGCCTTTCTCTGCCCAGCCTTATCACTTCCTGTCTAAACCTCACCAGTGCTGGGCTTAAAGGCGTGTGATTCAAGTGCTGGAATTAAAGGTGTGTGCCACCACTACCTGGCTGTTTCTCATTTAGACTGGATTATTCTCGTGTAGCCCAGTGTGGCCTTGAACTCACAGAAATCCGGACAGATCTCTGCCTCTGCCTCCCGAATGCTAGGATTAAAGGTGTGTGCCACTACTGCCTGACCCCTATGTTTAACTCTGTGGCTGGCTCTGTCCTCTGATCTTCAGGCAAGCTTTATTTCTTAGATTACAAATATATCACCACATTGATGACTATAGAATTCAAGTTTTACGAGATGAAAAGGGTCTGGAGATCTTTAATACAGCGATGTGGAAACACAACACTACTAAACTGTACACTTTTAAATGATCAATTCTGTGCTGTGTGTGTTCTACCACAATTTGAATTGTCTTGGTTAAAAAGTAAACTGTTGCACTGGAATGCATCAGTTTTAACTTCCTAAAATCTGTTTTTAAACATACACCCTGCATCAGTGAACTGCTGATGCTTTGGCAAATCATACCACTGATGCTAATGATTCTCTTCCCCACTGTCAAAGCTTTCCTGTCCACAGTCACTCACTTTATTATTCCCTCTCAAGTATCCTCTGAGAAGTATTGGCCAAGTACAGTCCTCGGACTATTAATGATGCCTCGAGTACATAAAAGTGTCCAGAGATCTTGGAGGAAAACACAATTGTGTCCACAAACATGTAATAAATTTGAAATATAAGAAAAATAAGATTTACCAACAGCAACAAAAGAACTCATGTTCTCAGCTATTATTACAATCCCAAAACTTGTGTATTCACCATAAAAACTTCGTTAAAGGGCTTGGGAGATGGCTCTGTGGATAAAATGCTTGCCCCACAAACATGGAGACCTCAGCACCTATGTAAATACAGGGAAGTTATGATGGTGTGTGCATATAACTTAGTATGCAGGGAGCAGAGACAGGATACCTGGAGCATGCTGGCTAACCAGACTAGCCAAAATAGCAAACTCCAGGTTCAATTAGAGACCCTGCCTAGATATATAAGGTGGAGAGCAACCAAAGAAAACACCCAATGTCAATCTCAGGCCTCCAAATGTACCCAAACACAACACACGTGCACCTAAAAACACCAAACACACATACACTAAAATAAAAAGATGTTATCAGAGCTAGGGATACAGCTCATCAGTAGAGTGCTTGCCTAGCATGTGTACATAGACCCTGGTTTCAATTATCAGCACCAGAAAAAGGAAAAGAAAAAAATAGACTTAACAAGTCAGTTCCTTTTAGTAATATTCAATTGCTGGAAAGCATTTGATCTCAGCCAATATATTTTAAGCCATTCACTTGCATTTGTTTGGTTTTCAATTTTTTTGTGTGCTTCGAAAATTTGTAAAAATGAATCAATCAACACTCCATCAGAGTTGGGGGTGCTGGCCCACGCCTGTTACCCCAGCACTCAGAAGCAAGATGACCTCAAGTGCATAGTGAGATCCTCATCAAAATAATCAAGAGACTATTCCCTTGAGCTAGATGTGGTAATGCATGCCTGTAGTCCCAGCACTTGGAAGTAGAGACAGTAAGATCAGGAATTCAAGGTCAGCCCTGGCTACAGAACCTCCTCAGTGGGAAAAAACGTACACAAAGCCAGGACACCTTTAGTCCCAGCACTCAGGAGGGAGAGGCAGACAGATCTCTGAGAGTTCGAGGCCAGCCTGGTCTAGAGAGTGAGTCCAGGACAGCCAGGGCTATGTTTTGAGACCTGGTCTCAAAAAAATTAAAGACCTTAAAAAATGTCAAAGGAGAGGAAAAATTATCCCCCCCACACACAAAGAAAAGGCTATTGAAGGCTGGGCATGATGGCATATACCTGTAAATCCTAGCACTCAGGAAACTAAGGCAAGAAGACATTTACAGGTTCAAGGCCAGCCTGGTCTACATGGCAAGTTGAAGTTCAACCTGGACTACAGAGTAAGATCTTGGCTCCAAAAAGCAAACTAGAAATAGGTCACCGAAATACTACAGTGAACAAGATCAAGCAGTCAACATTCCATCATGGATGGAGGAGAGCCCCTTGAGGCCCCAGTCCTACCAAAGGCACTGTCAGCAGTTGATAGCTGCGAGGAGGGAAAATCACTCAGCCTTGGTGAACCACAGACACTGGTAGGTTGCTCATGCCCCAGTGGATAGGTATATACCCACGTGCATATGGGCAGCACTAATTGGACTCATGTGGCTATTCCTAACAACAACAACAAAAGAAAACATGAAGCTGGGAGGGATGTGAGATGGGGACTCCAGGGGGATAAGTGAAAGGGAGATAATGGTGGATGAATATGACTTATATACAGTCTATAAATGTATGGAACTTCCAAAGAATAAAAATATCATTTAAACAAAATAAAACTATCAATGTGAAAAAAGAAATACTTCAGCACAGAATATGTTCATAAACATAAGCAGCATGTAGAAATCATGTAGATAAGAGTTAGGCTCTGTATCATCAGAATGCGAATTGATAATAATGTTGGGGAAAAAAGAAGGATGGGCACACGACAATGAATAAGAAACATGATTCTATGAAAGTTAGATGCTATTTTTCCATAGACTCCCATACTTTGCCTGTAGGAAACTGACAAACAGCATCAGGAAAACACCCAGAGCCCTTGAATCCTTTTCCAAAACAAAACACAATGACCTTTCTGGTGAACTAGCTAAGATTTTCCAGAATAAGCTAAAAATTGTGCTTCACAGGATGTTGAAGGTTCAAGTTGTTCTATTGCCAAGGACTTTATAAAACAATTCAGAGTTAATAGGCATGTGCCAAGAAGATGGCCTGGCTATTTGACATCATTTGCCTATCAACTGACTGCATGAACATCATCTCATAGCAATAGCATTCTGTATAAATAAGGACTCACCCTGGTGTTCATGCGAATAGATATATCATATTACATCTGCAGTACATTTACCCATGGCCTGTGCAATGAGCCACCGTGAGAAGAGCCCCGTGTTTTCTTTTGTTGATTTCTAAACACCCACACTACAAGAACCATTTCTCCCTTCAGGTAAACATGACTTGGGGAGAAGCAGCTATGCGAGCATCATTGCAGGATTTTGCTAGGTGAGTCAAACTGGCCAAGGAACAAAAAGAGAATTACAATTGCCTCAAGCCGTAGAGAAGTTAATGTAATTCAGATGCAACGTTCTAGCATCACAATTGTTTGTTTCTGTTTCTGTGTGTGCCTGTTTGTTTATTTGGGTTTTTTTTTTCAGTTTTTCAAGACAGGGTTTCTTTGTGTAGCCATGGCTGTCCTAGAACTTGCTCTGTAGACCAGGCTGGCCTTGAACTCAGAGAGATCCACCTACCTCTGCCTCCTGAATGCTGGGATTAAAGTGTGCTGCCACCACCTGGCTCAAAGAATAAATTTTTAAAAAGAAACCTGTAGCCAACATTAAACTAAATGGAGGGAAACTCAGTATTTCCTCTGAAATCTGGAATAAAGCAAAGGTGCTCTTTCTTGCTACTCTTCTTCAATATACTGCTCAAAGTCTTAGCTCAAGCAATAAGACAAGAAATAACAATTGGAAATACATATGTACCAAGATATCAAAGCTCCCAATTTCATTTTTATATTTTTGGTTGTGAGCCTAGCCTTTAATGGCTGAGCCATCTCTTCAGTCCCTGATTTCATTTAAAAAAAAAAACACTAATGGGTGTAACAGATGTGCTGGCTAGTGTTATGTCAACTTAACACAAGCTCGAGTCAGATGAGAGAAGAAAATCTCAACTGAAAAAAAAATGCCTCAAAAAAATGGCCTGTGGGCAAGCCTGTGGAACTTTTTTTGTTGTTGTTTTGTTTTGTTTTCTTTTGTTTTTTGATTAATTATTGATGTTATGTGGGAGGACCCAGCCCATTGCCTGTGGTGCCATCTCTGGGCTGGTGGTCCTGGAATATATAAGAAAGCAGACTGAGCAAACCATGAGGGAAAAGCCAGTAAACAGCACCCCTCCATGATTTCTGCTTCAATTCCTGCCTCCATGTTCCTGCCCTGAGTTCCTACCCTGACTTTTTTTTTTTTTGATGATGGACTGTCATGTTGAACTGTAAGCTGAAATAAACTCTTCCATCCCCCAGGTTACTTTTGGTTATGGTGTCCTATCACATCAATAGAATCCTAACACAGCAGGTCAAATGGGTCCTGATACAATAATATTGAATGATGTAATACCCTATTCTTATCTCTAGATAAGTCATCCAAACTGAAAATTAACAAAGAAACCTCAAAGTTAAGCTATTCCATAGATCAAATGAACTTAATAGACATACACAGAATATTCCATCCGGCAGATATCAAATACAATTCTTTTCAGTAGCCCATGGAACCTTCTGTGAAATAGAGCGCCTTCAGGGCTAGGGAGTTAGATCACTCAGTAAAGTGCTCACAGTGTAACCATGAGGACCTGAATTCAATAACCAGCAGCCATGTAAAAAGTCAAGTGTGACAGACAGCATGTGACTGTAATCCCGGTGCTGGGAGGCAGAGACAAGGAGGATCCTTGGAGGTCACTGGCTAGCCAGTGTAGCTGAATCAGTGAGCTCCAGGTACAGTGAGAGACTTGTCTCAAAAAGCAAGGTGAAAAACAATTAATTGAGAAAGACATCCAATATCAGTTTATGGCCTCCATAAACACATACACACATATACAAGCCACACTGTAGGCCACAAATCGGTTTTTGACAAACACAAACGAACTGAAAATTCCTCTTGTATCTTATTAGATTGTGGTACAATAAAACTAGAGCAAATACATGGAGACTAAACAATGTACTCGTAAATGTAGTGCTGAATAAATCAGGGAGGATATTTAAATGCCTTAAATCAGATGAAAATGAAAGCACAGTTTCCCAGAACCTTCGAGATAGAGCTGGGGTGGTTCTAAAAGGAACGATTTGCAGCAGCTGGTGGTGTTTACATTACAAAATAATCAGAACGATCTCAAATAAGTAATCCAATGATATACCTAAGGTCCAAGAAAAACAATAACAATTCAAATTCAAAATCAGTGTGCAGCCGGGCGGTGGTGGCGCACGCCTTTAATCCCAGCACTCGGGAGGCAGAGCCAGGCGGATCTCTGTGAGTTCGAGGCCAGCCTGGTCTACAGCACAAGATCCAGGAAAGGCGCAAAGCTACACAGAGAAACCCTGTCTCGAAAAACCAAAAAAAAAAAAAAAAAAAAAAAAAAAAAAAAAAAAAAAAAAAAAAATCAGTGTGCAGCATGAAATAATAAAAATCAAGGCTGAAATTGATTAAATGCAGACTAAAATTATAAATATCAATATTACCAATCAAATATATCAATCAAAGAGTTGATGCTTTGAAGAAATGAGGGAGATTGACCAATCCCTGGCTAAAGTAGCCAAAGTGAAGAGAAAGAAGACACAAATTAATAAAAGTCAAGGTGAAAGGAAAAGAGTATTGTCTATTCCAATAAAATCTAGAGAACCATTGGGGAATACTTTGAAAACGTATATTCCAAAAACTGAGAAATCTAGAAGAAAAGGGTAAATTCCTGAACAGTGTATGATGTGGCAAAATTAAATGAAGATTCTAGACAACTTACATTTATTAAAAACCAACAAGATTGAAGCAGTAATAAATAGACCAAATAGATTCATTGCTGAATTCTACCAAACTTTGCAAGAAAAGCAAACACCAATATTCTTCAAACTGTTCCATAAAACAGAAAACACAGGAACACTAGCAAACTCATGCTTCAAAGCTAGCCTTACCCTGATACCAAAACCAGGACAGACTAAAAAGACAACTAGAAAACCAAAAAAAAAAAAGCCGGGCGGTGGTGGCGCACGCCTTTAATCCCAGCACTCGGAAGGCAGAGCCAGGCGGATCTCTGTGAGTTCGAGGCCAGCCTGGACTACCAAGAGAGTTCCAGGAAAGGCGCAAATCTACACAGAGAAACCCTGTCTCGAAAAACCAAAAAAAAAAAAAAAAAAAAAAGACAACTAGACCAATAACCCTAATGAACATAGATGAAAATTTCTCAATATAATTCTGGCAAGCCAAATTCAAAACCACACTTAGAAAACCACATACCATGACCAAGTTAGCTTCATTTTATGGATGAAAGGTGAGCTCGATATGAACAAATCAATAAGTATAATTCTGCAAATAATAGACTGAAGGACAGAAATCACGTGATCATCTCAATTGATACACAGAAGACCTTTAGCAAATTTCCACAACCCTTCATGATAAATCCCTGAAAAAACTAGGAATACAAGTAATATACCTCAACATAATAAATGCTATATACAACAAACCTATATCCAACACTGTATTAAATGGGGGAAAACTGAGAGCATTTCTTCTGAAATTGCTAATGAGATAAGGGTGCCTACTCTCTCCACTTATTCAGTACAATGTTTAAAGTCTTAGCTAGTGCAATAAGACAAGAGAAGGAAATGTAAAGGGATACAGAAAGGAAAGAAGTCAAATAATCCCTATTTGCAGATGACAGGATTTTAAAATTAAAAGAACTTAATTCTATGCCAGGAAACACTTCTGATAGATAGTTTCAATAAAGTAGCAGGACCCAAAATCAACACAAAAATCAGTAGCTTTTATTGGCTGCTCTCCATAACCTGATGGTAAGGTCCTATTGCTGAAGACAAAACTGACTTATATCACTGGGCATGAGGAAATTGAGCTGGTGCCCAACTAGAAGTTCACCCCTACTACCTGACATTCATGGTGCTCATTTCGTGCTACTAGAGGGGAAGAGTAACCACAATATTTCCAAGCTACAAATCCTGTGACCTACAACACAGACCTGCCTGAAATATACATTAGTATGTGGTAGTGTTGCATAAATATCATAGAAGTAACCATCCACATTTCCATTGGATTTAAGGCCTGTTCCACGAGGTGGAACTCATACCTAACAATACTAAAGAAGCCAAGAACCTGAGACTCAATAGGCCATGAACCTAGGGGGAAACCTATTATTATTCAGCTAAAGGAACATAGCAATAAAATGACTCCTAATGACATATAGATGTGCCCATAGATTAATTCATAATTCAACCTTCATCAAAGAAACTTCTTATAATTGGTAATAATTAGCATAGAGCCCCACAACTAGACAATGCAGAGAATGAAAGACTTTGGAGCACAGCCCTAAATGAGATATCTATGCAGAAGACGAAGCAGAAAGATTGTAAGAGTCAGAGGTAGTGAATGACTCCAAGGAAGTGTCTTCTAGACACAACAAGTATCTTCTAAACACAACAGGATTGATACACACATGAACTCACAGAGACCATGAAAAGACACACAAGATCTGTACAAGTCCAAACCAAACAAAATTCAAGCACTGAGTAGAAATGAACACAAAGTTTCAGCCCTAACCAAGAAGCTATTTGCAATTGATGCCTTCTGGGAAAAGGAAAATCAGCTTACTCCAATGGAGTATTCACTGTATATATCAACCATACTCTAGTGCATTTTTCACAATAGCTAGATATTCTAATAGCTATAGTTCACAATAACTAGGTAAGGGAACCAGCCTAGATGTCAATCAGCAGATGAATGTGCTGTGGGATAATGCTTTTGTACACTGGTTTAATAAAACACTAATTGGCCATTAGCCAGACAGGAAGTATAGAAGGGGCAAGCAGACAAGGAGTACTCTGGGAAGAGGAAGGGTTGAGTCAGGAGTTGCCAGCCAGATACAGAGGAAGCAAGATGACAAGACAGAACTGTGAAAAGGTACCAAGCCGTGTGGCTAAACATAGATAAGAATTATGGGTTAATTTCAGTGTAAGAGTTAGTCAGTAATAAGCCTGAGCTAATGGCCAAGCAGTTATAAATAATATTAAGCCTCTGAATGATGACTTTATATGCGACTGTGGGTCCATGGGGGAGGGGGGAGCAGGCGGGACCCGAGATACCTTCTGGCTACATGAATGGCTACAGAAAATTAAGTATAGGACTGGAGAGATGGCTCAGAGGTTAAGAGTGCTTGCTGTTGCTCTTCTGCCTCACAACCCACTGTAACTCCAGTCCCAGAGAACCCAACACCCTCTTCTAACCTTCATGGGCACTGTATGCACTTGGTGCACAGACATACACACTGACAAAGCATCTATACACATGAAATATTTTTTTCATTTTCTGAGACAGGGTTTCACTGTGTAGCTCTGTGTGTCCTGAAACTCACTCTGTAGACCAGGTTGTCCTCAAACTCACACAGATCCACCTGCCTCTGCCTCCTGAGTACTGAGATTAAAGGCATGCACCACCACCACCCGGCTAGAAATAATTTTTTTTTTTCCGGAGCTGAGGACCGAACCCAGGGCCTTGTGCTTGCTAGGCAAATGCTCTACCACTGAGCTAAATCCCCAACCCCAGAAATAAATATTTTTAAAAGAAAATGAGGTATAGGTACATAATGGAATATTTGGGATCCATAAAGGAAAATGAAATCGTGACATTTTTCAGAAAATGGATGCAACTGGAAATCATTACACTAAATGAAATAAGCCAGATTTAGACAAATACAGCACAGCATGCTCATATACAAACACTGTATTCAAAATTATATATGCATGTGTTCTCTCATCTGCAGTTCCTAGCTCCAAAGCTTCAGATGTGAGTATAAAACATAAAATACCAGCAGAAATCAGGAAATTACAAAGTGACCATATATGGAGCAGTGGGGAGGGAGGGATGAGGGGTGTATTATCAGGATGCAGGTGATTCAAAGTGGGAAATGAGGATGGGGAGGGAGGTCAATACAGAAGGATAAATGAGAGATAACATCAAGGCCTCAAGGAACCATATTATCTTATATTTACCTAAAATTATAAGTATAGACCACACACACACACACACACACACACACACACACACACACACACACACTAAAACTGACAATGCTCTCCTCTAAAACCATAGACTAGCTCTTTTTCCTCTCCCCCCTCTCTCTCTCTCTCTCTCTCTCTCTCTCTCTCTCTCTCTCTCTCTCTCTCTCTCTTTCTGTCTCTGTCTCTGTCTCTCTCTCACACACACACACACACATACACACACACACACACCCCAGTAACTGTTGTGGTCTTCACACTGCCAGGAAGCTTCACATTCCCTGACAGAACCAGAAGTGGCATGGTAAACAATACAAGCAAGCCTATTTGGGCACAGCCCTGAGAACCAGTTCTTCTCATGCAAAGGGAGTTGTGCTAGAAAAAATAGGGGTCGAAGCCAAACAGCCAAATTCTGCCATCAGGAAGTGTGACAGGGTGCAGCCCACCAAGAACAGCAAGGAAATCATAGCTTCTGTGCCCAATGATGGCTGCTCGAACTTCATTGAGGAAAATGATGAAGTTGCTGGATTTGGTCTAAAAGGTCATGCTGTAGATCATATCCCTGGAGTCTGTTTTAAGGCTGCCCAGTGCGTCTCTTTTGGCCCTGTACAAAGGCAAGAAGGAAACTATGATCAGAAATTTTGACTATGGTGTAGGGGTGGGTGTCTGTGCTTCATTCACCCCTGAAGCACCGCCCCTAGAAGGCAGCAGGTAACTGCTAGGTACCTGCCCCCACTCGGGCGTGGACAAGACAGGAACCCCTTAAGAGGGGAGATGCATTCATGATCGCTTTTTTGGCTACCTTGTGATCCTAGATGCTGGATTGCAGACCAAGTCAGAGTTCTCCAGAGAACTGAGTTGGACTGCATCTCATCTCTCCTGGATTCTGTAACCATTTGCTGGTTGTAAGCCACACCAAAATAAACCTCTTTTGACTATCAGATAAGACTACGGGGGATTGCCTTATTAATTGCCACTTTACTATGGAAACACAGTAATAAATTTTCATATTAAAGGCAAGAGAAACTTCCTTTCAAATGGTGATTCAGGGTAATCCAAATGACTCCCCAAACCATATATTTCCTTGGTTGCCTCTCAGAGGTTAAAGGTCACCCCCTGTTGCTGAAGATACCATGCACTCAGGACACAGGACTTGGATGGTTCAAGCTGGATTGGACCTGAAAGCCTCTTTCCTGCAGTCTAGCTTCCATGGTACTAGAAAATACTATTCAAGCTGCCAAGGGAGGAAAGTAACTAATAGTCCTATCCAGCTGTGATGCCTATGATGCACAACAATGACTAGCATGGCAAGATGCATGCAAAGGTGCAATAAGTGGCGCTCCCATATTGGTGGTAATCAACAGTTGTCTAGTTCGACTTAAGGCCCATCCAACAATATGGAAGTCATGCCTGGTCCTGGAAACCTAACTTCCTGGGGCTAGTGAGGTCATAGACCCGTGAAAAGAATCCACTACCACCAGTTTGCTAGACCAGCATAATTTCTTCCTACATTCTAAATCTTATCATTACACCCTTAAATAAGTGCAACAGCCACTCCCTATCTAAGAAGCCCCTCTACAGCGAATGGAGACCGTTACAGAAAGCCATAACTGGAAATAATGCAGAGATTAATGGTGATGGGGAGCCCAGCCCCGGTGGATATATCTATATCACAGTTCCAGCATCTATGGCTCAGGGAACATGGTACAAGAAGGGCTGGAAAGATTGTTAGAGCAAGAATGCTGGGAAGTCTGCTGCAAAAAGCTCTCCTAGAAATGTCTGCACCAACAATGGTACTATCAACAGTGATCACACTGATGCAGAGTGCAAGGGACAAAGAACTACAGGCAACTAATGACTGCGGAGCGAGGGAGAATTAGCCTCTCCCGGGGATGGGCTCCTGAATTGCTTATTCAATACAAAGGGGCCAGCCCTGAAGCCATATATCCAAACAACAAAACGGACTCAGCATGGTGTATTTATATATTTGTGCACACACATGCAGAGATGTAGTGGGTAGCCATTCCAGCTTTGATCTGGAAGTTCCAACCCCCATTGAGACTTCGGCAACTGTCACACCTACAAGGCGGGGCCAAGGGAGGCGCCTGGGGACCCGAGATCTGGATCGGTGGGCTCTCTCTCTGTTGCGGGACCCTGGACTGGAGAGGTGGACCGAGCAGAGCTCCAGAGAACACCGCTGGACTGCGATACACCTTCCCCAGACTCCGCGACCTACCTATTCCTTAATTTACGCCATTAAGTTACGCCATTAAATAAATCTCCTTTTAACTACGTGGAGTGGCCTTAATAATTTCACCAATACAGATATGTATGTGTGTAACAATAAAAATCAAAAGAAGAGGCTATCAATTTTAGGGGGAGACATGGGAGGGAAGACAACCTGACAAAGAGGGGCAGAGAATATGGGAGGGGGCAGTGGAGGGGGCCACGAATGACAACAAGGTATAATGACATGTACACATGAAAATGACACAGTGAAACTTATTCTGCATAAAATTTGTTGACAAAGTAAGAGGAGCAAACAAAATTTCAAAAATGAAAAGACTGATTCAGTCTCACCACAGAATCTGACCATATTTTAAGAAAACACACCTTAGTGCATAAACGGAACAGATGGACAGTCATAGAGTAGAGGAGAGTGTCAACATCACCTGGGTAGAGTCCAGGGAGTTGAACAAGACAGCCATTCTGCCAGTGTGGCTCCCCGACTGCCTGAAACAGCCCTCCACACACTCCTTCACTCACACCTCCAGGGCCTCAAAGTCCTGCTGGCATCCTTGCTCCCTTCTCCAACCCCTTGGCCTGCCTGACTCCCACACCCTGTTTCTGTCTAGTCCTGTCTCACGGGGTCACTCCTTTCTCTTGCCTCCTTCTTTAGATTAGTCTTATTCTCAACTCTCTGAAGGTTCTACCCTTTGCTTGCAAAAAGCCTTACCTGTCCTCATGCAAAGTGAAAGGACTAGCTTGCGTTTGTCTAATGTTGACTCTCCCTGAAAATCCACCAAAGTAAACTGTCACGAGCAAACCTGAGTTTACTGCTTATTTTAGTAAGGGAGACCAAGACCTTGACAGCCTTTCTAGCATCTCAGAAGGACAACAACGCAATTAGGATATTTATGAGGTCTTCTTGGCAGGTATGCACTAAATCTGGTCAATATCATTCCTCACTGCAGAGCTAGTGTCCTGAGTTCCATCACGGTGAATTAGCTTTACACACTCTTGAACTTCACTTAAGTGGAAGTGCACAGTATTTCCTCTTGGGTGTCTGGCTTCTTTCACTTATTATGTCCGTGAATCATGTATGTGGTTAAGTGCAGCAGGGGCCTGTTTTTATCAGATTGCTGTGTAGTGTTCTGCTTGTGTGACTATACCTTATTTATCCATTGTCCTGTCACTGAGTGCTAGAGTTCTCTCTAGTTCTTGCCTATTTGGAACAAAGCTGCTTTGAACCGTCTCATGAAGTCTTTTGGCAGACATGGACACCACTTTTCTTGATTCTATATGTAGCAGTGCAGTTGTTGGGTCATGGGATGCCATATGTTTTCCTTCAGTAGATAATGCTAAGGGGATTTGACCCTGTAGAAATAAATTCATATGTAGTTTAATGAATTCTAACGAGCATCCAGGGCATTTAAATGAGAGACCTCCCACTCCACTTGACTCCAAGCTCTATAGGGTCCAAATCACATCTGTCTTCCCCATGTAGTGCAGAGCCTGCTGCAGCTGGGATGGTGTACCCATGTGGGGAAAATGTATGAGTAAGATTTCTCAGTTCAACACTAAGAAATATCTCTTTAGGTCTGTGTTTTAGGTGAGTCAATATAGGAGAATACACTATCCTCAGATTTCCTAACGTATCATAACCACTTGACTATAGGTGTGTAAAGAAAGATTCATAAACATGCTACAAGATTTCAGTATTGTAATGACATACACAAAATAAAATGGTTACAGATTTGGGGGGGTGGGGGTGAGACAGGGTTTCTCTATGTAGCCCTGGCTGTCCTGGAACTCGCTCTGTAGATCAGGTTAGCCTCAAACTCACAGAAATCTGCCTGCCTCTGCCACCCAAATGCTGAGATGAAAGGTGTGTGACACCACCGCCCGGCTCAAATTTATTTTTGTAGTGCTGGTGATGGAACCCAGGGCCTCATGCATGCTAGGCAAGTGATACGCTATTGAAGCACACTCTGGGCACCAATTCTCTTTCTTTTCCTCTCTCTCTCTCTCTCTCTCTCTCTCTCTCTCTCTCTCTCTCTCTCTCTCTGTGTGTGTGTGTGTGTGTGTGTGTGTGTGTGTGTGTGTGTGTGTGTGTGTGTGTTTTGCTGGGAATTAAGCCTAGTGGCCTTATACATGCCTGTCAAAGGCTCCACCACAGTTAATAATCTCTCTCTCTCTCTCTCTCTCTCTCTCTCTCTCTCTCTCTCTCTCTCTCTCTCTCTCTCTCTCTCTCTCCTCCCTCCCTTTCCCCCTTCCTAGATATCCATCAACAGATGAAAGGAGAAAAAAAAGTGGCCATACACACAATGGAATTTTATGCAACCATAATGGAAAAGGAAATCATGACATTTATAGGAAAATGAGTGCACTTGGCAACCATTATGTAAAGCAAAATAAGCCAGACTCCAGAAGAGAAAAACACATTTACTCTCATATATGGAACCTAGATTTAAAATCATCTGTAGTAGTAGTAGTGTGTGTGTGTGTGTGTGTGTGTGTGTGTGTGTGTGTGTGTGTGTGTTTGTAAGTCTCAAACTAGAAAGAAGCTCATGAGAGGAAATGAAGAAATCGTAAGGGAGCTAGAAAATTACAGAGGGCAGTGAGACACATGCAATAGAAAAGCAGAGGTAGTACTAAATGAAGAAAAAGAAAGAAAAATCAGACGTCTCAGAGGGGAGATGGGGGACAACATCAAGGAGAGGAATTAATGAAAACGAACTATAATGACATATATGTGACATTGACATGTAAAAATATATATATGGAAATATATATATATATATATGAAATGCCATAATGATTCCTGTTACTTTGTACACTAATCTAAACATTTATATTGAAACAATAAGAGTAAATAAAATAAAATGATACATACCTCCAGGGCCTCAAAATCCTGCGGGCCTTCTTGCTCCTGTCTCCGAACTCCTGGCCTCTCTGTCTCTCAAATAAAATCGAGCTGTTTCAAACTAGGGCCCTTCCTTTCTGTTGTTTTTCTTCACACGTCAGTATTCATGAGCCTGTCTCCTTCCCAGCTCTCTTAGGGTTCTGCCCATTGATGTGCAAAAGCCTCATTTGTCCTCATGCAGGTCAAAAGAATGGGCTAGTATACTATGTCCAATACTGGATCTACCCCAAATCCACCAAGGTAAACTACTGAGAAGCCAACCTGAGTTTGCAGTGAGGGAGGCCATGACCTTTATAATCTTCATAGAGCAGTGGTTCTCAGTCTTCCTACTGTTGCAACCCTTTAATACAGTTCCTCAGGTTGTGGTGACCCCAACCATAACATTATTTTCATTACTACTTCATAACTGTAATGTTGCTACTTTTATGAATCATAATGTAAATATCTGATACACAGGATATATCTGATATACGACTCCTGTGAAAGGGTCATTGGACCATAAAGGGGTCATGACCCACAGGTTGAGAACCACTGTCAACCAAGTCTGGGCAGGACAACAACAGAATTGGGACATTTATTAGATCTTTTGGCCAGTTGTCATTAAAGCTGCTCTTTCCAAATAAAGTCTCGACTGGGCTTAAGTAAGGGTCTACTCAAGATAGAAGAGAGGTAGAGGCGTGAGGATTACAAGTTATAGGCCAACCTGGACTACATAACAAAACACTGCCTCCGAAAGGAAGGATCTAGACAGAGCAGTAAAGTGATTTCAACCTTTCTCTTCCTTGGGGAGATTATTCAGAGGATGTGAACTCGTGTTGATGAAAACATGGGAGTTCTTGGATGTGAGAAGAAATCTTGTTGCAATGTCTGCCACTTCGGTTGTACCAGAGGTGATTTGGCTGATCTGGTCAACTAGGCAGGTGGCCCCTTCCTCCCTCCAGATTTATTGTTTACAAGCTATAGGCTCCCCCCCCCCCCCAAAAAAAATGACCTTCCCCAATAGAAGACTGTTCTTTGGTTAAGTGTGTATGAGTAGCTGTGCTTATTACGTCCTAGAACTTCAATAAAAAGCTCCCATGGGGGATAGGGGGCAAAAAAAAAAAACTTCCACACTCCATTTGTAGGAGAATGGGGGGGAAGCAAGCTTCCAAGACTTCAGATATTATCCAGATGTGCTACTGCACGGGAAAAGTTGAGAAAGAAAGAAAGAGAGAGAGAGAGAGAGAGAGAGAGAGAGAGAGAGAGAGAGAGAGAGAGAGAGAGAAAGAAAGAAAGAAAGAAAGAAAGAAAAGAAAGAAAGAAAGAAAGAAAGAAAGAAAGAAAGAAAGAAAGAAAGTGCCTTTAATCTCAGCACTCAGGAGGCAGAGGCAGGTGGATGTCTTGAGTTCGAGGCCAGCCTGGTCTACAGAGTGAGTTCCAGGACATCCAGAGCTAGACATAGAAATCCTGTCTCAAAAAAATCAAAAAATAAATAAAGAGAAAGAGAGGGGGAGGGAGGAAAGGAAAGAGAGGGATGGGAGTAAAAGGTTGGCAGTGGCCGGGCGGTGGTGGCACACACCTTTAATCCCAGCACTCGGGAGGCAGAGGCAGGTAGATCTCTGTGAGTTCGAGGCCAGCCTGGTCTACAGTGCGAGATCCAGGAAAGGTGCAAAGCTACACAGAGAAACTCTGTCTCGAAAAACCAAAAAAAAAAAAAAAAAAAAAAAAAAAGGTTGGCAGTGTAATGCCCTGCTGAGTTAGCAAAACTAGATGTGAAGAGATGGTGTTTATTCTCTATTCTCTAGCATAGTCTCTGAAATGCATTTCTGAGCCAATGCTGGTCCTTAAGACTACAGTTTATCTCTCTCCCTACACTCCTACATCAATAAGCTTGAAAATCATCAAGACAATGGAGACCTCTGGGTTAATGTGTTAGGGTACACATTTATAAAATGCCAACATGAAAAAATGCAACTACCCCTAGATTATATATTCCTACATAAATCTAATCAAGCCATTGGCCTTTTTGTTTTTGTTTTTTGTTTTGTTTTTGTTTTTGTTTTTCGAGACAGGGTTTCTCTGTGTAGCTTTGCACCTTTCCTGGAACTCACTTGGTAGCCCAGGCTGGCCTCGAACTCACAGAGATCCACCTGGCTCTGCCTCCCGAGTGCTGGGATTAAAGGCATGCGCCACCACCGCCTAGCTGCCATTGGTTTTTTTATTTTGGTACTTTGTTTGTTTGTTTGTTTGTTTGGTTGGTTGGTTGGTTGGTTTTTTTGGGGGGTGTTTGTATGTTTTTGGTTTTTGGTTTTTGTTTTTTTGGGGGGGGTTTGTTTTGTTTTTTGAGACAGGGTTTCTCTGTGTAGCTTTACGCCTTTCCTGAAACTCACTCTGTAGCCCAGGCTGGCCTCGAACTCACAGAGATCCGCCTGCCTCTGCCTCCTAAGTGCTGAGATTAAAGGCGTGCGCCACCACCGCCCAGCTGTTTTGTTTTTTTTAATAGAGTGTCACATAGTTCAAGCTGACTTGGAACTCAATATGTAGCTGAGGCTGAACTTGAACTCCTGAACCTCCTGATTCAGCTCCAAAGTACTGAGATTACAGACATGCCCCACTTCACTGGCTTTTATTTTTCAGGAATAGATGCTTAAAACAGTATCTCACTCTGTAACCCAGGTTCACCTGAAAGTCAGTATGTATGCTAGGCTAGCATGAAACGCATTATGTCGCCAAGGCTCACCCCAAACTTATGGTAATCCTTCTATCTCAACCTCCAAAGCGCTGATCTTTGACAGGCATGTACCACCAAGCATAGCACCTAAGGGCTTGTCTGCTCTGGTTCCCCATCAACCTGACCAGGAATTTCTCAAGCCCAGACTGCTTCCTACTCAGCCTTCTTCCATTCTTTGCTCCCTTTGCATGTGTGACCTGAAACACAATTAGAAATATGTCTCAAGTTACTTCCTCTCCCTTGACCTCTTCCTCCCACTGGCATCTCCCCTAATAGATTTCTTGCAAAACTAGATGTGGTGGTTCACCCTTGCATCATAATACTCAGAAAAGGGAGACAAGAAGATCATGAGTTTAGAAGACTGTCTCAACTAAATCTCTCAAATCATGGGTGCCACAATATCTAATTTCAAATTGCATTACAGAGCCATAGTAAGAAGAACAGCATGTTACTTGCAAAAATAGAGGTGGGTGTAAACCAATGGAATAGAGGACCCAGAAATAAACACATACCATTAGAGCCACTTGAATTGTGAAGAGGGTATCAAAAACACTGGAGAACAAATAGCAACTTTAACAAATGGTGCTGGGCAAAGTGCATTTCTACATTTAGAAGAATTCATCTATATCCAGCTCTCTCTGCACAAAAACCAGTTCAAAATGGATCAAAGAGCACAATGTAAGAACTGGAACTCTGAAACTGCTAGAGGGAAACTGTAGTAGAATATTATTTTAAGGTGTATTACTTTTGTTTCTGTTGCATTTGTTTAACTCTGTGAAGCTGTGTTGCTGTGCCTGTCTAAAACACCTGATGGTCTAATAAAGAACTGAACGGCCATTAGCAAGGCAGGAGAAAGGATAGGTGGGGCTGGCAGGCAGAGAGAATATATAGAAAGATAAATCTGGGTGGAGAGGACTGAAAAGGAGCCAGAGAAGGAAGGGGACACCAGGGGCCAGCCACCCAGCTACACAGCCAGCCATGGAATAGGAGTAAGATTTACAGAAGTAAGAGAATGAGAAAAGTCCAGAGGCAAAAGGTTGACAGGATCACTTAAAGTTAAGAAAAGTTGGCTAGAAACTAGGTCAAGCTAAGGCCGGGCATTCATAAGTAATAATAAGCCTCCACGTGTGATTTATTTGGGAGCTGGGTAGCAGGCCCCTCAAAGGAGAAAAATAACCAACAACAGGAAACCTAGAGGAAACACTGGAAGCCATTGGCTCAGGCAAGGACTTTTGGAAAAGGATTTCTGTAGAACAGGAAATAATCTCAAGAGTTGACAAATGAGATTGCATGAAATAGAGACGCTCTTCCACAACCGAGGAAACGATCACCAGAATGAAGAGACAATTGGCAAAATGGGAAACACACCGAATTATACGTGAGAGAGGGGATTAATATCCTGCATACACAAAGAACTGAAACTTAGTGGGGCCTGGAGAGATGGCTCCACAGTTAGGAACACTTGCTGCTGTTTCATAGGACCTGGATTCAGTTCCCAAACCCACATGGTGGCTCACCATCATCCATAACTCCAGTGCCAGGGGAACTAATGCTTTCTCCTGACCTCCGAGGGCAGCAGGCACACATGTGGTGCACATGCATGCATGCAGGCAAAACACTCATACACATAAAATAAATCTTTTTTTAAAAATTGTAAAACTGAACATTGAAACACCAAAACACTACCACCCAGTCAATAAACAGGCCAATGACAGGAATAGGCAGCTCTCAAAAGAAGAAATATAAATAAATGCCCAATAGATAGCTCAAGAAGTTTGCAAGATCTGGGCCTATCTGGGAAATGCAAATTAAAGCTACATTGATGCTGCTCTTCCAGAAGACCTGAGTTCAGTTCCTTGTACCCATGTCAGGTGGCTCACAACCATCTGAAACTCTAGCTCCAGGGAATCCAATGCCCTCTTCTGCAGGACCACAGGCACATATACATATAAATAAAAATGGGGAAAATCTTTAAAAAATAACAAAATTGAACTTTCAATGACAGCAAGGCCAGGGAAATAAGACCATTCACTCTTTCCTTTATCCACTTTCAAGCCTTTGACTGAAATGATTTGATTACAAAAAAAAAAAAGAAAAAAATTTCTACTACAAGATAGAATCTTACACCAATAAGAATGGCCAACACCGCCGGGCGGTGGTGGCGCTCGCCTTTAATCCCAGCACTTTGGAGGCAGAGGCAGGCGGATCTCTGTGAGTTCGAGGCCAGCCTGGTCTCCAAAGCGAGTTCCAGGAAAGGTGCAAAGCTACACAGAGAAACCCTGTCTCGAAAAAACCAAAAAAAAAAGAATGGTCAACACCAACAAATGCTGGGAAAATAAACCCTCACTGCTGGTGGAAATACAAACTTGTATAGCCACTGTTCTGGAGGTTCCTTAAAGATCTAAAAATAGCCAGACCTGTGAGCTAAAATTTTAACCCTAACACTAGTGGATAAACACAGACAGATAGATTCCAGGGGCTCACTGACAATCCAGGCTAGACCAAATGTTTCCAAAAGACTCTTGTCTCAACAAATAAGGAGATAAACAGTACAGGAAGATACTGAAAGTCAACCTCTGACCTCCACAGGTGCATGCACAGATTAATATACCTGAACACACACTCTCACACACACACAAAAATCTAAGAGTAGAAGTATCATATGACCCACATATATTTGTTGCTACACTATTCACAGTACCCAGGAACTGAAACCATCGCCACATAAATGGATAAAGAAATGTGGTACATTTACACAATGGAGTATTACTCAGTGGTAAAAAAAAAAATGACATCATGAAATTTGAAGGCAAATGGATAGAGCTAGCAAAAATCATCCTGAGTGAGGTAACCCAGACCCAGAAAGACAAACATGGTAGGTACTCACTCATAAGTGGATGCTAGATGTAAAGCAAAGGATAACCAGACCACAATCCACAGCTACAGAGAAACTAGGTAACAAGGAGAACCCTAAGAAGGATGCATGGATCGCCCTGGGAAAGGGAAAGAGATGAGATATTCTGGGTAAAGTGGGAGTTGGGGAAGCAGTAAAGGGGAGGGCATGGGAGCATGAGGGAATGGGATGGTCATGTTGAGGGAGGGATGGAGTGGGAGAGCAATGAAAGAGATATCTCAATAGAGGGAGTCATTGTGGGGTTAGGGAGAAACCTGGTGCTAGGAAAATTCCCAGGAAGGATGGTCATTCCACAAGGATGACCCCAGCTACATTGTGTAAATGTACCACATTTCTCCACAATAGTGGAGAGGGTTCCTGAACTGGCCTTCCCCTGTAATCAGATTAGTAACTACCCTAACTGTCATCAGAGAACCTTCATCCAGTAACTGATGGAAGCAGATGCAGAGACCGACATCCAAGCACCAGGCTGAGCTAAGGGAGTCCAGTTGAAGAGAGGAAAGAGGGGTTATAGGAGCAAGTGGGATCAAGATCATGATGGGGAAACCCACAGAGACAGATGCCTTGAACTTGTGAGAGCTCGGGGACACTAGACTGACAGCTGGGGAGCCTGTATGCAACTGAACTAGGACCTCTGCATGTGGATGACAGTTTTGTAGCCTGGTCTGTTTGTGGGACCTCTGGAAGTGGGACCAGATCTATCCCTGGTGCATGAGCTGGCTTTTTTTTTTTTTTTTTTTTTTTTTACAGTCCAGGTCTTTTATTTCTTTTTGTACATTAGGCCATGAATTCGTATGGAATGGGCTCCAGCAGCTCAGGCTCCTTCCCGTTAGTCCTCACAAAGTGTGCTTCTCTGGGTGGGGCGGGCTGGCGCTTCAGCTGCACCCAGGTGCCCTTCTCCTTGGCTTCCTTTTTCTTCTGGTCGTTCTCCTTCACCCGCTTCAGGAAGCTGTCTCGGCTCTTAGAGTGCTTGATGTGCTCAATCCGCACGTTGATTCTCTTGGCAAGGATCTTGCCCTTAACCTGCTTGTTTACAATGATGCCCACGGCATGCTGGGTGACATTGTAGACTCTTCCGGTTTTGCCATGGTAACACTTATGAGGCATTCCTTTTTGAACAGTGCCCATTCCCTTGATGTCTACAATATCACCTTTCTTGTAGATTCGCATGTAAGTAGCCAAAGGAACAACTCCATGTTTCCTAAAAGGCATGGAGAACATATAGCGGGTCCCCCTCCTCTTTCCCTTTGTGTTCATCATTTTGGCGAGTTACTGGAAGATGGCTGCCGCGGCCCGAGCTGGCTTTTTTTTTTTGGTTTTTTTGAGACAGGGTTTCTCTGTGTAGCTTTGCGCCTTTCCTGGAACTCACTTGGTAGCCCAGGCTGGCCTCGAACTCACAGAGATCCGCCTGGCTCTGCCTCCCGAGTGCTGGGATTAAAGGCGTGCGCCACCACCGCCCGGCCCGAGCTGGCTTTTTGAAGCCCATTCCATATGGTAGGATTCCTTGCTCAACCTTGATGAGGAAAATGGGGGGTTGGTCCTGCCTCAACTGAACATGCCAGGCCTTGTTGACTCCCAATGGGAGACCTTACCCTTTCTAAGGAGTGGATGAGGGGGGGTTGGGGAAGGGAAGGGGGAGCAGGAGGAGGGGAGGGAGGAGGAACTGTGGTTGGTATGTAAAATGAAAAAAATTAATTAATAAAAAAGAAGAAAAAATCATCCTGAGTGAGGTAGTCCAGACCAATAAAGACAAACATGGTATGTACTCACTCATAAGTGGATATTAGCTGTAAAATAAAGGATGTCTGTGCTACAATCCACAGACCCAGAGACTAGGTAACAAGGAGAGTTCACACAGGGACACCCAAATCTCCCTGGGAAGGAGAAATAGAAGAGATTTCATGAGTGGACTGAGGGCAGGTGGGGATGGGAACATGAGCGATCAGGTTGGGGGGGTACAGAGGGGGTGAGTGCTGAGGGGGGGCTGTTGGGGGGCATTTTGAGGTCAGGCAGAAGCCTGGCACAGGAGATTCTCCCAGGAGTCTATGGGGAGGACCCCAGCGTAGACTCCTAGCAATAGCGGATAAGTAGCCATCTCTTGTGACCAAATTGGTGCCTGTCCCAATTATCATCAGAGGGGTGTCATCCCTCTGATGCAGATGCAGACGCAGAGACCCACAGCCAAACATTGGGCGGAGTTCTGGAATCCTGTGGAGGAGGAGGAGGAGGAGGAGGAGGAGGAGGAGGAGGAGGAGGAGGAGGAGGAGGAGAAAGGAATATAGAAGCCAGAGGGGTCAAGGACACCACAGAAAGGCTCACACAACTAACCTGGGCTCACAAGGGCTCACAGAGACTGAATCAACAACCAGGGAGCCTGCATGAGACTGACCTAGGCACTCCACATGTATGTTACAGCTGTGTAGCTTGGTCCTCTTATGCGACTCCTAACAGTGGGAACAGGGCCTGTCTCCATCTCTTTTACTGGCATTTGGGACCCTATTTCTCATACTGGGCAGCCTTGCTGAGCCTTAATACATGGGGAGGTGCCTAGTCTTATTGCAACTTGATATGCCATGTTTTATTGATACTCATAGGAGACCTGCCCTTTCCTGGATGGAGAAGGAAGAGGAGAAGATTGGGGAGGGTTGGAGAAATGACTCAGCAGTTAAGAGCAATTGCTGCTCATCCAGAAGACCAGAGTTTGGACCCCAGCACCCACTCACTACAGGAGGCTCACAACCATCTGTAACTCAGCAACCTGAGATCTAACCCCATCTTCTGGCACCTTCAGGTACACACATGTATGCAACGTATACACATACACATACACAGACACATAAATAAAAAGAAATCTTTTTTCAAAAGGAAGGCAAAAGAATAAATATATGGGGGGGAAGAAGAAGAGCTGGGCGGGGGTGATGCACAACTTTACTCCCAACACTCAGGAGGCGGAGGCAGTTGGATCTCTGTGAGTTCAAGCCCAGCCTGGTCTACCAAGTGAATTCCAGGAAAGGCACAAAACTACACAGAGAAACCCTGTCTCGAAAAACCAAAAAAAAAAAAAAAAAAAAAGGAGGCCAAAAGTTGCAAGCCACTCTACTGTTCTGCCCTGAAATTTATTTTTTGAGGATGAGACCAGATCTTGTTATGTAGCTCAGGCTTGCCCAGAATTTGCAATCCTCTTGCCTCAGCCTCCCTTCTGTCATGATCTGATCCTTCTTCAATCCTAATCAAACCTTTATACGGAAAGAAAGAGATCTGCCTGCCTCTGCCTCCCGAGTGCTGGGATTAAAGGCGTGCGCCACCACCGCCCGGCCTTTTTTTGTTTGTTTGTTTGTTTCTGATTTTTCGAGACAGAGTTTCTCTGTGTAGCTTTGAGCCTTCCCTGGAACTCACTTGGTAGCCCAGGCTGGCCTCGAACTCACAGAGATCCGCCTGGCTTGCGCCACCATCGCCCAGCTAACTTTTATCTTCCTAAGTGAGTTTCCAGGAGATGTGAAGTCATGTTTATGAAATACTGGAATTCTTGGGGACATGTGTGGGTCAATTTCTATAAAATCTGTCACCTCACTGATTGCCAGGGTCGATTGCACTGACCTGGCTCGCTAGACGGCTGTCCCCTTTTTTCCCCCACCACTCCATATGCAGCCTTTCCCAGTATGTGGCCTGACGCCAATGGGTAACTTTGCCCATAGAGGAGGCCTTTTCTTGGGTCAAAGGTATATGCGTAGGTACATTAGGATGCTAGGACCTCCACACAAGCTCTCAAAATCCACTTTTAGGAGCTGGAGAGATGGCTCAAAGGTTAAGCGCACTGGCTGCTCTTCCAGAGGTCCTGAGTTCAATTCCCAGCAACCACATGGGGGCTCACAACCATCTATAATGCGATCTGGTGCCCTCTTCTGGCATGCAGGCAGAACACTGCATACATAATAAATAAATAAATAAATCTTTAAAAAAAAATCCACTTTCAGGAGAACGTAGGGTAGTCAAGCTTCCAGGGCTCCAGACCCATCCAAATGAGGCCCTGGGTGAGGAAGTCTCTCTTTGAAAAAAAAAAAAAGAGGGGGTGAGGGAGGGAGAAAGTGAAAAAGAGGGTATTGGGGGGAAGGAAAGTAAGTGGGGAGGGGGGGGGAGGAGGGAGAGAGGGAAGTGTTGGCATTCTAGAGCCATATTAATACGGGTAGTAAGCTGTAGGGCACAGACGGTTTTCAGTGTCTAGGACAGCCTCTGAATCGTCTTTCTAAGCCTGGTGTGCCGTTCAAACCCTGTGCTTTGCCTTTCTCTTTGCACTCCTGCGTCAATAAACTTGGAAAGCCTTCAAGGGAAGGGAGGACCCTGGATTAATGTTTTAAGGTTCATATTTAGAAATTTATCATCAAAGTATATTAATACTCCCTAGATTTTACATTACTACATAAAAGTGGTCAAACCTTTTAATTTTTGTGTTTTGGGGTGTTGTAAAGGGGTCTTATGCAGTCCAGCAGCTTTTCTACATATTAATAAAGAATTGCCAAGAAGTAAATTAGGGAAAATATCCCATTCACAACAGCTCCAAAAAAAATCTAGCTAGGGCGGTGGTGGTGCATGCCCTTTAATCCCAGCACTCAGGGAGGCAGGGGCAGGCAGAACTCTGTGAGTTCAAGGCTAGTCTGGTCTACAGAGTGAGCTCCAGGACATCTGTGACTCAGAAAACAAGACGACAGCAACAAATGTAAGAATAAATCTCATCAAGAAAGTGTAAATGCTGTGACGAAAACTTTGAAAAAAGGAAATGAAGAAGATGCTAGGAGCCGGGAAGATTTCCAGTGCTCCTGCATTGGAATGGACAGGACTCCTAGCCAAGCTACAGCTTCAATGCAGTCTTCCTCGGAATTCCAAAGACAAGGCCTTAGGATGTAGTTCTGCTAGCAGAGTCCTTCTCTGGCATGCGCAGGACCCTGGGTTCCATTCCCAGTTCTACACAAACCAGGAGTAACGTTGCACACCTGTGATCCCAGCACTTGGGAAGTGGTAGCAGAGGCTCAGAAGGTCAGAGTGATCCTTGGTGACATAGGGAGTTCCAGATCAGCCTTTGAAAGACATATCGATGTATATAATTTTTTTGTGCCTTTCCTGGATCTCGCTCTGTAGACCAGGCTGGCCTCGAACTCAAAGAGATCCACCTGCCTCTGCCTCCTGAGTGCTGGGATTAAAGGCGTGCACCACCACCGCCCGGCAGATGTACATAAACTAAAAACTAAGATTCTGAGAAAAGCATTGGACATTTGTCTTTCTAAGTATGAACTATTTGACTTAATAGAATAATTCCCAGATCCATCCATTTTTCTGCAAATTTCATGATTTCATTTTCCTTTGTGGTTTTATAAAATACCATTATGTATATATGTCACATTTTCATTATCCATTTACCTGTTGATGGAAATCCAAGCTGATTCCCACTTCCTGATTATAGAATGCAGGTCGTGTCTGTTAGGTAAGGCTGGTACCACTGAGCTGTGTCCACAGCCCAGCATAAATATTGATGCCGTCTTTAGAGACTAGCTGTCACAGCTATTATTTCAAATTTAAGTTTCTCCTTTTAAAAAAAAATTCTGCCATGTGGAGAAGCCTTGAACTTGAGCTAGGGGTGAAGAGTGAACTGTGGATGTCAACAGCAGTGGGGGAGACCTTTGGAAGATACCACCTGTGCTCCTACTGTGAGCACTAAAAGTGGGGACAGGAACATGCTGGGGCTCCTGTTTGCCTTTATCCACAAGCTCGGCTGTGCACTTCATGTACTCCATTCAGAGCTGGCAGGTCATTCACCAGTCAGCTCAGCCTTCTGGTGACGGAGACAGCATACACATTCAAGGGCAGGCTAAGGAAGGAGCTGGCTGAATTTCACTGAGTTTACAGTGAGTTATTACCATAAAAGTTTTTCACTTTAATCATTATTTGAGTTTGATATAAACAGTAATATCATCTAAGTAAGTAGTTACACAGCATTAGATTTGGCAGTTGGAAAACTGAAACATGAGCTGGCAAGATGGCTCAGCGGGTGAAGGCACTGGCTTCCAAGTCTGACAATGTGAATTTGAGCCCCAGAGCCTACATGGTAGAAGGAAAAATACGACTCACGCAAGTTTTCCTCTGGTTTCCATATACATACTATGCCCCCAACCCCCCCCCCCGACATACACACTACATACATACATCAATGTAAAAAACAGTTACTGTGCTTTTGTTAAAGAAAGAGAAAGAATATGACTCAAAAGAGACAATGGGGGAGAGGGGTACTGAAGAGATGGCTCAGTGGTTAAGAACACTGGCTGCTCTTCCAAAGGACCCAGGTTCAGTTCTCAGCACCTACACGGTAGTTCACAAACATTTGTAACTCCAATCCTAAGGAATCTGATGCCGTCTTCTGGCCTCAGGGCACTGCATGTGTATGGCACACACAAAACACCCATATACACAAAATGAAAATAAGGGAAAATTTGTTAGAAAGAGAAAAAATAGGGCTGGTGAGATGGCCTATTGATCAGGTAAAGGTGCTTGCTGAACAAGTCTGTTGACCTGAGTCCCACATAAAGGTGAAAAGAGAAAACCGACTCCACATGTTTTCTTCTAATACACACGCACACTACGGAATACGCACACATGCACACACTATGGCATATGCATACACACACACACACACACACACACACACACACACACACACACCCCATACACACATATACACAATAATATGTAAAAATAAATAAATAATAGAAGAAAGAAAAGGCCAGGCATGGTAGCACACAACTTTAGCTCCAGCATTCCGGAGACAGAGGTAAGCAAACCCCTATGAGTTTCTGGTCATCCAGGGCTACAAAGTGAGAGCCTGTCTCAAAAAAAAAAAAAAGAGGAAAACCCCACAGGCTCCCATAGGATACAGCCACGGTATAAGTCTGTAAAGTGCTAAACCTAGCAAGTCTTACCTTTCAAAAAAGAAGTTTTTTATACTTCAGGACGTCTAGGAAGATGGTCTCTTGGGTAGGATGTGAGGTTTGGAAGGGCTCTTTACTTTTCAAATTAAAATATAAATGACATTTTTTAAAAGCCCAGGCCCAGATGGAGTCACAGCTGAATTCTAGCAGACCTTTAAAGAAGAACTAATGCTAATGCTCCTCAAAGTATTCCATAAACTAGAGAGGGAAGGAAAGGTGCCAAATTCATTTGACAAAGCCAGCATCTCACTCCTACCAAAGCCAGACAGGAAACAACAGAACAAGAAAATTAAAGGCCGATCGCTCTGATGAATATGGATGTAATTTTTCTCAATAAACTACAAACTAAATTCAACTACACATCAGAAAGATCATTACCATGATCAAGTGGATTGCATTCTAGGGATGCGAGGATGCTTCCACATACACAAACCAGTATTTATAATACATCACATTAATAGACTGAAGGGCAGAAGTCACATGACCATTTATTTTCAATAAAGGCAGTAAAGGCCTTTGACAAAGTCTGACATCCTTTCGTGATAAAAGTCCTTGAAGGAACATATCTCAACCTAATAAAGGTCACATACGATAAACCTATAGCCAATATTATACTAAATGCCTTAGTCATGGTGACAAGGTATGTTTTCTCACTCCTGATTTTAGTGAAGGTGCTTTCATTTTCCTCATTTAGTCTCATGGTGTTTCTTCACAGCAATAGAGCATGAACAGGCCCGGCTTGGATCCCTAGCATCACATAAACCAATGATGGTGGCACACGCCTACAATCCCAGACTCAAGTGATAGAGGCAGGTAAATCAGAAATTCAAGGTCATCCTTGGCTACATAGTGAGTTCAGACCCAGCTTGAGCTACATAAGACCATTTGAAAGGAAGAAGGAAGGAAGGAAGGAAGGAAGGAAGGAAGGAAGGAAGGAAGGAAGGAAGGAAGAAGGAAGTCAAACTATCCCTATTTATATAATCATATAATTTTTCCAATTATATAATCATAAACATAGGGGATTCTGTAGACTACACCAGGAGACTCTTATTTTATTGTTTTGAGCCAGCATTCTATGTGGCCCAAGTTTTCCTCAAGGTCCCTATGTAGGGGAGGATGGCCTTAACTCCAGATTCACCCACCTTCGGACTAAAAGTGTGCACTACTGCCCCTGCCTTTCTAAGAAAACTCTTGGGATTTGTAAGTATCTTCAACAAATCAACATACAAACAGTAGTTGTTCAATATACAAATAATGAACACACTGAGAAAGAAATCAGAAGAACAAGCCCATCCACAATAGCTTTAAATTTTTTAATGTCTAGAAACTAATGTACCCAAGGAAGTGAAAGACTCTAAAATGAAAATTTCAAAATAATGAAGAGAGAAATCAAAGAAGACCCTAGAAGATGGACAGACCTCCCATGTTTACAGAACTGAACTAATATTGTGAAAATGACCATACATATTACCAAATACAATCTACAGATTCAATGCCATCCCCATTAAAACACATACATGAACACACACATAAATGTACTGAAAAGAATATACAAATAACATAAAACAGATTTTTTAAAACAGGGTTTCATTTAGCCCAGATTAGCCTTGAACCTACTATATAGACAAGGATGACCTTGAACTGATTCTACTGCCTCCACCTCCCAAGTGCTGGGATTATAAATGTGTGCCACAAATATAGCCCAGAAAACACAGATTTTGATACAGTCAGGGCTCAGAGGGCAAAATGCCTACCATCAAGCCTCATGAGCTCATTTCCCTGGAACCCACAAGGTGAAAGGGAAAACTTCCTTCTGCAAGTTATCTTCTGACCCCACCCCTCATACACCACATAGGCATATCCATAGATGGATGGATAGATAGATAGATAGATAGACAGACAGACAGACAGACAGACAGATAGATAGATGGATAGATAGATAGATAGATAGATAGATAGATAGATAGATAGATAGATAGATGGATAGATAGATAGATAGATAGATAGGCAGATGTGAAAAATAAAATTAAATAATATACAGTTTGATGAGTTTTTTATTTTATACTGTGGGTTTATTATTATTATTATTATTATTATTATTATTATTATTATCTCATATTCCATCCCAACTGCAGTTTCCCCTCCCTCCACTCCTCCCAGCCCGCCTCCACCTCCCCTCTCCCCCAGATCCTCTTCTCTTCCTTTCCCTTCAGAAAGAGCAAGCCTCCCAGGGATATCAACCGAGCACGGTATAACAAGCCACAACAAGTCTTAAGTGATTGTTGGTGTCGCTGCCACCCAAATCAAGACACACAACAAGTTTCACCAGAGTCCTCTCTTAATCCTTTCCACTCGATCCTACTTCCCCTATACCTCCCAACTCCCCCAATCCAATTTCCGATTTCATCACCATTATTTTTGCTGATTCTAGAATTTCACTCACACTAGAATCCAAAGGAATATATTCATTCACTCCACATGGTGTTTTTGTTTTGAAACAGCCACATTCGGTAACCCAGACTGGTGTGAACTCACTATGTAGTCCTAGCTGCCTTGAATTCATAGTGATCCTCCTGCTTCAGCCTCTCTAATGCTGGGATTACAGGTGTGAGCCACAATGGCTAAATGAAGGTTCACTCTTTTCTTCCTTCCTTCCCCGCACCCTTTCTTGGTGTTTTGAGATAGGATCTCACTTTGTAGACTTTCAGCAGTCTCAGCCTCCAAAGCATTTTGACAGCAAGCATACCTGGTCACAATGTTGTCACATCTGTCCTATTTGCCAGTTCTTTTCTCATCACTCAGTAGCACTCCTCTGGATAACTGTTGCATTATTTGGTTGTCCACTCCACTGCTGGTGGATATTTGAATTATTTCCAGCTGGAGTTTTTGTGAGGAGCGTTGCTAATGAACGTTAGCATGGGCTGTTTTGTTTGTGTGTGTATCAGTGTGCTGTGCTTGTTCGTGTGTGTATGTGTGGGAGAGTATGCGTGCACACACATGCACGGTTGCAGATGTGTGTGTAGGTGTGGGAACATACGTGTGTACGTGAGTGTGGAAGCTGGAAGCTCAACTTTAGGTGTCATTCCTCAAGAGTTATCCAGCTTGTTTTTTGAGACGGTCTCTCCCTGAGCCCCGGAACCTGTCAAACAAGCTAAGCTGGCTGGTTAGTGAACCCCAGAGATCTGCCTGTCTCAGCCTCCCTGGCCCTGGAAATACAAATGAATGCCATCACACCCGGCTTTTTACGTGGGTTCTGGGGATCAAACTCAGGTGTTTGTTGTTGTTGTTGTTGTTGTTGTTGCTGTTGTTGTTACAAGGTCTCTAACTGAATCTGGAGCTCACTGATTTGGCTAGTTTGGTTGACCATCAAACTACACGGATCCACTTGTCTCTGCCTTGCCTTGCTTTTCATGTAAGTGCTGGGAATTCAAATCCAGGTCTTCATGCTTATGCAGCAGATACTTTACCCACAGAGCCATCTCCCCAGCTCCTTTTGTATAGTCTTTCATGGGCAAATGTTTCCATGGCTCTTTCTTTTTAAGATTTTTAAAAATTATATGAATGTGTGTATGCCTGTATAGGGATTTGTATACATGACTGCAGTGGCCAAGGAGGCCAGAAGATGGTTTGTATCCTGGAGCTTGAGTTATAGGGGGTTGTGTGCCACCTGTCATGAATGTTAGGGACTCAGGTCTTCCGAAAGATCAGCAAGCTCTCTTAACTGCTCTTATGAAAATACCTAGAAATAAGATTTGTGGGTCCTCGAGTTAGAGGCATGTTTAGGATCAAAAACTTGCAAAAAGTTCTCCCAAATCATACTATTTTAATTCCTACCAGCGGTTCAAGAAATTTCCCTTGGTGTGGAAAATGTGGCTCCTCCGTATTTATTATGTATACAGTGTTCTGTCTGCATGTATGCCTGCAGGCCAGAAGATGGCACCAGATCTCATTACAGATGGTTGTGAGCCACCATGTGGTTGCTGGGAATTGAACTCAGGACCTCTGGAAGAACAATCAGTGCTCTTAACCTCTGAGCCATCTCTCCAGCGCCTGTAGCTGGCTGTTCTGCTTCTCTGATCTTTCAGCTTTCGCCCTGATATCTGGCTCTGGGTTTTTTATTAAAAGATCATCGAAGATTCCAACAACCGCCTTCAATCTGTCCTTTCTAAAGCCTGACTAATACCCTTTAAGTAAAGTTATCTAAGCCAGACATGGTGGTTTATGGAATCCCAGTAGTTGGGGAACAGAAATGGAAGAATCAAGGGGTTCAAGATCATCCTGGACTCTATAGGGAATTTGAATCAGCCTGGGCTACATGAGACCCTGTCTCCAAACAACAAAGAAGCGCTATCTGGTGGGTATGGTAACTCACATCTGTACTCCCAGTGTTTGGGAAATTTTGGCAGGAAACCTGCCCCAAGTCCGAGGTCAGTTTGGACTACATAGTGAGTTCCAGGCCAGTCTAAATTACAGATTGATACCCTGCCTCAAATAATCACAGTAATAATAAAACTTTTAAAAGTGAGAAAAACTGAGCCAGGCATGATTACTCATACCTGTAATCCCAGCACCAGAAGGCTAAAACAGGAGTGTTACCATGAATTCAATGCCAACCTGGGCTACACAGAATTACAGGCCAGACTGTGACATAGCAAGACACTATTAGAAAAGGAGGAGAGGGGAGGGAGAGGGAGAAAAGGGGGAGGAGAGGAATTGGAGGAGGAGGGAGCTGTTATCTGAGCCTGTTGTCTAAAAAATTTCCATGTTGAAACAGGTCCATTTGAGGTGCATATTTAGCCAAAACTGCTTTTTATACTGGTCCAGTTTCACTGTTAAAAAGCAAATACCAGCCGGGCGGTGGTGGCACACGCCTTTAATCCCAGCACTCGGGAGGCAGAGGCAGGAGGATCTCTGTGAATTCGAGGCCAGCCTGGGCTACCAAGTGAGTTCCAGGAAAAGGCGCAAAGCTACACAGAGAAACCCTGTCTCGGAAAAAAAAAAAAAAAAAGCAAATACCAGGCTGGAGAGATGGCTCAGAGGTTAAGAGCACTGGCTGTTCTTCCAAAGGTCCTGAGTTCAATTCCCAGCAACCACATGGTGGCTCCCAACCATCTGTAATGAAATCTGGTGCCCTCTTCTGGCCTGCAGGCAGAACACTGCATACATAATAAATAAATCTTTAAAAAAAAAAAAAAAGCAATACCCAGCCAAGCATGAAGGCTCATCCCTATAATCCCAGCACTCCAGAAGCTGAGGCAGACAGATTGCTGTGGGTCTGAGACCAGCTTGGGCTATATAGTGAGTTCTGGCTATCCTGGGGTACAGAGTGAGACCCTGTCTCAAAATACATATAATAAAAATAATTATAGTTTCTAAAAAAAAATAATAATGATTATAGAAAAAGAGGTCATGAATTTGAGAGGAGGTGGTTAGGGGAACAAGGGAGTAGTTTGAGGAAAGAGGGGGAGGGGTGGAAATAATGTAAATATAGTATACTCATGTACAAAGTCTTCAAACAGATCCAAAAGAAATGAAATAAACAAAACTTCTCTTCAAATAAATTGATGTAACGTTCCCAAAGTAAAACGCTGACTACGGTGTTTTATTTCCAAATTGGGGTATAAGCAGTCTCACCACAAGCGTGACAGCTGGAGGCTATGATCTATTATAAATAAATTATGGTTCTCAAAACCAACCTATCTGATTCTGAATGAAGCTGGACCTGGGGGAATATTGCAAATCATAACAATTTCTATCCCCACAAAATGAGGCTGAAGGAACAAGAATATATACATTAATTTTCAGTTGTGACGAGGCTGCAACCCAAGGCCCTGAATATGTTAGGCAAGAGCTACAGCCCTGCCCAACAAGCATGCACACACACACACACAAAACACACACACACACACACACACACACACACACACACACACACACACACACACATCGTGTGTGCATATACTAGTCAGTGTTACAAGGCTTTAGAATGGTTTGGGGAAAAGAAACTGTCGTATTTTATTAAAGGGTGATTAAGAAAAGTCCATTTTGTTCACTACCAAAAAAATATTTCAAACTGGGAGGAGTGGCACATGCCTTTAATCCCAGCACTTGGAGAGACAGAGGCAGGTAGATCTCTGTGAGTTCGAGGCCAGCCTGGTGTACAGAGTGAGTTCCAGGCCAGCCAGAGTTACACAGAGAAACCCTGTCTCAAAACAAAACAAAGTGTTTCAGAAAGAATCAGAATCTTTACCAGATAAGGGGATGTTACAGCTGTCCTAACACTCAGGAGGCAGAGGCAAGAGGATTTTAAATTCAAGGGCGGCCTGGACTACATAATGAGACCTGTCTCAAAGAAAAACCGAAAGGAGAGTGGGAAAGCTTGGGGTGTAGATGCTTTGCTAGCATGCAGGAAGCCTGGGTTCGAGCCTTAGCACTGCAGAAGCAGAGTGTGGCATCTCGAGTCTGTAATGTCAGCACTCAGAGCTGAGGGCAGAACCATCAGAAGTTCAAAGTCACGCTCAGCTACATAGCTCAAGGCCAGACTGGGCTAGAGCAGACCCTGTCTCAGAAGGTGAAAAAGAATATCTTACATAAAGGACATCTTCGATTTCTGGGGAGCAACCCATCTGTCTGTAAATTGGATCTCACTGGTTTCACTGGATTCTTCGTCGCATTGAACATTTGAAAGCTTGGTTATCGCACCTTTGCCAGGGAAGACTTGGTCACTGGTATTTTATATGCTATGCGGAGTTTAGTTTCACGGAATATAATTGTAAATGTGATAACAGTGTGCAGTACAATGGCCATCACTGCACTTCAACTTCATTCTTGGGTATCTGTGGCATTATAATTCACATTACAACAATGCAAAGCTTTATCATTTTTCCTCCGTGTATCATATTCAATCTTTTTTTAACAGAGTCTCATGTGTCTCAGGCTGGCCTTGAATTATGTAGCCAAGATTACCATGAAGCCCCAATCCTTCTGCCTCTGCCTCTGCCTCCCAGGTACTGGGATTCCACGTGTACACCACATTTCCTGGGTTATATGGTGCTGGGGGCGGTACCTAGGGCTTTGTACATGAGGCAAGTACTCTACTAACTGAGCTAAATGGTCAGCCCCCTTCTCTCACGGTTCTAGAATCCAGGAGCCTGAAAGCAGTGCACTGCCAGAGTTGGTTCCTGTCCCCGAGCTTGTGGTGTCTGCAGAAGTCCTGGGCACTCCTTGACTCATAGATTCGTCACTCCAGTCTCTGCCTCCAACTTCACACAGCCGTCTCCTCCACGTGTCTCTGCCTGGTCCTTTTCTGTCTTTTGAAAGACCATGCTTGTTTTTAGACTCAGAGCCTACCTACCTAACACAGGATGGTCTTTTTTTTTTATGTACATTGGTGTTTTGCCTGCATGTATGCCTATGTGAGAGTGTCAGATCATGGAGTTAGAAACAGTTGTGAGCTGCCATTAGGTGCTGGGAATTGAACCCAGTTCCTCTGGAAGAGTAGTCGGTGTTCTTAACCACTGAGCCACAGCTCCAGCCCATGGGATGACCTTGCTGTAACATCTTTCTATTAATTCTATTAGTTCTAAGAAGGCTCTTATTCCACATAAAGTCATGTTTAGAGTTTCCAGCAGGAACCAGACATATGACACTTGCCTGTGATCCTAGCACTCTGGAGGCAGGGGCAACAAAACTGCCACAAATTCAAATTCAAGAGCAGCCTAGTCTATGTACTGAATCGCAGGCCTGCCAAGGTTGCATAGTGAGAATCTGTCTTAACAATCACAAGGTTGCCGGGCAGTGGTGGTGCACGCCTTTAATCTCAGCACTCGGGAGGCAGAGGCAGGTGGATCTCGGTGAGGATGAGGCCACCCTGGCCTACAGAGCGAGTTCCAGGACAGCCAAAGCTACACAGAGAAACCCTGTCTTGAAAAACCAAAAAAAAAAAAAAATCACAAGACTGGTTTGGCCAGTGGTGGCGCAAGCCTTTAATTCCAGGACAGCAAAGGATACACAGAAACCCTCTCGAAAAACCAAAAAAAAAAAAATGCTGGGAGCAGAGCTCAGTTGGTAGAGCACAAAGCTCTGGGCTGAATCCCCAGCACTCGTAACTTGGCTGTAGTAGTCCATGCCTATAATCCCAGTACTCAGCAGATAGAAGCAGGATGGTCAGATGTCTAGATTGGGGTTGAGGACATGCTCAGTCAGTAAAGTGCTTGTTGCCCAGGCCTGAGGACCTTGGTTTTGAGCCTCAGTCTCCAGAGAAAAGCCAGGGGCAGCAGCATGGATTTGTAATCCTAGCACTGAGGCAGAGACAGATGGCCCCCTAGAGCTCACTGGCCAGCCAGTCTAGCCACATTGGTGAGCTATGGGTGCAGTGAGTGACCTTACCTCAACAAGTAAGGTGGGCAATGATTGAAGAAGACACCGAACATCAACCTCTGGTCTCATCATACCCGCATACACGTGAACATGAGAGCACACACACTAAATAAATAAAGTAAAAAGAATTCCAATCAAACCAATAGCTGAGAGTGTCCTCTAGCCTCCACATGCACACACACACGTGCATATGCACATATACACATGCATGAACACACACGCATGTGCTCACACACACAACTACAGTAGAACGAGAAGTAGTGTAGGACCCAGCTCTACCCTTCCAGGCATGTTCTCAAATGACGCTCTACCCTGTCACAGAAATACTTGCTCAGTTCCTGTTCCCTGCTGCTCTTCTCACAAAAGCCAGAAAATGAAAGCAGCGTAGACGTCCATCAGCTGATGACTGGACAGTGAAAATGTAGGTGCAGATACAGAATGGGAGTTTATCCAGCCATAATGAAGTCACCAATTTCACAGGAAGTGGGTGAAACTGTAAATTATTATCTTAAGCAAACTATCTCAAACTCAGAAAGAGAAATACCAATCCATTCCTCATATGAAGATCCCAGATTTTAATTTGTATATACATGTGTAGATGTAAGGGTTGAGGAGTATATGTCATGAAAATAAAAAGAGAAAAATTGCCGGGCGGTGGTGGCGCACGCCTTTAATCCCAGCACTCAGGAGGCAGAGGCCGGCAGATCTCTGCGAGTTCGAGGCCAGCCTGGGCTCCAGGACAGGCTCCAAAGCTACACAGAGAAACCCTGTCTCAAACCCCCACACACACAAAAAAAGGAAAGATTTTAAGAGAAGGTTGGGGAGGGGAGGAATAAAACCGTATAGAAGAATACATGTGACATGGAAGAGGAAGGGCTTGGGGAGAAAAGGGCCAGTGGCGGAGCACTGGATTGGAGGAGAACAGAGGGACAGAAGGAACAGAAACAAATGAGTTTCCATTACTGTGTACACGGATGTAAATGAAATAAGAATAAAGATGCTGTGCCAGCTGCAGTGGCGCACGCCATTAATCCCAGCACTCAGGAGGCAGAGGCAGGCAGATTTCTGTGAGTTCGAGGCCAGCCTGGTCTACACTGTGAGTTCTGCAACAGCCAGGGCTGTTAACACAGAGAAGCCCTGTCTCAAAAAACAAAACAAAAAAAATTTCTCCCATATATTTCCTATCCCTACAATGTTTATCGGACTTCCTTTTGGGCCGCAAACCAGTTCCCAAATCATGACATGGAGACTTATTATTAGATATTAATGCTTGACCTTAGCTTATTCTTGTCCCACGAGCTTTTTTGTTTTGTTTTGTTTTTTGGTTTTTTGAGACAGGGTTTCTCTGTATAGCTTTGCGCCTTTCCTGGAACTCACTCTGTAGACCAGGCTGGCCTCGAACTCACAGAGATCCGCCTGGCTCTGCCTCCCGAGTGCTGGGATTAAAGGTGTGCATTGCCACCCCAAAGCTCTTATAACTTACTTTAACCTGTTTCTCTTCATCTGTGTTTTGCCTCAGGGCTTTTTACCTTTCTTTCCTTCTGAATGTCCTACTCTATGTCTGACTGGCTGGCTGGCGGCTACCTGGCCGGCTGGCCCTAGGTGTTTCCTCCTCTTTCTCCCTCATTCTCTCTTGTTCTCTTCTCCTACTTATTCTCTTGGCCTGCCAGCACCCCATCCCTCTACTGACTAGCTATTGGCCGTTCAGCTTTTTATTAAACCAATCAGGTGCCTTAGCAGGCAAAGCAACATATCTTTACATCATTTAAACAAATTCGGCATAAATAAATGCAGCACATGTATACATCGTTAAACAAATGCAGCATAAACAAATGCAATACATCTTTGCCTAGTTAAACAAATATTCCACAACACTTTCAGAAGATGAACAAAACATAGACGCCTTCATCTCTCTTTGGAGTTTAAAAGACTAGAGTTTAGGGGTCGTCACAGTGGCATGCATCTGTAATCCTAGCAGTTTGGGAGGCAATGGCAAGTGGATTTCTGATAGTTCCAGGCCAGACAGGGCTACATAGGGAGACCATTAAAAAAAACTAAAATATCATTACTTTTTTTTCTTCTTAGTTCAGTTTATTTAGTTAGTTTTGAGATAGTCTCATTCTGTAGTTCAGGCTGGCCCTGAACTCATGGTCTTCCTGCTCAGCCTCTCAAGTTTGGGATCACCAGTGCCTAAGACCATATCAGGCTCCTTAGTCAGTCTTAGTTAGAGTTTTTATTCCTGTGAAGAAATATGATGATCATGTCAATTCTTATAAAGGAAAACATTTAATTGGGGTGGCAGCTTATAGTTCAGAGGTTCAGTCCATTATGATCATGGCTGGGAGCATGGTGGTATGCAGGCAGACATGGTGCTATCTACATCTTGATCAGAATGCAACAGGAAATGGTCTGTGACACTGAGTGAAGCTTAAGCAAAAGAGACCTCAAAGCCTGCCCCCATAGTGACACACTTCCTACTTCAAAAGGTCACACCTCCCAATAGTGCCACTCCCTATGAGATTATGGGGGCCACATTCCACTCCCTGGCCCCCATAAGCTTGTAACAATATCACAATGAAAAGCGCATTTAGTTTAACTTCAAAAGTCCCCATAGTCTATCACAGTCTCAACAATATTTTAAAATCCCTGGGACCCACATAGCAGAAAGAAAGAAAAACACAGGACATACACTACCACTCCAAAACATAGGGAAGGGAGCATAGTGAGGAAATACTGGACCAAAGCAAGACCAAACACCAGCTGGGCAAACTCCAAATCCTGCATCTTCATGTCTGACGTCAAAACACTCTCCACATCTCCAACTCCTTACAGCTTTGTTGACTACAACACCTTTCTTTCTCTTGGGCTGGTCCCACTCCCTGTCTGCAGCTCTCCTCAGCAGGTATCCTACAGGTCTGGCATCTCTAATATTGTGGGGTCTCCAAGGCAATCCAGGCTTCAGCTTCACAGCCTCATGAAATGGTCTTGGTATTTTGTTTGTTTGTTTTTGTTTTATTTTTGAGGTAAGGTGTAACTATATAGTCCAGGGTGGTCTTAAACTCACTATGTAGCCAAGAGGTCTCAAACCCCTGATCCTTCTGCCTCTGCCTGCCAACCTGTCAAACAGATGGCATTTCAGGTGTGAACTACCATGCTCACCTCTTGGTCAAATTTCAATGCCATTTTGAAGTTCTCAAATATCCTAGGAAATGGGGAAGCTCCTGACCAAATTCTTGCATTTTTTTAAATTTTTAAAATTTAAATTTTTAAATTTTTAAAACTGCCATTAAAGAAAATGCTAGCCACCGGGTGGTGGTGGCACATGTCTTTAATTCCAGCACTCTGGTGGCAGAGGCAGGGGGATCCGGTGAGTTCGAGGCCAGCCTGGGCTACAGAGCAAGTTCCAGGACAGGCTCCAAAGCTACACAGAGAAACTCTATCTCGAAAAAGCAAACAAACAAAAATGCTAGCCTGGCAAAGCTAACCACAAGCTGACAAACAGTAAGAAATGAGAACGAGCCATTTATGGTGTTAAAAATAGCCGTTCCAAACAGTAACAGTCCGGCCCTGCATCCGGGTGTTTCATACTCATTTCTTTCAGAAACACTATTGTAATTTTTTTTTTTTTTTTGGTTTTTCGAGACAGGGTTTCTCTGTGTAGCTTTGCGCCTTTCCTGGAACTCACTTGGTAGCCCAGGCTGGCCTCGAACTCACAGAGATCCGCCTGGCTCTGCCTCCCGAGTGCTGGGATTAAAGGCGTGCGCCACCACCGCCCGGCAAAGATTTATTTATTTATTATGTATATAGTGTCCTGCCTGCATGTATGCCTGCAGGCCAGAAGAGGGCACCAGATCTCATTACAGATGGTTGTGAGCCACCATATGGTTGCTGGGAATTGAACTCAGGACCTCTGGAAGAGCAGCCAGTGCTCTTAACCTCTGAGTCATCTCTCCAGCCCCGTAATATTTTTAAATAACTGATTATGTGAGGTTAAGTGCTGTGAGAATTTTTTTTTTTTTTTGTTAATTTGAGACAGGGTCTCACTATGCAGTTCTGGCTATCCTGGAACTCACTACATAGAACAGGCTGGCCTCGAACTCACAGAGATCTGCCTGCCTCTGCCTCCCCGTGGTGAGATTGAAGGTGTACAGCACCATATCTGGCTTCTTTTTAAATTTTTATTACATTTTTAGTTATTTGGGGGAGGTGGGCATGCTACAACATGGGTGAATTTGTGGAAGTCCTTCTTCCCTCTACCATGCAAACTCAGATTTTAAAGGTTTTTTTATGTGCACTCGTGTTTTGCTGGCATGTATGTCTGTGTCATGTGCATCTTGGAACTTGAGTTAAGGATGGTTGTGAACCACCATGTGGGTGCTGGGAATTGAACCTTGGTCCTCTGCAAGAACAAGTGCTCCTAACCACTTTCATCTTTCCAGCCCCTGCAATTATAACTCTTTTTTGTTTTGTTTTGGGGGGTATTTTTGTTTGTTTGTCTGTCTGTTTTTCGAGACAGGGTTTCTGTGTGTAACAGCCCTGGCTGTCCTGGAACTCACTATGTAGACCAGGCTGGCCTCGAACTCACAGAGATCCACCTGGCTCTGCCTCCCCAGTGCTGGGATTAAAGGCATGTACCACCATGGCTGGCTGCAGTTATCACTCTTAAGGGATACCTGTTTCAAAAGAAATCATTCGCACTTGGGAGGCAGAGGCAGGCGGATCTCTGTGAGTTCGAGGCCAGCCTGGTCTCCAAAGTGAGTTCCAGGAAAGGTGCAAAGCTACACAGAGAAACCCTGTCTCGAAAAAACCAAAAAAAAAAAAATCATTCAAGCCTTCCTTTTCTCCACCTAATGTGTGATTTCTACATGTCAAGTTGAGCTTGGTTGGCTTCTGTTAAGGCTATGTATGCTTGCTGTCATCCCATAAAATTTGCTGTAGAGTTTCTAGGACTTCAGGGGTCTTTAGGATATATTTACAAAGTTAATAAAATGAAACAGAGCCAGATATGGAAGCCTTCCAGAACTCAGGAGGAAAAGGCCAGAGGAGCAGAAATTCAAGGTCATTCTTGGCTACATGACAAATTCAAAGCCAGCCTAGGATACATGAGATGCTGCCTAAGGAAAAAGAAGAAGGAAGAAGAAAAGAAAAAGGGAAGGAAGAAAACAAAATAAAAAACCTCAAAAATTACATATGTCTTGAGAATGTTTGAGTTACTCATTTCACATAAACAATCCTTCAATTATGTATAACTTTCAAGTACACTTTGATCCCATGAGAAAGATTCAGACATAAGCAAGCGCACACATGAAAAATGCCTAAGTCAATTGTGCTGGCTAGTTTTTTTTTTTGGTTTGTTTGGTTTTTTTTCCAAGACATGGTCTCCCAGGCTGGCCTCGAACTCACAAAGGTCCACCTAGCCTCTGCCTCCTGAGTGCTGGGATTAAAGGTTTGCACCACCATGCCCAGCTATGTGCTGGCTAGTTTTATGCCAGCTTGACACAATCATCTGAGATGAGGGAACCCCCACTGAGAAATTTCCTCTATGAGATCAGGCCATAGGCAAGCCTGGGAGCATTTTCTTAATTAGTGATTGATGGAGGAGAGCCCAGCCCACTGTGGCTAGTGGGCCTGGGTGCTATAGGAAAGCAGGCTAAGCAAGCCATCAGAAACAGGCAGAACTCTGTAAGTTTGAGGCCAGCCTGATCTACATAGTGAGTCTCAGGATAGCCAGGGCTGGCTGCATGGTGAGATGCTGTCTCAAAGACAAAAATTTAAAGAAACAAAAAACATCGCCTGGCAGTGATGGCACACACCTTTAATCCTAGCACTCAGGGAGCAGAGGCTGGCAGGTGGATCTCTGAGACTTTGAGGCCAGCCTGGTCTACAGAGCAAGTTCCAGGACAGCCAAGGACACACAGAGAAACCCTATCTAAGGAAACACACACACACACACACACACACACACACACACACACACACACACACACACACACAGCAGCAGCAGCATTCTCCTATAATTGCAGCACTTGCGAGGTGGAAGCAGAATTGTTATCACAAGGTCAAAGTTAGCCTGGTCTACATATCAAGTCCTAAGGCAGCCATCGCTACATAGAGACCCTATCTCAAAAAAAAAAAAAAAAATGAGAAAGAAAAAAAAGAGCCGGGTGGTGGCACACGCCTTCAATCCCAGCACTCGGGAGGCAGAGCCAGGCAGATCTCTGTGAGTTCAAAGCCAGCCTGGTCTACAGAGCGAGATCCAGGACAGGCACCAAAGCTACACAGAGAAACCCTGTCTCGAACCCCCACCCCCGAAAAAAAGAAAAGAGATAGTAAATAAATACATCTGAAAAGTGCCTGTTGTTTCATATAAATATAAGAAAGATACACTCCCAGATGAGACTGCTGATATCTGCATATAATTTCAGCATCAAGAGTGTGAAGCAGAGGGATTGTGATTGGAGACCAGCCTGATCCACAGAGGCAAGCCTTCTCTCACAGGCACACATACACCCAAAAAGAAAAGAAAGGAAAGATATACTCCCTTTTTGGGAGATTTTAGCATCTACAAAAAAAGAAGATTGGGAATGTTACCTGAGTACTAGAAGCTATTTAGGTATTTAGGGTCCGTGATACTCTAGACTCGAAAGAAGGGAATGCTGTACTCAGAAAACAGAGGTAGGCAAATTTCTGTGAGTTCAAGGCTAGCCTGGTCTACATAGTGAGTTCCAGGTCAGCCATTTAAACACAACACAGTGAGACCCTGTCTCAAAAAAAAAGGTGGGAAATAAAAGGTGGGGAGGAAATGTTACAAGCATGGTGGTCAACAACTGTAATCTCAGAATTTAGGAGACAGAGGCTGGAAGATCAGTAGTTCAAGGTCATCCTTCAACTACATGGCAAGTTTGAGGCCTGCATGGGATACAAGAGACCCTGTCTTTAAAACAGGGGGTTGGGCCGGGCGGTGGTGGCGCACGCCTTTAATCCCAGCACTCGGGAGGCAGAGCCAGGTGGATCTCTGTGAGTTCGAGGCCAGCCTGGGCTACCAAGTGAGTTCCAGGAAAGGCGCAAAGCTACACAGAGAAACCCTGTCTCGAAAAACCAAAAAAAAAAAAAAAAAAAAAAAACAGGGGGTTGGTTTTATTCAAAGGAGAAATTGGGTTTCCTTAATCTTGTTTTATCTTGAAAGATGTTCAAAAACCAATAGTTCAAAAACCCAAATCTGTAGAATTTGCGGTGGGTGGCTAATCTCATTGAAGCAACAGGAACAAGGATACAGTGAGAGAATCTCTGGCAGTTTGTCATGCTTCAGAAGTAAGGATTTAGAGCTTTATCTCATAGGGGCTCACTGGTGATAGACAGGTCAGTTCTTTCTTTTGATAGATCATACTGACCCAGGGCAGCTTTTCCAGTCAATGATTGATGTACTCAATCCTTTGCAAAATGATTTCCATCATTTCTCTCCCTGATTCCATACCCTAATTAGTCCCCTTCACTATCTTGTTCCTTACTCTAGACAATGTAATTATGACAAACAGGAGACTTGAAAGGGACTTGACTATTAAAGTTGTGCCTGGAACCTGTGCAGCCTTTACCGTATGAAGAAGGTCAGGATGGCCTGTCAGAGACATGTGACTCAGTCACCCTCATCACTCCAACCAATAGTGCAACATTTCCCCAGGTACGTAATTGATGCACACAAGACCAATAGATGGTGTTGAGAAAGAGTCTTACTACGTAGCCATGGCTGGCCTGGAACTCCCTATGTAGACCAGGCTAGCCTCAGATTCATAGAGATCCACATACCTGTCTCCTAAGTGCTAGCACACCTGGCAATAAAATAGTTCCTATGAATGCATACTCACTAGAGAAAACAGAATAAGGAAATATTATATTACCCTGATCATAATATAATATAGCCAGTGTCTTAGGGTTTCTATTGCTGTGAAAAAAAAAACAAAACACCATGACCACGGCAACTTTTATAAAGGAAAACATTTAATTGAGGTGGCTTACATTTTCAGAGGTTTAGTCCATTATCATCACGGTGCAGCATGGTGTTGTGCAGACAGACATGATGCTGGAGAAGTAGCTGAGAGTCCTACATCTTTTTTTTAAAAAGAATTTACTTATTTATAAATAGTCCATATTTAATGAATATATAATAGTCCATCTGGTGAAAATGAACTATAATTTCTTCACAGTTGGTGGGAGATTAGGTATATGATATAATAAACTTTCATATACATAAATGTCCTCCCAAAATTAGGATTCTTTCTTCAGAAGAGTCTCATTAAGCACAGTAATTGGATGAAAAACTATAAGCAAGATGGGCGGTGGTGGCGCATGCCTTTAATCCCAGCACTCGGGAGGCAGAGCCAGGCGGATCTCTGTGAGTTCGAGGCCAGCCTGGGCTACAGAGTGAGTTCCAAGACAGGCTCCAAAGATACACAGAGAAACCCTGTCTCGAAAAACAAAACAAACAACAAAAAACAAAAACAAAAAAAAACTATAAGCATTGTATTAGCTACTTTTGCATCATATGACCATAATACGTGACAGAATCAACTCAGGGAGGAAACACAGCAGCTTGGCTCAAGGCAACAGGAACCTTTGATAGACGACAGCTGTTCACATTACAGGGCACCAAGAAGAGGGGAGTGAGGCTAGAACCAGGGGCTGGGCATAATCTTCAGAATCCCACTCCTAGTGACCTACTTCCTGAAGCTAGGCCATAGCTCCAGACATTTTCAGAACCTCCCAAAACAGCGCCAGCAGCATTCAAAAGACGAGCCTGTAAGAGACATTTCAGATTCAAATAACAAATACAGGTTCGGACCAATAAATAGTGACGAAATTTTTAAAGGATTTCATAATAATTGATACACCTATCACCAATGTTTGGATGTTCTTTCTGTTTTCTTTTTTGCTTGTTTTCTTTCCTTCTTTCTAAGGTAAGGCCTTGCTATGTAGACTAGGCTGTCCTAGAAGTTCCTATGTAGTAGATCAGGTTGGTCTCAAACTCACAGAGATGCCTGACTCTGCCTCCGAAGTGCTGGAATTAAAGGCGTGCGCTACTACACCGGGCCCATCTTTTATTTTGTAAAATTTTAAATTTTTTATTGCACTTTATTTGTTTATTTAGTGTGTGTGTGTGTGTGTGTGTGTGTGTGTGTGTGTGTGTGTGTGTGTGTGGTGTGTATAGCACAACACACATGAGAGGATCAGAGGATAACTTGTAGGAGTTGGTTCTCCTACTGCTTTGTGGAACTCAGGTCATCAGGTTTGGCAGCAGATGATTTTGCCCACTGAGTCGTTTTTAAGACAGGGTCTCACTGTGTAGCCCCTCCCCAGAACCTCCCACGTGAAGAAATCCCTTGCCTCAGCCTCACCAGCACTGAGATTACAGATGTGTACCACCATCTCCAGCTATGTTTGTTAATTTTGGTCTGAGGGGAATTTGGGTTTCTGTTTCAATTGTTTCTCCAATAATTAATAAGGTTGAAGAACTGGAAAGTAGCATTTTCTCCATGCCTATCAGAACACTAGGTTAGTTGATGTTTATGTTGGTTTGGCTTGGGTTTGGGTTGTAGGAGCCAGGGTCTCATTTATCTGAGGCTAGCCTTGAACCCCTGGACTCCTGTGCCTCTTCCTTCCGCATGCTGGAGTAACGTGTGTGCACCACCGCTCGCAGCTTGGTTTCTTTTTTTTAAAGTAAGTTTCTCATTTTTTAAATTAAAATATAATTACACAGGCTTGCCCTTCCTTTTCTCCCTCCAACCACTCCTGTGTACCCTCCCTTCTCTCCCTCAAACTCATGGCCTCTTTTTCAGCTTGACTTCTTAAAATACTTTTCTTCATAGGACTCACACAATAGCTGCTTCCAAACTTGTTCCTATAGAGGAAGTATCTGGAAATAGCTATCTCTTTGAATCTGTGCTTGCACAGCAAGGGACAGATCCTGAAAGAATGCCAGTTGTCCATTTCTAAAAACGGACCTATCTACATGAAGATTATTGCTCGAGGCCTCAACCCTCCCCTCCACTACTCCAGGCCCTCAAATTCACATCATGATATTGTCCTGATTTACAGATAATTATCTTGGAGATCTTTGCCTAGAAATACCTTAAACCTGGGGCTCTGAGTGATCTACCTCCATGGTAGAATATTTACCTAGCATGCAAAAGGCCCTGGGCAGCATAAGGGTCCCATATCAGAGACTGTAAATAGACTATCAGGTAGAGTGAATGATAGCCTTCCTTCACAGAATAAAATAGCAAATTAAATACAAGAAGGATAATAGTCATTACAAGATCCTTCTTCACTGGCATAATGACACACACCTTCAATCCCAGCACTTGGGAGGCAGAGGCATTGTGATTGCTATGAGTTTGAGACCAGCCTGGTCTACATAGTGGCTACACAGAGACCCTGTATGAAAAAAATCCTGTGGGGAAGTGGCACCCACTTTTATTTATTTATTTTATTTTATTTTATTTTATTTTTGGTTTTTCGAGACAGGGTTTCTCTGTGTAGCTTTGCGCCTTTCCTGGGACTCACTTGGTAGCCCAGGCTGGCCTCGAACTCACAGAGATCTGCCTGGCTCTGCCTCCCGAGTGCTGGGATTAAAGGCACGCGCCACCACCGACCGGCGGGCACCCACTTTTAATTCCAGCAGTCAGGAGGCAGAGGCAGGTGGATCTCTGAGTTCAAGGCCAGCCTGGTCTGTAGAGTGAGCTCCAGGACAGCCAGGGCTACACAAAGAAACCCTGTCTCAAAAAAAATCTCTTTGTATGAACATGCCAATATGAAACCCATCATTTAAGAAAGACTATGTAGTTTATATCTCTTTAGATATTGATTTAATTTATGATGCATGTTAATCAGTTATGCAAATATCAGAAATTTATAATTACTTAATGTTTTTATAGAGCTCTTTTTAATTTGTTAAAATTTTATTTTATTTTTAATTATGTGTATATGTGGTTGTGGGTGTGCACTTGTAAGTGCAGGTGCCTGTGGAGCCCAGTAGAGGGCATCAGATTCCGTGGAGTAAGAGCCACAGGCAGCTGTGTACTGCCTGACATGCTAGGAACCAAACTCTGGTGCTCTGTAAGAGCAATACATGTTCTTAACCACTAAGCCAGCTCTTCAGCTCCCCTCCCCCCCAACCTTTTTTTTTTTGAGACAGTCTTACTGTAATCCAGGCTTCCTGAACTCACTGTGTAACCCACACTGGCCTCGAGCTCATGGCAATCCTCCTGTCTCAGCCTCCCAAGTGTTGGGATTACAATCATGAGCCACTATACAGAGCTCAAAATATCCTATTGTACTGTATTTCTCTAATACAACCATTTCCCACATCTCTGCTGCTACCACTGCATTCAAAGCACACAGATTCATCTGGACTATCATAATGGCTATTATTAATAGGGTGGCCAGTTGCCTCTGATCTTTTCTGCAGCTTGGGGTTTTTTTTTAACATAAAAACAGGTTATAATTTAAAAGTCCAGGGTTATTTTAAACAGTAAAATATTTTCTCTGTAGAAAATAGTATAAATGATAACATTTCCCAATAAGCCCTTTTAAGCCAAATAATAGTTGAATTATACATATAAATATTGATTAGTTTCTGGGATACAGAAGAAACCTCTCTTCATTTGTTCAGAGAGCTATGTTTTACTTAAGTTGTGTAAGTGAGATTCCTATTCATCTTCCCCTTCACTGTTTGATTTATGGCAGACATTTTTCTATAGGCTAATCCATAATCTAAAAAGATTTTAGCCTCCCCTCCTGAAAGTACAGCCAGCATTTTCTTTCATCAGCTTGATACAGTACATATTCTTATCCTAATAGTGAAATGTTTCACTGAAGCTTGCCCAGTGATTGGGTAAAACCAAAACTTATTATAAGTCACAGTCATCCTAGGGTCCCCCCTGCTAGCTAGCCTCCCTGGATCTGTGGGCTGCAGTCTGATTATCCTTTGCTTTCTATCTAGTATCCACTTATGAGTGAGTACATACCATGTTTGTCCTTCTGAGTCTGGGTTACCTCACTCAAGATGATATTTTCTAGTTCCATCCATTTGCCTGCAAATTTCATGCTTTCACTGCCCCTAGAGTGACAGCAGATAACTGCCTATGACCTGCCCTTGGGGCATGGCTGAGAGGGAGCCCCTTAATACTTGAGGTGCGTACCTGTTTGGCCCTTCTGGATACCTTGTGGTCCTGGAAGCTGGATGGGACACCAAGCCAGAGTTCTCCGCTGAATGGTACCTCATCTCTCCCAGATCCTGTAACCAACCCCTTTTGGCTGTAAGTTACCCCCAAAATAAATCTCTCTTGATTACCAGATAACAAAAAAAAAAAAAAAAAAAAAAAAAAAAAAAAAAAAAAAATTTCATGCTTTCATTGTTTTTCTCTGCTGAGTAGTACTCCATTGTGTATATGTACCACATTTTATTTATTCATTCTTCAGTTGAAAGGCATCTAGGTTGTTTCCAGGTTCTGGCTATTACGAATAATGCTCTGCAGCTTGTTTTACACTCAAAAGTTTAGTGTTGGCTGGGCGCTGATGGCACACGCCTTTAATCCCAGCACTCGGGAGGCAGAGGCAGGTGGATCTCTGTGAGTTCGAGGCCAGCCTAGTCTACAGAGCGAGATCCAGGACAGGCACCAAAACTACACGGAGAAACCCTGTCTGGGGGTGGGGGTGGGGGTGGGGGTGGAGATCAGGGTTTTGCTTTTATTCACTCACCGGAAAAGGAAACTGGTGTGGGTAACTGTAGTCAGTCCCTCCTCGCACATTTTTTACTTTCCTCTTTACCCTGAGAGGGGGAAATGAGCATAAACCCAGACTGATCCGTTCCCTCACCACGGGACTTGGAACCTACCCTTGCCTGGATGTGAAGGTCAGCCTTGCTCATTATCTCCACTGCACCAGTGCCCCTCATGCCTCCTGCTCGATGGCCCTGACTGCCAAAAAGAGAAGGAACCTCCCTTTAGTTGTTTTTTGTTTTCATTCCCTAAATCTTTAGTATCTGCTATGGAATAGAAAAATTGCTATTTCCTGGGTACTAGATTGTAAATAAGACACACATTTCCATAGCACTGGACACATTCTATGAAAGGATAATAACGCTCAAGAATAAACACTAGCCAGGTGGTGGTGAGGCAGGCCTTTGATCCCAGCACTTGGGAGGCAAAGAGTCAGGTGGATCTCTATGAGGCCAGCCTAATCTACAAAGGGAGTTCCAGGACAGCCAGGACTGTTACACAGAGAAACCCTGTCTTGAAAAACCAAGAAGGAGGAGGAGGAGGAGGAGGAGGAGGAGGAGGAGGAGGAGGAGGAGGAGGAGGAGGAGGAGAAGAAGAAGAAGAAGAAGAAGAAGAAGAAGAAGAAGAAGAAGAAGAAGAAGAAGAAGAAGAAGAAGAAATAATCTTGGATAAGCCAGGCATGATGTTGCATGCCTTTGAAGGCAAAGCCAGGCATATCTCATGAGTTCGAGGCCAGCCTGGTCTACAGAGCAAGTTCTAGGACAGCCAGGGTAGAAGAAGAAGAAGAAGAAGAAGAAGAAGAAGAAGAAGAAGAAGAAGAAGAAGAAGAAGAAGAAGAAGAAGAAGAAGAAGAGGAAGAGGAAGAGGAAGAGGAAGAGGAAGAGGAAGAGGAAGAGGAAGAGGAAGAGGAAGAGGAAGAGGAAGAGGAAGAAGAAGAAGAAGCACTAACAAAGAGAAATTCTTCCCAGAATGATGAGCCTCTGGAAGAAAGCAGATGGTTATATTGGACTACAAAGTAATAAGAAGAGGCGGGGTGGTGGGTGGCACACACCTTTAATCCCAGCACTCAGAAGGTCAGTTTGGTCTACAGGGTGAATTCCAGGACAGCCAGGGCTACACAGAGTAACCCTGTCTCAAAACAAACAAACAAACCACAAAAAAAGATTAGGAAGGAAGGCCAATTTAGATTGTGTGTTGCTAAAGGTCTCACTGGGAAAATGACATTTAAGCTGATACTTGAAGGAAAAGAATGAAACGGTAAGGTTGAGGTTATGGAGAAGCTGAAAAAGAATGGTCAATTCAGAGTTCCTGAGGTAGAACAAGTAGTTGGCAAGTTCAGTGAACTGAAAGACCAGAATGTTCTTAGCACACAGTGAGCAAGGAAAAACCCGGCATGAAATGTCCCTGAGATGCACGAAAGTGTCCAGTCATGTGCTGCCCCGAAGACTCCTCCGCTCAAAAGTTTGCACTTTATTCACATCAAAGGGAGAAGAGGGAAGAAAAATCATCAAACATTCCTTGATGCTTGGTGGGGAGTGGATTGGAAGGGTCACAATAGGAAGATCACATTGTGGTCTGTCAAAAGCTAATGGTGGTCAGGACTAGGCTAGTGATTGTGACGACAGAAAGAAGGGCTGGGGATGTAGCTCAAAGGGACAGCATTTGCCTAGCATGTGAGAGGTCCAAGCTTCTGGCCCTAGCACTGAACCCAAAAGAAAAAAGTGGAAGTGGAAGGAATTGAGGGTCTTAAGGTACATTTCACAGGTAGCCTCAAAAGAAAGGCTTGAGCATGGCGGCACACTCTTCTCATCTCAGGAGGTAGAGGCGGGAAGGTCAGGGGCTCAATGTCAGCCTCGGATATGTAGTGAGTATAAGGCCTGTCTGGGCTACATGAAACCTTATCTAAACAAACAGAAAAGAAATTGCTTTTAAAATCCACTTTCACCACATAGTAATCGACTCCTTTGTTTGTGTATTTGTTTTTAAATTTTTTTTTGACACGGAGGGAGGGGTCTCACTGTGTAGCCCTGGCCGGCCTTGACTAACTATGTAGATCAGGCTGGCCTTGAACTTGCAGCAATCCTCCTGCCTCTGCCTTCAAAGTACTGGGATTACAGATTTCAGTCATCAGGCCTGGCTCATTTGTTTATTTTTGGTTTGGTTTGGTTTGGGTGTTTTGTTTTTTCCTTTGATTCTTTGATTTTTGATACAGGGAACCAGGTGGGTCAGGCTGGTTTCAAACTGGCAACCAAGGATGACCATGGGCTTCTGACCCTCTTGCTCCCAAGTGCTGGGATTACAAGCATGTGCCACCATGTTCAGATTCATTCTTTCTTTCCTTCTTTGTTTCTTTCTTCCTCTTTATTTTCTTTTTCTTTTTTTTTTTTTTTCGAGACAAAGTTCCACTGTGTAAAGCCGGGCGGTGGTGGTGCACACCTTTAATCCCAGCACTCGGGAGGCAGAGCCAGGCAGATCTCTGTGAGTTCGAGGCCAGCCTGGTCTACAGAGCGAGATCCAGGACAGGCACCAAAACTACACAGAGAAACCCTGTCTTTAAAAAAAGTTCCACTGTGTAGCCTTGGTTGTCCTGGAACTCACTCTGTAGCCCAGGCTGGCCTTGAATTCACAGAGATCTGCCTGCCTCTACCTCTGGAGTGCTGGGATTAAAGGTGTGTGCTGTCACCATCCAGCTTCATTTGTTTTTTAATAGTAAAAAAAAATTATTACCCCTAGATGAAAATGGCAAAAACATAGGAAAGGAGTGTTCTAGAAAGAAAAGATGCTATCCTGACAGTTGTAATTTAAATTTAAAATAATTACTCTGAAGGAATTGGATGAAGCAGATACTTATGATTGGATGACTGATGATTCATAATGTCTAATCTCTAAAAATAACTTTTGAAGAGAAATTGCTCACGGGTAGAATATAAATGGGAGAATCAGGGATGTCTTCAATGTTTTGGTTGAGCAATTAGCTGACTAGCACTGTGTCATACAGGGATAAGGGCAACAGAGCAAGGCATGAGGTGATGGCCCTATATGAGGACTAAGTTCTAGGTCGGGTGGCAGAAGATTGAGGGAGATAATATGGGGTGACGGGGGCGGGGGGGGGGGGGGAGAACAGCACTTTCTTCAGTGAGATAGTCACTGATAAGTTGCCCATGTTGCAGTAACTACCCTCCCACCCGGGCTTATGATAGTAACCCACTTAAACCCAGTGGGTCACACACACATAAAATTATGAAAATAGGCTGGGGACTTGTTGGAAAGAAGAGTTTCTGTGGGAGAAAGAGGGGGGATGAGAAGGGGGTAACAGGGAGTAAAGGATCTAACATCCAGTGTATAGATGTGCAAAACTGCCAAAAATAAAAATAATTTGGAAAAGAACTATCAAAGACATAGGAAGCATGCTCTTTATCTAACTTGCTGATTCAGTAGTGGGCAATAAATAATCCCAGCACCAGGAGGCAGAGCCAGCAGGATCTCTGTGAGTTCAAGCCCAGCCTGGTCTACAGAGCGAGATCCAAGACAGGCACCAAAACTACACGGAGAAACCCTGTCTCGAAAAAACACAATAGATAGATAGATAGATAGATAGATAGATAGATAGATAGATAGATAGATAGAACAGCCAGGTGGCGGTGGCACATGCACTTAATTCCAGCACTCAGGAGGCAGAGGCAGGTGGATCTCTGTGAGTTCGAGACCAGCCTGGTCTACCGAGAGAGATACAGGACAGGCTCCAAAGCTACACAGAGAAACCCTATCTCAAAAAACAAACAAACAAACAAACAAATAAATAAATAAATAAATTTTAGAAAAGGAAAAAGATACAAATAATTTACATTTTAAAAGGAAACCAACCCTCTAAAAACAGTCTGGCTTAAGGACACATGAATGTGAGGCCAGCATTCTGAAGGTAGAGGCAGGAGTTCAAGAGTTCAAGTTATCATTGACTATCTAGTGAGTTCAAAGCCAGCCTCAGCTACATAGGACCTTGACTCCAAAAGGGTGAGAGGAGTTGGAGGTACAACTTGGTGGTAGTGTACTTGCTCAATATGTGTGGTACCCCGGGCTTGATTCTCAACACTACAGTGTGTGTGTGTGTGTGGGGGGGGGTGATGCCATCCAAAACTACAGAGACAATAAAGATAGGAGTTAGAAACATATAAATTGCAGTAATTTGTGATAAATATAGAAAAGGATTACCTTGTTTTTCTGTTACATTTTCTCCCGGCTCCAAGCCTGTGTTCTGACTGACATGTCAGAAGGGCCTGTTTTGTCAGGTGCGCATCACTAGGTTCTGCCAGGAGAGGGCGCTAGAGGGAGACTAGAAATCCGGACACCAGTAAAGAGATCTGCTTCTGCTCTTCTGCTTTCTCTACTTTGGCCTAAGTAGTTCCTTCCCTAGAGGGAAGCACCCCTCCCTGAGGGCTCTTAAGTCTCTGAGCTTTCTAATTTACAGTCTATTTCTATTCACTCAACAATGACACCTTAGAATTCTCATTTTTATCCTAGCCTACTTAAAAATCTTCGATAAATGATGTATGCTTGGATTGGCAAATTGGCTCAGCAAGAAAAGGTGCTTGCTGCCAACCCTGAGGACGTAATGTTGCTCCCTGAATCCTATATTAAGGTGGAAGGAGCCAGGTGTGGTGGCGCATGCCTTTAATCCCAGCCTGGTCTATATAGCAAGTTTTAGGACAGGACAGGCTGCATATAGAGACCTTGTCTCAAAAACAAACAAACATGCCAGGCGGTGGTGGCACACGCCTGTAATCCCAGCACTCGGTAGGCAGAGCCAGGTGGATCTCTGTGAGTTCGAGGCCAGCCTGGTCTACAGAGCTAGTCCAGGACAGGCTCCAAACCTACGGAGAAACCCTGTCTCAAACCCACCCCCCCCACCCCCGCAAAAAAAAACAAAAGAAAATGAGGGGGAACCTAATCCACAAAACTGTCCTCTGATTTCCACACATACACTGTGGCACATGCTTGAGTACACACAAATACACACACACACACACACACACACACACACACACACACACACACACGTATGTACACACACACACTAAATAAATAAGTAACTTACCAAGATATGTGACTAGTGTGGTTTCTGTCTCATTATAGCCCTAGCTGATATAGACTTGAAAAATGTAAAATACCAGCTGATGTCATTTATGAAGGTAGATGTGAACTCCCAAATCAAAATTTAAGGAACTCGGCATCCAAACAGTTAAGGTACAGCCTGTAGCCATGACCTGAACTATCCAGGTAAAGTAGGCCTAGTTTGCTAAACCATTTATTTATGTGTCCCTTCATTTAACATGTTCTTACATCAGATCTAGTCAGGAAGAGGGGAGGCAAGAGTGACCAAAGGAGAGCCATTCCTTCCTGGAGTTTACCTGCAGAAGGGGAAACCTGATGTTACTTCAGTAGTCACAGAATCCTATGAGAGCTGGCGGTGAGGGGTGTGGCATGTGAGGAATGTCACAGAGAACTTCCCTAAAGGACTCTTGGACTGAAGATGCATAAATAGAGGTACCTATAAATCCGCCAATATACTTACATATCTTTCTACGTCAGGAAACAGGAACAGCACATGCAAAAAGCTATTTGCTAGGAGGAAGCATAGGTAGGAAAAGAAATTGAGAGGCCAGTTTAGCAAGAGCTGAGAGAGCAAAGGTGAGTGACCTAGAAAATACGACTGAAGGAGTCACAATATAGCCTGCGAGGTATGCTGAGGAGTTTTCCTTCCATTTAAATCTACCGTAAACCTAGACAGTGCATGAGAACAGATATAGAAGGAATGGAACAAAATCAAGACCACATATCTGTGGCCAGCTGGTTTTGTTTCCTTTTTTTGAGATTGTATTTACTTGTAAATTATGTGTATGTTGGCCTGAATGTGTGTCAGAGCAAACAGTATTGCAGTGCCCACAGAGGCCAGAAGATGGCGTCAGATCCCTCGGGCTCAAATGCTTGTGAGCTGCCACGTGGGTGCTGAAACTCAAACCGCAGTCTTCTGCAAGAGCGGCAAGCACTCTAAACCACTGAGCCATCTCTCCAGTCCACGGCCAGTTAATTCTGACAAAGGTGCCAACACCAATAAATAGAGAAAGCAGCCAGGCAGTGGTGGTCCACACCTTTAATCCCAGCACTCTGGAGGCAGAGGCAGGCGGATCTCTGTGAGTTCGAGGCCAGCCTGGTCTACAGAGAGAGAGAGCCAGGAAAGGCGCAAAGCTACACAGAGAAACCCTGTCTCGAAAAACCAAAAAGAAAAAAAGAAAAGAAAGAAAAGAAGAGAAAACCTGAAGCCAGGCGGTGGTGGTGCACGCCTTTAAAAAAAATACCACTCGGGAGGCAGAGGCAGGTGGATCTCTGTAAGTTTGAGGCCAGGAATACACACAGAAACCCTGTCTCGAAAAACCAGGAGGAGAAGGAGGAGGAGGAGGAGGAGGAGGAGGAGGAGGAGGAGGAGGAGGAGGAGGAGGAGGAGAAAACTTGGATAAGCCAGGCATGATGTTGCATGCCTTTGGAGGCAAAGCCAGGCATATCTCATGAGTTCGAGGCCAGCCTGGTCTACAGAGCAAGTTCTAGGACAGCCAGGGTTACCCAGAGAAATCCTGTGTAGAAAAACAAACAAACAAACAAAAGGCATCAGATCTCCTAGGACTCCAGTTATATAAAGATGGTTGTAAGCCACCTGATACGGGTCCGGTCCTGGGAAGTGAACCTGGATCCTCTGAAAGAGCAGCAAGTGCTCTTAACTGCTGAGCCATCTTTCCAGCCCCTAGGTTTGGTTTTTTGAAACAGGATCTCATGTAGTCCATCCAGGCTGGCCTCAAACTCACTAAGTAGTGAAATATGACATTAATCGTCTTGCCTCTAACCCCCAAGTGCTGGCATTACAGGTACATGCTACCACATCCTGCTCACCAGCTTTGAAAAGAACCATTCTGTTCCCTAATATTCACCAAAAGTGATTGATAATCGACACATTTTAATGTTATTTCTGACTTTACTGATTAAAGTATATTTATGGATGTTTTAATATAATCTTAATATCTCTTAATACCTATTCATGTAACATACTACAAAGAAAAATAGCCACCTGTGGTCCTATACACCAGAGATAACCAGTGTTGAGGTCTCCCCCAGCTTTTTCGATGCATTTATATGGTTTTATTGGGTGAGAACAGACTGGATCCTGGACATTTTATCATTTCGACACTACATCTGTGAATAATTCCCACAGGCAGCAGAAAGATCTAAACGATGCACTGAAGTAAGAGCTCAGAAGCCTCAGAATAGGGGTCTTGTTATCTCACTTCGCAAAAAAACATACAATCATTCCTATGAGTCCTGTGCTCCGGGAGCCTGGAGTTGAGTGGAGAAGGTGATATGAACCCACACAAAATGTTTAAAGAAGGTTAAAACAATAAGAACTACCAGGAAGAATGTGTCTATGAAAGTAGGAAAGCTCATTTTTATGACTCCTGTCACCTTCATAGGCTGAGTCAGCTGTCTGTGGCATCTCTTAAGAATGCATCCCACTCTTGCCTAAGACCTGAGCTCAGTATCCTCCACTCACGTCAGATATCTCACGTCAGCTAGCTCACAACCGACTGTAACTCCAGGCCAAGGGGTAGTCAGTACCTCCAGCCTTTAGCCCCCAGCCTCCATGGTGCCTCTCGCCTCCATGTATGCCAGTAGTCTCAGCAGGCATCTGAACCCACATGCACACAGACACAAACACACAGAGAGACACACATTTTTAAAATGTGTATGGTGGCACACGCCTTTTATCCTAGCACCTGGGAGTCAGAGGCAGGTGAATCTCTGTGAGTTCAAGGCTAGCCTGGCTACACAATGAGTCCAGGCCAGCCAAGGCTACACAATAAGATCCTGTCTCAAAAAAAATGTGTGTGTTTGTGGGGGGTGGGGGACTGCCCGCCTGTATGTCTGTACATCACATGCGTGCCTGGGGCCTGAGGAGGCCAGAAGAGGACGTCCCATCCTCGGAACTGGAATTACAGATGGCTATGAGCTGGTAGGTGGGTTCTGGGAATTGAACCTGGGTCCTCTAGAAGACTAGCCAGTACACTTAACCACTGAGCCACTTCTCTAGTCCCCATGTATTACTACAAGGCAGGTGTGATGATGCATACCTGTAATTCTAGAATTAGGAAGCTAAAGCAGAAGGACCTCCCCTAGTTTAAGGTTCAATACTTTACACAGGGAATTTGAGGCCGGTCTAGCCTACCAACTGAGACTGTATCTCGAAAACACACACACTCACACACATACACACACACACACACACACACACACACACACACACACACACACACGCACGCACGCACGCACACACAAAGAAAATGAAGAAGAGGAGGAGAAGGGGGAGGAAGAGAAGAGTCATTGTCACTACAGTTAGCCAAAAAGCAAAGGAAGTCTCTGGGATAGCCTCCTTGACCACATATTAGAACCATCTCGACTGCTTTTTTAAGGTCTCAGGGCCAGATGCAGAGCATTTAAGTCAAAATCTGGGCAGAATGACCTAAGCATCAGCATTTGAGAAGATCCCCTAGGTGATTCCAAAGTTTAAAGTCAATGGATTACCACCATATCAGAAGTCCTAAGCTGTAAAAACATACAAAGTGCATACCTATGCACAGTTGTGCTTTACAAAGTCATGTTTCCTTGAATAGTTCTGTCTGTTCAAGCAACTAAAAGCAAACAGGGTAGTTAGTCATTTGAACCCTATCTGTCTGTAACATATTATTGCCCACTCCAGTAGAGCTTGTGGGCTTAAGATACAAATGGAAACTCTGAGTTCAAAGCAATTGGAAAGTTAATGATTTGTCCTCTTCCGTTGTTCTAGAATGATGACTCTGATAACCCCCGGCCCTTGTTTTGAAAACACAGGAGATGCCTATCTGTAATAAACAGTGATTCCAAACTCCATTTCTCTCATGTAGAAATCTCAAATGACAGCCACATTTGGAAGTGTTTTTTCTTCTGGGGTGGGATAGAGACGGAGACCTCTCTGTGGAGTTTAGCCTCATCCTCAGCAGTTCTTCTGCCTTTAGCTTCTCAAGTGCTGGGATTACAGGTGTGTGCCACTATGTCTAGGAGTGTGTGTGTGTGTGTGTGTGTGTGTGTGTGTGTGTGTGTGTGTGTGTGCGTGTGTAACTGGAAACCAAACCCAGGGCCTCACAACCGCTAGGCCAGCATTCGTCCACTGACCTAAACCCCAAGCCTGAAAAAAAGTTGTAAGAATGGTATAAGAAATTCCCATATACCCCTTATCCCTTCACCCAAACCCAATTAACATTTGCCACATGTGCTTATACACAGGTATGTGATAGATAACTAGATAGGTATAAACATATAAATGATAGCTAGATATGCAGACAATTTTGGTTCATAATCTTATTCCTTTAGCCCCTGAATGCTTCTACATATTTCTCAAGGATCAGAGCAATCACTTACAAAAGCACAATTCCAACACAAGAATCAAGAAATGTAATGTTGATGTAAAACTCTTTTTTTTTTTTTTTGGTGTTTCAAGACAGGGTTTCTCTGTGTAGCTTTGCACCTTTCCTGGGACTCACTTGGTAGCCCAGGCTGGCCTCGAACTCACAGAGATCCTTCTGTCTCTGCCTCCCCAGTGCTGGGATTAAAGGCGTGCGTGCGCCGCCTGGCTTGATGTAAAACTCTTATACAAACTATAGTTGATAATCAGGCCGTGTGTGTGTGTGTGTGTGTGTGTGTGTGTGTGTGTGTGTGTGTGTGTGGTGCTGGGGGTTAAGCCCATGGCCTTGTACATGTTAGGCAAGTCTCTACCAAGCTCCATATTCAAATTTTTCCAACTGGATCAACAAAATCTTTTCTAGAATCTTTCCCATTCCAGGAATTAATGCAAGAGTACATATGAGACTTTCATGGGGAGACACAAAAGGCATATTGTTCTTGGAGTATGACATCAAGAGTTTCATGAAGTCAGTTTGTCCTATTACTTTATCACGTTAGGAGTTGTTTTTGTTGGACAAGGTCTTTTTTTTTTTTTTGGTTTTTCGAGACAGGATTTCTCTGTGTAGTTTTGGAGCCTGTCCTGGATCTCGCTCGGTAGCCCAGGCTGGCCTCAAACTCAGAGATCTGCCTGCCTCTGCCTCCCGAGTGCTGGGATTTAAGGCGTGCGCCACCACCGCCCCGTTAAGGACAGTCTTATTATGAAGCCCAGGTTTGCCTCCCACTCAAAGTGGTCCTCCTGCCTCAGCCTCCCTCGTGCTGGGATGACATGTATGAAATACCATACTTGGCTTTTGAGCACTTGAGTAAGATAATGTCTTTTTTCCTCCAGATTTCTGCTAAAATAATTTCCTTTTGTCATTGCATTTGCAGGGACATGCAGGGCCAGGTATAAATTGAGGAGACGAAATGCTTAGCATAGTCTAATCCCGTGGATCTCACCCTTCCTAATGCTGGGACCCCCTTAATACAGTTCCTCATGTTGTGCTGACCCCTTACCATAAAATTATTTTCGTTGCTACTTCATAACTGTAGTTTTGCTACTGCTATGAATCAAAATGTAAATATTTTTGGAGATAGATGTTTGTTAAATGGGTCGCAACCCACAGGGTAAGAACCACTGGTCTGACCCTTCACGGTGGACACTAATTTACCTCTTTTAAAAACATATAAACCTGGCGGTGGTGGCGCACGCCTTAAATCCCAGCACTCGGGAGGCAGAGCCAGGAGGATCTCTGTGAGTTCGAGGTCAGCCTGGGCTACAGAGTGAGTTCCAGGAAAGGCGGAAAGCTACAGAGAGAAACCCTGTATCGAAAAACAAAAATAAAATAAAATAAAAATAATAATAAAATAAAAACATATAAGTATTGGCTGGTGAGATGGCTCAGTTGGCAAAGTGCTTGCTGCGCAAACATAAGGATCTGAATGGAGATTCTCAGTGCCCACATAAAAAGCAGCACTGGGCGCGCAGCGTGACACGTAATCACGCACGTAATCACGCTATCAGCGCATGCGTGCTGTAGCTCCGTACTGGGAGCCCTTAAAAGCCGGGTGCAGACCCCCACCCTCGCTCTGCTCTGCTCTGTCTCCTCTGTCTCCTCTTCCCCACTGTCTTTCTCTCTGCCCTCTGCACGTACTCTTTCACAGACCTGGTCCTTTTGGTCCTCCTCCCCACCCCTCTTCCTCCTAATAAAGCTCTAAAAAAAAAAAAAATAACCAGTCAATCCAAATCAGTGAGCTCCAGGTTCAGTAAGAGACCCTGTCACAACACCAATAACAATGATAATAACGTGGAAAGAGGCTAAGGAAAACGTCTGACATCAACCTCTGGACTCTGTGTGCGTGTGCATGCGCACACACAGAAAGAGATAAAACATAATAAGCAAGCCTAGCCCCGTAGCACAGGTCTATATTCTCAGCTATTTGAGAGGCTGAAGCAGGAGGATTGTAAGTTCAAGGCAATCCTCAGTAACTTAGCCAGACTCTCTCAAAACTGAAAGGAATGCTGGTGCTGTAGTAACAAAACAAATTCGAGGTCCTCGTTTCAATTCCTAGCACTTCCAAACATGCAAACTGAAACACATAAGCAAGTCACCTGCCATCTCCTACCAAGTTTGGGAGGAAAGCTTCCAAAAAATAAAATTATGCTATCAATGTTTTAAAATATGAATTTGCTTACATTTTATTTCTTTAGGTCCCAATTGATATATTTTAGTTGATAGAATTTTTAGTTTACTTGATTATTACAGTGAACTACTTGGTAAAGAAATAAAAATAACCAAGCATAGACCAGCAAGAGGGTTCAATGGGTAAAGGCATTTGCTGCCATACCTGTTGATCTGAGTTAGATTGTCAGAACCCACATGGTGGAAGAATAGAATTTGACTCCTGAAAGTTGTTCTCTGACCTACAGAAGCATGCTTGGAGCCGCCCACATCCACCCACCCACACACACACAAAATAAATAGATATAATTTTAAAAATAAAAAACAAGTAAAATTTTAAGTCAGATTATACTTTAAGAAAATCATGTTCAGAGTATTTTTAATACTTATTTATCTTTTTTTTTTCAGTGAGACAGCTCAACTTTATTCCAGAGTGAGGGGAGATAGAAAGGCTGGGGCCAGAGGCTGGGGCATCACCTAATTTGTATTAAACAGCGCGCTCCTATCCTAAGGCTCCTAGCTCACTGTCTAATTAGCATATGGGCAGCAGGGGAGAGCTTCTGCAGGGGACTCTGTAAAGGGTCACACTAGGGAGAAGTCAGGCATCTGGGCCTATCCTCCATATATGGTCAGGTAGAGAACAGGAAGTCCCTCACTGTGAGGGGAGTCTTCCATGTTGCTGAACTCTGAAAGAGTTCCCAGACCATGGTGGACTGCAACCTCTGACTAGCAGGGCCTCTTGACAAACATCCACACACTGAATATAAAAAGTAAATCCTTGCTGGGCGATTGTGGCACACGCCTTTGATCCCAGCACTGGGGAGGCAGAACCTGGCAGATTATTTCTCTTTATGTTAATTATTTTATAACAGATTTAAAATATGTTTTACTTTAATTCACTTATTTTAAAGTTTAACAGGGGGCTTGACACGGTGGCACACATCTTTAATCCCAGTGCTCAGGAAGCAGAGGCAAACAGATCTCTGTGAGTTCAAGGCCATCCTAGCTACATAGTGAGCTTCAGGACAGCCAAGGCTATGTAGAGAGACCTTGTCTCAAAAAAAAATACAGAGAGAGAGGGACAGGGGGGTAGGGAGGGAAGGAGGGAGGGAGAGAGAGAGAGAGAGAGAGAGGGAGAGAGGGAGGGAGGGAGGGAGGGAGGGAGGGAGGGAGAGAGAGAGAGAGAGAGAGAGAGAGAGAGAGAGAGAGAGAGAGAGAGAGAGGTTTAAAATAGAAAATAAGGTAAGGACAGGGGCTAGAAAGATGGCTCAGTGGTTAAGGGCACTGACTGTTCTCCCTAAAGGACCCAGGTTCAAATCCCAGCACCCACACGACAGCTAACAACTGTCTATAACTCAAAGATCTGACTTGCAGGCAAAACACCAATGCACACAAAGTAAAAGTAAATAAATTTAAAAAAAAAAGAACAGATACTACCCTTTTCCTTCTACTGAGTTGCCTCCTCCAACCTTGATAAGAGGGTCTGTGCCCAGTCTTATTGTAACTTGTTATGCCATGTTCGGTTGATATCCCTGGGAGGCCTGCTCTTTTTTTGAAGGGAAGGAAAGGAGGAGGAGAGGATCTGGGGGAGAGGGGAGGGGAGAGGAAGGGAGGGTCTGGGAGGAGTGAGGGAGAGGAAACTGTGGTTGGGATGTAATGTATGAGAGAAGAAACAAAGAAAAAGAGAAAAATAAAAGTAAGAAAAATTAAAAAAAAGAAAAGAATCTTTAATTGTAACTTTACAGCCAGGTAGTAGTGGTTCATGTCTTTAATCCCAGCACTCAGGAGGCAGAGGTAGGCAGATCTCTGTGAGTTCGAGGCTAGCCTGGTCTACAGAGTGAGTTCCAAGACTGTCATGGTTGTTACACAGAGAAACCCTGTCTTGAAAAACCAAAAGAAAAAAAGAAAGAAAGAAAAGAAAAAAATGTAATTTTATTTCCTCCTTGCTACTTTGAAGAGTTCTTATTTTGAAATATATATATTTATATCTTTATTGTAGATGTGATTTAGGATTTAGGTACCTTTAAATTTTCATCAAAAGTTTGAGGCCACCCTGGTCTACATAGTGAGTTTCAGGCCAGCCGGGCTACATAGAGAGACTCACTCTGTCTCAAAACACTAAAAAAATTTAAAAATTAAAATAAACTCTACATCACAGAATATATATATCCTTTCCTCTTTTGCTATTGTCTTGAAGTTGGAAATCTAACTTTATTTTTAGCACCTAAAATTATGCTATCAAATTGTTTTAATGGAAAATGAAATTACGATGTCACTTTTCGTCTAACTAAGAAGAAAGGGGGATTGTGGAGTAGGGAGAGAGAATCCAGGTGGATGCAGATCCAGGAACAAAGCTCAAACACTTCAAGCAGGAACAAGCAGAGAGGGTAAGCAAAAGGGCCTGGAGCCTGGAGCAGAGGGTGCTGGTTAGTTACCATGAAAGCTACACTGGTCCCTTTTAGTCTCGGCTTGTTTCCTTCAGTCTGTCTCAACAGAGAAACTCTGGGGACAGAATGCCATTATGCAATCACGCCCCACTGCCCTCAGAGCAAAACGCTAATGGCTCAAACGGGGCCCTGTGGCTGCTCCCCCCAACCTTTCTGACCTCTCACCCACCACTAGCCACAGCTCACTGACCTCACCAGGCCACTCTGTTCTATTTGTTTCCACCCTGGGAGAACAAAGCAAGCTCTCCCCCGCCCCTTGCCTTGTATGCCTTGGGAGCTATTAGCTACTTTGCTGGGCCTGAGACACTATGTTCCACATAATCAAGGGGCCCTTCCCTCCCTTCTTCAGAGGTCTGCTTGACCTCCTCAGTAAGGCCTTATCTGATAACCCACAAAACCCCCTCTGCTCGCTCGCTCGCTCTCCCTCCTACTCTGTTCTTTTTTATTTTATTTTATTGAAACTCTGTCTCTTGTAGGCCAGGCTGGCCTTGATCTCCTTAGGGCTGGAACTACAGGAATTCACCGCTAAGGCAGCCCACCCTCCTGTCCTATAATCTTGCTTTTCCATTTTACTTTTCTCCAGGGTCCTTACAAGTATCCACCCTAGAACAAGCTTCTTTGTCTCCTCCACCCTACCAGAATGTCAGCCCCACGGGGTGGGCATTTCTTAAGAGACTATTGTGTGTGGGGTGGCTGAGGATGGAAGCCGGGCCTGCCCATGTTATGCAAGCTCTCAACACTGAGCTACATCCTCAGTCCCAGGTGGACACTTCTTTTTTTTTTTTATTTAATTTTATTTTATTTTACAATATAATTTAATTCTACATATCAGCCACAGATTTCCTTGTTCTCCCCCCCTCCTGCCCCCCTCCCCTTCCCCCTAGCCCACCCCCCCATTCCCAGGTGGACACTTCTATTACTGGATCCTCAGTGCTAGAATGTATGTAAGGCGTGGGGGGGGAGCGGACAGAGAGACAGAGACAGGGAGACAGAGAGAGACAGGAACAGAGGGAGAGACAGAGAGAGGTAGGGAGGAGATAGAGTCAGGAACAAACAGAAGCAGGGAGGAGAGGACAGGACAGAGAGGCAAGGGGAGGGGAGGTCAGATAAAGTGGAGAGACAGGTTGGAACTCGATTCTGTTGACTCTGTGACAAGGATTTGCCATTAAGTTAATGAGGCTTCGGGAAGAGCCCTAGCAACGAGTTGAAATTTGCCAAAGCAAAATGCACAGAACGTGATCACTGTGTCTCTTTCCATTCCAAATCAACCTTTGCTGTGGTCGCTTTGTGCTGTGTCTATTTAGCTAAGCTGAACACTCTTTCCCAGAATTCCCCACCCTGTGCTGTTGCAGGTTAGTGCTGGCCTCTAGAAGCATTCTGTAGGCAAATTATAAGAGAAATCTACCCCGATATGTGTGTAGATATACATATATATCTTTTTTTAATCTTAAATTTTAGTTTATTTGTTAATAATGTGTTGGAACTAAAATAGCAAGAGCTATGGGATTGGCTGAATTTGGTTTGAATCCAAGCTACACATAACTTTGTCTTTAAACTTAAAGTGGTTTTTTTGTTTTTTTGTTTTTTTTTTTGGTTTTTCGAGACAGGGTTTCTCTGTGTAGCTTTGCGCCTTTCCTGGGACTCGCTTGGTAGCCCAGGCTGGCCTCGAACTCACAGAGATCCGCCTGGCTCTGCCTCCCGAGTGCTGGGATTAAAGGCGTGCGCCACCACCGCCCGGCTAAAGTGTTTTTTTTTTAATTTAATTTAATTTTATTTTGCAATACAATTCAGTTCTACATATCAGCCACGGATCGGATCCCTTGTCCCCCCCCCCCCCCGCCCCCTTTAGATATACATATGTATCTTTGAAGCTTCATTCCAGGCCCTGTGGCAGCTCTCACGGTTTCACTGTTCTGATTGCTCATTTGGGTGGCCCTGGGTGACGCTCAGCCCCACAGTCCCTTCAGCTCCCACCAAATCCCCCTTTGGAACAGCCTACACACTCTCAACACTCTTCCCCAGCTTTCCCAGTGACATTAGGGTTGAAGTTCTGAGGTTCGGTGGCCGAGCACTTGTCTAGCACGCATGAGTCCAATGGGAAGCTCCGCAAAAGAAGAAAGAAAGAAGGGTGGGGGAGGCCATATCAGAAGTTCTCAGGACAAAAACTACTCCAATCCTCACTTTAGTCCAACACGATTCTTTTTTTTTTTTAATTTTTGTTGTTTGTTTTTGAGACAGGTTCTTACTATTTAGCCTTGGCTGGCTAGACCCTCCCAGAAATCTATCTGCCTGTGTCTGCCTCTGCCTTCTGAGTGCTAGAATTAAAGACATGCACTGCTGTGCCTGGCTTTTTGATATTTTATTACATGTATGTATTTGCTTCTTATGTGTGGACCTATATGTGGACATGAGAGGACAGCTTGCAGTTGGACGTTTTCTTTCTGCTGTGTGGGTCCCAGGGCTGAACTCAGTCATCGGGCTCGGCAGCAAGCACCTTTACCCCCTGAGCCGTCTCTCCTGCCCTGCTTAAGAAAATTCTTGGCGAACTTCAATTCTATACGAGCAGGGAGCTGCTGTGGAGATCTCTGAGTTTGTGTGTTGTGTGCCATGTTTTGGCCACTTTGGGGAGCACTGATTATAGCATGTGTAATTTGATACTCTACATTGGATTTAGAATTACAGTAAAAGGTCACTGTCTTTGCCTAAGGGGGAATTTCAAAACGTATACTGTGACGAGGTTGGGGAGATGGCTTGCAGGTTAGTGGACCTGAGTTCAAGCCTCCAGAACCCAAGTAAAAAACTGAACACAGAGCCGGGTATAGTGGCACACACCCTTAATCCCAGCACTTGAGACGTGGAGGCAAGATGATCTCTGTGAGTTTGAGGCCAGCCTGTAGCTAGGGCTGTTACACAGAAAAACTCTGTCTTGAAAAAACAGAAAGTGGGCCGGGCGGTGGTGGCTCACGCCTTTAATCCCAGCACTCGGGAGGCAGAGCCAGGCGGATCTCTGTGAGTTCGAGGCCAGCCTGGGCTACCAAGTGAGTTTCAGGAGAGGCGCAAAGCTACACAGAGAAACCCTGTCTCGAAAAACCAGAAAAAAAAAAAGAAAAAACAGAAAGTGCCTACCTCTAAGCCCAGTGCTAAGAGGGAGAAGACTGGAAGGCCGTTGAGGCTTGTTAGCTGCTAGACTAGATCCAGTTTCAATGAGTGACCTTGTTTCAAGGGGATTAAACAGCCTTCAGGAAGAAACGTGCGCGCACGCACACACACACGTGCACACACACACACAAATACCATACTCATACACATAAACACACAAAATAAGTAATTTTTAAATTTATTCTAAATATAAACATTTTCACTGACAGTCTTTTTTTTTCTATGCTAGAGACGAAACCTAAGGCCTTGCACGTACTGAACATGCTCTCTACTACTGACATTCTTAAACTACATAAACCATATTTTTCTCTAGTATAAGATGTCATGATTATAAGACACACCGGTTTTTTTGTTTTGTTTTGTTTTTTGTTTGTTTTTTCGAGACAGGGTTTCGCTGTGTAGTTTTGGTGCCTGTCCTGGATCTCGCTCTGTAGACCAGGCTGGCCTCGAACTCACAGAGATCCGCCTGCCTCTGGCTCCCGAGTGCTGGGATTAAAGGCATGCGCCACCACCGCCCGACAAGACACACCATTTTTTATATTTAAAAAAAAAACTAAAAAGGGACTGGAGAGATGGCTCAGCCAGTAAGAGCACTAGCTGCCCTTCCAGAGGACACAGGCTCATTTCCCAGCACCCACATGGTGGCTCACAAGTGTCCCCCCCCCCCACAAGTGTCTTTAACCCCAGTTCCAGAGGGTCTGATACCTTCTGGCCTCAGTGGTCACCACCCAACACTCATGCATATAAAATAACAAAATGAATTTTAAAAAATACTAAGAAAACTGGCGCCAGCTGTACTGCGGTGTGCTGTTCGTTATCAGATGAACCCTGAGTTCACAGAGGTGACACATAGGTAGATGGAGCATGGACTCAGTGAAACATGAACTAACACCTGGAGCGCCTGCAGCGCCGGGAGTGCCTGCAGCACCTGGAGCGCCTGCAGCACCTGGGCCTTAGAGCAGCGAGGAAGCACAGCTCTGATAAGACAAACCCTCTTATTTAAGTCCGAGGCTTAATAAGTGACCTAATAAGGACCTGGAGCCCAAGTAGTCTGCCTTCGATCAGAGCTTAGGTTTGCTAGGGAAGTATATGGATCTGAGGCAGCCAGAAGGGCTCCTCTGTGTTCCTTTCAGCCCTGAGAACAGGATGTGCTAAAACGTAGTTATCCTCAGATCCAAAAATGCTACATAGCACACCCCGAGCCATAGACTGTCTAACGAAACCCCCAACACCAGGCATGAGAAGCCCCCTTTTGAGCTATTAGTCAGGGATGTCCAAGAGACTCCCCAAACATTATAGGCTATTGTCGTCACTCTTGGTTTCCCCTCAGGGGTAAAACGTAAATCCCCACTGCTGAAGACACCATGCACTTTGGACACAGGGCCCTGTGAGCTGGACCCGCCCTGAAAGCCTCCTCCCTGAGGACTAGATTCTGTGATACCAGAAGGCGCCATTCAAGCTTCCAAGGGAGGAAAGCAACCACCAGTACTGCCCAGCTCTGATGCTGATGAGCCACAACAAGCAGCATGGCACAATAACCCAAAGGGTACAGCAGTGGCACAAATACCTTGGAGGTAACCAACAGCTCTCTCTTTGGACTTAAGATCCACTTAACAAGGGGGAAAACATTCTTAGTACTGGAAATGTAGCCAACTACCCAGGGCTAGTGAAGTCCTGGACCTCGGAGGAGAAGTCACAGCCACCACTTTACTAAACCAGCACAATCCCCAACAACATTCTGTATTTACCCTCATACCCACAGATGAGTGTATTCTCACCCGTCATGAAAGAAGCGTCTCTTTGTAACAGACAGATACCATTTGATACCATTACAGAAAACCACAACAGATCAAAATGCAGAGTTGTGGGGATCAGTCTCAACTGAAACATCTACAACCCAATTCCTACACCAAAGGCTCAGAAGGGGTGGACAGATTGTAAAAGCCAGAGGAACAGGAAGTTTGCTACGAGATTGTGTTGCCTAGAAACACCAGAGAAGCCATGAAATCTCATGACACCCATGAAGTCTCATCAACAGCGCTGTCTAAACAACATCTGAACAAAGACGATACCAATGCCCATGCTAACATGGAAGGGGAAAGCCCACGGGCTTTCAATTCTAGACAAAGAACTATAGGCAACTAAGGAGTGCTGAGAGTGAGGGGAATAGTCTTCCCCAGGGAAGAGCCCTCCAATTGGTTATCCAACACCAAATGATCAGCCCTGAGATCATGTACGTACAAGTAACACTACAGATTGAAAATGTTGATATATATATTATATATATATACATATAAATATTTATATTAGATATAAAATCTCACAACAATTAAAAAAAAGGGGGCCATGAATTTGAAAGGCATCAAGGTGGGGTACATAGGAGGGATTGGTGAGAGGAAAGGGAAAGGGGGATATCGTGTCAATATAATTTCAAAAATAAATGTAAAAAAATGCTACATAAGCTAGAATGGCAACTGCTTCTTTAAAATGTCCCCATATCAAGCATTGGTTTCCTTTACTTAGATTTTTTAAATTTATTTTTATTTCACATGATTGGTATTTTGCCTGCATATATGTCTGTGTGAGGATGTCAGAGCCCCTAGAACTGGAGTTACAGATAGTTGTGAGCTGCCATGTGGGTGCTGGGAATTGAACCTGGGTCCTCTGGAAGAGAAGTCAGTGCTCTTAACCACTAAGCCATCCCTCCAGCCCCAGATTTATTTATTTATTTTATCTTATGTGTATGAATGCTTTGCCGGCATGTATATATGTGCACAACACATATGCCTGGTACCCACAGAGACCAAAAGATCCCCTGAAATTGAGTATGCATGGTCACGAATCACCATATGGGTGCTAGAAACAAAACCTGGGTCTTCTGGAAGAGCAGCAGGTACTCTTCAACATTAACACACTGTTCAGCCCCCAAGCAATGATTTCTTTCTTTTTTTTCCAGAGCTGAGGACCGAACCTAGGGCCTTGTGCTTGCTAGGCAAGCGCTCTACCACTGAGCTAAATCCCCAATCCCGTGATTTCTATTACAGATTCCCTTCTCATCCCTTTATCAGTATTATTTATTTGCAATCAATCTTAGGTGGATATTATCGAACTCAGTGACTTGGGGCCAGTAGTTCATCTCTCTGATTCTTTGTTCGCAAAAGAGGCCTATTAACAACCATCTTCCAAGTGATAGAGACGGTTAAATAGGATAGATAGATATGTAAGTATGCCTGGAACAAAAGCTGCCAAATGGTGGGAACATCAATGTGAGTTTCTCTTACCTCTTAAGCTGTTAATCATTTAGATACCAACTTCTTATTGCCTTTCAGAAAAGCCAATCTTCCTACAGAGTCTAAGGCTCTAGATTTGTTGAACCCAATGTGGTCACTAGTCCTTGTGGCTAAAGTTATAATTACACTAACTAAATCTTAAAATTTATTTCTAAGGCTAGGGAGATGGCTCAATGGATCTTCAAGTGCTTGTTGCACAAGCATGGGAGATCAGAATTCAGATCTCCAGTACCCCCATAACAAGTGGGGGCATGGTAGCATACCTATAATTCTAGAGCTGGGAGGCAGAGTCAGGAAGATCAGGTTCAGTGAAAGGCCTGTCTCAATCACAATGTGGAGAGCAATAAAGGAAGACATCTGGTATCCACATCTGGCCTCCACACACCCATGCACAAGTGCTCTCACCTACACACACACACACACACACACACACACACACACACACACACACACACACACACACACTTCATTTTTAGACTGGGCATGATGGCACCGCCCAGCACTCGAGAGATAGAAGCATGAGGATCAGAAGTTCAAGATCATCTTCAGATACATATCGAGTTCAAGGCCAGGCTGGGCTAAATGAGACACTGTCTCAAATCAAAACTTTCATTTCCTCAGTTGTAGGAACCACATTTCAAGGGCTTTATAGTCACATGTCATTAATGGATGATGATGGCCAATACTGATGCAAACCACTTCCGTCGCCATAGAAAGGTCCATTGGACAATGCTACTCCTCAGTAATAATAGTACAACAGTGCCCAAGGTCTTTTTCTCAACTCAAGACACCCCAACATGTATTGCAAACCCTCATTTGTTAATATATCTGTGCGCCCTCCTGTGGCTGGAGTTGGGAACTGGTCTGCCAGTTCTGAGCTAAGTGAAGCAACACTTTTAAAAACAGGATAGCTTGGACATTTTAAAATCGGATCATGAGAAAGAAGAGTAAAAATTTGGCGTGGGTGCATACTGAACGCTCTGGTGACCACTAAGGAAAATCTGTTTGGTTGGTCACGAAATCACAGCATTCCTAAATCTCAGTATTTTCTAAACTACCGACATTTGTGAGAGTGGCAGTCTTCTTTTAAACAAAGGATACTACCCCATGGCTGTTTAAAAGTGTAGAATACCAGCATCCCGCTAGCTCAGTCGCTTGAGCATGAAACTTAAAACTATGGAGGGCACGTTTACTGAAAGAACACAGCAGGGCTCTCTCAGTGGAACCTAGCAACACACTAACCCGAAGCTCACTCTGTGGGCCAATGGGAGGGCTAAACTGAAACTCCACCTCCCACTGGATAAAGGGGACGCCTGCTTCTGGGGTGCTGGCCACCTGGCCCGTCCCATCACTTCCTTAAACAGCTGGCATCTAAGCTCAGTTCTCCAAATATGTGAGCCCAAAAATTTATGTCCCACTTCCTGACTCCCGTACAAGGCTGTTCCCCCGCTTGCGCAATAAAACATGGAGGCCAGTGATGCTGGGCGGGGCTTCCCCCTGGAGGAGTCAGCGCCTGAAAGCTGCTGTAGCCAAGGACCCGCTCCACAGCAAGCAGGGAGTGGGAGCTTAGGCTGTCTGGGGGAGGCACTCTGGCTACTGTGCCAGAGATGCCAACTTCGCCGATGATCCCCTGGTGTTGGTGAGGGTGGGAGGTGATAGCCTCTTTGTAAAGGTTATTTTCTTTTCCTGAATACACTATCAATGCACACACAAATCTGAAAACAGAGAAATAAAAAAAATCACCCATGCTCCTATCAGCCAAGGGGAATCACGTAACTAATAAAACTAAATATAAGCCTACATTTCAGCAGGGCATGATGCCACATGCCTTTAGTACCAGCACTAGAGAAGCTGAGGCAGGCAGATCATCGTGAGAGTTCAAAGCCAGCCTATTCTAAATAGTGAGACCCTGTCTCAAAGAAAGAAAAATACTGCATTACATATAGTGGTACCCACCCCCACCTCCTGGAGCTACTTTACTTAGCCTTTCAAAGACATGAAGTAATCACTGTGCTTGGCTGAAAGCAGCCACCTCCCGGGGAATGGACCCTTGGCCAGGTGCAGCTTCCAGGCTTTTCCAGGCCTTTCCCCCATGCAGGGTATGCTCATGCAACAGTTGGGTTGAAGCAGACACCCAGCCATCTCTTACATGGCGCACATGTGTGTGTGTGTGTGTGTGTGTGTGTGTGTGTGTGTGTGTGTGTGTGTGTGTGTACTATGCTCAGTACATTGTCTCTGTCAGTGAGAAAGTGCTCAGTCACATCCCTCCTACAGCAGCTGCAATCTATCAATTGGGGAAGGGGGAGGTCACAATGAATGTTTTTGTAAGCCAGGTACAAGCTGAACTGCTAACATTCCAGATTTATCTGAGTTCACTACATTCCAGGGAACAGATAGTGTTTCTGTTCTTCTTTTTTTTAGCTCACTGAGCTATATAATTCAGACTATACAACTCACCCATTTAAAATGTACAAGTGGACGGCTTTTCATTTCTTGGGTTTATTTCCTGTGATACTCATATTGACTTTAAAAAGAGAGGTTATTTCTTCTTGTGTTTTTGTTTCCTGTAATGAACACAGTAACTTTAAAAATAAGGGTCGGCCGGGCGGTGGTGGCGCACGCCTTTAATCCCAGCACTCGGGAGGCAGAGCCAGGCGGATCTCTGTGAGTTCGAGGCCAGCCTGGACTACCAAGTGAGTTCCAGGAAAGGCGCAAAGCTACACAGAGAAACCCTGTCTCGAAAAACCAAAAAAAAAAAAAAAAAAAAAAAAAAAAAAAAAAAAAAAAAAATAAGGGTCAGTTTTAAAGCCTGTAAAAGAAAGTCCAAGTGACTAGCTTTTAGTATTCACAATCTAATAGAACAAATTCATTCACCTAAGAGACCACAAACGAGGTGTGGTGGCGCATGCCTGTAATCCCAGTACTCTGGAGGTAGGGCACAAGAACCAGGAGTTCAAATCCATCCTGGGCTACATAGGGAGATCCATATCAGTCTCAGCTCGAACAGCAAGACCCTGTCTTGAAAATACAATACAGGGGACTGGACAGATGGTTCAGTGGTTAAGAACTCTCCCTGCTCTTCCAGAGGACCTTGGTTTGATTCCCAATACCTACATTGCAGCTCACAAACATCTGTAACTTCGGTTCCAGGGGAACTTATACTATGTTCTGGCCCCCTTGGGTACCAGGCGTGGACATGGTATACAGACATACATGCAGACAAAACACATACACACATTTTAAAAAAATCTAACCAGGCATGGTGGTACACCCCTTTAATTCAAACACTTGGGAGGCAGAGGCAGGCTGACCTCTGTAAGTTCAAGGCCAGCCTGGTCTAAATAGCAAGTTTCAGGACGGCCAGCACTACATAAATAGACCCTGTCTCAAAAAACAAACAAAAGCCCTTTAATAAAAAAACAATACAATATGGCTGAGGAGATGGCTCAGACAGTATTGTGTTTGTTATTCAAACATGAAGACCCAAGTTTGATCATCAGCACTCATATAAAATCCAGCCATGATATTTACTTTCCTGGAACTCGCTCTGTAGACCAGGCTGGACTCAAACTCATAGAGATCCGCCTGCCTCTGCCTCCCAAGTGCTGGGATTAAAGGCCTGTACCACCACTGCCCGGCTAGAACAGACATTTTTAATTTTGATAAATTAAGTTTATGGTTTATCTCTTGTGCTTTTGGAATTGTATCTAAGAAACTCAAGGTTTATGACTGGAGGGATGGCTCAGATGTTAAGAACACTGGCTGCTCTTTCAGAGGTCTTGAGTTCAATTCCTAGCAACATGGTGGCTCACAACCATCCGTAATGAGATCTGATGCCCTTTCGCCTTTAATCCCAGCACTTGGGAGGCAGAGCCAGCCTGGTCTACGAAGCGAGTTCCAGGAAAGGCGCAAAGCTACACAGAGAAACCCTGTCTCGAAGAAAAATAAATAAATAAATAAACAAACAAACAAATAAATAAATAAATCTTTATAAAAACAAAACCCGCCGGGCGGTGGTGGCACACGCTTTTAATTCCAGCACTCGGAAGGCAGAGGCAGGTGGATATCTATAAGTTCGAGGCCAGCCTGGGCTACAGAGGGAGTTCCAGGAAAGGCGCCAAAGCTACACAGAAAAACTCTGTCTCGAAAAAACAAACACACACACACACACACACACACACACACACACACACACAAAAAAAAAAAAAAAAAAAAGAAAAAAGAAAGAAACCCAAGGTCATCAAGTTTTTCTCTAAAACTTTTTTTTCTGAAGACAGGGTCTATGTAGACTAGACTGATCTGAACTTCCTACTAAGTAGACCAGGCTGGCTTCCAATTTGCTATGTTCCTCCTCCTTTGGGCTTGCACCGCCATTTCCAGTGCCTCTTAAAGTTGATCCTGAGTGTTTCATACTTTTAGCTCTTACATGTGGGTCCATGGTCTATTTTGATGGTTGTGGTTGGTTGTGATACAGGAAGTGTCAGCCTTCCAGCTTTGTTCATGATTATGTTAGCTTTTCAAAGTCTTCTGCCTTTCCATCTGAATTTGAGGATCTGCTTCTCACTTCCACAAAGAAGGTGGCTCAAGTTATGACAGGGACTTGATGGACTACACAGATCACCAATACTGTTTTGGGGGTGTGCGCTTTTGCTTGCTTTGGTTTTGTTTGCTTATTATTTTTTAAATGTTTCTTTTTCATTTTTAATTAAGTGTACATGCGGAGTTATGTGCACATACGGGTGCAGTGCCTGCAGAGTCCGGAAAAGGCTATCACACCTCCTGGAGCTGGAGTTACAGACAGTTGTGAGCCCCCCAACATGGGTGCTGAGAACTGAGCTCTGGTCCTCTTCAAGAGGAATACCTGGTATTAACCACTGAGCAATTCAGCCCGATAATTGGTTTCACCATGACATCTCCACACGTGTATATAATATATTTTGATCACATTCCGTCTCTTGCCCCTCCCCCTCCCACCGATACACTTCCTCCTCTCAACTAGGCCCTCTTCCAGTAGCCCATCTGTCTTGCTCTGTGCACTGATGTGATTCAGTGGGGTTGCGTACAGGAGTATGGGTGAGGGGTCCTGTACAGGAGCGCAGGCAACTTACCAATGGATACGTGCTGAAGAAAAGCCCCTCAACTGTGTATAGACCCTCAGGGAGGGGGGCCATGAGTCCACCCCCCTTCCGCAACAGGATGTAACTTTCACCAATTTTTTGAGATATTATCTGAAGTATCCCAGTATCACTGCAGTCCGGAGAAGTCAAACTGAATTCTCTCTTAACTACTGCCCTTCCCCCACCCCCAAGCAGATGACTCATAATGAGCCTGTAGGTAGAAGGAAATAGAAGAGCTTCGTATTTGAGGACAGAGGTTGATAACTCTGTGAAGGGCCAGAGCACTACACTCTTAACACTGAGCCATCACCCCAGCCTCTTGCTTTGTCTATTTTTGAGGTAACCCAGGTTGGCCTAGGACTTGTAATACTTCTGCCTCAGCTTCATCAATGATGGAATTACTGGTTTTGTAATTATAATAACATTGAAAATAACCAACACACCTGGTTATTCATATTATTTTCTAACCAGTTTTATTTAGTTAAACTTATTGTGAACAGCTTTCTATTTCAATAGCTACAACTAAATCTCTAAGATAGGGTATATAGTAAGACTTTGTCTCAATCAAACAAAACTATTTATGTAATAATGAGTAATTATATTTATTTATTTTTGTTTGTTTTTTTGTTTTTCAAGGGAGGGTTCCTCTGTGCTTGACTGTCCTGGAACTTGCTTTGTAGATCAGGCTGGCCTTGAACTCAGAGCTCCTCCTGCCGCCGCCGCCACCGCCGCCGCCGCCACCACCATCACTGCTCGGGAAATATTATTCTGACATGAAATAAAGACAATCAAGAGTGTCATGATTGTATAAATTAGGCTATGTTAACTTCTTGCTTGTATAAATTAGGCTATGTTAACTTCTTGCTTGTATAAATTAGGCTATGTTAACTTCTTGCTTGTATAAATTAGGCTATGTTAACTTCTTTCTGAGGAGAGGTACAACCTTTATAAATTACTGTGTCCCGTCTTCACTATAGGCAGTAATAATGATATGGTTTCTGAGGAATGCTGAGGATTGAACCCAGAGTCTTATACATGCTTTGCTTTCTTGCTTGATTTCTTTCTTTCTTTCTCTTTCTTTCTTTCTTTCTTTCTTTCTTTCTTTCTTTCTTTCTTTCTTTCTTTCTTTCTCCCCCCCTCTCTCTATCTATCTATCTATCTATTTTGATTTTTCGAGACAGGGTTTCTCTGTGTAGCTTTGCGCCTTTCCTGGAACTTGCTCTGTAGCCCAGGCTGGCCTCAAACTCACAGAGATCCACCTGGCTCTGCCTCCCAAGTGCTGGGATTAAAGGAGTGCGCCACCACCACCCAGTGACAATGGCAATTCTTATCAAGAAAACATATAATTGGGGTGGATTGCTTATCATCATGACAGGGAGCATGGTGGTGTGCAGGCAGACGTGATGCTGGAGCTGAGCGTGCCACGTCTTTCAGGCAACAGGAAGTCAACTGACTGTCACACTGAGTGAAGCTTGAGCACATAAGACCTCAAAGTCCACCCCCACAGTGACACACTTCCTCCAACAAGGCCACACCTCCTAATAGTGCCACTCCCTTTGGGAGCCATTTTCTTTCAAACTACTACATATCCTAAACTGGCTGGTTTGGAACTCCCTACACTCTCTACATTGCCCAGGCTGACTTTGAACTCGCAATCTTCCTGTTCACTTGCCTGAGTGCCAGGATTTCATGTAGTTTCAGGTATGTACCACCATGTTTTGTTTTGTTGTTTTTTTTTTTTTGACAGTGTCTCTCTATGTAGCTCTGACTAACCTAGAACTCACAGAGATCTACCTGCCTTTGCCTTCTGGGTGCCGGGATTAAAAGGGGTGTACCATCATACCCTGTGGATGCCTGACTTTTTATGTGAGTCTGTATGTTCACATAAGACTGAACTTCTGAGATATTTAGCTATTAACCATAACATGGTTAATGGAGTACTTCACGAAAATCATAATCTAAAAGAATTCCTCTCAAATTTAGAATATTTACGTTGACTTGAAATTTTGACTGAAGCCCAAATTAAAGATGAATACACAAAATGACTTTCAAACTCACATAAATGGGACACATCTGATAAGCATATGAAAGAAGTTTCCCCTCAAAGTTTTAAAATTTCTTTTCAAAAACTTCTTTACATTCATCTATTTACTGTGTGTGTGCCCACATGTCCCACAGTGTTTGTGCAGAGGTCAGAGGACAATTTGCAGGAGTTGGTTTGCTCTTTCTGCCATGTAAGTCCCGGAGTCACACTCAGGTCCTCAGACTTGGCAGCAAGTACCTTTACTCACTCAGCCCAGACCCAAAGTTTTGTTTTAAAAGCCATCAAGGAGATCCCCAAAACAATACAGGTGATTGCTTTTTGTTCTTGATTGCCCACCATAACTACAAGATGGTAAGACCTCACTGACGAAGACACTATATACTTGGGTTGTGAGACAGAAACTATCAAGCTGGACCTGACCTGAAAACTTGCCCCCAGCTGGGTAGCCTCCCTAGTGCCAGAAGGTGCTACATCGGCTGCTGGAAAGACAAGAGAACAATAGTATTCCACAGCAATGAATCCTGAATGTTACAAGGCTGGCCTGCCAGGCAAGATGTGCTCCCTGGTGAAGTAGTGTAACCAACTACCTGCTGATTAGATTTGAGGCCTGCCCCACAGGAGAAAATGTATGCCTAGTATTGTAAACCTGGTCCAAAGTTCAGAGTTTGGGAGACTGAGGGCCCTAGGGGAACATACTACGGTTGTTTCATTAAACGGACTGGTCAAATTGCCTTGTAAACATTTGTTTATACCTAAGTGACTGTAAAGTGCTCAGCCCTAAATGGGACATTTACATCAAGCCTATTCCCCAAAGGCTTGGGGAACACCGTAGAATGTGGGTGAAAAGAATGTGAGAGCTGCAGGATAGGGGGGAGTGCTTCCCCTTCTGGACTGGACGTGGCTGGTGGACTCATGAGTTCACTGTAAGATCAAGCCATCACAGCCAGTTAACACTCCAGCAGACAGCACTAACTATGAAAGTGGAAGGCTTTCTGTTACGGAGAAACCTGGTGCTAGGGAAGTCCCCAAGAATCCACAAGGACAACACCGAATTAGACTACTAGCAACAGTGGAGAGGGTGCCTGAACTGGCCTGCCCCTGTAATCAGATTGGTGAATACCCTAACTGTCATCAGACAGCCTTCACCCAGTAACTGATGGAAGCAGATGCAGAGATCCACAGCCAGGCACTGGCTGAGCTCCTGGAGTTTAGTTGAAGAGAGGGAGGAGGAATTATAGGAGCAGGGGGGGTCAAGATCATGACAGGGAAAATCACAGAGACAGTTGACCAAGCTAGTGGGAGCTCACGGACTCTGGACTGACAGCTGGGGAGCCTGCATGGGACCACACTAGGCCCTCTGAATGCTGGTGACAGTTGTGTGGCTTGATCTGTTTGGGGAGCCGCAGGCAGTGGGACCAGGACTTATCCCAGGTGCATGAACTGGCTTTTTGGAACACATTCCCTATGGAGGGATACCTTGCTCAGCCTTGACACGGTGGGGGCGGGAGGGGACTTGGTCCTGCCTCAACTTAGTGTGCCAGACTTTGTTGATTCCCCAAGGGAGGCCTTCCCCTCTCTGAGGCGTGAAGAGGGGGCCGTGGGGGGGAAGGGGCAGGGGGATGGGAGAAGGTGGGAGGGCAGGAGAAGCAGAGGGAGAGGGAACTGGGGGATTGGCATGTAAAATCAAAAATAACTTTTTATAAATAAATAAATAAATAAAACTGAAAGAAAGAAAGGAAGGAAGGAAGGAAGGAAGAAAGAAAGAAAGAAAGAAAGAAAGAAAGAAAGAAAGAAAGAAAGGGAAAGGAGGAGGGGTATGTCGGAGGTGTATCAGGAGTAGAAGGGGAGGGCTGGGTTGGATATGATCATGTTGCAGTGTATACATGTGAAAATAAAAATGTTTTTTAAAAAATAGCTAATAACAAAACGATTACCTGAAGAAATAATAGTACCTAAAGAAGGTGCCACTAGCATCATATTATAGATCTAAGAAATTGAGGCTAAGGAGTTAAGCAACTCCCCCGAGTAAAGAGCTGGAATAGCATCCCTATTCTTACTTTATAAAGCTGCTCCCATGTTGGGGCAGGTGATATTGGTTCTGGGAATCTTCCCAAGAAAGCTAAAAAAAAAAAGAGAGGGTTTCTAGGGGACAGGGTTGAGAATGTTTACACCCTACCCTTGCCAACTGCCAGCTAGTCTGCTTAGCTCTGTGACACTGGCATTTGTGGGTCTGGATGAATTAAAAGTACCGTCTTAACCACCAGGTATGGTGGCAAATGCCTTTAATCCCAGCACTTGAGAGGCAGAGCAGCCTGCTCTACATAGTGAGTTCCAGGCCAGACAGGGCTACATGGTGAGGCCTGTCTTTTTTTTTTTTTCTTTAGGCTTTTACCATAGAAAATGCTGTGTTCCATCCTTGGTGAACTAACTGTTAGACTTCTCTTCCACCATCACATCTCAGTTTTCACACATCATTCACATGGTCTTCTGTCTGTCAAGCCATTCCCTGGCTACCCAAGACCCACAGTTCCTTCAACATTCTCCAGTGAGCCGACACGGCTAGGATGCCACAATGTAGATGAGTGCCTTCCTTCCCTTTCTTGCCTTCACAATCTGGCTTTTTCTACCTCCATCCCGGGGAGCCCATCTTTCAAGGAGTGCACCAGGTCCCTGTAGATCATAGAGGATACTTCCCAGAACTCAGTTGCTCTCTGAGTTCCAATTTTTTTCCCTTTGATAGGGGCCAGGATGAATGGGAACACTGTTATATTCTCTATTATAAAGACATATTTGTACTCCATATTGTAGAAAGGAATCAGCCCGTACATGTTATTACTTAGCTGAGGAGTACACACTGTTAATGGTTTGTTTGTTCTGCGCTATCTCCTCCCTCAGCTCAGCAAGGGTGATACCAGCAGAAACTAAAGTTTCGAGAGCCTGGGGGAAGACTACAGGGTTGATAACAAAAGAAACACAGATACAATTTTCGGCTCTGTGGCTGACCACCTAACAGAGGGACTTCAGAATGACTGATTGCCTGCCCCGTTCCCCACTCCCTTCCGCCCTGTATAATGGCGATAAGAGAGAAGACAGATTTTTCAGGTTAATCCATTGTCTTCTTAGACCACCAACTCTCTGAAGAAAAGTCAGTTTGAAAATTCAAAGAAAAAAGTTAGCAGAAGCTGGGTAGTGGTGGTGGTGGCAGCATCGTCCTTGTCGCATGCCCTTAATCCCAGCACGGGGAGGCAGAGGCAGGCGAATCTCTGTGAGTTTGAGGCCAGCCTGGGCTACAGAGCGAGATCCAGGACAGCCAGAGCTCCACAGAGAAACCCTGCCTTGAAAAACAAAACGAAACAAACAAACAAAGTTATCAGAGAAGACTCCGTAAAGGATATTTCCAGAGAGGTTAACTGAGGTAGGAAGCCTCATCCTCAATGTGAGTGATACCATGGTAGGAACATGAGCTGTGGTCTCAGACAGAACCCAGAGGCACTCGGGGGAGTGGGGATGGGCTGGGGTGGCGGTGCAGGGGACTCACTCAGTACCAGCATTCCCCTGACTTCTCTAGATTTGAGTAAGTAACCTCATACTCTAGTCACCACAGCTGAGAACCACTCTACTGCCATACTGTTCTCACCATGATGGACTGTACCAAACTATGAACTTCAATAAGCCCTTTCTCCCTTAACAAAAGAAAAAAAAAACCCTCCATAAAGGAAATGTTTCTTGATCTTTTCTGTGAGCCTATCATTGCCAGAACAGTCGTGGCCAAGCAATAGCAGCTCAGCTGATCTACAATGCAAGAATCCAAGGCCACAAGACAAGGAGAAACATAACAAAGGGTTGAAAACTCTCAGAAACACAGAGATTGAAAAAACTCTCATTTGAGAAAGAAAGCCAGTGGTAAAATACTTGCCTAGCATGTAGAAAGCCCCAGCACACGGCCTTGAGCGAGTTCACAAACACACACACACACACACACACACACACACTAAATTCAGCCAGGCCCTTGCTTATAATTCTAGCACTCAGAGAGGTCTGCGACAGGAGGATCGCTGGGAGTTCCAGGCCAACCTGAGTTCAGGTTCAACTAACCACTTCAGAAAACTAAGACATGTAAAGCTTAAGACATTTTTTTTTTTTTTTTGGTTTTTCGAGACAGGGTTTCTCTGTGTAGCTTTGCTTCCTGTCCTGGAACTCGCTCTGTAGACCAGGCTGGCCTCGAACTCACAGAGATTCACCCGCCTCTGTCTCCCGAGTGCTGGGATTAAAGGCTTGCGCCACTATACTCAGCTGGTTGTTTTCATAGAGGTTTCCAGGATAGCCAGGGCTAGAGAGACCCTGAATCAAAAAAAAAAAAAAATCCAGGTGGTGGTGGCACACGCCTTTAATCCCAGCACTCGGGAGGCAGAGCCAGGCGGATCTCTGTGAGTTCGAGGCCAGCCTGGGCTACCAAGTGAGTTCCAGGACAGGCACAAAGCTATACAGAAGAAAGCCTGTCTCGAAAAACCAAAGAGAGAGAGAGAGAGAGAGAGAGAGAAGAGAAGGGAAGGAAGGGAGAGAGTAGAAAGAAAATTTCAGGGCTGGAGGGATGGCTTAGTGATTAAGATCACTGGCTGCTCTTCCAGAAGACCCACATGGCAGCTACCACCGTCTCTAACTCTGGTTCCAGGAGACCTGATTTGCTCTTCTAGCCTCCAGGGACACCAGGCATGTACACAGTACACAGATATTCATGTAGGCAAAAACATCTATACACATAAAAGTAAATTAAAAAAGAAAACCACAACAAAAAATTAACCTTGTATTGATTAATTTCAACTTTCAGTAACTTTGCAGATTTTCCAAATAAAATCTGTTAGCATGATAGATCTATACATTTGAAGTATGCATAAATTCCCTTAAGATATGCCAACATATTTTTTTCAATGATCCCAATGAATTTTTCTATTCCAACAGCTCCATTTTGTCGCTGGGAATCCAACGTAGAACCTCGTTCACACTAGGGAAGTGCGGCCACTGTGCTGCATTCCCAGACCTTTTCTAACGTATTTTGAAAAGCAATTTTCACCAGGGATTTGTAAACGACCTTCCAATCACAGACCTTTGGATGACTATGATAGCTTTCCATCGATGCCAGTCTCCTCTTTGTAATAAACAGAACAATCTTGCTGCACCTCCTGCACCTCCTACATATGCATAGAGAGAGAAATTTCCCAACTGATATGTCCACATGCTATCACTAAAGGCTAGACAATGTATGGGTTCCAAATCTGTGCCCTTGGGTCTTTCAGCTTAGTCCAATAACAATCTAATCTACTGAAAATTTCATTGAACTGGGGAAGTCTATGTTCCAAAACTGTTGCCGATCCTCCTGAACATGAGGTGAGCTTTTGTGGTAGTTATTTGCCTCCCTCCCGTCAGCTCACAGATAATCATTTTTATTCTACTCAGAGATGTTGGAGCTACGAATTGCTCTCTCGAAACTCCATGCAGATTGCTTCTCATTAGATGCCGTTAATAACAAGGTTTTGTTGAGATATTGGAGGGAAGGAAAAAGAACTTCTGATTGACAGGTTCCCAACCCCTGCATGGCTCAAGCCTCTGCTGTCTTTCAGCTTTCCCAGGATCTCCATGCCATGGCCCCGCAGAGCTAGCAGTACCCGCCAGCTTTTTGTGCTCCGAGCCCGAGTTGCGTATTAGCTGGTGCAGACATCTGAGGTATGACTAAGAGAGAGTGCCTCCAGTGAGGCCTTGCAGCAGCCAGCCCGACAAGGTAGCCGCTTCCTGGACCTTAACAGAAGTCCTAGGAGAGCTGGAAGTGGCGGCAAATAACTGGACTCCCTTTCTGTTACCGCTTTGAGACTTTAGTAGAAGGCTCTGTATCCAAATGTTTAAATGGAATTGACATCATTTGAAATACTCAACACTGCTTTGGCTTTTTCCAGAATGTTAGCTGTTTTACACGATTACAAACAAATCTTGCAAATTTCTAATTTAAGCACGTCATCAAGGTTCAAATATGAGTCTCAGCCTGCTTTCGTATAGAACCCAGGACCAGCAGCCCAGGGATGGCACCACCCACAATGAGCTGGGCCCTCCCCCATCAAACACTAATTAAGAAAATGCTCTATAGGCTTGTCCGCAGCCTGATCTTATGGAGGCGATTTCTCAATTGAGGTTCCCTCCTTTCCAATGACTCTAGCTTCTATCAAGTTAACATAAAACCAGCCAGCACAACCACCATGTCTACCTGCAGCTTTTCCCCCCTTGTATCTTATCTACATCTTTAACTATCCTTATGCGGGATGGTCTGTGGTGGAATTCCAAAAGGGACAAGTCTAGGCAAATACTGGAGTTCTTTGTCAATAAGCAACGAATGGAGAGTCGGGCTAAGTTCAGGGAAAGGAGGAATCTCTGGAAGGGGCTGAGCAGCTCACAGAATTGAAAGGTTTCATCTGGAAAGGGTGGGAAACAGCCTTTCCAGAGAGCTAGAAAGAGGGGCCTACCTCTTGGAGGGCCCTTCTTCAGATCACATCCATGGAATCCACATTCCAGCAAGGGTGCGGCTTGCTGGGGTCAGGCACCCACCCCCTGGCTAGTGGACAGCTGGACGTCCTCTTACATTGAAACTGGCTGACCTAAAAGAAATATATCATGTATGAAGAACTGGATGGTGGCCAGCAATGAAAATAAACTTTCAGTGCAGTGAATTTTAGAAGAGGCCTTCAATTGTAAATGAGAATGCCTTTTCGTGGAAGATGTAGCTCAGTGATAGAGCACTTGCCTGCCATGTGCACGGCTTTGGGTTCAATGCCCAGCACTGGAAACAAAAATCTGCTAATGTTAGAAAGTTCAGAGTCCTTTTAAAACACTCTTCAGTTAAACGGGAAGAATAAAACTACAGTCATCTATGGTACAGAAAGTTGACTAAACTAAACAATTCATTGTATATTTCAAAATTGCTGAAAGAACAGATATCACAAAAAATGGTATCTGATGCCACAGATTTGTTAATTGGTTTGACTTAAATTTTCCACAATATAAATATTTTAAAACATCACATTATACCCAAAAATATATGTAGTTATCATTTGTCAATTAAAATAAAAAGGAAAATGAAGTTTTATATGGGAGTGGTGATGCAGGCCTGTAATCCCAGCAGCCCTCAGGAGGTTGAGACAGGAGAATCACAGACTCAAAGGCCAGCCTGGGCTATAGTGAGACCTTGTCTGAATAAATAAAAACATAGTGTTGGGGCTGGGCATGGTGGCACGTGACTATAATCCCACACTGGGAGGTGAGGCTGGAAGAGTGCCAAAAGTTTGAGGTTAGCCTGGTCTACATGAGTTCCAGAGTAGCCAGGGCTACATAGCAAGACCTGTCTCAAAAATAAAATAAAAAGAAAACAAAAACCCCAAGCCGTTTCTCAAGTGATACCTTCTTATCGCTGCTTACTGGATGGAACAAATCCAGGAGGAGTTTCATATTCATTATTTTTCGTTTGACAAATATTTATTTTCTACGCCCCAATGATTCTAAGTCTAAGCCCCAGTAATTCTAGACTAGGTCATTTCCTTTATTTGCTGTCACCAATGAACCAATGTGAAACTCTGTGTTGCTTAACATTAACAGCTAGCACAAAGGGATAAGCTGGCCTTTTAGAACCCACAGGGAAGCCCCACAAAAGTTAACTATTAATGCATGTATGCATAGAAAACAATTATTTTAACTAACAGCCTAGCAGTAAATGAAAGAGTCTAAGTTCAAACAAGCAGTGTATTTTCAATCGTAATCATTTTCCTTCAACTCTCTTGCATAATTACCTTAAACAGAATTTAAGATAATGACTTGCAATTCTGTCACACAAAGATAAATCTCCTCTTCTGTATTACTCCTCTGCCATTCCCTTCTATAGTTTTTCAAAAGGGCATGGCATTTTTTTTCCCTGCCTACAAAAGCACGATGTGTCCATTGGAGGAAATTTTAAAATAGGGCAATATAGGAAGGATGAAATAATTATCATCCTGGGCTACAAATGCAGTTCAGTGGTTGCCTAGTGTGTATGAGACTGAGTTCAATCCCCAGTACTGCTAAATAAATAAATAAAAAATAAAATAAAATAAAAAAAACCCTGAATGAGTGGATTAAAAACTAATCTCCATCTGTGAACAAAGAGACAGCGGCACTTGGTACATTAATATTTTTTATTTGTTCCTAAGGGTTTGGATGAAAACTGATTTGGGGGTGTTCTTTTTGTTTGTTTCAAGACAGGGTCTCACTATGCAGCTCTGGTGTCCTGGAACTCAATATGTAGACCAGGCTGGCCTCGAACTCACAGAGATCTGCCTGCCTCTGCCTCCCGAGTGCTGGGATTAAAGGTGTGCGCCACCACCACCCGGCGAAAACTTTTTTTTTTTTTTTTTTTTTTTTAAATTTCAGGGCTGAGGACCGAACCCAGGGCCTTGTGCTTGCTAGGTAAGCGCTCTACCACTGAGCTAAATCCCCAACCCCGAAAATTGTTTTTTAATAAATTCTTTTTAAAGTTTAAACAAATGTTACGTGTGTGGGTGTTTTGCCTACATGTATTCGTATGTGCAGCACAAGCATGCCTGGTGCCTTTGGAGACCAGGTTCCCAGGAGCTGGAGTCACAGTTGTGAGGCACACCATGTTGATGCTGGGAATCCAGCCTGCTTCCTCTGGAAGAGCAGCCCTAGTCCTTAACCACTGAACCAACGTTTCCACCCAATGAAAACAAGTTAGCTTGAATCAAAATAGGTACTCCTTAGTACTTTTCTTTTGTTTGCATAATCCGTAGACTTTTCGGCAAAGGGGTTTTGCTTGTTTGTTGTAGCCAGTGTTTTGCAGTGCTGGAGAGGGAACCTAGAGCCTTTCACATGCTAAGTAGTGGCTCCAGGCAGAGTTACAGTCCCAGGGGGAAAAAAAAACCAAACAAACAATAAGGAACAGAACAAAGGCGAGATCTCCCCAGGAGGTGGTGGCCTGTGCTTCCATTCCCAGCTTTTCCCAGGCCGAGGCAGGCCAGCCTGCTCTACAGAGCTAGTTCCAGGCCAGCCTGCTCTACAGAGCTAGTTCCAGGCCAGCCTGCTCTACAGCGCTAGTTCTAGGACAGCCAAGGCTACACAAAGAAAGCCTGTCTCAAACAACCAAAAACAGAAAAAAAAAAGTGAGATCTCAGTATTTCTTTTTCAGCCATGTGTCTCCAATTCCTACAGCATTATTTGGCACACAGTAGGGATTCCAAAATGATTTCTGAATAGCTAAGAATTATGCCCTCAGCCAGTGAGACAGTGTTGTTGGTAAACACACAATCACTCTGAAGCTACGTTCTGGTATTAGTGCTCTCTCACGAATTCAGTAAGTACTCCATTCTAACATACACATTGTCTTGATGTAAGACCGAATACGTTCAAATTGCAAGTCCTTACACTCAGGAGCTATTATTGCAACCTTAGCAAAAAACTTGTGCTCTCTCTGCCGCACCTTCTTCACCTGGGAAGTTCTCATCCAGGGCTAGGGGTGTAACAGAACAAAGTTCTCAGATTTAGGGTCCGGTGTAGAGGACAAACACAAGCCAACATTTGTCAGGTGGTGAGAACGTAAACAAACAAAACACTAAAGTGGTTAGAAAACAATTGCCCTTGGAGACACATTAGGGTATGTTGCCATTTTATAAAGGGTGATCAGGGACAGCTAAGGGTTCAAAACTCTCAGGAATGCCTTTCAATCTTCGAGCTCTGACTCAATGACTCAATGCAGTGATGAACTCAATTGAGGTGATCGGCCTTTTTAAAAACAGAAATAAAACCCCAGCGCACATCACAACATCAAAGGGTAGCACTTGTTTCGTGTCACTTGTTTCAGTCTATATACACGGTACATGTGTACCAGTCTACAAAATGTACGGTCAGTCAAGCCTGAAGAAAATGGGGTGAATGCTATGGCAACTCTGAGTACTAGGAGTGGTACCTAAACACATGCATGCACTCATGCGCAAATAAGCAAGCAGAGGCCAGAGGAGCGCCTTGCTGTCCTTCTCTATGGCTTTTCAGTTTAGTTTTTGAGACAGGAACTCTCATTGAACCCGAAGCTTGCTGGATCAGATAGGCTGGCCGTGCTGGCTGGCTGGCTAGCTAGCTCCCAGGATTTATCTGTCTCTGTACTCCCCCCACACACACTTTGGGGTGACAGGGCAAGTGAAGTCATGTCCTGCTGAGTGCTGGAGACCCAAACTCAAGGTCCTCTTCTTGCACAGCAAGTATTCTTATCTACTGGGCCATCTTCAACGACCCTTAAACAGGACCTGAGTTAGGATAATCCACGTCTCATGCATCAAACTATTTGTGCTTTAGTTCCCAGTAGGACTTAACCATGCACAGGAGAAGCAAGAAGATAATCACAGAAAAAAGTGCCAAAGAAGACCGAGACCACAGCTAAGAGTTTGGGGAGACAGGTAAAACAGAACTGAACAGTCAAGCAATTCAAAAGAGAATTTTATACCTGATGGTAAAAACGAATTATTCAACAACAACAACAACAACAACAACAACAACAAAAAAGTTAAATCAGGAAGTGGCAATGCACACTTGTAATGGCAGCATTTGAGAGGCAGAAGCAATAATTCGGGCGTTCAGGGCCAGTCTTGACTACAAACTACGTTGGTGGACAACCTGTCTTACAGAGAGTCCATCTCAAAAAAGAAAAAAAACAAACTCCGAAGTTAATGAAACATGGTGTACATGATACTTTCAGATTAGGTGTACGATAGCATGTGAATAATCTCAAAATTCCAAAAATATCTGTTCCACGCTTCCTTCTCATGTCTTGAAGGTAAGATAAACAGTATAAGGAATTTAGTTAGCTGGGAATCTCAGGTATAGAACACTTGCCTGCCATGTGCAAGGCCCTGGGTCAGCTCTCCAGCACTCTCTTGTGTGTGTGTGTGTGTGTGTGTGTGTGTGTGTGTGTGTGTGTGTGTGTATGCACATTTTAAACTAAATTCATATTGTCTGGGAAGATTTTGTTGTGAGTTTTGAGACAAGTTTCCTAGGCATTCCAGGCTGTCTTTTAAATAATGATCCTTCTACCTCCAGCTTCCATGTGCTGGGATTTATAGGCACGTACCACCAAGTCAGGCTCTTTCAGTCCTTTAAACGTTTGTTTTGGAAATCATAACTACCTATCAGAATGAGCAAACTATATTAAAGAGAGACAGGAAAATCACCTCCCAAGCCTTCTCTTTCTGAGTACATGAAGTTCCCATTGAAGCAGAGCTGTAGGACAGAATTATTTTAGAACGAGGTGAACAAACTACAGTCCTTTAACTAAATCTCACCCACCACCGACTTTTGTATGGCCCCAAAACGGAAAATGATTTTTTCCATTTCCAAGCGTTTGAGAAAAAAAAAGAGAATATTTTTGTGACCTGTGAAAAGTACACCAAGTTCAAATTTCAGTGCCTATAGTTTTACTGGAAGACAGCCAGGTTTATCCATATTTTCTATGGCTATTGTGTTACAACACGGAAGAATGCCTGGCCCCCTTTAAAGAAAATGTTTGACCACCAGTGTTCTAGAACACAGAGGACACATGCTACAACACCCTTCTAACCCACCCCCTCTCCAGCCACCCCCTCAGCGTTAGTCACCAACAAGATTCTTGGAGCTGACATGGAGGGAGGGCGTTATAATAATGAATTGTACCACATGGGAAAACAGAGACCCAAGGCAGTAAATTTCTATATAAGGGAATATGACTGTTTCTGCCACATACTAGAGTAACGTCTGAGTTTGTTTCCCGATCAGAAAAGAGGGCATCACCGCGGCATCCGCATGGGTGCGTTTAAGCATGAAGGCACTTGGAAAGCTATCAAGGGAACAAATGTTCCGGGGGTGTTTTTGCAAGGAGAGCCTCTGAGTCTAGATGTAGACTGCGGTTCCCTTTCAGCGTAGGCGCCTGGGCCCCTCTGCTCTGGCCCTCATTTTCTCCTCTGCAGCTCCCGTTGGATCATGTGGCTCTCTTTCTCTGCAATGCCTCCTCCCCTCCCCCCGCCGTCCCACACTCTTCGGGCTGTAAAGCTTCACAGCATAGCAGAACTCAGGTATGCAGGCCTAGATTAGCCCAGCCCAGCTCCCTCCAGTTCAGCAAGCCAGCAGCCGGGTCAAGATGGGACCCCTTCAGGTGACAAGAATGACTCAGCAGGGGCCTAGGCAGGAACTGAAATAGGAAAGCCCGGGCAGGGACAAAATCCCCTGCAGCACGAAGCCAACAAACCAGTATGTTAAGGACGCAAATGCGCGAACAAACAAAAAGTAATTTAAGTCAGCTTTAGGCCCTGGGTGAACTGGAGGCCTGTGCCATCGCAGGCTTTATATTTAGCTTAAAAGGCCGGCCCCGCTGAAGGCAGAAAAACGCCCAGAGTCTCTCCTAAAGGTCCCTTTCGTTAATGACAAACGTCGCCGTGGCTCGACCGGGACCCTTGAAATGGTTAGAGGAGAGCCTTTGAGGGGTGCACAAAACTGCATGTCCGTGATTATCTGGGAGACTTTGAGGGCACTGTAATCTCTCGAGAATAGGAAACCATTTTCCTCGCTAGCTCTGAGATTTTGCTTGGCTAAGGCGGCTGCAGCTTCCCTGCCCCCCTCGCACCCCCGCCGCTGCTGCTGCTGCTTCTAGCAACCACGCCCCGCGGGCCCCAGGGCTTCTTGGCCCTGAGGCTCGCAGCCCCCGCGCAGCCTGCACACCGCGCTCCCATCCGCCCCACCCCCGCGCGGCCCCATCCGCCCCCGCGGGCAGCCTTGGGAGCGCCGAGCGAGCGACGCCTGGCGCCTGCGCCTCACTAACTTCCTGCCGCGGAACGTCCCACCCCCTCGTGAGAAGCCCGCCTCCGAAGACGTGTAAAGCCCGCCCTCCGCACTCGATTGGTCAAGGTAGCGGAGCCGTTGGCTCCCAGGCCCGCCTCTCCACCGCCTCTCCGGTTTCCCAGGGCGGATGCGCCTGCGCACAGCTGCCTGGGCGGGCTGAAAGGCGCGGGTTGAAAAGTCTCGTTCCAAGTTTGGAGAGAGCGCAGAGCGTCTCAGACCTCGGTACCCGCAAGCGGGGAGGAGGCAGGAGAGAAGGACGCGGCGTCTGGGGGGAGCACCCAGGCAGCCAGACCAAGCTCAGGCTCTCCGAGCTAGGAGTGCGTGACGTGCTTGGGAAAGGCAGGAGCGCCTGCGTTCGGGCTGCTCTTGGCTAAGCGAGGAGAAGTCCGAGGCGGCAAAGGGGGGCGAACGACCCGACGCAAGATGGCGAGTAAAGAGAGTAAGGAGGCCCTGCGGGGCGGCGCGCGCCGGGGCGGCGGGGGGCGGGGGGCGGCGGGCGGCGGCGGGGGGCGGCGGGCGGCGGCGGGCACGCGAGGCCGCGGCACGCGCCGGCGAAAGGCGCGAATTGGCGTGAGGAGCAGGGGGCGGGGCTGGACGCGAGGCTGGGCGCGCGCCTGGAGGGGGCCTGCGCGGGACGGGGCCTGCTCGAAGAGGGCTGCGAGCACTTCCGGAGCCGGGCGCGGGGCCGAGGGGTAGGCCCCCTCCCCCACCCCACCCCCCCTCCGCGGCCTAGCTCCCCCCCCCCCCCCCCCGCGCCCTTGGCTCGGGGGCGCAGGCGGTCGCCGCGGTGAAGCAAGCGCCGCGGATTCTTCCGTGCGCATGTTCGCTGCCCGTCCGTCTCGGGGTCGCGGCCCTTGTCCGTGTTGGGGGAGGGGGTGGGGAGGTGCTGGCGCCCGCCGGACTATGGCTGCCGATGCTGGCGTGGTGGGAGCTGGGGCCTCCTCTGAAGCGGGGATGGAGGAAGCAGGCCTGTGGGGTTCGGCTCCACGTGGATTTGTCTATTCAAGTGGGTTGTGGCGCCCCTTTACAATGCGGGTCATCTTAGAACAGGTGGGAACAGCTATAAAAGGCTGAAAATCTCGATGTTAGTGCAGTTAATGACCCAATTCGTTAAACGCAGGAAATACTAATCTCGAAGCGGGGGTGGGGGGGTGTGTGTGGGGGGGTGGGGGGGAAGGCTTCCTGGTGTTAATATTCTCTTCACTTTCTGGAAGAGCAGTTCGTGCGCACATAATAGATAAGGTGTGGCCATTTCGAGGTGACCTCCAGTATCCGTATCCATAGTTTGACTTCGATCCTTCTCAGCCACTTAATTGCGGGCTTTCTCCAAATTTCAGTGTTTGAAGATACTGTGGAGGAGCGTGTCATCAACGAAGAATATAAAATCTGGAAGAAGAATACACCGTTTCTGTATGACCTGGTTATGACCCATGCTCTTCAGTGGCCCAGTCTTACCGTTCAGTGGCTTCCTGAAGTGACTAAGTAAGGGTTTCTGGCAACTTTTATTTTGCGTAGATTTAAGTGCCGTTTAGAATTTTCTAGATATTTTTTTGTGTGTGTGTGTGTTTTACACACAGAACATAAATGTGTAATTGGTTAGTTCGTGGGTGAGGTGGTAAGTGGTTTTTATGTTCAAAACTTAAGATTTCTGAGATGATTTCTGGCGTAGAAGTGTGGTATTGAGGGGAGAGAAGAATCTATTATGAGACTAATGATGTTTATAGGAAGTGCTGAGTATTATGGCATTCCATGGGCTGTATTAGGATAGCATCCCTGGACTTCAGACCAATATATTATTTTCATACTTGATAGGAAAGATTACATACATAACAAAAACTATTGTGACTTGATGGATTTTTGTTAACTGAAACATTTATATGATGCTTAAAGTAAATATATATTAAGTTACTAGCAAAAGAGAATCGGAATTTGACAATAGTTGACCAAAGAAAAGGTGTCATTTTTTTTCAGTATGGAATTTAGGTTGAGATTCTTGTTAAGTCCTTGTCTGGAATATTTGTAAAATTTCTCTGGCATAATTGATGATATTTACTGAGCACTTAGATTAGGACAGAACTTCGACAGAGGTATATTTTAGCATTCTAGATTTACCAATGAGGAAAAAGGGCTGACAAGTACTATACTCAGGCGCACACTACTGGTGATTGCCTGGCTTTACAAACCAGGGCTCAACCAACCAAAACCGGTTGGCTCCAGAATCAAGGCACCGCCTGCATTAGACTACCTTTCTTACGTAGGCATGCACCTTTTCCAATAGGAATATGGCCACATACCTTAAAAGTATATTGAATTTTTGTGTTGTGAGTCTATAATTAAGATTAAAAAAACTAATATACAAGGAAGATTTTGTGACCAGTTGCAAAAGGAAGCCATTTTTAAGTAAAGTTACTTGTAATGGCTAGATTCCATACATGAACATCGACTTAACAGATGGGGACTTACAATCAGAAAAATCTGTGATATTTTTTTTATTTGCAAGGTTTTTTATTTAATACTAAAAGTTCATTTAAAAAATCTAAATGTACAGATGTGAGAAGAGTCTTGAATGGCTAAATAATGGGGGCATATAAGCATTTTTTTAGCACTGTGGGTGAGCCAAACCCAGGGCCTTAGCATGTAGGCATGTGCTCTATGGCTGAGCTGTTTTTGAGCAGATTCTAAAATAGACTGAAGACTGGCAAGCTGGCTCAGCATGGTAGAAGGTATTTGCCTCCAAGCCTGAGGACCACATTCAGTCTCCAGAACCCACTCTTGGAAGTTGTGCTCTGATTTCCACATGCACACTGTTGCATACACAATAAATAAAAAGATTGAGCTGGGTGTGGTGGCACATGGTCGTAATTCCAAGTTATAGGCCTGCCTGAGGTACATTGTAAGACTCTTGTTTCAAAAAAAAAAAAAAAAAAAAACAAAGGGCCAGAGAGATGGCTCTGTGGTTGTTCTTAAAGAATACCTGGATTTGATTCCCAGCACCCACCTGGTGTCTCATAACCTTCTGTAATTCAGGTTCCAGGGGATCTGATGCCCTTTTCTGACTTAAGCAGGCCTGAGTCATGCATGTGATGACCAGACATAAATGCAGTCAAAACATCCATATGCTTAAAATAAAATAAATCTTGAAACAGTAAAAGAAAAACAAAAAACAAGCCATGAGCCTATACACAAAAGTATTCAGGTTCTTTGGAATTTCGTTGCATTTGTCTTTTTTTGGTTTCCTGTTATTCAGGACTTAAAATTTTTAACAGTTTATGGTTCTTTTTAAACCTTTTAAACTTAACCACAGTATACTAGAAAAGAATGGGGACTTAAAGGTCACAGACCTGGGTTTGAATCTTGCCTCTGCTTACTCCCTTTGTGTGCTAAGGCAGGTTGTTTAGGCTCAGTCTCCCTTAGTTGTCTCATCTACAGATAATGAAGATGTTAGTAGTACCAACCTACTACATACATTTGGGGGAATTAAATATGGTCTTGTATGTTAAGTATCTTGTGTAGAGTAAAAACATAGTTAAGTGATGACTGATGTTAATTCTTCTACCTCATCCTGTTTTTAACTTTAAAGACAGGATCTCACTATGTAGCCCTGGTTGGCCTAGACTCACTGTGTAGATAGACTAGCCTAGAACTGTTATACTTCTGCCTCTGTTTCCAGAGTGCTGGAATTAAAAGTGCGCATCACTACGCTTGGCTTGTTCAGATATATTTTTTTTTCCTGAGACAAGGTTTCTCTGTGTAACTGCCTTGGCTGTTCTGGAACTCACTCTGTAGACCAGGCTGGCCTCAAACTCACAGAGATCCACCTGCCTCTGCCTCCCTAGTGCTGGAATTAAAGGCTGGTGTCAATACAGTCTGGCTGTTCAGAAATAATTTTAAGGATTGAAATACCTCTTTATTTGGACTATAATGAAAGCTTTTTTTCTTTAGACATGGTCTCACTATGTAGCTCTGACTGGCCTAAAACTTAGAGATCTGGCCGGGCGGTGGTGGCGCACGCCTTTAATCCCAGCACTCGGGAGGCAGAGCCAGGCGGATCTCTGTGAGTTCGAGGCCAGCCTGGTCTCCAAAGCGAGTTCCAGGAAAGGCGCAAAGCTACACAGAGAAACCCTGTCTCGAAAAACCAAAAAAAAAAAAAAAAACTTAGAGATCTGCCTGTCTCTGTCTCCAGAGTGCTGGGATTAAAGGTTTGTACCATCATACCCAGTAAAAACTATTTTTAATGTTACCTATGATGTGTTTTACATAAAGTTTTTAAAAATAATAAGGCTGAATATCCCTTATGAAGTATTTGGGACCAGAATCTGCATTTGGAAGAGTTTTATTTACATACACTTAATGAGCTTTCTCTGGAATGGGACCCTAATCTATATATAGCCTAAAAATAATTTTGCAGTGTATTTTTTTAAATCTCTTTATTATTTTTTCTTTTTTAAGATTTAATATGTATACAATTTTCTGTCTGCATGTATACCTACAGGCCAGAAGAGGGTGCCAGATCTCATTACAGATAGTTGTGAGCCACCATGTGGTTGCTGGGAATTGAACTCAGGACCTCTGGAAGAGCAGCCAGTGCTCTTAACTGATGACTCCAGCTCAGTAGGTTGTGTTTTTAATGATGGAGATAAAAGGATTTTTAGTAAAAAGGAAATAATCCCTGTGTAATCAAGTTGTGTGAAACTGGAATGTTTGAATTTGATTCAAGAGAAATTTTTAAGATTTCCCCCAGTTCAGCTTCTTCTTAGAAAGGTCTTTCTTAAAAAGGTCCTATGATAAACTAAACTGTTTATCTACCTGCTTTTATTGTATTTACTGGTCTTCATTTTCTTTCTTAACCCCACTAAAATAGTCACTTTTTGTTATTTTCTTCTCCATAACAAGTCCCTTATGAGATCTATTTAAGATTACTTTTGTTTTTAAGTCACATCCCTGTAAAGGTTTTAATTTGTCCCAAGTCCTCCTAAAGTCCTCCTAAAGTCCTCCATAATTTTAGGGCCTCCTCCACCCAGCACTAGAGATTGAACCCAGGGTTTCATGCATGGGAGTTGAGTGCTGTACCTCCAACTATATCCCCAACACTTTGTTTTGAGCCGGGTTCTCTTGCTTAGTTTGTGCACACTGGCCTTGAACTCATTGCATGGTCCTGTAGGCCTTAGCTTGTGATCTTGCTGCCTGAGCAGCATGAATAGTTGAGATTATAGATGTAGGCCACCCAGCTAGAGCCTAAATTATCTAAGTTATTTTTGCTGAGTAAAATATATGTACATGCCTGTCCCTGCCCCAAGCCATATCGTATTTTTGGCTTAACTGTACATGCATCAACTAATACTTACCCCCTAAAAGTTACTATTGCTTAGCTGTGGCTACCTATTCTCTTCAGGAGTTGTGTATGTTTTTTTGCCATAAGCCAAACTTTAACTTGACAGAACTCAATTTTTTAAGTTATTACTAAATAACCTCTAAACCTGTTTTGTTACTAAAAGTCACTGATACCTTTTGTGGGACCATGGAACACAGTTGAAAATTTTGTACTATATATATAAAAGACAAGTGGGAAAGCATTATTGATATGTAGCAATTCAAAAATCACTGTTTGGATCAAGGTGCCAAGAGGCACTGGAAAATTTTTCAGCTTCAAGGTGAGTTTCCATAGGACAAAATAACAAAAACAGTTACATTGAAAATATCCATTGCATAGGCATCATAAACACAAATAAATGATTTTATATGTATCATACCATTTGTACTTAACCTATTTTTTAGGTGATAATGAGACCAGAGGGAGGTTGTGCTTTAAATAGTTAGTTGCATATAGCTAGTTTTAGTTTGAACCAGGATATAAACTCATTTTTCCTGATTTAACACTTAAATCGTTCCATTCTACCTCATTGCCTCATACTGGAAAAACAGAAACATCTAGCATATTAAAATGTGTCTAGGGGGCTGAAGGTATAATTTTAGTAGGAAGTTGGAGTATATGTGTATAGGATTAGTGATGGACTACTATGTAGATGTTGGTGTGTTTGGTGAGTCGATCTACTGTCCTCAAGAGTGCTGCTCTAGGAAAGGTAGCATTCATGATGATAATTGAGGCCAAGGAAGAGAACTTTTTAGGGGGAAGAAAAACCAAACCCTCTTCATATAGAATGTTTTCATATATTTGAAAGTATGGGGATAATAAAGTTGGTAACTAGATGGGAAGCAGGTTTGTAGTTGGTACACAGTATATATTTGCAAGAGAAATTTTAATGTGTTTTGAAGGAAATAGACTGAATTTGTTAGTAATTGAAAAATTCATATGGGGTTGGTGTGACCTTTTTTTCTCCTAAACAGACCAGAAGGAAAGGATTATGCCCTTCATTGGCTAGTGCTGGGCACTCATACATCTGATGAGCAGAATCATCTGGTGGTTGCTCGAGTCCATATTCCTAATGATGATGCGCAGTTTGATGCTTCCCATTGTGAGAGTGACAAGGGAGGTGGGTATACTACATATTCCAGTATTGATGTCAAAGGAAATATTCCTCCTTGTTCAAAGCTTGTATATTCAAATTTTATGCTTTTGGCTTAGCAATGTAACTTTAAAGAACTATTGACCACCCAGCATCTGTGTGAGGTTTTTCACAATAACATTGACAGGATTAAAATTTTAGGATTATAGGATCATTGGTTAAGCACATTATGGTATGTTTAAAGTACTACTCAGCAATTAGGAATGATAAAGCCATATTCACCAGTACAGAAAGTAAGTTTTTTTGTGAATAATCACATCTTAACAATGAAAGCCTAGTTTTAAATTTTTTGTTTTTGTTTTTTGTTTTTTTTTTTTCAAGACAGGGTTTCTCTGTGTAGCTTTGGAGCCTGTCCTGGAACTTGCTCTGTAGACCAGGCTGGCCTCGAACTCACTGAGATCCCCCTGCCTCTGCACCCCCCATCCCCAGCTTAAAAAAATTTTATATCCAAGGTAGAAGTTTATTAACTTATGAGGTAGATATCAATATAATGCAAATGAGCTTTGAGAATAAATTTTTATATGGCACATAGCCTATATTTTGGAGATTTTCTTTTTCTCCTTAGTTCGTGTTCTATTCTGTCAGGGTAAAATCTGTTGGGTGATTGAGTTAAATGACTTGTGAGTTTTAATCCTGAGTGTATGTTTTATGTCCCCTCACTTTAGAATTTGGTGGCTTTGGTTCCGTAACAGGAAAAATTGAATGTGAAATTAAAATTAATCATGAAGGAGAAGTAAACCGTGCTCGTTACATGCCACAGAATCCTCACATCATTGCCACCAAAACACCATCCTCTGATGTGTTGGTTTTTGACTATACAAAACATCCTGCTAAACCAGGTATGTAATAATAAAGCCAGGCCATTACTTCAATGAACATCTTTTTGATTTGAGAAGATAATCTTTGAAACATCATTTAAAATACTGTGCTGTGGAGGCTGAATAGATGGCTTAGCAGCAGTTAAGACCTCTAGCTGCTCTTCTAGAGCATCTGGGGTTGAATCCCATCACCCACATGGCAGCTCACAGTCCTCTGTAACACTAGTTCTAGGAAATCCAACACATTTTGGCCTCTGGGCACCACGTATGTATGTGGTACACATACATACATGTAGACCAAATACCTATACACAAAATAAGCTAAAAAAAAACCCAGTAGTGTACTGTGTAATATAGTTAAAGGTTTACAAATTGGAGAATCCCATAACCACCTTCAAGTTGGGTAATTCACCAGAGGAACCCAATTGCAGGTTACTTGCAGGTGTGGTTTATTATAGCAAAGGATCCAGAGCAAAAGCAGAAGAAAAAAGACATCAGTCAGGTAGATAAGCAGTAGACAAGTCTCCAGAGGGAACATGCACAGGCTTCTGAGTACTTCCTTCCTTGGGTCAAACAGGACACGTCTTTTCTATAGCAGAAAACCACAGGAATATGTGCCTAAGTGACTGTACAGAGAAGCCTGTTTGAGTCCCAGGGTCTGGAGTTTCTAATGGAAATCTGGTCACACACTCCATGTACATTCATGGTAATGAAAACCAATAGCTTCAACAGTGAAGTTAGATGAATCCTTGGTAAACAGTCCTACAACAAGTTGCTACAGCATGCCTTCACTGCTCTGAGCATGTCACATTCTGAGAGGTTGGCCAAGGGTCATTCATGATTTCAGGCTACCCCAGGGATATGCAAGGGCTAAGTTAATGGCTAATGGCCAGACCTGCTGCTATATTAGATACAGTTCTAAAAATTGCCTTGGGGTGACATGATAGGGTTGCAAATATACAAATTTATGTGATAGCTGTATTTTTCAACATTTCTGTATTGGTGATAATATTAAGTTTTCCCAAACCAGTCAGAATAGTTGTGGGCTAGATGTAGCCATTGTTCTTGTAGAATTGCTGTTATGGCTTACTCAGTGAAGGAGTCTGAAACTTGGCTCTTACCAAGTTGGATAAACGGATAACTTAGTGGTTAATGTGTTTCTTTTTTCTCTTAGATCCAAGTGGAGAATGTAATCCTGATCTTAGATTAAGAGGTCATCAAAAGGAAGGCTATGGTCTTTCCTGGAATTCTAATTTGAGTGGACATCTCCTGAGCGCATCTGATGACCATGTAAGAACCGTGTTTTTTCTTTTCTTTTCTTTTTTTTTTTTGTTTTTTTTTTTTCTTTTTTGTTTTTTTGTTTTCCGAGACAGGGTTTCTCTGTGTAGTTTTGGTGCCTGTCCGGGATCTCGCTTTGGAGACCAGGCTGGCCTGGAACTCACAGAGATCCGCCAGCCTCTGCCTCCCGAGTGTGTTGGGATTAAAGGTGTGTTTTTTCTTTTTTTCTTTTTTAAAAGGTTTATTTATTATGTATACAGTGTTCTGCCTGCAGGCCAGAAGGGGGCACCAGATATCATTACAGATGATTGTGAGCCACCATGTGGTTTCTGGGAATTGAACTCAAGACCTCTGGGAGAGCAGCCAGTGCCCTTAACCACTGAGCCATTTCTCCAGCGGCCCCCCCCCCCGTGTTTTTTCTTAATCTACTGTATGTTATATTAAGAGTGAAAGTGTCATAGATAGATCTAAGCTAAAAAATCTCTGTAGAGATGGAAAATTTTCTAAGATAATGCCATAGATTGTTGTGTTAACATTTTTTTTCCTAAGTGTTTTTTTTTTAAAGATTTATTTATTTATTATGTATACAGCATGTATGCCTGCAGGCCAGAAGAGGGCACCAGATCTCATTACAGATGGTCGTGAGCCACCATGTGGTTGCTGGGAACTGAACTCAGGACCTCTGGAAGAGCAGTCAGTGCTCTTAACCTCTGAGCCATCTCTCCAGCCCCCATTTTCCTAAGTTTTAAGACAATGACTGCAGACTACGCTATTAGAGAGTTAGGATATCACAAAGGTCTTTTGAAGATTGGAGGGTTACCATTGTTTAAAAGAAGACTGGCAGATTAATTTTTTCATTTATTATTTAAGTGTAAAACTCAACAGGTTTTACTTTGTTCAAAAGTTCTATGTCCATTGCTACTAATTTTAGACTATTTTCATTAGGAGTCCCCAAATGAAATTCCATAGATGTTAAGCAGTTACTCTTTGCTTTTCTTCTGCTAACAACAGCTGTAGCTAACCCACTGAGGCCTATGGCCTAAACCATGGGCTTTGATAAGTTTACAGTACAATATTTCCCTTCCATTGGGCCTCTCACGTACATATAAAGTGATCAGTTACTTCTCTAACAGTCTTGCCACTGTTGCACCAGTGTGTACATCTTGCCTTGGGATACGGAATTCAGAGTTGCATAAGATTGTTAATGACTTCTACCCTTCTGGCACCAGGAGGGCTAGTGAGAAAGTACTGAAATCTTCTGGCTCAGTTCCAGCTAGATTTCTCTGTCCTATAACCTTAGGATATGTTGTCTTTAACAGTAGGTTCTTACTATTTAGTTCTGGTTGACAATAAACCACAGTAGTAATTGTCTGTTTGGTTAGGGAGATAAATATGTCCCTGAATAAGATGTTAACTTTTAAATCTGGCATTTTCATAGCTTTAGTTCTTTTTTTTCTTCTCCCTTAGACTGTCTGCCTGTGGGATATAAATGCAGGACCAAAGGAAGGCAAAATTGTGGATGCTAAAGCAATCTTTACTGGCCACTCAGCTGTTGTAGAGGATGTGGCCTGGCATCTTCTGCATGAGTCCTTGTTTGGATCTGTTGCTGATGATCAGAAACTTATGATGTAAGATGGAAGGTTCAGTGGAACCTTTATGGGTGATCTGGATGACCATCAGTGATTGGTAGACTGATTGAATCCTATTGAAATTTATGTTGTGGTCTAAAAATCAGAAATAGCTTGACTGGTGATAAAGTCTAAATTTGAGATCCAGAGTAACTGATTAGAGAGACCAGGGAGGAAGAGAATGTTTCTATCAGGGTGTGGCCATAAAGCTGCATTAAAATCATTGAATACCTCATGTTTCATAAGTAACTGCTGTAGTACTGAGAAAAGGAGAACAATATACTGAAATTTAACAAGGATAAATATAGGTAAAAATTATTACATTATTCTGTGGTCTATTTTGTATATACCTAAAATAGTAGGTAATTAAGATTAGAAATCCAATAAAAAGGACCTAGAAATAATACCCCCAGTTGTTATCTGGAGGTTTAAAATGTGTCATTTAGTAGTCAGAAACCTAAATTGCCAGCTGTGTGTGGTTTATGTATTTGTGAATGGGTAAGCACATCATAGCTTGTGCAGAAAGGAATAGCCTCTCCTGAGCCAAGTGTTTGGGAGTGGTAGGTGCTGTATGCCTTGTCTTGTCCTTTTGTTTTTCAGATGGGACACCAGATCCAATACTACTTCTAAGCCAAGCCATTTGGTGGATGCACACACTGCTGAGGTCAACTGCCTCTCATTCAATCCCTACAGCGAGTTCATTCTAGCAACTGGCTCTGCAGATAAGGTTTCATTTTTTTTTTAATTTTCCCCTTAGTGTTTACTAAGCCCTGTTGTTTTGTACTTTAATAGGCATTTTAAAGGTCATACATAAAGTATAGAAATCATTTTCATTTGGTTTCTTCTCTATAGACTGTAGCTTTATGGGACCTGCGCAATCTTAAACTGAAACTCCATACCTTTGAATCGCATAAGGATGAAATCTTTCAGGTATATGACAGTTTTTGGATGTCCTTAAAATTTTTATTTATAAATGTGTGCATTTGTATGGGCATATGCATGTGGAGGGAGGTCAAAGAGATTCAGTTTTCTCCTTTACTATGGGATCTGGTGGCTGAACTCAAATTTTCTGGGGTTTTTTTTTGTTTTTTTTTTTTTTTGTAAGCACTTTATTCATTCAGCTGTCTTGCCAGCCCAGTTTTCTGATGTTTTTATGTCATGTTTTAGTGACTTTATGAAAGGGGGGAATATTTTTAGTTTTTTTTCTGAGATAGGGTTTCTCTGTGTAACAGCCCTGGCTGTCCTGGATCTCGCTCTGTAGTCCAGGCTGGCCTCAAACTCACAGAGATCTGCCTGCCTCTGCCTTCCAAGTGCTGGGATTAAAGGTGTACACCACCACCACCTGGCAAGTTTTTTCTTTTATTTGGTGGTGGGGTATTGGACATTAATTTCTTTTCAAAGTTCTTCTTGGTTCTACTATGTAAAACTATCAGGGTGATGGATTTTTGTTGCTGCCATTGTTTTTGAGAAGCCCCCAGTCCAGAAGTAGAAACATTCTTCCAAAACAATCATGTTTTTCAAAGATTCTTCAGTTAAGAGTGCAACTGTGGTGGATCCACTAGTAAAAAGGTGTTATACATGGTTTTAGAATAGAGACTATAGGTTAGGATAGACTGAATAGTTTTAAAAGTTTCATGGATGGTTATGAGTCTAAAAAGGTTTTCTGGGGTCTACCTGAGTTCTTCAGTACTAAAGAATTTGACTTTGCTGGGTGGAGGATGGGGCAGTGGCTGGGCCCTTCAAGAGATACTTAAGGACTTGGTAGAACAAGCACAAAGCACTGGGTTCAGTACCATCAAGGTGGTTGGTTGGTTAGGGGTTATTTGAAAGCTTAGATAGTGAGATCTCTGGGCTGAGAAATGGACAGAGTGTCAGGTGGGGAAATATGGTTTAGAATGATAGCTACAAATCAAGGAACAGAGAACTCTTTAAATAATTTTTCACAATAATCTATTGCTAGGTCCACTGGTCTCCACATAATGAAACTATTCTGGCTTCAAGTGGTACTGATCGCCGCCTGAATGTGTGGGATTTAAGGTAATTTAAGATGTGGTGATGAAGAACTATACTGATGTGATAATCTGACAGGTTATGTAATAGAGCTCATAAACCAGGAAAGCAGTTTGCTAATCTAACTTCAGTAAACTTTTAACTGTCTGAGAGTTTTTGTTCTGTAATATAAAAGTAAATCAGCAAATAAGAAATTGCTCATGCTGGACGTGGGGGTGGCACGCCTTTAATCCCAGCACTCGAGGCAGAGGCAGGTGGATCTCACTCAGTGAGTTTGAGGCCAGCCTGGTCTACAGAGTTCCAGGACAGACAGCCAGAGCTGCTACACAGAGAAACCCTGTGTTGAAAAAGCCAAAAAACTCAGAAATTGCTCATGAGTTTTGTATGAGTATTTTGCCTGTGTGTGTGTGTGTGTGTGTATGTGTATGTATGTGCAGCACATGCATGCCAGGTGCCCATAGATGGTAGAAAACAGCATCTGGTCTGCTGGAACCGGAATTATGGATAGTTGTAAACCACCATTATGTAGGTACTGGGAAGTAAACTCCTGTTCTGCTTGAGCAGCAAGTGCTCTTAACTACTGACCCTACTCTCCAGCCTTGTTTTGTTGTTGCTCAAGTATGAAACTCATTTTGCTAATTAAAACACCTTTTTGCTACACATGACTATGGGTGATGTAGGTCAGTGATACAGCTAGCATATGCAAGGGAGTTCAGTCTCTAGCACCACAAGCATTAAAATATTGGCTTTATGTCTCATTGGAATCACATAGCATATAAGCAGAACTATTGGATTTGGTTGGGTTTTTTTTTTGTTTTATGTGGGTGTGTGGGGGCTTCTGTAGCTCAGATTGACATCAAATTCCTGATATTCCTGCCTTCTTCAAAGTGCTATGATCACAGGTCAAAGGCTGCAGTAGACAACCACAAGTTCAAAGCCAGTTTGGGGCTACATAATCTGACCCTGTCTCAAACTGACAAAGAAAACTTAATTTCTCTGGGGCAGACAGGGAGGGAGGGGCTAACTCAATAGAATACTTTTTTCCTAACATGTGTGGGGCCCTGGGCTCAAGCCTACCTCCCCCCCCCCAAAAAAAAAAAACCTCATGACATACTATTCCTTGGGTTATACATTGTATAGCTAAAAGCTGCTGTGTCTTTAGATAGATATGATGTCCTGGAATGCAAAAGGCCTAAAGAGTGTAGAGTCTGCACATTAGTTCATGTGTACTTTTGTATGTGTATTTTCTTTTTAATTGTGATGTATTAAAACCACAGTTAAAATATTGAAGGAATTTTGAGCTAATATTTATTATGAGCAATATTTCTTCATTCTGCAACTTTAATTATGAGTGACTCCAGCCCATTTCCAGGAATTAAAGCAATCCATAACACAATAATAGAAAAATAAATGCTTCTAAAGCAGTGGTTCTCAACCTTCCTAGTGCTGTGACCCTTTAATATAGTTCCTCATGTTGTGGTGACCCCCAACCATAAAATTATTATTACTACTTTTTGTTTTTGTTTTTTTTTTCGAGACAAGGTTTGGAGCCTGTCTTGGATCTCGCTCTGTAGACCAGGCTGGCCTCGAACTCACAGTGATCCGCCTGGCTCTGCCTCCTGAGTGCTGGGATTAAAGGCGTGCGCCACCACTGCCTGGCATAAAATTATTTTTATTGCTACTTCATAACTGTAGTTTTGCTGCTGGGCGGTGGTGGAGCACGCCTTTAATCCCAGCACTCGGGAGGCAGAGCCAGGTGAATCTCTGTGAGTTCGAGGCCAGCCTGGGCTACCAAGCGAGTCCCAGGAAAGGCGCAAAGCTACACAGAGAAACCCTGTCTCGAAAAACCGAAAAAAAAAAAAAACAACTGTAGTTTTGCTACTATTGCAAGTCATAAATACCTGTTTTTGGACTGTCTTAGGTTACCTCTCTGACAGGGTCACCCAACTCCTAGGTTAAGAACCACTGTCCTAAGTGATTCTTACAGAGAAATATTTTTATAAATGTATGTATTTTAAGATAAAACTTCATGGAAAACTTCGGTAATGAAGGCTTTATGCTCTTTCTTAATAGTAAAATTGGAGAAGAACAATCAGCAGAAGATGCAGAAGATGGGCCTCCAGAACTCCTGGTATGCATTAGATTAAATATCATATGCACACTGCATTATTTCTCATTAGCCTATCTCAGGAATGGGTCAGAGCTTCAAAGTTTTGCTTGCCAGTGATTTCAAAAAGAAAGTCCAGGAGGTTATTGTGATTAGGTTCTGACATTTATCACAAATAGTAAATAGAGCCCCAGAAGGTTTTTGGAAATGGTTAAGTGATGGTAACTTGTACTCCTGGAAAATAGTATCTTTGAGAGTAAGCCAGTAAGCCCAAGACCCAGATGTTTACTAACTCCCACTTTGTGTAAGCTCCCTATCCTCTTTGGCTCCTGTGCCCAGTAGCTTCAGACAGAAATAAGCAAAAGGATGATAGGAGCGTTATATAAACCAGGATGTTTGGCATTCATTATCATTGCTGCTTAAAGAATAATCCTACAACCCAGGAAGCTCAAGTAGGAAAGGAAGGCCATGAGTTTTGAGGCCACGGGACAGTGTGTTGCCCTGACAGGGGTGCTAAGTAAAATTATTTCTCAATAAACTGTTACCATAATAAGATGGTGGCATCTAAATATTTTATTGTGGATGACTTATTCTGAAGTCCTGTTTGTGAACCAGAACCTTCCTGGTTTTTAAAGCATTTTCAGAAAGGCCTTTGTCTACAGCCAGTTTCCTCCTTTATATATTATGAATTTGCAGTAATTTTATAGTCCTTAAGATAAACCACTAGGGGGCTAGAGATGGCTCAGCAGTTAAGAATACCTACTACTCTTGACCAGAGTTCAGTCCAGTGCCCATGTCAGGTACCTCACAATCTTAACTCCAGCTCCAGAGGGATCCAACACATTTGGCTTCCATGGGCACTGCACTCGCGTGTACATACTCAGACATACACATAAATACTTTTTAAAATCTATCACGATTTTGCTGTATTTAAAGAAAGCTTGAAGTTAAATAGTACTCTTACTATTTAAGAATAATAAATTAGTAGCTAGAGAGGTAGTTCAACAGGTAAAAGCTAAGGGGTCAGAGGTTTGAACCTGGCTTACAGAGCAAGAGCCTGTTTTGGGGGGTAGGGTGGGGAGGCCATGAGATTCATTTGTAAAGCTGTTTACCATACCATTTCACTTAATGGGGAAGTTGTTTTTCCCTTTTCTTTTTTTGGAGATGAGCTCTATCTAGCCCAGGCCTCAGTCTCAAGTGCTGAGATTACATCTCATGTTCTTTTAAATGATAAGATGATTGGGGCGTTTTATTTAAATATTAGGGCTTTTTATTTAGATTGAATATAAGCTAATTGGCAGAGAACTCATTGTCAAACTAAAGTCAAACTTTTTTTTTTTTCTTCCAAAGAATCAAGTCCTCTAAGTTCTGATACGAAGTATATTAAGCACAGTGGCCTTTTTTGTTGTGTTTTTTCGTGACATGGCTTTTCTGTGTAGCCCTGGCTGTCCTGGAACTTGCTCTGTAGGCCTCAAAGTCATGTAGACCCACCTACCTCTGCCTCCTGAGTGCTGAGATTAAAGATGTGCACCATCACCACCTGGCCTGGCACAGTGCCTTCTTATGAGGTGTAATCTCTTAGAGAAAATAAGATCTCTTCCTTTGGCATTTCTTGGGGAAAGGTCCTTGGCCTATGCTGCAGTCTGGTTCTCAGTATTGTTTTTTTAAGCCCAAGTCTCTATATTATACCTTGGGAATATAAAGGAGGGGGAGGATGCCTAATGTGAAAGAGGGCTAGAGAAGAACCAGGAGATTATCAGACATGTTGGAAATGCTTGGTTACTGTTCATTGTTCTCAGTTTGGAAGTGGTGGCATGGTTACAGAAAAATGTTCTTATGGGCAGAGGCCAGAGAACTTAGGAATGGAATGTCCTACCTGCTATTTAAGATATGAATAACTTGCTTGAGCCATTTGAATGTGTGGACAGAACACATTAGCAAAAAAAATAGTATTTGGTGAGTCTAGGTAGAGTATACAGGTGTTCACTGTAGTATTCTAGTCCTTTTTCTGAAAGTTTGAAAGATTTCAGAATATTGGGGTTGGGAATAGATTACAGAGCCCGTGTCATGCTACCTCTAAATTGTGGGTCAGCCTAAGAAGACTGTTCTAGAAACTATTTTAAGTCTTGGAAGCTTTAGGATAGGAAAGGATATGAAACCAAGACATTTGTTTTTCATTAAGTTTATTCATGGAGGACATACTGCCAAGATTTCAGACTTCAGTTGGAACCCCAATGAACCTTGGGTCATTTGCTCAGTGTCTGAAGATAACATCATGCAGATATGGCAGATGGTGAGTTGAAACATTTTTTTATAACTCTTGGAAAACCGTTTCCCAGGTGATAGGATGTAATAGAAATATTTCATTATTTAAGTGACTTTAAAGTTATAGGATGGGAACAGTTTAAAGAAACCTTTTCTGAGCCTACAAAATGGCTCGGCATGTAAAAAGCACTTGCTTCACAAACCATATGACCTAATAAGATCAGTGCCTGAAACCCATGTAGAAGTGGAAGGAGAGAACCAACTCCACAAAGTTGTTATCTGACCTCCACACATGTACACGTGTATACACAATAGCAATAATTAAAATTTCTTAACCCTTTATCATTTTAATACCATCTTATCCACACATTCATATAAACAACATGCACAACATCTGCTTGATGTTTGTTATTATTGTACTGCTAGCTGGAGTCTTGACATTGTTCTCGTCTCTGGTATCAGTGCTGTCACACAACGATATGGTAGGAAAATGTTAAGGTGTTTAAAGATGCTGAATTCTCTAACGAGGAACACTAAATATTTGACATTTCTAAGGTTCTGAGTTAACCATTGCTCCCTCTAAGTGATGCTTAAAATGTTTTCAGATGATGCTTTTTCTGAACAGTGACTAAATAGTATGTGGGTGACTAAGTATGTCTAGGGAATTCCATACTGGCAAATAATTTAAAGGGTACTGGCCACTGAAACAAATTTGACAGTAACTTAAAATGCATATTCACAGATATAAATTCTGTTTTTACCTGTGAATTTATTTGGTTGTTATCTCCAGGCTGAAAATATTTACAATGACGAAGAGTCAGATGTCACAACATCGGAACTGGAGGGACAAGGATCTTAAACCCAAAGTATGAGGTGTTTCTGTTGAATGTATTGCTACATGAATGCTTGATTTATCAAGCGCCAAAAAGGCATTGTATAGTAGGAAATGTAAGTGGGATGGCTTATGGCGTTCTTTACCCTCTGATTCTAGCACTTTCAAGTGAGCTGTTGCGTACTGTATCATATTGTAGCTATTAGGGGAAAAAAGGAATGTTGCTTAAGAAAGGGCATCATTATTGTTTTAAAATACACGTTGCTGGGTATTGCCTTTGATTCAACTGTTTTAAGTCCTCATTTTCTCAAACTTTTAAGTGCTTGCTGAAGTTCCCAAATATGCAAGGATAACTTTTACACTTTTTCCTTCCAACACTTCTTGATTGGCTTTGCAGAAATAAAGTTTTAAAATAAAGTTTGTTTTGTTCTTTTAGAAGCTGGGGAAGGGGTGGATGTGTGTGCATGCTCCCATACATATCTCCTTTCTCTGGTAAAAATAGGTAAAATTGTTCCTTCCCATGTGTACGCAATTAAGGCCACACTGGCAACCAAAGAATACACGGAAGCTGTTAAATTCATCATACATATTTACTTAATATGTATCTATACAGAATCGAGTAGATAAAATCAGATTCACGTTAGTGAAAAATCTCTACAAAATGTCTTTGAAAAGCAAAACAAGACTGCCTCTTAACAATTCATATCCTCATGAAAGACGTGGGCTGTAAAAATAAAGCAGTGTGTTTAGCACAAACTAGAAGATATCTGCATCATTTTTTCACAGTTATTTCCATCTACAGTCTGAAAGAGGTAGATTTTTCTGCAACACCTGAGAATTGAATTGTGATAACCAGGTGTGTAATAAAGGCAGTTGCATACATAACTAAAAAATACTGGTCTCAAGACCAGGAAATGTACTTCTACAAGTCTGAGGATGAAATGGCCTGATATTCAAGACCCAAGTTTTCGCTACATTTTTGGGGTCTACTGCCACTATAAATATACATCAAGATCGCATGGTAGTGCACCAAATGCAGTAAGTGAATTCAACATTTAAACCTTTTCTGAGCCAGCCTAGTAGCATTACAGTGTTCTATAATATGGTAGATACAGGGCGTGCTACAAAGCCACAACACTGGGCTGGTGAGGTGATCACTTTAGGGGAGGGTATCCTTCTCTGAGGTCCCATTTGTATTCACAGGGTAATGGGAGGAAAGATTCTGAATGCATCTCAGACAGAATCCCTATCCTCCAAACATCTAGCTAAAAATGCATGTAAGCCAAAAGCAGCAGGCCAGGACTGTTAATCACATTGCTTTATGAAGCCCTTGAAAATATGCAACAGGTCCAAGATTTACAGTCTTCCACACAGGACGAGCACCACAAAAAATGTGGCAAGCTACACACATGGCTTAATAAAATGTTAAGAGCTGTGTATCCAGCAGACTTATGAAATGTGATCATTAGTAATAATTTCCAAGTAGATTATATTTCTGATGTACCTTCATGGGAAATGATCCAGTATTTTCTAGTAGCTGAAGGTGGGAGAGTATTTATAAGAGGCTATTGGAAGGTATTGTTTTTGTTTCTGACACACTTGGACAGTAATAAGATTACAATCTACTTTAAAAATTTCTTTTCCTCCACTGTCTGACCCCTTGATTAACATGACCAATGGTGAAAGTTTAGAAAGATATAATACTCTACTCCAGGGACTTTTTTCTATCTTTTGAACAATTTTCAGTTCTTTGAACCCAGTTCAGACCATGAATGTGACAGGAGTTTACAAATAAAACTTGTAGCACAGAGAAATGGAGTTTATTTAGTCCAGTAAGCAATTTAGTCTGATAGTTTTGCTCAATAGAATGTGGTTTATAGAATTTCCATGCAAATTGTACCAAGACAATAAAGACCTTCTAGTAGTTTGCATGGCTGAGCCACATTCAACACTGAGAAAACAAAAAGAACTAAGACATGTTTTGAAATTCCCCAATTTAAAGTGTAGAAACGTTAATACTGGTTTGTTTTATCTTGTTTTAAGTGACAGCATCAAAGAAAGGAGAAATGGACCAGAAAGCATAAGTTAGAGGTCTTCTTGACTATGTAAACAATCTGCCAAGTCTTCCCAAGATAGAAAAAATGCTGTTTCCAGTGTTTTTACTTTGGAAATTAAATGTTTCAGTTAGTGCTGATCCGTAATTTAAATTCTCTTTCAGGAAACAAAATAACTAGCGTTCTTTGCTGATGGAACTTGTAAACCCAGGGCCTCTTATGATAGGCAAGTGCTTACCACTGAGCACATCCATAGCCCCTGGTGAGAGTCTTAGAGCAAATGAACAACCAATTTTCATATAGCCAAAATGTAGGGGGTGAAAAAAAGCTTTTGCCTAATACAAGCTCCATATGAATTTATTCTTGTTCTAAACTCACAAAGTACTGCAAGGAAGAGCAGTTTTCAAAGAATAATCAGCTTTTTCTGTGAAGTGGAGAATATGTACATAAACCACCACCATCCACTACAGTGATCATCAGGTAGTCCAGATTAATTTCACATGTGGTACATTGTATCCCAAAACCAGCACAGTATGACTTATTTTTAGTTGCAGAAACATTAAGCCCGTTCATCCAATTTTGTTCACAAGTAACATTTATATATGTTCCACCAGAACTTCAAGGTTGTCATCTCAATTTCTCAAGTAAATCAAGAAAAGCTAATTTGAATGAAAAATGCTAAGCTTGTTTCTGACCTGTCCCCCATCCCCCTTTATTTAAATAGGCTATTAAGCAAAGGTAATCATCTTGGTATTTTCCTTTGACTAACATTAATGGGCCAGGATGTTTTAATTTAAATTGTTTTCACATCAAGGAACTATCCTGAGAACATAGTTCCTCAAATGGCCCTGTCTTGAATGATACTTTAATTAGGAAAATTAGGTGCAAGGAGCAGAAAGGACAAAGCAATGAAGACATGCACGCCAACAAAGGGGGGAAAATGAGGCAGATGTGCAACATAGTTTAAGGAAATTTATAGATTAAAACTATTTCAAACTGCTAAGCAGCCTCCTGTACCACATAAGTCCAGTAGTTCTAAGAAAATACAGATATGGTAGAAAAAGTAAGAAAAATTTCACCACAAAACCAATAGTTACTACTAACAGAGGAATTTATACACAAAATATATCTCTCAATACAGTGATCACATTTCACCCTAGTCAACTGACTCAATGCCTTTCGCAGAACCTGAAGATGAGGGCTTTTGTGTGGCACTTCTTCTCTCACTCACTGACTTGGCTTTGGCCCTAGACTCCAAGTGCATTCCCAGGGCTCTTCTTGAAGCGTTCGTCTCCTTGAACGAATCCAGGGCAGCACAGGGCTGCATCGCAGGTGACACCAAGTCCCCATCTGTTGCTTTGATAGAGACCTGCTCTTTCAGGACTTCCACCTTCTCGTTGAGCTCATTTCTCTCTGTCTGAAGAGCCCTGCACAGCTTCTCTAACCGTTCCAGTTTTATTTGAAAGGCCTTGTACTCTTTATCACGGACAGTTTTCTGTTGTATTTTTTTTTCAAATGAAAAAACAAAACCAGTCGACAGTTCCATAACCTCATTAAATACAAATCAGGTATTGTTTGTAAACAAAAAAATAACTGAGCTGAACCAAATTGGAAACTATCTGTTATTGTCTATTATACATGTTTAGTTGAAACTAAACAAGTTAGTATACCTTGACTGCCTATGCATCTTAAGTATAGGAATGCTATTTAACATAATGTTTAAATTCCATTTCTTTAAAAATAGATAAAATCCCCTTAACTTGATAAAAATTTCATGTTAACTTTTAACTTAACGAAATTGAAGGTAGTTGTCAAAGACTTGTAAAACTAAGCATATTTAAAACAGTTTTTTGTTTTGTTTTTAGTGACACAGGGTTTCTCTGTCTAGTCCTGGCTGTCCTTGAACTCAGAGATCCGCCTGCCTCTCCCTCCCAAGTGCTGGGATTAAAGGCAGGTGCCATCACTGCCTGGCAGAATAAGATTCTTATACATGTGTGCTCCAATATTGTACAGTCCTCTCAAATTTGTGAAGATGTTATAGGAGGAATATTGATTCAAGTTTGAGAAAACATTGTATCAGAAGATGCTCGAATTAACTGGCAATAAAATGCTTGAACCTTCAGGACCCTTTATCACTATCCAGCTACCAGGAAAGGCATCAGTCTATTCAGTAACTATCATTCTATGCATAACTAATGACACATCCTATCTCAGGAAACATCTTACCTCTTCAGCCATCTGCAGAAGTGCTTTATTATTATTTTCCCATTTGGTGCGCCATATCATTGTCTCTTTTTCCAGTTTTTTAATTTTCTTTGTCATCTGTAAAAAAAAAAGTTAAATTTTCTTTATATATGTGAATATATAAAGACTGCATGTATGTATGTGTACAACATATGTGCCCGGTGCTCTCAGGAGGTGAAAAGGCATCAGATCCCCTGGAACTGGAGTTATGGATGGTTGTGAGCCACCAGGTGGATGCTGGGAATTGAACTCCAGTCCTCTGCAAGAACAAGTAAGCTTAACTGCTGAGCCATTTCTCCAGGCCCTAAATTCCATTTCTTATTCTACCCGCTGTCCTATCACAAAAGCTTTAATGTTGTTCCCCTCTCTGTCACTGCATTTGCCTCACTGAGCTGTCAGCTCTCTTGTCTTCAAAGACTAAAAATTGATACGCTACGATAAGCTCCAATCATTTGAAAACTAAAGTGGAATTTAATTAATACTTCTTGAGAAATTAAAGTTATGTTTTAGTTATCTTCACAACTCATACCTTGAATTTTGCTAAAGATGATAAAGTAGGCCCAAAAGAATCAAGGGAACACTTTCTGTGTTGTGTGTGTGTGGTGGGGGGGTGGTCCCACTATGTAGCCTTGGCTGGTTTGGAACTTGGTATGACCAGGCTGGCCTCAAATTCAGAAGTCTGTTTGCCTGTGCTTCTGGATTGTTAGGATTAAAGGCATGTAATATCATGCCTGGGCAAAGGAACAGTCTTAAACCACTGCTAATTTATCTATGCCTATCATTTGGTCACATTCTCAATATTCCTTTGTCCACTGAGTTCACACAAGCTATGATTTTCATGTCAGGACACTGAGCCAGGTGCTGTTAAGGGAACCAACAAAGCAGACCAGATGCCTTTTACTGGTGGCTAACACAACAAACGAGGACAAAGGTGGTGGAAGGAGCTCATGGAAGAACTGAGTTGAGTACTGACCCACAGTGATCTATATTTTTCCACCCCACAGGATCTTCCACAAGGATAGCAAATTTGGGGTATCCCTGTCTTGAACTCTGTTCCACTTCAACAGTGAGCATGTGCTGGAATTCAGCTAATACTTACTGTGCCTAACAGTTACCCCTCGATCGGATTATCAACTCAAAGGACTGGTAGGCAGAACAAATCTGCTGCTCATGGAATTCTCCAGATAACTAGGTCTAAAAATACTTCAAGGTGGTAATCTGAGCACTTTTTAGCTCATGGTAATTGAGCACATGTTTAATGAGCCAAACACTATCTGAAATTGGTGGGTCTTTTTTATTTTCTTTAAAGGGCCAGTAAGGTGTTTGCCACCAACCCTGATGGACCTGTTTGGTGTAAGGAGAGAACCTACTCACAGAAGTAGTAGTCCTCTGCCCTCCACACATGTGCCATTGCACATGTGCATACACACACAAAGTAAATGGGGAGCACAAAGTCAGAACTTGTCAATAATCACATTTTTAAAAGATTTATATTTTATTTATGTGTGTATCTATGTGCACATGGCTGTGGGTGCCCATGCAGATCAGAAGAGGGCATTGGATTTTCAGGAGCTAGAATTACAGGTATTTATGATCTTGACATGGGTACTGAAACTGAACTGAGCCCTCTGGAGGAGTGGCCGGCACTATTAACCACTGAGCCATCTTCCAGCTCCATAGTTATTTTTAGTTGAGTATATTCATGTGTCTGAGGGTATATATGCACATGAGCAAAATGCCCACAGACAGCAGAATAGGGCATCAGATCACTTGGAGTTACAGATGGTTGTGAGCCACCTAACATGGGTGCCTTGGGAACAGCAACCAGGGCTCCAATAAAATGGAGACATTGACTCAGCATGCATTTTTGTTTTTAAGATTTATTTATTTATTTATTATGTATACAACGTTCTGCCTGCGTGTATACCTGCAGGCCAGAAGAGGGCACCAGATCTCATTATTGATGGTTGTGAGCCACCATGTGGTTGCTGGGAATTGAACTCAGGACCTCTGGAAGAATAGCTAGCACTCTTAACCTCTGAACCATCTCTCCAGCCCAAGCATGCATTCTTGGCTACTATGTAAGATAGAATAATAATCATGGCTTACACTCTACATTATACTTTTCAACACCACTTGAAAAAAATTCACCACTATAGTTTGATGTGGAGTGTACCAGTAAGCCCCAGTTATCTGGGCTGGGAGGCTGAGGATTGAGGCAAGAGAACTGCTTTAATCCTAGAGTTTAAGAGCAGCCGGGGCATCATAGTGAAACTCCTAAAACATAACAAAAAATGGGGTGTGGTAGGGTAAGCTTGTAGAGTATCAGATATTCAAAGTCACATCAAATTACGCCAGTCTGATCAACAAAAGCTTTTTAATGTGGGCAAGAAAAGGAATTTTTTTTTTGAAAGGATTGGAAGTAAGCCTGTTAAGTGATTAAAAAGGCCTATTTCTAGTAAAGAAGTTAGTAGGGAATTGGTGTCTTTAATCCCAGTCTTTGGGAGGCAGAGGCAGGTGGATCTCTTGAGTTTGAGGCCATCCTGGTTTACAGAGCAAATTCCAGGATACACAAGGCAACTCTGTTGTGAAAAAAAAAAAGCAAACAACAAAAAAGAATTTGCTATAAATAAGGAAAAATCCTAAAAGTATAAAGATAGCTATTTGGGGGCACACTAAAGAATAAAGTGACTAAATACTGCCCTGTATTTGGAAAAATAGTATCATAACAATATAAACTCAACCCAAGTAGTAATAAAGAACTCGTAACATCCCTTTTACATTTCAGTCCACTGAAAAAATATACAAATACCTTTTCCATCTCCTGCCTGAAGGTTGTAAAAAGTTCATTGCTTTTTGCCATAGTAGTCTGGAATTCTTCAAACTTATCCATATAAAGAGAAAGCTACAGAACAAAATAGATAGGTCAGTTATTCTGAGTTCCAGGTAAACAATTCAAACTCTTTCTACATGATGGTATTTGTTATAAATTACAGAGGAGCAAACATCCAATCTCTGGATAGCAGACAAATGGCTAAAATTCTAACTCACAGATCTAATACTTGGGAAGCTTATTGCTGCTAACATAGATTTAAAGTGCAGAAACAGCCGGGCAGTGGTGGCGCACGCCTTTAATCCCAGCACTCGGGAGGCAGAGCCAGGCGGATCTCTGTGAGTTCGAGGCCAGCCTGGACTACCAAGTGAGTTCCAGGAAAGGCGCAAAGCTACACAGAGAAACCCTGTCTCGAAAAACCAAAAAAAAAAAAATAAATAAATAAAGTGCAGAAACATTAGCATTAATTCTAACCCCATTAATTAAAACTCAATGGGTGTGACAGTTAGAAACTTCACACACCTGCAAATGCTTTGAACTACCCCTCTCCACAATGAATATTAACCATTTTTCTGCAAAGTTCTTAGCTTTAGTATCAAGGATCAGGCATAAAGGTAGTTGGGGATAGTGAGATGATTTAGGAAAGAACAAAAACTAAAACACTCTTTTTAACTTGAAGGAATTTGTATTCAAGATGAATTAAAATTATATGTATAAACGATACATAAAAAATTTATATATAATACGTGTAATATATAAATTATAAAAAGCCAGTCATCTCATCATCTCAACCTTTATTCTCCTTTAGAAAAAACCCTCTACAGAAGAGAGGACATAGTATGAGAGTCAGAAGAAAGGAAAAGCTTTATGTTCAGGAGAGAACCCTTCAGAGATGGTTTGATATCATTACAAGGAAACAAGTCCAGAGGAAGAGAGTCTTTTCTGCTCCCGAAATTATGAAATATGCCTGAGATCACAAAATACACCTAAGTAGAGGGGCAGGCTGGAAAGACGACTAAGAGTGGTTGCTGTTCTTGGAGAGGATCTGGGCTTTGGTTCCCAGTACCTGAATGCATGGAGGCTCATAACTATCTGTAATTCCCTTTTGTGACTCTGCACCAGGCATGTACATATACATAGGCAAAGCATTCACGCACTTTTAATCTTACAAAGTAGAGAGGGCATTTGCTTAGCATGTGCAAGGCCCTAAGTTCAGTCCCCAGTAATGAACCAAATAAGGGAGGAGAGGAATGAGGAATACATACAGTTCACTAGACACCAAAAAACCATGTAATTAGTGATGAAAAGAATTATAGATAACATCATCTAACAAAATGTGGGAGGCTGAGATGGGATATGATGGAAGGTAGCCCACCCACAGTTCTAGGTGGATGTGCCATATGGGAAGTACTTGGAGCAGGTGCTGCTGTGGGGGAAGCAACAGCAGACAAAGTTCATCAGGCTAGAAGTGATCACTGGGAGACAGGCAAGAACCAGTACCTGCGGAAAAGTGTAGGAAAAGAACAGGAACTGCAATAGAATGCCAAGGATTGAGCAAAAGCCAGTGGAGTAGTTGTTCCTAACAATACATCTGAGGCTGACAGCCTGAAGTCAGGGACAACCATGGTGCTCAAGTTGAGGAAAAAACTTTCAGCACTTGGAATTAGACACTCCAGTAGTTTCAGTGAGGCCTGTTCTAACTGAAGATAGGGCATCCAAAGAAAGGCTGTCTGCCTCTTTTGACAGTTCAATGCTGGCCCACAGTAGTGCACAATACTTGGACTTGATGGCTAATGAGATACCACAGTAAAAAGCAGCAAATGAGATCAGCTCTTGGAAAGGATGGTAATGTTCAGATAATAGAAAAAGAAGTGACAGCAGGGGAAACAGTAAGATGGCACAGGTCAGATAGCTTATCAACATCTGCAGAACATGGACCACATCCACATAGATTCTCATGTCCATTCATTTGTACAACTGAATGCATAGGACTAACAAGTAATGGATTTGAATTTCCTGCCAGCCTTCTGGCATGACCATAACCTATGGTGAAAGTTCCAGAGACTTCTGATAGATACCTGTTAAAATTTGTACTCTTAAATTAGGCTAGTTTTGCCGGGTGGTGGAGGCACACACCTTTAATCCCAGCACTTGGGAGGCAGAGGCAGGTGGATCTCTGAATTTGAGGCCAGCCTGGTCTACAGAGAGAGTTCTAGGACAGAGCAGTTAACACAGAGAAACCCTGTCTCAAAAAAAGTTAGGATAGCTTTGTAAGAAGTTAATGTCACCAATACTGTAAAATGTCCTACCCTAGCCCCAAAAATAGTGTCCAGAAGAGGAGGTGCTTATAAAGATTCATGCCGAGCCGGGCGGTGGTGGAGCACGCCGCCTTTAATCCCAGCACTCGGGAGGCAGAGGCAGGCGGATTTCTGTGAGTTCGAGGCCAGCCTGGACTACAGAGTGAGTTCCAGGAAAGGCGTAAAGCTACACAGAGAAACCCTGTCTCAAAAAAAAAAAAAAAAACCCCCCCAAAAAAAAAAAAAAGATTCATGCCAGGCATAATGTCTTAGTCTATTTAGAGTTATTTTATTTTTTAAGATTTATTTATCCATTACGTATACAGTGGTCTGCCTGCATGTATGTCTGCAGGCCAGAAGAGGGCATCAGATCTCATTATAGATGGTTGTGAGCCACCATGTGGGTGCTGGGAATTGAACTCGGGTCCTCTGGAAGAACAGCCAGTGCTCTTAACCTCTGAGCGATCTCTCCAGCCCTAGAGTTATTTTAAAAAGCCTTGCAATAAACCTGAAAAAAATTTCAATAAACCTAGTTAGCTAAAAGGGAATATAAGTACAAACACCTAATTACACTTATTAAGACAGAAGTCTGTCTTGTACCTTCTCAAGTAAAGAGATGGATGGTACACACTACCCTTACTCCAAACATTGTAACAGAACACCTACAGAATCCAGAATGAAAAGGGGGGGGAAAGCTTTGGCTAAAAGCATTTCACAAAACTACCTACAAGTGGAACTATGGTTATAAGCAGTTTAAAAACAGCTTACGTGCTAAATTGGCACAAAACTACAAATAGGTTAAGGTGTGTGAAATTCTATAACATTCTTTAAATCTGGAAGCTTGTCAGTTTCCTTTAGTGGGAAATAACACAAATGAGAGCCATTAAAGATGGATAACTAATCATCCCACTTGGGCTGAGATTTGGGAGTGGGAGCCTACTAAGATAGGTCTTTTAGTACTAAAACCAGGGACACTCAAATTTGCATGGTCACCCTAAATGAAAAGAGACTTCAAAGAGATATGTGAGATTGCTTTCTTAACCTTGGTTAGCTCTTGCTGGGAAGAGGCAAAACCATGTTAGAAGAGATTCAAGATATGTATTAAATGAATCCTTTTTCTTACAAATTCTGCTATCCCCAACTATCAAGTTACCTGCTGTTTTAGTTGTACTTCTTGCTGTTTCATTTGTTCATATTTGTGCCTGGATTCTGTTGCTTCTTTTAGTAACTAGAAAACAGAAATATTCTTGCAAAAGTACTAATAGCAATCGCAAATATGAATATAATGTCAAATAATCATGGAGTTACACATCTTTTCCACTATTTTAGCAAGAATGACTACCCTGAAAATGGAATACCTTCTTTCCAACAGTTGCCATTTACATTCACCTTCCATCATTATGGTTTTTAGCAATACTTACAGAAGTAGAAAGACATTTTTTACTGTTTAAATAGGAAAAGGTACTGTGGAGGCCTAAAACAACTTACAATATTGAGGGTTTAAGGGTGGTATTTAGGTTGAAAATAATCACGTCTATATTAGCAGAAAACATAGCTAAGTACCTCAAACATGGCTGAGAAAGCTTCTCTACTCCCTGAGGAGCAAGATAAGACTGGGTAAAACAGTATGGAGAAAAGCAATGAAATTAGAGAACAGGTTTCTGAGCATTTAAAAAAAGAAAAAAACAAAACAACTAGTAGAGACCTGGCAGCGATGATGCTTCAGTTGATAGAGTGCTTGCCTAACTATTATGCACAAAGCCCTGGGGTTCAATCCTCAGCACTTTATAAATTGGGTGTGGTGGTGCAAGAGGAACTCAAGGTCATTCTCCAGCCAGGGTTACAATATGAGACCCCAAGTAACAAACTCACAAAATAAAGTTACACCAATTAAATAATTTCCCCAGTGTCAAGTTGTTCAAAAACAGAACCAGGGCATATGGTGGTGCATATCTTAATCCTAGCACTCAGGAGACAGAGGCAAGTGGATCTATGAACAGAAGCAGCCAAAAGCTTTCTAGAGCTAATAATTAACTATCATACCCCATGGGTGACATTCAATGTTTTAGTTAAAATACTGAAAATACCTTTTTTTTTTTCTTAAGGAACAGAACTTACAAACTCTCTCTCTCTCTGATGTTTTTCATCAGCTTCTTTTATCAGCTGTGTTGTTTGCTGAAGTTTGGCATCCACAAGTTGTTGTTGCAATTCCTTGTGCTTGAATACTTTATCAATGTGCTATGAAAAAAGAATTCATTCCATCACTTCATAAATAGAGGACCACAATGAGGAGGAAATACAAGATGTTACAACACTCTGCTTGCCCTGCTTTCCTATTAATAATACCACATAACTAACAACATTAGGTCTTTCTGTCCCTATACCTACAGCAGTGTTTGACACCACCTGCAAGAACACTGCCCTGTTGGAGCTAGGCACCACCACCACAAGCTTTGAAATTTTTGTTTTTGCTATGTATTGAGAAAGTCACACATCAAGACAAAGGAGATCAAACTAATAGATCCATATACACACACCACTTTTTTCTGCCCATTCCTTTTTTTTTTTCTACCCATTAAATTTTGCTAAATTCCTCAATTGAGGGCATGAGGAGTCAAAGCCAAACCAAGGTAAATGAACTAGGTAAATTTCTGTCCTACTGAATCTCCATGCCAGTATCTGATACAACCATACCCAGTTTGCTTATGAACCATATAAGGTGCTTGGTGCCTAATGTATTTCCAAAGAAAACTGGTAAGTGGCTAGCTACACACACCGAAGCCATCAAAACATGCCACCTTGTTAGTGCAGAATTAGGATTCTTCCAGTTGTTGTATCAATGTGACAGGGAGAATGCTAGTGGGTGATAAGGAAGCCGAGGTAGTAACATGGCAGATTATTTTTCATTTATGAATTTGAACAAATGATTCTCTAATTTGCTACATCTATGAAAAAACAGCCCATTAAACCATAAAACTAAAAGAATCATCTTAAGAAAATTAGGACCAGGCCTGACCTGGCCTGGAGGTGCATGCCTTTAATCCCAGTAGGAGGATTTTTGTGATTTTGAGGTCAGCCTAGTCTACATAGCAAGTTCCAAGACAAGCCAGGATTACAGAGAAAACCAAAAAGAAAAAATTAGGGCTTTAATAATTTAATAATGGCAAAACTTTATTTAATAAGCTCTTGAATAATAAAAACCAGGCCAAGGAAATCTATAGTTTGGAGATGAGACATAAACTAGTGAAGTAGACAGACTTTATTTGGACTTAAGTCAGACTTTTTAGTAACAGGAAAGTAGGAGTGGTTAAGAGCTCTTGCAGAGGACCCAAGTTTGTTTTCCAGTACCTATGATGGACAGCTCACAAATGCCTGTAATTCCAGCTCCAGTGAGTCCAATACCCTCTTCTGACCTCTTGGGGCATTCCCCACACACATAAAATTTAAAAAGATAAGCAGATGCTAACTTCACTTTTTAGATGTGAAGATGATAAGACCAAAAACTTTCTGAGTTATACACTAAATATGAATTTAAGACCACTGGTTGCTCTTCCAGAGAATCTGGGTTTGAATCCCACCCAGCACTCACATGGTAGCTTACAACCAACTATAACTCCAGTTTCAGAGGATCTGACACTCTCTTCTGGCCTTACATGCACAGACACATGTGCTAACGGAACATCCATACACATAAAATAATTTTTAATGAGTTCAAGCCATAGGAGCTAGGGACATGGCTCAGCAGTTAAATGCGAGTACTGCTCTGAGTTTGGTTACCAGCACCCACCTTGGGCAGCTCACAGTCACCTATAATTTCAGTTCCAAGGAATCCAATCCTCTTCTGGCCTCTATGGCCACTGCACTTGTGTACAAACCCCCATCCAAAGACAAAACATATATACGTAATTAAAAATATACTTTTGAAAACTCAAAAAATATTCAGGGCAGTAGACAGTGAGACACTGAAAAACAAAACAAAAAAGCAGAATACTTGTAATCTTAGCACTCAGAAAGCAAAGACTGCATCTGCCACAAGTTCCAGGCCAGCCAGGAATAAATTGAGTTTCAAGTCAGCCTGGGTCACAGAAAAAGACAATTATTTAAAACAACAAAAAACTCACAAAAGACAGAGGTCTGGGTATAATTAAGTGATAAAACATACTTAGCATACATAAGGTTCCTGGGATTGATCCCAGCAATAAAAGATAAATAAAAAATAGGGTTGGGGGCCAGGTGGTGGTAGCACACACCTTTAATCCCAGTACTTGGGAGGCAGAGCCAGCAGGATTTCTGTGAGTTCAAGGCCAGCCTGGTCTACAGAGCTAGATCCAGGACAGACACCAAAGCTACACAGAGAAACCCTGTCTCCAGAAAAAAAAATAGGGTTGGGGGTTGCTAGCTTAGTAGCAGAAAGTCCTCATAGTATGGCCAAGGCCCTGGATTTGACCACTAGCACTGCAAAAACCTAAGTAGAAAAGAAATTAGTTTTTTAAATGTAAAGCTGAGTTGGGAGGTTCAAACAGGAGGCCATGAATTGGAAGCCACCCAGGGCAACAAGCAAAACCCAATCTCAATGAAAAAAAAAAAAAAACAAAAAAACAAACCTAAACCTGAAACACAGATGTAATGAAATGGCTATAGATACTGTATAGATTATCATAAATGTCTTGAGATGCAGGGTATTCTGGGACCAAACATTTATTCATTAGTCCAGATAAGAAAATAATCTGTGAAAATTGCCATCTTCTAATATTACATGGAACTAGTTCTTGACAAGACTCCTGGAAATTATCTTACCTATTCATGCAGATGGACTCTCAATTAATCCTTCTGGTTATGGGGTGGTTTGATCCTTTCCCTAGTCAATAAACACACCTTTTGCTACACATGAACAACTCTAAAACACCCTGCAGCAATACTTTGTTTTGTTTTTCGAGACAGGAGTTCTCTGTGGAGCTTTGGAGCCTTTCCTGGAACTCACTTTGTAGACCAGGCTGGCCTCGAACTCACAGATATCCGCCTGCCTCTGCCTCCCGAGTGCTGGGATTAAAGGCGTGCGCCACCACCGCCCGGCTAGCAGTACTTTTAAGTAAACAGAGAAGTTACCACTAACAGTGAGAAGTTGTGAAAAGCAATAGAACGCTATTACCTCTTCCCTCAGTGCATACTGCTCAATGAGCTTCTTCAGCTTCTCTCCCAGTTCGATGTTCTCCTGGCGGAGTTTGGCATTATGTATGTCATGTTGTTCCAATTGGGCTTGGATTTCATTTAGAGTAATCTGGAAATGTGCTGTTGCTTCTTTACGTCGTTCTTCTTCCTCTCGTGCCTGCTGCATATTTTCCTCCTTATTACCCAAAAGAATTTCTGTTAATAGCAGACCCATGGACAAAATGCTCAAAGAAGCTGCTGTTGCCAGGCCTATGATCCTAGCTACTCGGGGCTGAGAAGGAGATACCAAGTTCAAAGCCTGCCTGGGCTTAAAGAGTGAGTTAAAGAACAGTTTGGGCAACTTAGTGAGACCCTGTCTCAAACAAAAACTACAGGGTAGGGGAAATGGTTCAGTTGGTAAAGTGCTTGCTGCCCAAGTCTAAGGAGCTGAGTTCAAATCTCCGGCACTCACATAAAAAGTAGAGCATGGCAGCCTGTGCCTGTAATCCCAGCTCTGGGGGAATTCTACATGCATATCCACACTACTACCCTGAACACACAAATGGACACACACACACAAAAAAAAAATAAAAAGGTTGAAGATGCAGTTGTCTAGCATGTGGAGAGGGGGAAAAAAGCTGTGACTGCCCTGAAACATTGTTTTTAAGGTACAGTTTATCCCCCTTACTTAGGCTCAGAAAGCTTATTTAAAAGCATACTTCTTAATCAGGGTGGTGGTGGCACACATCTTTAATCCCAGCACTTGGGAAGCAGAGGCAGGTAGATCTCTGAGTCCCAGGCCAGCCTGGTCTACGGAGCAAGTTCCAGGACAGCCAGAGCTGCTACAGAGAAACCTTGTCTTGAAATAACAAAAACAAACAAAAAACAACAACAAAAAACAACAACAAGCATGCCTCTTTTCTCTTTTCCCATATAGAGTGTTGAGATATACAAAGAGTCCTAGTTTTATCAATTGACTGTGTACTGGAACAGGCTTTTTGATAACTACACAAGGACTCAGCTTAGATCAGTCTGAGTAAACAACCCCTCCTTCAGTTTACTTTCTATCTAGGTCATACCTCCCACTCCTGAGAGGTCAAAAGACCAATAGCATCCTTACTTTAAAAAGCTTACCTTCAAGTGTATTTTATTAGTCGATTCAAAATTACTAGTTATAGGGGAAAAATACCTCCTATAGTTAAGTAGGATTGAAACAAGGGCCTTGAGCACACTAGGCAAGTGCTCTACCAGGTTATATCCCCAGTCCATTTTTTTATTTTTCATTTTGAAACAAGATCTTATTAAGTTGCCCAGACTGACCCTGAACTTGCTCTATAGCCTAAGCAGGTCTTGAACTTGCAATACTACTGCCTCAGTCTTCTAAGTAGCTATGGTTATAGGCATGCACTATTAGTCTAGGTACCATCTACTTTAAGATCTTATTATAAAGGTTCAGGGCTGGAGAGATAGCTCAGTGGTTAAGAATACTTGTTCATGCAGAGGACCTTGGTTTGATTCCCAGCGCCCATGTGGCTCACAGCCATTCTAACTCCTAGTTCAGGGTAATCCCCATTTCTGATGCCTGTTTCTGACCTCTACAGCCACCAGTTACGTACTGGTTCACAGGTATACATGCAGGCAAAAATCTCATACACATAAATAAATCTTTTTAAAGTAAATTAATAAATATAAAGGATCAAAAGTAAAAAAGGGCCTGAAGAGATGGCTCAGAGGTTAAGAGCACTTTACTGCTCTTCCATAGGACCCTAGTTCAGTCCCCAGCATCTGTATCAGGTGACTCACAATCACCTGTAACTCCAGGAGATTCAGGTTCTTACTGTGAATGTGTGTGTGTACACATCCTCCCCCGCCCCAATAAAATCTTTTTTTTTAATTATTTATTTTTAATTTTATTTGAATTGGTGCTTTTGCCTGCATGTATGTCTATGTGAACGTGTCAGATCTTGGAGTTACAGACAGTTGTGAGCTGCCATGTGGATGCTGGGAATTGAACCTGTGTCCTCTGGAAGAGCAGTCAGTGCTCTTAACCGCTGAGCCATCTCTCCAGCCCCCCAATAAAATCTTAAAAGGAAGCAAACGTTAACTCCTATCTGGTGAAAAATTCGTATCCTGAATGCTGTTGTACCTAGGTCCCTGGGAGATGGGGCATTTGCTCAGAGTTCCAGCTCAAAACCCTACTCTACAAGGACAGGCCAGCTACAATGTTGAGGCAGATTCTTCTCATGGCTCTTCTCGTTTCCCTCTTCCTCCATGCACACCAACTCATCTTTGGGTACCTGATCTAAATGCTACTGCCAAAAGTACTCAGCAAACAAGAGCTGGGAGTGGGCCTGGGATCTTGGGCAGTTCAGTTCTGACATCCACCTGAATATTCAGCAGTGGTCCTTTCTCATAACACTAGTTTCTCATTTCATGGCAGCTACTTTAGTGCTCTGCAGAAAACTGGAAACTCTGAGCTTCCTAAGCCATGGCTTGAGGGGGTGGGTGTGGACTGGAAAGATAGGGCCAGAGGATCATGTTCAGTTCCCAGCACCCAGCAGATGGTGGCTCATAACTGTCAGTAACACTTCACTTTCAGGAGATCCAACACCCTCTTCGGGCGTCTTCCAGCACTTGGCATGCACATGATACACAGACATACATGCAGGCAAAATACCATACATATAAATAAAGAAAATCTTTTAAAAAGAAAGCGAGTTGCAATGTTTACTTCTTCCCTGTGACATTATACCAGTATCACATTATATTGCCTCATACGAAGCATTAGTCCAAGCAAACCAGAAAGGATCATATCTTGTCTCTAGGTAGACACAGATTTCAGATTACAAATAGACAAAAGATGACTTCTTATAAAATCAGTTGAGAACATCACTTCAGTAAAACAGAAAAACAATAAATGAACTAACCTTTAAGGTCTTATTGTGACGCTGAAGTTCCCTGCAAAGAGACTCCAGTTTGCTTCTTGCCAAGATGGCCTTGCTGTGTTCACTCTGCAGGTGAACTTTCTCTTTCACAATCTGGGCTTGCTTCTTCTGCAGAATCTTCATTTGTTTCTGAACATTCCTGCTCTCCTCCAGCTAAAATTACCAAGCATGTTACATTCAGGAAGCATATCAACCCCCCCCCCCCCCACCCCAGTATCTCAGTGAATGCTAGAAGAATCAGTTATCAGCTATGCAGTTTTCTTTCTTAGACTCACTATGTTGCATAGGCTGGCTTACAACCTTCAATCCTCCTGCCTCAATTTGAGATCTGGGATTATAGGCATGTGCCACCAAGTCCAGCAAAGAGCTGGGCTGGAGGGATGGCTAGGCAGTTAGGAGCCTTACTGATCTTCCAGGAGACCAATTCAGGTTCCAGCACCATTAGGTGACTCACAGTTGCCTATAACTCCAGCTTCAAGAGATCCAACACCCTCTTCTGATCACCATGGCACAAGGCCACACATGTGTTCGCATGTGCGCACATGTACAAACACAGACACAACACACAGACACACACACACACACACAAATGACATTTTTTTTATTTTTTTAAAATATTTTTATTTATTTATTTACTTATTATGCATACAGTGTTCTTTCTGCATGTATGCCTGCAGGCCAGAAGAGGGCACCAGATCTCATTACAGATGGTAGTGAGCCATCATGTGGTTGCTGGGAATTGAACTCAGGACCTCTGGAAGAACAGTCAGTGCTCTTAACTTCCGAGCCATCTCTCCAGCCCCACAAATGACATTTTAAGTTGTAAAAATAAAAGCCCAGCAGGAAGGTCCTGGAAAAATGTGAGCATCAGGAACATTTCATTCAATGAAGATGAATATTCGGATGTCACGGTCCCAGCTTGTAATCCCACCACTCAGGAGGCAGAGGCAAGAGGGTCACCATGATTTTAAGGTCAACCTGGGGGTACATAATGAGTACCAGCTCAGCTTAGGCTACAATATAAGCACCTGCCTTTAAAACAAAAGAAGCCAGCTATTGGGCTGAAGAGAAGGCTTAGTGGTTAAGAGTGCTTGCTGCTTCTTTTGCAGAGGACCTAAAGAGTTCAGTTCCCAGCACAGTCTGTAACTCCAGTTCCAGGAGATCTGATGCTTTCTTGTGGCCTCTACAGATAATGCATTCATATGCACCCCATATATATATGTACATATATATATGTATATATATATATACACACATATGTATATGTATGTATGTATGTATGTATGTATGTATATGTGTGTGTGCATGTTCGTGAGTATGTGCCAAATACTGGGAGCTTAAGTTATAGCTCAGTGGAAGAGCACTTGCCTACCACATGTAACACTTGGGGCAAGGCTCCCTAGCACCGACAAAGTGGGGGAGTGGGGGCGGATGCTGCATCATATAATTTATTCAAACTGTTTCATGCTATGTGACATTACCAACCTCTCTCTGTCCTAGTTGTAAGGAAGGTAAGCAATTTAGTGTGGATGGAAGAAATGACCTTAATCTTTCTTCAGCCCTTTAGATATACTTCATCTTCAGAACCTTTCATTATTCAAGTTACACTTCATTATCCAAATTTTGCTTAACTATATCAGCCCAAGAGTTGCCGAAGAGTAGAGTGAGGTGGAAATTGGGATCTTGAAACCTTCCACATTGACCTGGGGACCTTGATTTGTAACCTTTGACTGACTTCAAAGACTAATTACAGTTCTTCCTGGTTTCAAATCAGTGATTCACGGGCAATTTAGGTTCCTCAATTCCAGCTATAATCCTGTGTTTGTTTGTTTGTTTTTGTTTTCTTTTTTTGTTTTTTCAAGACAAGGTTTCTCTGTAAAACAGTTCTGGCTGTCCTGGAACTGTGTAGACCAGGTTTGGCCTCGAACTCACAGAGATCCGATTACCTCTGCCTCCCCAATGCTGGGATTACAGGCTGCACCACCACCGCCCAGCCTAATCCTGTGTTTTAAACTGATGATCTACTCTATTTCTTGTCCCAAAACTTTCATGCTCTGGATTTAACCCTTTGTAAAATGAGCTAACCCCTATGCTGTCCAGGACTAACTTAGTTGGTAAAGCTAGCATCTCTTGAGTTTCTGTTTGTTGGATAGGTGTCTGTCTATAGACTCTTGCCTATCTATTAAGATTTGCTGAAATCCAAACAGGATTATTGGGACTGGAGAGATGGATGGCTCAGTGGTTAAGAGCACTGGCTACTCTTCTAGAAAACCTGGGTTCAATTCCTAGTACTTATATGATGCTCACAACCATCTGTAACTCCCTGGGTTCAATTTCTAGGATATACAGGCAGCTCACAACTGTTGGTAACTTTAGTCCCTGGGGATATGACACCCTTTTCTGGTCTCCAAGAGCACGAGGCACACACATGGCATGCAGACCTATATGCAGACAAAATACTCATATACATAAGTAAAACTTTTTAATTAAAAAACAGGATTATTGTGCTTTTTGTCTTTATTTTTATTATAAAAAAAGTTGATGTTGTGTCAGCACAATAAGATGGCTGGGATTGGGGGAGGCTTGCCACGCAAACCTTATGGCCTGAGTTCAATCCTTGGTACTCATTCTGGAAAGTTGTTCCCTGTCCTCTGACCTCTACATGTACATTGTGGCAATCAAGTGCCAGCACTCTTTCTATCATACACACAAACACACACATTCACATAAAAGCTGGTGTTTTAGGAATCAATACTGAATTTTATTTTTCTAAAATACTCACACACTACTGAACTAAATTTAGAACTTATTAACTAACCAGCACTCAAGGTTCTCTGTAAGAATTGCTATAATTTTAGGTTTGAAGCAAATGAATCCCTTTCAAGGTGACATCCATACTAACAGATAAGATGGCAGCCTTACCAACCTTTCTGAACAGCTTTTACTGAAGAAGAAAATTGATGCTGAGTCATAAAGAACAAGAGTGCCATCTTGTGGCTTATCAAAACACACCAAAAAACATCCTTGTAGCAGGATATGGAGGCTCAGGCCTGCAATCCCAGTACTTGGGAGGGTAATGGAGGCAAGAAGATCAGGAGTTCAAGGACATCTTTGGCAACATAATAAGTTCCAGGGTACCCTGGGACAAACAAAACTGTGTCTGTAAAAGACCAAACCAATCAAACAAAAACTCCTTCCAAACTATCTGCTTATAAATATTAACACTTAGCCGGGCGGCGGTGGCGCCCGCCTTTAGTCCCAGCACTCGGGAGGCAGAGCCAGGTGGATCTCTGCGAGTTCGAGGCCAGCCTGGTCTACAGAGTGAGTTCCAGGAAAGGCGCAAAGCTACACAGAGAAACCCTGTCTCGAAAAACCAAAAAAAAAAAAAATATTAACACTTTTACAGAAATTCCTACGGGAAGAATCGCTGGTTTTGCATAATATGTGAAGTTGTCCTATTATGGACTAGGCATGGCAATATAATTTCAGAGGCTGAAGAGTCAGATTGAACTACTGCCAACCACCTCTGCTCCAAGACCATCAATTCTGTGTTCATTAATCCTTTTTATGTTATTCCACCTGTGTAGACCTAAATAAAATTTTAAAAAGCAAAAACTTTTTGTTTTTCACTGTTGACTTTAGGATGGACTAGTACAACTGAGGAACTGATATTTTTGCTTTCTTTAATAATTTCCATTAATTTACACTAAGCAGTGACATGGTGACTCTGGGATGCCACATTCTGGATTATATTGCTACAACTCAACAATATTGTTTTTGTACCCACTGATCAGGGATTGTTGGGGCATTGTGGGCCACAGACTCTGTCATGATAAAAAAATTATTCTATGCTTCTCTCAGAGTCAGGTAGGGATAAAACTGGAAAGAACTCCTGTGGGCTTCATTCTGATGACTTGAAGGCAAGAAGTGGGGACCTTCCAGTTGAAAATTTGGGGAGGCAGGTAGGTATCATAATGCCACAAGTCAAGAAGGGCTCAGGCATTCACAGATTCTTCTGGGATTGATGTAGGTGTTTCAGCTGGCTCCAACAGAGAAGGGCAAAGAGGAGGAAAAAGAATCTAGCCAGGAACAAAAGAGCTCACTTGGTAGTTAGAGGATTCCTCAGGACCAACCCACACACAGCACACACTGTAGATAAGGTGCAGCACAGCTCAGATGGAGCCCACATCCAACTCAGCAGTAGTCATGACAACTTCATAGTAATGGAGATTCTAAGAGCTTGTTTTGAAAGCCAGAAAGCCATGCTTCATGTCTAGCAGGAACATCTTCCTGACAAATGAGTCAACAGAGAAGGACATCCCACACATCAGCTTGTATTCCTCCTCCTTGGAGACCCCTGATTGCTTCTTGCAGTGCCATTCACCATAGTGCAGACATGCTCCGTTCGGGTCAAATAGGTATAGGTTGTGGGCAGTCATCAGAACTGCTGAATGCCAATGACAGGCCACTTCCCATTTCCAAAGTTTGTCATGAATTCTTTTTTTGAGCAGGGTCTCACTATGTATGTAGCCCAGGCGGGCCTCAAACTCAGAGATCCACCTGCCTGCAGACTGCTGGGATTAAAAGTGCACACCACCACACCAGTCATCATGTATTCTTTAAATACATTGAAAACCCACTCTTACTTGTGGACAGTTCAGAAAAAACAAGCTTTGGGTAGATTTAGCTCACTGGCTACATAATATATATATTTTCCTAGTATATGCATAAATGAAGTTCTTTAGGGTGCTGGCTTCTAGGTGTTCTATTCATATGACATTACTAAACTTTTTCCAGAGTGGCTGGCAAATCTGTATACCCAATAGCACTGTACAAAAGAGCATGCAGGGGCTGGAGTGGTGGCTCAGTGGTTAAGAGTGCATACTACTCCTGCAGAAGACCCGAGTTCTGTTGCCAACACCCATGTAGGGAAGGTCAAAACTGCCTATAATATAATCCCAGCTCCAGGGCATCTGAAACCCTCTTCTGGCTTCCGTGCACAAATATGCAAACACACACACATACATATGTAATTAACAATAGTTTCTTAAACAAGTAGGAAAAAAGACCAGAGACCATGCAAATCTATCCTCTTTAAGTCATATGAAGAATATTTCTTAATTTTTCCCATGTAAGAGACATAAAATGGACCAGGCACGATGGCACATTCCTTTAATCCTAGCATTCAGGAGGCAGTAGCAACACAGGTAGATCTTTGCTGAATTCCAGGCCAGCCAGAGCTACATAGTGAGACTTTCTCTTAAGAAGAGGAGGGAAGAAGAGAGGGAGAGGGAAATGGCATTTCATTGTGGTCTTCCTCTCTGACCACTACATGAAGTTAATACTTGTACATGTCTTTATGCCCCATTAGGCTAAGTTATCTCTGTATCTTGGTTTTCTACTTTTATGAAATGCCTCTTTCTTATTTTCTGCACAGCTTTCCACAGGTTTTTTTCTTTCATATTTGTAGGTACTCTTTTATTTTTTCATTTTATTATTATTTTACTGTGCTAGGGACTGAATACAAGACCTTGTACATGTAAGACAAATGCTCTACCACTGAGCTATACATCCCTAGTCCTAGTTGTTCTTTCAGATGTACTTTGTAAAATGTTATGTGTATGGGCATTTTGCCTGTATGTACACAATATTTATGTAGTACCTGCAAAGGCTAGAAGAGGGCATCAGATTCCTTGGAACTGGAATTAAAGCAGGTTGTTAGCTGCTATATGGGTGCTGGGGACTCTAACCTTGAGTCTTTTGGACAAGCAGCTAGGGGCTCTTAATCCCTAAGCCATCTTTCCAGCCCCCTTCAGATATTCTTGGTACTAAGTCTTACTCTATTGAAAATGTCCCAGGTTTGTAATGTCATCTTTCAAGGTACTTTGAATCCCTTTTTTCCTGGTCTATAGATTGAACCTGGAGCTGGCACATGCTGGGCAAGCACATCACCACTGAGCAGTATCTCCAGCCCTTTTGTTGTTGTTTTATTTTAAGGCAGTGTCTCACTAAAATGCCCATAGAGCCCTTGAACTTGTGATGCTCTTGCCCCAGCCTCTTGAAGAGCTGGCAGGCATTACAAGCCTGTACTAACAGGCCCCAGTCTTTAAGGTATTTATTGAAGGGACATATTCATTTCAGTAAGACCAATTTCTACAATTTTTATGTATTTAATTACTTATTGTGTTTATGTGCCACAACATGGCTGAGGAGGTTAGAAAATAACTTATAGGAGTCAGTTCTCTCCTACCATGTGAGTCCTGGGGATCCAACTCAGGTCATCAGCTTGGCATTAAGTACCTTTAGCAACTGAGTCATCTTGCTGGCCCAATTTTTACTGTTTGTTTTTTGGAGACAAAATCTCATTGTATAGCCCAGGTTGGCCTCAAACTCACAATAATCCTCTGGCCTCATCCTCCCAAGTGCTGGAATTACAAGTGTGCACCACGACATCCAGACAACTTGTGTAAATTCTTAAAATATATTTAGTTTTGTGTGTATGTATGCATGCATAAGTGTATGTATGTGCACCACACGCATGCAGGAAACCACCAGGGTCAGAAGAGGCATCAGACCTCCTGTAACTGACTGGAGTTCCAGGCAGTTGTGAGGGACTACATGGGTGCTAGGAATCCAACCCAGGTCCTCTGCCAGAGCAGTAAGCATTCTGAACTGCTGAGCCCAACTTGTACATGTTTGATAATGCTTTTCATATGGTAAGAAACTCATCCCAAAGGTACTTAGTGGAGTAAGAGCGCTTTCTGTGCAAGTATATGAGTTCAAATCCCCAGTAATCACATAAAAAGCCAGGCATAGTTATATCCTGTGTTATTTGGGGGACGTATGTGTGTGTCAGGAGGATCACTAGTTCCAGCTTCAATAAAAGACCTGTGTCTCAAGACAATTAAGATGAAAAAACCCACTGTCCTTTGCCACATTTGTATCTCACACAAGAAAGAGAGACAGAGTGCCTTACCACTTGTTATCTCAACATCTGGGTTACAGAAGGAGGAGTCTAAGACCAGTAGTAGTCCATATAACAAGTTCCAGAACAACCAAGGCTACATAAGTAAGACTCTATCTCAACAACAAAAACAAAACAAAAAGAAATCCTTTCTTCCAAAGTTGAGAAAATATCTGACTATTAACAAATCTAAATATTATTTAAAAAAAAAACTTTTTTGAGAGAAGGTCTTATGTATCCCAGGATGGCCTCAAACTCCCTATGACACTGAAAATCTAATCCTCCTGCCTCTACCTCTCAAGTCCTGGAATTACAGGCATGCACCACAACACAAAGTTTAGGCAGTGCTGGGAATGCAACCCAGAGCTTCATTCATGCAGGAACACTGTGTGTGTGACACACACACACACACACACACACACACACACACACACACACACACACACAGCTGTAACACTGAGTTTTAGAAAATCTATACCAGCCAGGTACGATGGCACATGCTTGTAGTTTCAACTACTCAGAAGACTGAGGCAGATTACAGAGCCCAGAAGCTGAAGACTGGCATGCACAATAAAACCAGACCCTCAAATACAAAGGAAAGGAAAAGGTCTATACTGCAGCTTAGCACTATGGTGTTCTCTGTGTGCTAGAAAAAATCAGCTGGGAGTGCTGGCACATACCTTTAATCCCAGTGCTGAAAAGGCAGAGGCAGAGGCAGGCTGACCTCTATGAGTTATTTAATACCAATCTGGTCTACATAGCAAGTTCCAGGCCTACCAACACTACATAGCAAGAACTTGTCTCTAAAAACCAAAAAATAAATAAATAAAATCATGAAACAACAGAAGGCCTCAAGAAATCAGATTCTCTTTCAATTTTTGCATCAAATATTTTACATTTTAAGATACATTAAAATTATATTTTAAAAATCTTATCAAGCATACACACACATTCTGTTATATTTTTATGGCCCTGGTAGTTGTGACTGAATACTCACAAGATCAGCATATTTCTTACAGAGAGCTGCCAGCTTCTCCTCTGGGGTGGAAAGGGTGTTTAGCGCTTGCATCAGCAATAAAACTTCTTTTCCTAATGAGTAACAAAATAAGAAAGAAATCCTGAATAATAAGATCAATTCTAACCTGTGAATTCTACCAATACTTTCCATGTTCTACTCTCAAAAAAAATAATTATACCTACAAATAGGAATGATATTTGCCAGCTCAAATATCATTCTGAAAGCTAATATCTGAAATATCTGAAAGCTATTTTGAGCTGGACATGTTGGCTCAAACCGCTAACTGTGGCATGCAAGAGGATTCTCAAGTTCAAGATCATCCTGGGCCACAGAGTGAGACCCTGTATTAGAAAACCAAAACCAAATCAAACAAACTATTTAGGAATGTAGATGAGTGGGAAAACAATTGGTTACCATGTCCTGTGTTTGATTCTCATCAAGATGAGGAGCTACTTTTTATATTCTGGATTAACAGACTCTCCCTCCTCTATTCCTCATTCTTCCCCATTCCAATTTGTACACTCACTAACACTGCTAACTAAGATTTCTTATTGAAGAGGTAAACATTCCCTTGTCTAACCATTAGATGTCTATGTTAAGACAAATGGCAAATTAAAAACAGCAAAGAAAAATTTTGAAAGCTTCAGTCTGACCAAGTATAAATACAAAGTTTCAATTGGCTATATGCTTTGCTTATGTCAAATGCACATATCTTTCCTATGTGCAGTTTCAGCTACTTTCTGGTGATTTACAGTGTTATTCCTGTGTTAACAAACGTTACCAAAAGTAAAAGAACAGCAAGGTAACTCTTCCCTGTGAAGGGGGTTTAATAGTATTGGCCTCAAACTCACCTGACTCTGCCTCCTGAGTGCTGAGATTAAAGGTGTATGCTATTATGCCTGGTTTAAAATTGGTAATGTTTTAAAGTTATTTCTTTTTGTTTGTTTTTCAAGACAGGATTTCTCTGTGTAGGCCTGGCTGTCCTGGAACTTGCTCTGTAGACCAGGCTGGCCTTGAACTCAAGAGATCTGCTTGCCTCTGCCTCCTGAAGGCTGGGATAATAGACATGCACCACTAGTGACTAGTGCCTGTTCTTTTTCAGTTTTTGTTGTTGTTGTTTGTTTTTGTTTCTTGTTTTTTTGAGACAGGGTTTCTCTGTGTAGCTTTGAGCCTTTCCTGGAACTCACTCTGTAGCCCAGGCTGTCCTCAAACTCACAGAGATCCACCTGCCTCTGCTTCCCCAGTGCTGGGATTAAAGGCGTGCACCACCACCGCCCGGCTGTGCTGGGATTTCTTTTTTTTGAGATTTACTTTTTTTTTTTTTTTTTGGTTTTTCGAGACAGGGTTTCTCTGTGTAGCTTTGCGCCTTTCCTGGATCTTGCGCTGTAGACCAGGGAGATTTACTTTTATTTTGTCTGTGTGAGTGTTTTGCCTGCACATATGTGTACCACATGCATGCCTGGTGCCTACAGAGGCCAGAAGAGGGTGTCTGTTTCCCTGGAACTGGAGTTACAGATGGTTATAAGTCATCATGTGGGTGCTGGGAATCAAACCTCTGCAATAGCAGCAAGCCATTTCTCCAGCCCCAAGGTAACATTTTTCTTTCTTTCTCCCCCGCCACCCCCACCCTTTTTTTTTTTTTTGAGTCAGGGTTTCTCTGTGTAACAAACAGCCCTGGCTGTCCTGGAACTCTCTATGTAGACCAGGCTGGCCTCAAACTCAGAGCTCTGCCTGCCTCTACCTCCTGAGTGCTGGGATTAAAGGCGTGCACCACCACCGCCTGCCACCATTTTCATTTTACACATGAGCTATCTCATAAATGTATGTACCTTAATGACTCTGGTATATAGATTACTATGGAAAGAAAAGAGCAGAATGACTTGAAAATTGAATACGTTTTAATGCGAGCACAGTGATGGCTTGAGCGTATGAAAGATCCCTGGAGCCCAAGAGTTCAGGCCAACAGAGTAAGACACCTTCTTCCACCTCCCAAAAAAGGGGGTAACTTTTTTTGTTTTGTTTTTCGAGACAGGGTTTCTCTGTGTAGCTTTGGAGTCTGTCCTGGAACTCACTCTGTAGCCCAGGCTGGCTCACAGAAATCCACTTGCCTCTGCCTCCCGAGTGCTGGAATTAAAGGCGGGTGCCACCACCGCCCAACCTTTTTTTTTTTTTTTTGGTTTTTCGAGACAGGGTTTCTCTGTGTAGCTTTGTGCCTTTCCTAGAACTCGCTTTGGAGACCAGGCTGGCCTCGAACTCAAAGAGATCCGCCTGCCTCTGCCTCCCGAGTGCTGGGATTCAAGGCGTGCGCCACCACCGCCCGGCTCACATAAAGTTTTATTAGTAAAAACCAAGACCCATTTAACCCAAGATCAATAAGAACATTATAAGAAAGCCGGGCAGTGGTGGCAAATGACTTTAATCTCAGTACTCCGGAGGCAGAGGCAAGCAGATCTGAGTTTGAGGCTAGCCTTGTCTACAGAGCTAGTTCCAGGGACAGCCAGGGCTACACAGAGAAACTCTGTCTTGAAAAAACAAAGAAGCAAATCAAAAAAAAAAAGAACATTATGGGAATTCTTTTTATTTTATTAAGAACTTGTTTATTCATTTTACATACCAATCACAGATCCCTTCCTTCCCTCCTCCTGCCCCCATTATGGGGATTCATAAACTCAAAGAGTTTTTGTTTTTTTGTTTTGTTTTCTTTTGCAGTGCTAGGACTTTTTTGTGTTTCAAACAGAATTTGCATACTATAATTCATTTTTCATCTATTTTTAACTTATTTTTTTGTTGTTTTTAGAGATATGTTACCCAGGTTGACCTTGAACTCCTAGGCTCAAACAATCCTCCTGCCTCAGCCTCCAGAGTAGCTAGGAGGATAGATATGTACCATTTACCTATGTAAAATTAACTTTTAAAACACACCATTTATTTCTAGAGTATAACAAAAAGAAAAAAGTAGACAGTTTAGTGTATTTATAAGGTTGTATAACCATCACGGCTATCCAACTGGGGGGGGGGTGTTCATTAACCCCCAAAACAAACCATACCCAATAGCAGTCACTTCTTGCTCCTCCATCTACCCCCAGCCCTGACAACCACAAATCTACTTTCTGTTTCCATAAATTTTACAATTCTGGATATTTCATACCAAAGAGAATCATACAATGTGTAGCCTTTCATATCTGGCTTCTTTTATACTGCAAAATGCTCTGCTAGATTCATTCTTGAAGATTATAATCAATGCTGCCTTCCTTTATATGGCTAAGTGACAGTCTATCATATGGATAGATCATACTTTGTTTACTCATCATTACATGATGAATATTTATGTTTTTTCTCCTTTTGGGCTATTAAGAATAATGTTGCTATGAACATTGTCTACAAACTTCTGTGTTTATAATTTTCAATCTTCTTGGGTATATTATGCCTAGAAATAGAAATGCTTGTTCATATAGTAAATTATGTGTTACCTTTGACTTTTTATAAATATAATTAGGGCTACTGATTTAGGAAATGTATCATTTCGAAAGAATTAAAATTATTTTTCATATTCCTTAACTTTTTACATTTTAAAGAGTAGCAGGAGATTAAGTTAATAAAAAAGGTAACTCAAGCAAGCCATGGTGGTACACACTCATAATCCAACACTTGGGAGGTGAAGATAAAAAGGTTAAAGAGGTCAGGGTCATCTTTGGCCAGCCTGGGCTATATATGAGACCTTGTCTCAAAACAACAGCAGAAAAAAGAAAACCCCTTCTCAAAAGAAAGGTAACTCTAGACATATATACAACACCCATAGAGCTGGGTGCAGTGGCAAACACCTTTAATCCTAGGTGAATTCAAGGCCAGAATAGTCTACATAGGGAATTTCAGGTCAGTCAGGGCTGCATAGTGAGACCCTGTCTCAAAACAAAAACAAACAAAAAAAACACACCACTTATCAATCATATATGTAAAGTATAAAAAATTGAGGGGTTTCCAGTTGCAGTGGTAAACTTTTAATTGCAGCACTCGGCACTTGGGAGGCAGAGGCAGGTGGTTATCTTTAAGTTTGAGGCCAACCTGGTCTACATAGCAAGTTCCAGTCTAGCCAGGGCTACATAGTGAGAGCTTGTCTCAAAAATAAAATACAAAAAAGAAACAAAAAATAAACAAACAATAAAAAACTGAGGAGTGGGCTGGAGAGATGGCTCAGTCATTAAAGGCTAGGCTCACAACCAAAAAACTGAGGGGTGACTAGTGAGACTCAAAGATTTCAATTTTCTTCATGAGATTCAGCATATCACAAAGTGGTGATCTAGCACAGTGGTAGAGTCCTCGCCTAGCATGCATAAGGCCACAGGTTCAATCCTTGCCATGAGAGAAAATAACACAACATACAACATACGATTTAATGGTTTGGCCAGGTATGCATGCCTTGATGCACTTGAGAGCTAAGTCAAGAGGTAGCCTTAGTTACATAAGAAGTTTGAAGTTGGCTGGGCGGTGATGGTGTGCGCCTTTAATCCCAGCGCTCGGGAGGCAGAAGCAGATGCCTCTCACCTGCCTGGTTCAAGGCCAGCCTGGTCTACAGAGTGAGTTCCAGGATGGCCAGGGCTACATAGAGGAAACCCTGTCTTGGGAGGAAAAAAAAAGAAAAAAGAAAAACTTTGAAGTCAGCTGTAACTATATGAGACCTTGTCTCAAAAAAACAAAAATAAAAAAATGAAGCATATCACATTCTTGGTCTGAAACACAAGCTATATAGAAGAAAGAAAATAAATATCTTTGAAAGCCGGTTAACTCACTTTCTGCAGTACAGTTAACATACTGTCTATAAAATTTTATGTCCAGTCTTAAACTGACGAAATAAATACATAATTTTCACATACTTTTTTTTTTTTTTTTTTTTTTCGAAACAGGGTTTCTCTGTGTAGCTTTGGTGCCTGTCCTGGAACTCACTCTGTAGACCAGGCTGGCCTTGAACTCACAGAGATCCACCTGCCTCGGCCTCCCGAGTGCTGGGATTAAAGGCGTGCGCCACCACCGCCCAGCAATTTTTCACATACTTTTTGATCAGCCTAGTAAAGAAGCAAATAAGGCAAGTCAATTGCCACACTATTCTCAAGGTTTTTTGAGAATTCTTGTTTATATAGAGATAAATAACTAAGCTTCCTATTGTTCTTTCCACCTCCTGTACATAACTGCAGCTGACAAGCTGACTAACCTGAGGCAACAGGTGTTTAAACTGATGTAGCGCTGTGTGTGTGTGTGCATGCACGTGTGTGCACGTGTGCACATATGCTCACACGTGCATGCCACAGTCATGTGTGGAGGTAAAAAGACAATGTGGGTCCCAGGGATCAGACTCAAGCCCTCAGGGTTATCGGCAAGTACCTTTACTCACTGAGCCATTTCACTGGCCCACAACATGTGTTTTAGCTAAGCATGTCCAACCTGGCCACATTCATGGTCACCTGTGTTGCACACAATGTGAATAAAATGAGCAACATATGAAAACAACATCAACTACTGAACAGAGCGTTATTACCTAAGGTTTTCTCTTTGTTCCTGCTGCACTCTGAATCTTGCTGGCCATCAGGAGGACCTGTTCGAGCTTCTTGTCCAGGAATTTCTTCTCTTGACTCCTGTGCACGGAATGCTGAACTCACCAAATTCCTATTCTTTGTTATAAAGTCACTGCCTTCATCCCCTTCCAGTGAATGCTTCTTAGTTGTGCCACCACAACTGGAGTCTTGATGTTGAAGAATATCATTTGCTTGAGAGTTGCACAACATGTCAGCTTTCACTTCTAACCCACAAATTCCAGGTTCTTCCATTGTACCAATTTCAAACTACAGGGAAGGGGATAAAAGATGGAGTTAAATTAAAAGTAATCAACATCTATAACCAATGGCATGCCATAGCTTGACAGCTTTTTACTTAGTGGCTTGTGAATTCGATGTAAATATGGTAGCTTTTAAGCTTCACTGAGACATGATCTAAACTGTTAAACACAAGGTTATTAAAGTTAAAACAGAGATGGGGTATATCTCTGAGGTAGCAGTGCTTTGCTTCAAGAGCCCCTGGGTCTCATCCAGAGTACTTCCAAAAGATAAAGCTAAAACAAAGCATAACTATATGCTACCAAAGGAGGCAAAAATGCCAGTCAGTAATAAATTTAAACTTATTTCCCTATAAAAATTCACCATTTGGCCGGGCGGTGGTGGCGCACGCCTTTAATCCCAGCACTCGGGAGGCAGAGCCAGGCGGATCTCTGTGAGTTCGAGGCCAGCCTGGGCTACCAAGTGAGTTCCAGGAGGGGCGCAAAGCTACACGGAGAAACCCTGTCTCGAAAAACCAAAAAAAAAAAAAAAAAAAATTCACCATTTAAAAATAATTACTATCTTTTAAACAGTAAACTGTCCCAAGCTGATGAACATTAACTATCCTGCTGTTATCTTGAGATGACAGCGCAGCTAGCTAGCTAGGTAGCTATCCACCAAAAACTAATTCCCAAAGTACCCAGTGGAGTAGGCACTGAGGGACAAATGCCAGCACTCAGTAGTAGCACACTACATTTCCCAGCCCCTTGACAGCTAAGTGAGACTCCCATGTTAGTCGAGGCTGTGTTACTTCAGCAACCAGATTTTTATTCTCAGAAGGAAGATGAGGCGATGACTGTCATTTCAGCAACCAGATTTTTATCCTCCATCTCTTTCCCACTCTGATTGAATACAGAGGTCATCAAGGTGCTATAAGTTGGCATGGCCAGATGACAAAAGCAGCCTGGCCCAAATTCCACATCTATACAGGAAAGACACTACCTGCAAAGAAAATGCATACTAGAATACTGGGTGAGTAAGTAATAAACTTCTCTCAAGTTATACCATAGAAATTGAGACTGGTATGTTAAATGCCTCTCCCTATCACTAATATGGAAGGCATGCATACAAAAAACAGACCAAAAATACATTTATTCTGGTTTTCTTCTCCCTTGAATCATTATTTTTACCTTATTCTCTTTTGTAATATTTTTGTTCAAGACAAGGTCTTGTTATACATAGCTCAGGTTGGCCTAGAACTTGCTATCCTTCTGCCTGGGCCTCCTAAATTCTGAGATTACAGGTGAGTACCACCACACCTGGCTAACCCTATTTACTTGTCTTCTCTGTATCCTATTTGTTAACATTATTTGGTTGCATGACACGTCACAACTGTAAACTCTACATTTCCCTTCTGGTTGAAAAGAGGGTTTTTTTCTTTCTAAATACAATTGAGGTACAAGGTATCTAATATAGTTCTCTTACCACAAGAAGAGAAAAGATACTTTGAAAAATTAGTGGAATTAGGGTTGTAGCTCAGTGGAAGGATGATTGATTACCTAACATGTGCATGGCCCTGGGATCAAGCACCAGCACCAAAAAAGAAAACAAGTAACAACAACAAAAACCAACAATACTTTTTTTTTTCAAGTTATGGTTGCTCAGCCTGATGGTTTACACCTACAATACCAGTACTTAAAATGTTATAGCAGATCTGGAAGGAACTGAGGGAAGGAAAAAACATGGTCAAAATATACTGTATATAAAAATTTGTTTTCAATTAAGAAAAAGTTAGAATAAATAAAAAGGTTAAAGCAGGAAGACTGAAGCAAATTCAAGACTAGCCTGAACCGTATTAGAGTTCCAGGCCAGTCTGAGCTACAAAGTGAAACTCTGGCTCAAAACAAAGTAAAATTAATGGGAGCCAGATACTTAGAAAACTCAGGTAGGAAAATTTTGAGCCTGAGCAAAGATAAAACCAACAACAATTAATGATAGAGCAGGAATCTGGTTTTTAAAAGTCTTTTAATGCACTTATTTATTTTGTGTGTGTGTAAGCATGCCACAATACATATGTCAAGTTATCAGAGGACAATTTGTAGGAGTTGGTTCTCTCCTTCTACCTTGTAGGTCCCAGGGATTGAACTTTGGTTTTCAGCCTTGGTGGCAACTGCCTTAATCCATTGAGCCACCTATTATTTCCAATTGTAACGTACCAGGGATGAGAGATGGCTCAGTGGTTAAAGGTGTATACTTCGCTTCTGAAGAACCCGAGTTTGGTTCCTAGCAGCTCACACCTGCCTATAACTCTAGCTTCAGAGGGATCCATCACCTCCAGCCTATAGGAGCAGTGCCCTCACATGCACATACCTATATACACATCTACACACATAATTAAAATAAAATACTTCAAACTGTAACATATCCAGTTGAAGAGCTAAAAACAACTGAAGGGCCTGTTGCCTGCAAGATGTAGGACTCTCAGCTACTACTCTAGCACCACATCTGTCTGCATGCTGCCATGATCCCTGTCATCATGATAATGAACTGAACTTATGAAACTGTGGAAATATTCCCAAGAAACCTTCCAAGCCTTTACAAAAACTTCTGCCCATCTGAGCACGAGTTATGATATCAATGGTGCACTTTTTAGGGGTGAAGACAGTGGAGCTAAGTGAGGTTTCTCAGAAAACGAGTTACCTGAGGTGTGAATGGAAGCCTGAATGTGGTCTTCAGAATGTTTCTCAGACCTCAGTGTTGGAACTTGATGGTCTGTGAATGGGCAGATTTTGATTTTATGTGTGCTGGCTGGTTTTATGTTAACTTGATAGAAGCTAGAGTCATTGGAAAGGAGGGAACCTCAATTGGGAAATCGCCTCCATAAGATCAGGCTGCGGACAAGCCTATAGAGCATTTTCTTAATTAGTGTTTGATGGGGGAGGGCCCAGCTCATTGTGGGTGGTGCCATCCCTGGGCTGCTGGTCCTGGGTTCTATAAGAAAGCAGGCTGAGCAAGCCATGAGGAGCAAGTCAGTAAGCAGCACCCATCCATAGCCTGTGCATCAGCTCCTGCCTCCAGGATCCTGCTGTTTAGTTCCTGTCCTTACTTCCTCCATTGATAGACTACAATGTATAAATGTAAGCCAAATAAACCCTTTCCTCCCCCCACCCAAAAAAAATAATAATTGAAGGATCAGTGAAGAAGGGAATGAAGATATTAGGGCAACTAATACTTATCTTTTATAATCTAGGGTTGATATAAATCAATTACTGTGCTTTTGGGAGGCTGTTTGCATCTTTTAAAGACAGGGTCACAAGTAGTCCAAGCTGGCCTCGAATTGACTGTATCTCAAAAAAAAAAAAATGACTTTGAACTCCTGGTCCTCCACACACCATGTCCCAAATGCTAGATTATAGGCCAGTGACACTGCTTTCTGGACAACAAATTGGCACTGCAATTCTTTGGCAATATGGATAGCTTCTAACCCACTTAATTCCACTCCTAGGATTTCACCCAAGTGTGTACATGGGTTCATTGAAAGGCCAAAAAATGTTTAAAGCAGCACTACTTGGAACAGCCCTAAAATAAAATCAATTCAACAGAAGAATTGATCAATTGTAATATGTTCAGACCATTGAGCAAGGAGAATGAACTACTGCAAATACAGCAGCATGGCTTAAGAGGAAGGCATTGCAGAATACTTACTGAAGGAAACAATCTATATATAAAAAGAAGCAAGGTGAATGGATGGTACTAGAAATGAGGCACTGGTTGGGCTTTCTAGAGTGCTTGGTAATATTTCTTGATATCTGGAATAACACAGATATTATCCTCCTAAAAATGTATTAAATCCAAACATTCATAATTTGTGTACTTTTCTGAACACAGACAAATGTTACTTCAAAGTTTGTTAAAAGTTGCACAAGGATGCTGGGTATGGTGGTACTTGCCTTTAATACCAGCACTCTGGAGACAGCAGCTGTGAGTTCAAGACAAGCCTGGTTTACATGACTTACATGGTGAGACTTGGCCTCAATAAATAAATAAATAAATAACAAAATTTTAAGGATAATACCTAATGCCTTGTATACTATTTAAAAACTCTCTCTCTCTCTCTCTCTCTCTCTCTCTCTATATATATATATATATATATATATATATATATATATATATATATATATATATATATATATATATATTAAAGTTGCAATTTACGGGCTAGAGACATAGCTCAAAGGTAGGATGCCTAAGACCAAGGATTCAATCTCTGGTACAGAAAGTACACACAAGTTACAATTTACATACTACTTATTTGTTTTGTTTTTACTGAGTCAGAGTCTCACTATGTAGCCTAGCTGTCCTGAGAATCACTATGTATATATACCAAGCTGACTTTGACCTCACAGAGATCTGCCTGCCTCTGCCACTGAGTGCTGGGATTAAAGGTATGTGTCACGATGCTCGGCTTAAAGAGTCATAAAAAGGCTGAGTGGTGGTTGCGCACACCTTTAATCCCAGCACTTGGGCGAGAGGGATTGGGGTAGGAGGATCTCTGAGTTCGAGGCCAGCCTGGTCTACAAAGTGGGTTCCAGGACATCAAGACCTAAACAGAGAAACCCTGTGTTGAAAAACCAAAAAAGAGGTAAAAGGAACAAAACAAGGTGGGTACTATGGCTGACATGTAGCAGTAGATCCAGATTCCACGGCAGCAAGGCAATGATGCAGGATACACAAGTGCCTCCAGAAGAAGTAGAGGGAGAAATGTGGACCCATGAACAGACAGGCTGAGGTAGTTTCCTTGAGCCACAGGATACAACTGGTTAAAGAGGAAGAGTTGCACAGTGCTCAGGAGCAGAAGCTCTGAGAAAGCCAAGAAAGCTGCTGAGAGTGAGAGAAGTTTGAAGGTATTGAAAACCAAGTCCTAAATGATAAAGATGGAACTTCAGGAAAGAAGTAAGCTCAAAGAAGTAAGCCCACTGCAGAAGAGGCAAATATGGAAGGGTGGCTTGTGTGTTGCTGACTACTGAAGGAGACATGGAATGAACACTGGAGTGAGCTGAGCAGGCAGAGTCCCACTGACAAGTGGGAGGAGCATATATCAGACTGCCAGAACCTGAAGCACTTGAGCTGAGGAAAAGTAATCTCAAAAGAAGACTGGAGACATGACTCAGTGATTAAGAGTACTTGCCGGGCGGTGGTGGCACATGCCTTTAATCCCAGCACTCAGGAGGCAGAGCCAGGCGGATCTCTGTGAGTTCGAGGCCAGCCTGGTCTACAGAGCAAGATCCAGGACAGGCTCCAAAACTACATGGAGAAACCCTGTCTCAAAACAAACAAACAGCCGGGCGGTGGTGGCGCACGCCTTTAATCCCAGCACTCGGGAGGCAGAGCCAGGCGGATCTCTGTGAGTTCGAGGCCAGCCTGGGCTACCAAGTGAGTTCCAGGAAAAGGCGCAAAGCTACACAGAGAAACCCTGTCTCGAAAAACCAAAAAAAAAAAAAAAAAAAAAAAAAAAAAACAAACAAACAAAAAGATGGTGAAAATTACATGAAACTCTAAGTGGAGTACTTGCTGCTTTTGCAGAGGATCCAGGTTTGGTTCCCAGCACGCACATTGTAGCTCACAGTCAACTGGAACTCCAGTTCCAGAGGATCTGACAACTTCTATCCTCCAAAGGTACCAAGCAGGCATGTGGTGCACAAATATGCATGCAGTAAAACACTCATATACATAAAAAATTTTTTAAAAAGAAAACCAATATGACAATGAGATAAAGATTCTTGTGGTAAACTAAAGGAGGAAGACATCCATACTGAGTTTGCTGTGAGATTGGTAAGCAAACTAGAAAAGATAACTGAAGACTTGGAAAATGAGCTGAAATGAACCAAAAAGGAGCACATCTGTGCATATATGTGCAACATATATATATATGCCTGGTGCTCGGGGAGGTCAGCAGAGGACAGATCCCTTGGAACTGCAGTTACAGATGGTTGTGAGCCTCCATGTGGGTGCTGGGGACCAAACCTGGGTACTCTTCAAGAGAAGCAAGTTCTCTTAATGCTGGACTAGACTCTGCTTGACCTGAATGAGATGTCTTACCCTCTCATTGCTGTACTCCTCCCTCTGACCTGACTCCCATTACGGTACTCCCCTTCTGACCCTGACTCAGCCCTCCAGAAGCTGACCTTGAGAAGCCCCTTTCTTTTTGCCAACTCCTCTATCTCCTCCCAGAGATTCCAACTGAGTAGAGACTGAGTACCAATGGGAACAACACTTAGGAAAACATGAGCACAAATTCAAAGTGTCTTTGAAAGAATGCTGTCGTGTTATTTTTTTAAATCTGTAGTAGGTAGGCAAGAGAGACTTTTGTCACTTTAAGAAACCTGAGCCCAGTGCAGTAGCATATATGTATAATCCCAGTATTAGGAAAGTGGAGGTAGAAGGACAGGAATTCAAGGCCATCTTAGGCTACAAGAGATGCTTTATCTTTTTTCTTTGTCTTTTCTTTTTTTCTTTTTCTTTTCCTTTTTTTGACACAGGGTTTTCCTGGGTAGCTTTGTGCCTTTCCTGGAACTTATTTTGTAGACCAGGCTGGCCTGGAACTCACAGAGATCCGCCTGCCTCTGCCTCCCAAGTGCTGGGATGAAAGGCCTATGCCACCACTGCTGGGCAAGAGATTTTTTTTTTAAGATTTATTTATTTATTATGTATATAGTGTTCTGTTTGCATGTATCCCTGCAGGCCAGAAGAGGGCACCAGATCTCATTACAGATGCTTGTGAGCCACCATATGGGTGCTGGGAATTGAACTCAGGACCTCTGGAAGAACAGCCAGTGTTCTTAACTTCTGAGCCATCTCTCCAGCCCCCTTTTTTTTTTTTTTAATTTCATGTGCGTTGGTGTTTTGCCATGGGTGTCAGGTCCCCTGGAACTGGAATTACAGACAGTTATAATCTGCCATGTGGGTGCTGGGAATTGAACCCAGGTCTTCTGGAAGAGCAGTCAATGCCCTTAACCACTGAGCCATCTCTCCAGCCCCCAAGAGATGCTTTCTTAAAGACCAAAAGCAAACAAATTAGCAACAATAACAAAAATCCCTTGTACTTTTTAGCTATCAGCCTTTCATCTTCCCCACTAACCCCAGGCCTAGGTAACTAATCTACTTTTCCTATATACTTTCTCTATATATTTTGGTCTATTCTGGACATTTTCTACAGATGGGATCCAAGTCTGTGGTCCTTCCTGACTTCTTTCATTTAACATGTATCCCATGCTGCAGCACCTATTAGTACTTCACTCCTAATGACTGAATTCTACTTCACTGCAGATACAAACCACATTTTATTTATCCATTTGCTAATTGATGGGTATTTGAATTATTTCCAATTTTTGGGTATTATGACCAATTCTGCTATGAAAACTAATGCATGTTTTTGTGGAAATGCATTTACATCTCTGCAGAGTATATAACCAGAAAAGCTGCTAGATCCATAGCCACTTAACTTTTTGAGGAACTGCTGAACTATTTCCCCAAACACTGTAACATTTGAATTCACCAGCCGTGCATAAGGTTTCTAATGCCTCCATATCCTTGCCAAGTTTATTATCTGTCTTTTTTTTTGGTTTTTTTCGAGACAGGGTTTCTCTGTGTAGCTTTGCGCCTTTCCTGGAACTCACTTGGTAGTCCAGGCTGGCCTCGAACTCACAGAGATCCTCCTGGCTCTGCCTCCCGAGTGCTGGGATTAAAGGCGTGCGCCACCACCGCCCGGCTTATCTGTCTTTTTAACTGTGCCCATCAAGAGTGCTATGATAGTAACTAATTTGTGTTTGCATTTCTCTGAGGATTGAAGATGTTTGGCATCTATCTTCTGCTTATTAGGCATTTGTATGCCTTCTATGGAAAAAATGTTTATTCATATATTTTGTCCATTTTTTAATCGAGTTACTTGTTACTTTTATACTTTATATAAATAGATATAAGTCCCTTATCAGATATGATTGGTAAATATTTTTACCCACTTCTGATTTTTTTATTGTCCCAATTTGGAGAAAAGACACAATTTTGCCTATTTCAAAATGTCAAAGGAGATTGAATTAAAAGTTATTTGAGGGCCAAAGAGATGACTCAGTAAGGAGAGGGGCTTAATCACAAGCCTCTCTATACAAGTTCAATACTCAGGTCCCACATGGAAGGAAAGGACTGAGTCCTGAGAGAGTTGTCCTCTGACCTCCACACATGTTCTATGCCCACACAGAGAAACATTAAATACATAAAACTAATTAAAAACATTTCTGGGCTGGGGAGATTGCTCAGCGGTTAAGAGGACTGGCTGTTCTTCCAGAGGTCCTGAGTTCAATTCCCAGTGACCACATGGTGGCTCACAAGCATCTGTAATGAGATCTGATGCCCTCTTCTGGCTTGCAGACATACATGCAGACAGAACACTGTATATATGATAAATAAATCTTAAAAAAAACATTTCTAAGCTGTTCTTGTCAGATGTAGTGATACAGATCTGTAATCCCAGCACTCAGAAGGCAGAAGCAGAAGGATTGCTACAAATTCAGACAGTTTGGTCTACAAAGCAAGGTCCAGGTTAGTCTGGTCTATAGAGCAAGGCCTTGTCTCAAAAACTTGAAAACTAAATGAATATATAAATAAATTTAAGTTATATTAAAAGGCTGAGGAGATGGCTCAGTGGGTAAAGGCCTTGCTGAAAACTTGAGGACCTGAGCTAGGAACCCAGCAGCCATGTAAAAAAGCTGGGCATGGACACATACCAGTAATCCCAGAGCTGTGGAGAGTGGAGACAGGAGAATCACTGCGGCTTATTGGCTACCAGTTTTAACTTCAGATTGAGTGAGAAACCCCATCTCAAAGGAATAAGGTGGCAGATGATAGAACAACAGAACATCTCAGTCGCCAAGCGGTGGTGGCTCACACTAATTCCAGCACTCTAGGGTTGGGAGTGGGGTGGAACAGAGGCAGGAGGATCTCTGTGAGTTCAAGGCTAGCTGGTCTACAGAGTGAGTTCTAGGACAGCCAGGACTATACAGAAAAACCCTGTCTCAACACCCCCCCAAAAAAAATCCCAAAAAAAAGAACAACTCAGTCCTCTGCAGTCCCCTGGCCTACACACACACACACACACACACACACACACACCCATACGTAAGAAAAACTTGGCACAGCTTGTCTGTAATTTCAGCATTGAGGAGGCAGACAATCATAAGACCTTGAATGGTTGAGGAAGACACCCAACACTGGTCCCTTACCTCAGCACATGCATGCACACAAACGTGCACATATGTGCATATATATATAACATACACAAAAAGCTATTATTATTTTCAGATTAATAGTATATAGTAACTCTTAGCATATATAGAAAAGACAATTTAAAAACTTAAGAAAAGCAGTGCATGGTACCACACACTTGTAATCTCAGCACTCAGGAGACAAGACAGATCTCTATAAGTTTGAGGCCAGCATGGTCTATATAGCAAGTCCCAGGCCAGCCAAGGCTACATGGTGAGACCTGTCTCAAAAAATAAAATAAAATAAAAGACTGAAGAAGGGTCAAAACAGACCCAGCAAAAATAGCTCACAAAGTAAAAAGTGCTTGTTGCACAAGCCTCACAACCTGAATGTTATCTCTGAACCCACATAAAAGCACAAGGAGACAATCAACTCCACACAATTATCTTCTGACCTCCCCCACACCATGACACATCCACATACATACATACACAAACACAAGAATAAAAATAAAGAATTTTTTTTAGCGCCGGGCGGTGGTGGCGCACGCCTTTAATCCCAGCACTCGGGAGGCAGAGCCAGATGGGTGGCTGTGAGTTCAAGGCCAGCCTGGGCTACCAAGTGAGTTCCAGGAAAGGTGCAAAGCTACACAGAGAAACCCTGTCTTGAAAAACCAAAAAAAAAAAAGAATTTTTTTAAATACCAAAAACCATCCCCCAACTCAAAATGGCCAGTGGCATTCAGCATAAAGGTGATACACAGTGCACCTTCACATCTCATGTTTTCCTTTTAATTGTGTGCTGGCTGTGGTGGTTTGAATGGAATTGGCCCCCATAATCTCACAGGGATTGGCATTATCAGGAGGTGTGTCTTTGTTGCAGTGGGTATGGCCTTGGAGAAGTGTGTCATGTAGGGGTGCACTTTGAGGTTTACTATGCTCAGGATACCGCCCAGTGTCTCAGTTGATCTCCTGTTGCCTGCAAGATATAGGACTCTCAGCTATTCCTCCAGCACATCTTCCTGCATGTTACCATGCTATCCACCATGATGATAATGGACTGAACCTCTGAAACTGTAAGGGAGCCACCTCAATTAAATGTTTTCATTTATAAGAGTTGCCGTGGTCATGGTCTCTCTTCACAGCAAAAGAAACCCTAACTAAAACACTGTCATCCCCTATATAGTTAATACTTTCCATTTTTCAATTTTTTTGTTTTGTCTTGTTTTTTGAGACAGGGTTTCTTTGTGTAGTCCTGTCCTGGAACTTGCCCTGTAGACCAAGTTTCTGACTCAAAGATCCACTTGCCTCTGCCTCCTGAGCACTAGGATTAAAGGCATGCACCACCACTGCTCACTAATTTTTCAATCTTTGTAGCTACTTCTACCTCTGAATTCCTGTCATATGTCAAAGGAAGTGCTACTATTATTGTTTTATCTTTAAACAAGGCAGGATTACTTCTCCCTTCTCTCCTAGTAACTAATTTTAATGGAGTAGTATTGTGGAATTTTTCATATTTGCTAATGGCTTACTTTGGCTCTATAAAAACTTTCTGGTTTTTTCTAGTTTTCTGAAAAAAACTAGGTTTTTTTAGCCTAGTTCCAGCTAAGGCTGAAGTCAACAAATATTACTGAAACAGCAAGCCCATTTTTCTACTCTCCATTTTTACCAGTGTGCTTCAAGCTCTATACTGGACTATTATATATAATGCAAATTTCTAGGCTAACATGTGAATGATTTCTCAGTCCTTGTTTCTTCAAGAGTATTCTGTATAATGTAGTCAATGAAATTTCTTACTCTGGAAGCTGGGGATGTAGCTAAATTTGTAGAAAGCCCTGGGTTCAGTTCCCAGCATCATTTTAAACCTGGCATGATGGTGCAGTACATGCCTACAATTCAACACTTGGGAGGTGAAGGCAGGATGATCAGAAGTTCAAAGTCAACCTTGGATACATAAGACCCTATCTTTAAAACAAAAAGGAAACTTACTTTCTTACTGTCTCATAAGCATTCTAGGTGTATTTTTTCATATAATCTTTTCTATGAACAATATCTGCAGCAGCTAACACAATGACTACTATAGCCAGGGACCATAGTAATCACTTCCTATTATTAACTAACTTCATCTAAACAAGGTCATGATGAAAGCTTTATCACTTTCTTACACAGATAAACAAATTGTGGCATGGCAAAGTGTATGGTCAAAGGTTACTGTATATTGCAGGGTGAAGATTTGAATCCTAGCAATTTAAGTTTCTCAGTCCATGCTGGTAACCTCAACAACTGACTGCTTTGTAATTATCCTCTATCTACTTCTTTTTATTTATTTATTTTTATTTTATGTGCATTGGTGTTTTGCCTGCATGAATGTCTGTGTGAGAGTGTCAGATCTTGGAGTTACAGACTGTTGTGGGCTGCCATGTGGGTGCTAGGAATTGAACCCTGGTCCTCTGGAAGAGTAATCAGTGCTCTTAACCATTGAGCCATATCTCCAGCCCCAGAACTATAGTCTGTTTCCGAGACAGGGTTTCTCTGTGCAGTTTTGGTGCGTGTCCTGGATTTCACTCTGTAGAGCAGGCTGGCCTGGAACTCACAGAGATCCACCTGGCTCTGCCTCCCGAGTGCTGGTAGTAAAGGCGTGCGCCACCACCGCCTGCTCTATCTACTTCTATACAAACATCTTTGTACTGTGTCCTAGCCATCTTACCACAGTCTACTAAGTAATAAGGAGAAGCCCATCATGGTGGCACACATCTGCAATTTCAGCACTTTTGAGGCAGGAAGATCAAAAACTCTAGTCTAGGGCTGGAGAGATGGCTCAGAGGTTAAGAGCACTGACTGTTCTTCCTAGAGGTCCTGAGTTCAATTCCCAGCAACCACATGGTGGCTCCCAACCATCTGTAGTGAGATCTGGCACCCTCTTCTGGCATGCAGGAATATATGCAAATAGAATACTGTAAACATAACAAATAAATAAATCTTTAAAAAAAAACAACTCTAGTCTAGCATGGGCTATACAAAGAGACCCTGATTCAAAACAAACAAAAAGCAACAATAATGGAAAAAGATGCTTTGAAAATAGTACTTAAAAAACAACAGGTATGGTACAGCTTGGTGGTAGAGCACTTACTTAGCGTGTGCCAGGCCCTGGGTTCAAATCCTAATACCAAAATTTTAAAAAAATTCAAAAAACAGTACACACACACACACACACACACACACACACACACACACACACAACGTTTTTTGAGACAGCGTTTCTGTGTAACCTTGACTATCCTAGAACTCACTCTGTAGACTTAGGTTGTAGACTCTGCCTCCTGAGTGCTTGGATTAAAAACATGCACCACCACTGCCCAACATGCCCTATATTTTTATATTCACACTATATATGTGTGTTCATGTATGAATATATGTGTATATATATATGCACAATAAAATATTGAAATGAGATATATTTTTAAATGGTCATTATTTTCGTACAACATTATAGTGTACATCTGTAATCAACAACTTAGGAGGCTTAGGCAGGCCAATTGTAACAAGTTTGAGGCCAATCAGGTCTATGTATTATAGCAAGATCCTATCTCAAAAGACCAGGGAAAGGCTGGTAAGATTAGGTAAAGATGCTTGCCACCAAGTGACAACCAGAGTTCAATTTCCAGAATCCACATGGTAGAAGAAAGAACCAATTCTCCCAAGCTGTTCTCTGACCTCCACTTGTGTGCCACGGCATATGGACATCTACACACATGAACACATGAGAAATAAATAAATAAATGTTAAAACAAAACGCCTAGGCCTGGTAGTTTATGCCTATCACAGCACTTGGGAGACTGAGGAAGCAAGATCACTTTGAGTCTGAGTAGCTCAGACTGGACTACAGAGTTAATTCCAGGCTACCCAGAACTGTATACCAAGACATCTCTCTCTCTCTTAAAAAAAAAGGGGGGGGGGCTGGAAAGACAGCTTAGCAGTTAAGATCACTGGCTGCTCTTCCAGAGGACCCAAGTTCCATTCTCAGCACCCACATGGGGAGACTCATGACCATCTGTAACTCCAGTTCTAGGGAATCTGCCACCCTTTATATGTTTACCTGGTTTCCACAGAGGCCAAAAAAAAAAAAAAATCACACCACTACCCCCCCCAGAAAAAAAAACACCCAAATATTATCAAAAATAAAATGTGTATAATTCAATTCAGTGTCTCCTTTTGGGGGGCAGGGTCTCATTATGGAGCCCCGCCTAGCCTCAAACTCACAGAGATCAACCTGCACCTGCTTCCTGGGTACTGGGATTACAAGTGTACACCACCACACCCAGCCTCAATGTTTCCTTAAACAGTGGCATATCTTTCTGTGTTGGGATGGAAGAACCACATGAAATTAAAAGGTTTTTACTTTTAACTGATCAAGTGATAATTACTGTATACTAGTGTATATTAGATTGTGGTATATATGTATCTCTACAGTTTTTTATGTGAAGTTTTGTTTGTTTTGGCAGCTTTTGTCTTTTGAGACAAGGTTAAACTATATATCCCAGGCTGGTCTTAAATCTGTTGCAATCCTCCTGCCTCAGTTTCAATGTGTTGGGACTATAATCATGCACCACCACACCTGGCTTATGCCTATATTCAAAGAATAACAAATTAGGAACTAGGGAGGTGTTTCAGTTAGTAAAGTACCTGCTGCATGAGTATGAGGATCCGAGTTCAGATCCCCAGCATCCACATAAAAACAAGAACAGGGATGTGCATCTGTAACCCGAGCCTTAGAGGTAAAGAGTATAGAGAAAAGCAGATCTCTGAGCTTACTGGCCAGACGGCTTTGTCAAATTGATGAGCTCCAGATTCAATAAGAGATCGTGTCTCAAAAACTAAGGTTCAGGCTAGTCATAATAGCACACACCTTTAATCTCAACACTTGGGAGTTTGAGGCCAGCCTGGTATATATAGTGACTTCCAGGAAAGCCAGAGCTACAAAGAGAACATTACTTCTAAATAAATAAATAAGGTTCAGAGAGTAATCACAGATGACATCTGATGTCAACTTCTGGACACACAAAAAATGATAAATTCTTCATGTCTCAAAATATAAACTTATGACAGGTGACATTTAATTTATATTTCAATCATGAAATACTTCTGAAAGTTCCTAATTATGTAGCACTATTTTCAAATACAGATTACACAAACCTTAAAAATGGTGTCACTTCAAATTGGTAAAGAAAACAAATGATTTAGGACATACCCTAAACCATATTGGGAGGGAGTGGGAGGAAGGGGGAAGGGAGACAAAGTGGTATTCTTACACCTGCAGGTAAACCAAAACTGAAACATGAAAAGTGAAAACCACAAACAACCAGGGGTGTGGGTGTGGGTGGCTGGGGAGTGGAGTCAAAGTCACTAAATGGTAACTGAAAAATTCAGACTAACTCAAAAGTCACAGAAGCCCTAATTTTCAAGGGCTTGTGAATAGATATATCACAATTAAAGAACTGAAGATATCCAATAGAAAAAAAAATTTCAATCTCACTTATAATAAAAGAAATATGAGGGCTGGAGAGATGGCTCAGAGATTAAGAGCACTGACTGCTCTTCCAGAGGTCCTGAGTTCAATTCCCAGCACCCACATGATAGCTCATAACCATCTGTAATGAGATCTGGCACCCTCTTCTGTATACATAATAAGTAAATAAATCTTAAAAAATATTAAAAAAAAAGAAATATGAATACAAATGTCAGTTGGGCTGGAGAGACGGTTCAATGGTTATGAGTACTTGCTGTTCTTGCAGAAGACCTGGGTGAGGTTCCTAGCACTCACATGGTGGCTCACAATTGCCTATAACTCCAGTTCCAGGAGATGTCTTCTACTGGCCTCCAACAGCTCCTACAACCACATGGCACACAAACCCACACAGGCGCGCGCGCGCACACACACACACACACACACACACACACAATTAATACATTTTTAAATGCCAATAAATGGTCCTGCATGATCTATCAGCGGATAAAAGTACTTGCTACATAAGCCTAATAACTTGAGTTCAATCCCTAGAACCCATGGTAGGAGAGAACCAACTCCCCAAAATTCTCCTCTGATCATCACACATGTACCAATATTCCCACATGCATATACAATAATATATTCATTTTTAAATTTAAATTCTAATCAGTGGGGCAGTGGTGGCATACACCTTTAGGCAGAGGCAGGTGGAGCTCTGTGAGTTCAAGGCCAGCCCGGTCTACACAGTGAATTCCAGGATAGCCAGGACCACACAGAGAAACCCTATCTCAAAAAACAAACAAACAAAAAAAGAAAACAACAAAAACCCACCCCACCCCACTGCCCCCCAAAACTAATTAAAATAAAGTATCATCTTTTACCTACCTATTTATTTGTTTTTCAAGACAGGGTTTCTCTGTGTAGCCCTGGCTATCCTGGACTTGCTCTGTAGACCATGATGGCCTCAAATGCAAGGGTCTGCTTGCCTCTGGGATTAAAGGCACTACACCCAGCTATTACCATCCAAATTTTAAAGATTAAAAAAATAAATAAATAAAACAATACAACAAACCCCAATGTGCCCAAATAGGTCAATCAGTATAATATCAAAAGATCTAAACTAGTAGTTCTGAGGTTTACAGAGGTAAACAATCTCTATCAACATTTGAATACACATTTGCTTTCACCTAGCAATTCTGCTTGATTTACTATCCAGGCATTCTCACTTGAACACAAAAGGTTATTCACCAAACCACTATTTTGTACCCTGAAAAATCTGGAAACAATCTTAAAATGAGCTAAATAAATAATGACAATCCATACAAAAGAATGCCACTGTTCAAAATAAGATTTGAGGGCCAGTGAGATGGCTCAGTGGGTAAGGGCACTTGTTACCAAGCCTACCAACTTGAGTTTGATGGTCCCTGGGACACACATGGTGGAAGAGAACCAATTCTTCTAAGTTGTCCTCTGACCTCCATATGTGTACTGTCACACACACACTCACTCTCTCTCACACACGTAAAATTACTTTAAATTCTCCTTAAAAAAAAAAAAAAACAACCCAGTAAGTCTCCAAAATAATTTGAACACCCTTGCAAAAAGAATCAGGTAGATTCCATATCTATTCTCCAAGGTTAATCAAACAGGAAACAAATAAATAAGGCAAACATCCAGTACTGGATGAATACACTGGTGTAAATTAAAAACTAAGAGTCAGACATTGTGTAGCATACCTGTAATCCCAGCACTAGGGAGTAGGAGGCAGTAGGTGATTGAGAATTCCAAGAAACGTTTGTTGCTGTGGGATATACCTAATAATATTTACCATATTATAAATTACAACAGAAAAAATTAAAATTAAAGCCAATTCATTTAAAAGGGAACTGATTTTGTGCCAACTACTTACTGCTGTGTACAAACCACCACAAAACTTTGGTAGCTTGAAATATTTATGATCTCAATTTCCATAGTTTGGCAATCTAGGTGTGCCTTGACAAGGTCCCACAGGCTGAAATTATCGGAAGCCTTGACTGGGAAGGATTCATTTCCTAGCTTACTCTTAGAGTTGTTGCTGGGGTTCAATTCTGTATGGGCTATTGGATTAAGGCCTCAGTTCCTCATGAGCTGTTGGCCAAAGGCCTTCTTGGATTTTTGCCATATAGGTCTTTCTGTCAGCCTCTTAAAACATGATAGCTAGCTTCTTTAGAATGAGCCAAGGAGCACCAATGTGAGAGAGTAATTATAGAAGTGACATTCCTTCAGTTTCCCACTCTGCCCTCTCTTGACAGAGTCTTGCTACCTTATAAAGGTTGGTCTCAAATTGCCAAATTGCTGGGTTCAAATGATCCTCCTTCAAAAAAAAATAAGCCGGGCGGTGGTGGTGCACGCCTTTAATCCCAGCACTCGGGAGGCAGAGGCAGGTGGATCTCTGTGAGTTCGAGGCCAGCCTGGTCTACAGAGCGAGATCCAGGAAAGGCGCAAAGCTACACAGAGAAACCCTGTCTCGAAACCCCCCCCCCCCAAAAAAAAATAATAAAAATAAAAAGCAGTTGTTTTTCCAAACTAAAAAAGAGCAATTTTTCTTCCTTACTGTTTTTTGGGGGGGAGGGGATAATTTTATTACATTTTATTTGTTTGTGTCTCCAGCCAACTTTTTTATCCTCAAGAAATGTGTTAAGAGAGTACCAGAGCCAAGCATGGCAACATGTGAAATCTCAGCAGCTGGGAGATGAATGCAGGAGGATCAGTTGTTCAAGGTCATCCTCTGCTATGCAGCAAAGTTGACACTATCCTAGGCTCCATAAGATTCTCAAAAAAACAGGTTGGGGAGACCCCAAGATACATGGAATATAGACAATGGTTGTTGAGCCCCAAAAGCCCAAGCTCTAAATATATCACTCACCACTGTTTATGTGGCCATAAGGAGGTCAACTTCTCAATTTCCTACCTGCATAGTGTAGATATACAATACCTTCCTTCTATTAGTTATAAGATCACATATAATGAATACGCATAACTACTCCACAGTAGAACTGTTTAAGAGCACTGGCTGCTCTTTGCAGAGGATCCCGGTTCCATTCCCAGCACCCACATGGCAGCTCATAAATATTAACTCCAGTTCCAAAGGCCCAATTCTGGCCTCTGAGGGCACCAGGCACAGATACACATGAAAAAAATAAATTAATAAGTAAATAAATAAATGAAGCTGGGCATGGTGGTGTATACCTTTAATCCCAGCACTCAAGAGGCAGAGAGAGGCAGGTGAATCTCTGACTTTGAGGCTAGCCTACATAGTGAGACCTTGTCTCAACCTCCCCCCCAATAATAATAACTTTTTAAAGAATATTTGAGTAAAGGATATTTTACAAAAAGTATATCTGGAACTTGTAGAATGGTCCAGTGGGTATAGGCACTTGCCTCAAAGGCTAACAATCTGAGTTTGATCTCTGGAATACTTACAAAAGTGGAAAGAACCAACTCTACAAGCTGTCCCATGGCATCCACACTCAAGTCATGGCAAAAATTACCTGCACACATGCACACACACCATAGACCCACAATGTTTTTTAAAAACATATTCTCACTTTTTTGTTTGTTTTTTAAGACAGGGTTTCTTTTTGTGTAGCTTTGGCTGTTCTGGAACTAGCTCTGTAGACCAGGCTGGCCTTGAACTCACAGAGATCTGCCTGCCTGTGTGCCACCACCACCTGGCCACATAGTCTCACTTTTAACATAGCCTACACTTCAGTCCAAACAATCCTTAGAGAAATGTGCTTGTTAATAGAGTGTAGTCACTCACAGCACTTGGGAAGCTAAAGCAGGACGGCCACCAAATTAACATCAACCAGGGTACATACTGAGTTTATGGACAGCCTGGGCTAGTGTGGGACCCTGTCCCACCCAACAAAAGGGAGAAGGTACCATGGTAGGGGGCAGAAAAAGAAAAGGTGTTTCTAAACTACTGCCTATCTTTCTCATCATTCTACTTGGACTTTTCTATGAATAAAGACGATAGATGAAAATGTGTTATAAGTAATTATTATTCATAGAGGGAATAATAAAGGCCATTTTGTAGAAATTTTAGAAATGTAACATAGAAACTAACACTCAAAACAATAAATTCAGCTGGGAGGTAGAGGCACACACCTCTAATCTCAGCACTTGGGAGGCAGAGGCAGGAGGATCTCTGTGAATTTGAGGCCAGCCTGGTCTACAGAGTGAGTTCTAAGACCAAGGCTACACAGAGAGAACCTGTCCCAAAACAAACAAAAACCCAATAAATTCTAATAAAAATTATTTTGACAACATAGTACAACACTGATCATTTTATGTGCCTTTTTCACAACTAATAAAATTTAAGTAGTTGCAAGTGGAAACAGAATTTCAATGAGGAAATAAACTGAATTGTTAAAATATATTGTCTTATGTATACCTACATATATATCCAAGTGTGAGTATATTTTTTTGTTTTGTTTTGTTTTTTGAGACAGGGTCTCAATATGCAGCTCTGGCTGTCCTAGAACGCACTATGTAGTCAGGCTGGTCTCCAACTCAGAGATCTGCCTGCCTCTGCATATACCACCACTCTCAGATCAATTGTGAATAAATCTTAATGTTGTGGGGTAAAAATTAATACTGTCATTGTGGAAATCAGTTTGAAGATTATTTGCACCCTCCACGTTTACTGCTGCTTTATTCACTATAGCAAAAACTTGTAATCAACCTAGTAGTCAAAACAACAGATATCTAGATAATGAAAATTTGGTATATATAAAAGAATGGAATGTTACCCAGCTTTAAAGAAAAATGAAGTTAAAAAAATTTACAGAAAGCCAAGTGTAGTGGTGCATGTATCTCTGTGAGTTTGAGGTCAGGTCAAGTATACATAGCAAGTTCCAGGATAGCCAGAGCTACACAGTGAGACCCTATTTTGAAAAACAAAAAACATGAAAATGGATGAACTTAGAAAGTACATTAAATAAGGTCATACAATCTTAGAAAGGAAAAACCTTATGTTCTCTTTCATATGAAGAATATAGCCAATTATACATAAACAAATGTACATGAAGAAACAAAAACAAGAAAAGCTAAATATAAGGATATAAGGATGGATTGAATGCAGGTAATGGACACAAGCTATAAAAGAAGATATAAAGCGAATTGTTTTTCCAGTTCTAATTCTGTTGTGGGCTTTTTGGTTTTGGTGGTGAATAAGTACATAAAATATTTGATACTGAAAGTATAAATTTTAATGTGAAGCTCCACAGCTTCTGTTCCGAATGCCTTTCTGAGGTTTACTTAGGTTTGGTTATTTTAGTATATGATGATGTTTTTTATTTATCTGCAAGATTTTTAATGATGAAATATATAAAAATGTAAAAATAAAATTAAAAGGAAAAATATTTGAACAAAATTCAGTTAAAACAAAATATAAATGCAAATGTATGAATTGTTAATATTACAGATTATATGTGAAATAAAGAGAATGTTTTCAAAAAGTGATACCACCTACTTTGCAGAGCTCAGATATTAAAATGCGTGAACATTCAACATACCTAACAGTACATGAGATAAGTAAAATCTGATCAAATTCTTTCCTTTGAAATTTAACTCTCTGAAAAATATAAAATTTGAAAACTACCTATTTGAAAGAAATCTATTATAATGAATCTTGTAAAGAATCCCCCCAAAGGGGTTGAGAGATATGGGTCCAGTGGTAGAGCATTTAACTAGTATACAAAGACACTATGTTCCATCCCTAGAAATGGGGAAAAGTGATCATACAAAAGCAAATACACACTCTATTTTATGTGGATTTGATGTTGCCTACATAAAACTTCTCCAGTCAAGGCTAATAAACAACATACAAAATGACATATAAGATACCTTCCAGTCGGGTATGGTAATGTGCAACTGCAATCCCAGTATTCTGGCAGCTGAGGTTGAGGGATCACAAGTTTGAGACCAACCTAGGCTGGGATACACAGTGGAACCTTGTCTCAAAAAAAAAGAAAGAAAGAAAAGAAACACAAATGAATATTGCATTCATTATAACACGAAAATGTAAAGATTACTAAAAGGAAGCACTGCCTGTACCTAGATGTTTTCATTGTAGCTTCTCCTGTAAGACTCCCATTAAAAAAAACAAAAAAAAACAATGAAAGCTTTGGGGCCAGAGAGATGGTTCAACAGTTATGAGCACTTGCTGCTCTTGCAGAAGACATGTATTCGGATCCCAGCACCACGTCAGGAGGCTTACAACTGCTTGTAACTACAGCTCCAGGGAATTCAATGCCCTCTTCTGGCCTCCACAAGCACCCACCTTCACAGGCACATACCACAACCATGTACATAATTAAAAATAATGTTTTTAATGAAATCTTACCAATAGCTAAAATAATATAACTAGATTACTTTACTTATTAATATCTTTGCCAGAAAAGTGCAAATTCAACTTGGCAAATAGAGGGAAAAAATGAAAATTAATTAAAATGATTCCTTCCTGAACTATACTCTTGCCCAACCCTGACTACTTTATCATAGAGATTCTGGGAAGGGAAGAAAATACAAAGCCTAGAAGATGGATTACAAAATTAACAGCACCCTAAAAGCAAGAGAATCTGATCTTCCCTGTATTATCCCCTCCAAACCATGTAAAATTTTATATGCCCTGCACTATGCCAACTGTCGTTTCAACTCACTCTTCACAATAATCCTAATATGGTGTGTGTAGCAGCATCCCCACTTTTCAGGTGATGCAACTGAGGCTTGTAGCCTGACATATGTGCCCAGGGTTACAAAACTATTAAGTGACAGAGCCAAGAGTCTTGACTCTAAAACCTGTACTATTTACCCACTACTATACTACTTATTACCACAGTAGAGATGAAAGGGCACTGGGTTCCAGAATTAGCTTCATCCCTTGGGCAAATCACCTGACCTTACCTAGCAATGTGTCATCAGTAAATAAAAGCAATGATAGCTGCCCAACCTTCCTTACAGCATCTGAGTGATGCTAAGAGTTAATGTATTTGCAAACACATGCTATAAAAATGACAGGATACTACATAAAAGTAAGGTTTTGGTAAGGTGAATCCAAGTATCATAGACTTTTAGCCTTCAAAATGGTTTATAGACCTTAAAACAAGCTTAGTAATAGTCAAAAATTTAAAAAAAATTTATTTTTAATTATGTGTATGTGTGTGGGTATGTACAGGTGTCCATGGAGCACCAAGGCATTAGTTTCCTGAAACTGGAGTTACTGGCAATTGTAAGCCACCTAATATGGGTGCTAGGAATTGAACTCTGGTCCTCTACAAGAGCAGCTGTGCTCTTAATGACTGAAGCATCTCTCCCGCCTCTAGTCAAATCATTTTTTTTTTCTGGGAGTCACATTTTTCTTTCCAATTTCATATACACATATAATGTATGGTGTCAAATCATCTTTTAACATTCCCAAAAGTAAAACTTTTGTTTAAAAAAAACCTGAGACATTTTAGAAAAGACAAAACTATGGAGACAGTTAAATGATCAGTTTGGTAAAAAACACTCTAGGCTAAGGTAGGAGGATCAGAATTTTGAGGCCAGTCTGGGCTTACACAGTGAAATATTATCTCAAAAAACAACACACCAGAAGCTGGCAAAATGACTCAGTGGGTAAAGGCACTTGCTGCCAACCTGAGTTTGATTTCTAGGCACCCATATGGTAAATGTTGTCTTCTGACCAACATACATGTACTATGACTGACACTCAAACACTTACATAAATATCATCCAACTAAAAGAGAAAATCAGTTGGTGCCAGCAGTTGGGAAGAATGACTAGGTGGAGTACAGGCTACTCTGGACATGTTATTATATACTTGTCAAAATTTATACATTGTATAACATCACTGAACCCTGTAAACTATGGGCTTAGTCAGTAATAATGTATCTATGTGGCCTGAACAATTGTAACAAATTGTAACACATTGCTGTAACATGTAAATAAGGGTATAGGATATGTGTGAGCACAAATATGAAAACTCTACTTTCTGCTTCACCTTTTTTTTTTTTCCCAAGACAGGGTTTCTCTGTGTAGCTTTGCGCCTTTCCTAGAACTCGCTTTGTAGACCAGGCTGGCCTCAAACTCACAGAGATCCGCCTGGCTCTGCCTCTTAAGTGCTGGTATTAAAGGCATGCACTACCACCACCCGGCCCTGCTCCATTTTTTAATAATATTTACAAACTGCTCAAGTATCTTGATTTTTTAAAATTTTATTTATTTTTATTTAATGTGCATTGGTGTTTTGCATTGGTTTCAGGTCCCCTGAAACTGGAGTTACAGACAGTTGTAAGCTTCCATGTGGGTGCTGGAAATTGAACCCGGGTCCTCTGGAAGAACAGTCAATGATCTTAACCGCTAAGCAATCTCTCCAGACTCATGTCTTGATATTTTTAAGATCAACTTTATGAAATAGGAAGTAATGTGAGTAAACTTAATAGTTCTTTGCTTTTTAAAAATGCCTATAATATTTAATAATGTATACTGAGTTTCTTAGATCGATGATGTCCAATAGAATTTTACTCAATGATGACAATGTCTTGGAGCCAGGTATAGTGGCTTATACCTGTAATTCCAGTACTAGGAAAGCTGAGGCTAAGGGATGACTGCAAATTTGAGGCTGGCATTGGTTACATAATGAGTTCCAGGTTAACATGGGCTATACAGTGAGACCTTGGCTTTCAAAAACAGAAACAAAACAAACTAAAAACACAGAAACTATACTAGCTCTTCTGTAATACGCATAGATATATTAACTACTGGAATACTTGAAATTTGGCTAGTATAATTGAAACAGAGAATTTTAAAACTTCATTTAACTTTTAACAAATTGAAATTGGGCCCAGTGGTATTGACTGTAATCTCTACTACTCAATCCCTAGTATTAAAAAAATAGATAGCTACATATGGTTAGTGCCTATAATACCAGTAGTTTTAAGACAATTCCTTAAATGACACCTAGAAATACACTGTAAGGTTACCTTTAGAAGAGAAAAGTCACCCCAAGAGTCCATTCAAATGATATCGTTATGAAACCATGCTATAATTAACTGAGCAGGTCAAGAGTGACTAGGCACTTAAGCCCAAGAGTTCAAGGCCAGCCAGATGAGGATAGCAAGATTCTCTTTTTAAAAAAGCAGGTATAGTAATGCCACTTGTATAGCACTTGGGAGGAGAAACTAGATACTGCCTCAGAAACATAAGTGACTGGGCAGATGATCTGAACCAGGAACCAACAGAGCCCATCTCCAGTTTTCTTTACTTCAAGTCCTACAATATAACCACATAATAAGAAGTCATGTTTTTCAATTCCTCCAATATTTTAAAAATAACTGAATCTGTTTAACATCATTTCTGCTTCCTGAAAAACAAAAGTATAGAGATTAAGTTAGAAATAAGGAGTATTTTCTCAGGTTACTAACATTGAATCAATAAATTGAAGATCATAGCGAGCAACTAAAAATTCATTTTTACAGACACAAGATGTTCACTCAATTTTGAACTGAAAATTCAAAAAAGTAATGTTAATTTCTATTCAATTTTATAGTCAAGAAACCAAAAGGAAGATTCCCAGAAAAGCATGAGCAAAGAAATACAAAGTAAGTAAAAATAAGACAATAAACACACAAGACAATTCATATCCAGCTATTAACCAGAGCTCTGAACTCAAGAGTCATTACCTCTTATCCTCGTAGTTTAAAATACTAGTTGATTAAACCTTACTTCCTAATTCAATGACTTTTTGTCCTTATTCCAGTGGCATAAAAGGGAACTTATGTCCTCAATTGCAGTGGCTTTTTATCAGAGCTCTCCCTTGGGGAACCTATGAAATCAAACACTGAGATTGGCTCCCCACCCTCAGGGAATAAATGTCCAAAGTGACAGTGTTGAATCCCCAAAGAAATGCTGGGCCACAGCTTTTTTTCCAGTCCTACAAGCAGTAAATCCTTCTTTTATGAGACAGAATAACTTGAAAATACTTAAACTTTAGAGAAAAGCACCAAAGGGCAGAGTATTTGCTTACAGCTATAATCTCAGCACTCAGGAAACCCAGGCAAGAGAAGAGGATCGTCTCAAGTCCAAGGCAAGCCTGGGGTACATAGTCAATTGGGGTCAGCCTGCTACAGGATGAGGATCCATCTTAAAAAACAAAAAAGTGAGGGAGAAAAGGAACATGCCCCAAAAAGCCAATTCTTGACACTGCTCAAATGTAAACCAGACCTTTGTTCTCCCTTTTGAAGTTCATGAATCGCATTAGAAAAATATTATTTCGTAACTTCATACAGGAGTGGCTTTTAAGATTAGTCAAATACATAATTAAGTAATATTAAATAGCCCTCAGTGGTCAAGCAGGGTGTCCAACAAGTCGAGCGGTTTCGGTATGTTCTCCTGCAAGGAAAAAGGATGGGATTTCCACCTTTTCAGTACCATACACCCTAGTCCTTAGTTCCTGGGACCCGAAAGTCCTGTACCCTATTCGTTGTGCAATCATTGTCAAAACTCCACCCACTGAGCTCCAGAACAAGTGGAATTCTCCCATTCTGAAAGAGATCTCGATTTTCCTGTATCCAGGGAGACACTGAAAACTCCTTGACATGAGTCAAGTAAGGCAAGGGTTTAACAAACGGTCCAGCTCTTCTAGATTAAGAAAAGACCAAAACCCAAGCCCAGGAGGCACTCAAGTTTCCACTTACCAAATTAAAAAGAAAGAAAAGAAAGAGAGGGTAGTAGCAGGAATGGGGAGACAGCTATCAGACGATGATGCTCCTTCCCCAGCATCACCTCCTCATCCCCAGCCTCACCCGCAAGGCAGGTCGTGATGCCCAGAGACCAAGCCCCGGCTGTGGGTCCCGGGAGCCCCGCAGCGTCCCTGCGTAGCCGCCCGCGCAGTGGCGGGGGGTAGGGCGAGGGGGGGGGGAAGGGGGGAATGGGCGAAGCGCAGCCCCAGCTCCCGCGCTGTTATCTTACTGCGCAACAGCCTCAGCTCCGAGGCCGGGGGAGCACTCTGCAGCTCGCCCTACGCACCTGCCCGTCACCTAAAGGGCAATCCTGTACCCGGGTGAGCCCCCCCCGCAACCCACCCCGCCGCCTCCACGGGCAGTGGAGTCCCAGCACACAGTGACCACACGGGCTGGGAGAACACCTGACGCCTCGGGGCAGCAACGGCCGCACGTGGCTGTCATACCTGGAGCACCCCTGCCTAGCACCCCTTCGCCCTCCCTGCCCGGGTCCACCCTGCCCTCCCTCAGCCCCCTACCGCCGACTGCCCCCAAGTCCCAACCATCGTCCTTTCCCACCCGATCCATTTCAGCCCCACACCCGCCACCTGCTCCCAACTATCGTCACCCCTCTGAGGGAAAAGGGCCGGATGTTCGTCCCGTGGCTAAAGGTACAGGGGGGTAACTGCAGAGGTAAATCCCGAAAAAGGTAACCCGATCATCCCTGCGACCCAACCACAACGAAGGCATCCTCTCCACTGACCTTCTGCCTGGGACTGCGTCGCCGTCCGCCCCGTCCGCCCTCAGTAGCCTCCTCAGTACCGCCGCCTCTTCCCCGCGCTGCCTCCTCAACCCGAGTCGCCATGAGGTGACGGCAGCAGCCAAACAAGCGGCTGGACCAGGGGCACGGAACCTCACAGGGGCTTCGGCCCCGCCCCCCTTCACACCCCAGCCAGTCGCATCATGAGAGTCTTCCATGTGACCGGAGGAGGTTGGCTCCTGAGGGAAGGCAGTTTGATGGGGGTGGGGAACGTTGAATTCTGGGCTGGGCTTCTGCTAGGGCCGAAGGGCAGACGGAGGCCGCTCGAGTCTGCGCAGACAGGAGAAGGGAGTAGACTACAAGTTCCAGAAGGCAATGCGGCCATAGCGTTCAGCCACGGATCTGGATAGGGGTGTTCTAGGGGAAAGTACCCGTTGCTCCGCGTGTGTAGCCTACTGGGGCTTGTAGTCTCTGAGGGACAATGTCGCGGTACCGGAAGGTAGTCACTATTATCCTACAAGAAAAGTTTTAAAATATTCCAGAGTTTGAGAAAGAATAGAACCAGAGACACTTTTTTGTTTCTGCTTTTGTTGCTTTTCTTCAGAATTGAATGAGTATGATTTGTGAATAAGGAACTCTAACTTCGTTATTTTTGAGGTGGGAAGTGTAATCTCAGAATTTGAGACATTGGACACTTGCCCAAAGTACAGTCTCTCAGCTACCAGAGTTCTCACTACGGTTTAACTGTCCAGAGTTCCTTTGGGCTGGAGGCCTGTTCACCTTAGCTGAACTGCTCTGGCTTCCAGCACAGTTCTCCACACTTAGTCCAAGATTAATGCATGTTGAATGTTTCTTGATTTCTCCACCATACGTTTTACTAATTAAAAATGTCAGTGAATTTGGTTTATTGAAACAGTTATTTTCCTTGATATGATGGAGAAGGTCCCCCACACAGATTTATTCCCTGTTCTTATCTGACAGAACCAGCTCTTCAGTAGCCTAAAATCTAGAAGTCACAGACTATCACACTGTTTTTAATAATTCATTATAAAAATCTGTGAAAATATACTTTTCCTACAATTGATCATAAAACAATGATAGCAGGAGCCAAAATTTAATAACATGAGTGATAGTAAACTTCAATTGATCAAATTCTTAGGGCAAAATAGAGTTGGTTTTGTTATTGATGTTTGTTTGGGGTTTTCATTGTTTTTTTTTTTTTCATTTTTTTTTATGGTGCTTGTAATCTAACCAAGGATCTCATGCATTCAACCAACCTCTGAACTACACTACAACTCAGTTCAATTGAGGAAATTTTTAATTTTAATTATTACTATTATTTTTTTTAATTTGGGGAAAGTACCATTATTTGGACACTTCAGCCCACATTTGAGATTTCAAAACAAAAGCATTGATCAAGACACAGATGGTAGATGACAAAGAACCTACAGCCAGACTCTATATACTTTCTCTTATCTTCTAAAAGGAAAACTGTCCCAGCAAGACTTAGAATAGTGCAATTGTCCATAGCTTTAAGTGAAAAAATGCACCATAGTTAAAGTATAGTACAATAGAATATCAGGTAGCTACTAAAACTACAAACATTTTTTTACTTAGGAAAAAAGATCTCATTTATATAGAACAGCATGGTAATATATTTATAACAGATGTCAGAAAAATACTCCTCAGCCTGGCATGATGGTGCAAGACCAGCACTCAGGAGACAGAAGCAGGTGCATCTCTGTTAGTTTGAGGCTAGTCTGGCCTACATAGTGAGTTCCAGGCCAGCCAGGACTGCATAGTTTGACTCTGTCTCAAAACAATAAAAGAAATGTCTGGGCAAGTAGTTGGGCATGCCTTTGGGAGGCAGAGGCAGGCAGATCTCTGTGAGTTCGAGGCCAGCCTAGTCTACAGCACAAGCTCCAGGAAAGGCGCAAAGCTACACAGAGAAACCCTGTCTCGAAAAACCAAAAAAAAAAAAAAAACAAAAATAAAAAACAGGGAAAAAAAGAAAAGAAAATTACTCCTCAATATGTTAATATTTTTCCTGAATGGTAAGATTTGATAGTATTTTTATTTCTTATTTTAGGTACTGAGTGTGCCAACTAGGCATGGTGACAAATGCCTGATATCCCAGCATTTGGGAGGTAAAGGCAGGAGAATGAGAGTCAGGCTCATTCTTGGCTACATAGTTACTTCCAGGCCAGGCATGGTGGTGCATTCAAGGCTAGCCTGGTCTGATAGCTACATAGCAAGTTCCAGGCCAACCAGAGCTATAACAGTGAGACCCTGCCTCAAACACATGCACACGCGCCGCGCGTACGTACACACACGTACACACACACACACACACACACACACACACACACACACACACACACACACTGAAAGACCCTGCCTCAAACACACGCGCCGCGCGTACACACACACACACACACACACACACACACACACACACATACACACACACACACACACACACACATACACACACACACACACACACACACACACACTGTAAAAAGAGTACACTGTAGCAGAAATGATAATGTAACCTTTAAAGTTACACGGAAAGACAGCTTCTGTCAGGTTCACCTCCTCCCTCCCTGAATCAAACCAACTTGAGTTTTTGTTTGTTTCGGTTTTTATTTGAGACAAGGTTTCTCTATGTAGCCCTGGCTGTTCCAGAACTCACTATGTAGACCAAAATGGCCTTAAACTCACAGAGATCCATCTACTTCTGCCTCCTAAATGATGGCATTAGAAGTGTTTGCCACCCGGCTCCTTTCTTATTTTTGAGATTATATTTTTTTTCATTTCATGTGCATTAGTGTTTTGCCTGTATGTCTGTCTGTCTGTGTGAGGGTGTCAGATCCTTTGGAAGTGGAGTTACAGACAGTTGTGATTTAGCATGTGGGGTATTGGGAATTGAACCTGGGTTCTCTGGAAGAGCAACCAGTGCTCTTAACTGCTGAACCATCTTTCCATCCCCTTGCAATTATAATTACAGAATTTTTCCTTCTCTTTCCTCCCTCCAAACCCTCCCATATAACCCTTGCCATTCACTCTCCTTCACATTCATGGCCTCTTTTTTTCACTTATGTAGCTAAAGTGGCCTTGGACTGCTAATCTAGTCTCCCGAGAGCTCAAATTACAGGCCTAAAATATTGCTTCAGGTCTTTATTTCTAAATCACTTTTGTTTGTTTTGAGACAGCTTTTCTCCATGTAGCCCTGGCTGTCTTGGAACTCCATTGTAGACCAGGCTGGCCTTGAACTCACAGAGACCTGCCTGCCTCTGCCTAGTGTGTACTGGAATTAAAGGTGTGTGCCACCACACCTAGCTTATTTCCAGGTCTTTTAAGGGTACTCCATTTTTGTCTACATTGCTTTCACCTTTCCTTCAGGAAGTATTTCTTTTAAGCATTGTGCCTGTAAATTTGCTTGACAATAGGGTAAAGGCCACAGGAACCATGGCTCCTTTTGTTTACAGGCATTCTCTCTAGGGTCACTGAGGGCTGGAGCTATGACCTTGATACGTTGGTCTATTTATTCTGAGGACCTTGTTTATTTTGTTTTTCTTCTGGGGGCAGCTGAAGAGATGGCTCAGCAGTTAAGAGTGGTTAGGTTCCTAGCACCCACATCATGGAGCTCACAACCACCTGTGGCTGCAGATTCAGGGCATCAGAAACCCTCCTTTGGCCTCCAAGGGCATCTGAACGCATATGCACATACTAACATACAGACACATACACACACACACTTAAAGTACACATTTAAAAAAGTACAGTTATCATTTGGGTTTTTTTTGTTTGTTTGTTTTCTTTTTTAAAAAAATTCTTTTCTTTTTAAAGACAGGCTTGCACTATACAGTCCTGTCAGGCTGTCCTGGAACTAGATATATAGACCAGGCTGGTCTCAAACTTAGAGCTCAACTTGCCTCTGCCTTCCATGCACTGGTGTTAAAGGCATGCATCACCATACTCACCTAGTTTTGAACTTCTCATGAAATTGCATCAGGCTAGCTGTGTAGGTTTGACCACAGATATATATTATATATATTATTCCTATTCTGTGGCTAATAAGGAACTGTGTTTGTTTGTTTGTTTACTTTTTGTGTGAGGCCTGAGAGCTTGGGTAATGTGTATCTGCCTGGAGGAAAGGAGTAACTTGGATTTCCCCTCCAGGAAACCCCAGTCCCAGGCAGAGTGTCATAAGTGCTCCTGTTACAAATTCGGGACCTTCTGTGGTAGTGAGGGCAAGGATGAGCTATGGGATATGTGTGTTCTCAATGCCCACAAAATGCCAGGCACAGAGAAAGTGCTCAACACATACTTACTGAGAAAAAAAGGGGGTGGGGGAGGGGGAGATCCCCTGTATCCGGGTCTGGTGATTCATGCGTTTAATCCTAGCACTCTGGAGGCAGAAGCAAGAGCATTGCCCAAAGTTTGAGGGCAGTCTGGTCTTCGAAGTAAGACCCTGTCTCAAAACGGAAGGAGGAGGAGGAGGAGGAGGAAGAGGAGGAGGAGGAAGAGGAAGAAAGGGAGGGAAGGAGGCACTGAAGAGATAGCTCAGTTGATAAAGTACTTGCCATGCAAACGCACAAACACAAGGACCCGAGTTTGATCCCTGGCAGCCGCATGGACAGCCAGGCTTGGGCTGGAGAGCTGGCTTATGTAGTAAAAGCATTTGCTGCTCTTGCAGAGGACTTGGGTTGGGTTTCCAGCTCACAGTGACCATCCATTATTCCAGCTCTAGATCTGATGCTCTCTTCTGACCTCCAAGGGCACCGGGCATTCATGTGGTACCAGGCAAAACACTCGTGCATATAAATTACATCTAAGTAAACAAATAAACCCAGGCTATATAGCACATGTCTGCAAACACAGTGATAGGACAAAGAGACCGGTGAATCCCTGGAGCTTGCTGCCCAGCCCAGCCGAGCACTATCAGTGAATCCCAGGTTTTAGTGAGAGACCCTGACTCAAAGCAGAAGATGATGCCTGAGGAGGAATGGCACTCCAAGGTCTACAAACACATATACACATGTATGTGTGCCTGTACACACCCCTCACACATATGAGGGAGGGAGAGAGGGAGGGAGAAAGAGAAAGAGAGAGAGAGAGATCCTCTGAGTCAATAAGATTCACTGTTAATGTGTTTTCTAAACCTGTTCAGATGAAGGTCAGAACATCAGTTCCCCAAGGTGATAAACTTTTCCTGTGACTTCTTGGATTCTTTCTGGTAATGATATACCTCTGTATCACTGTGAGGACCTCAGGCAGCCATAGGACTAAGGTCACCATAGAATAAGTTTGGCAGCAGCAATGGATTTTCTTTCACCAATTGAACATTCACTGAGCACCTCTCACATCTGAATGCTTTAGTGAACACTGGTTATGCCTTGATTGATAATAAGGAGTTCCCAAACCAGGCATGATGGTGCCTACCTGCAATCCTAGCATTGGGGGTTGGGAGGAAGTTGGAGGCAGAAGAATCAGGAGTTCAAGGTCATCTTTTCCTATATCTCAAATTCAAGACCAACCTGACCTATGAAAGACTGCCTTTCAAAACAAACAAACAAACAAATCCCCCCCCCCAAAAAAAACAAAAAACAAAAAACAGACAATGAGATAGCTCAGCAGGTAAAAGGACTTGCTATGCCACCCTGGTGACCTAAATTCTCTCCCTGGGACCCATGATGGAATGACTGAATTGACTTCTAAAAGGTGTCCTCTGACCACCATATGTGCAGAGTGGCACATGCCCACCGGCACTTACACACGCGCTAGTAAAATAATGCTAAATAAGTCCAATTTTAAAAGAGAACAAACAAACAAACAAACAAAAAAACCAGATATAAACAGAATAAGGAGAGCCCGGAACAGCACTGGGCAGACAAATATACAAAAGGCAATAACATAATTTATAAAATGGAGGTATTGCAAAGTAACCTCTTGAGGATTGTTTCCTGTGGTGGGAGAGAGGTTTAATGTGCTGTTTCAATGGTGTCTAAAGGTCTCAATGGGAGTTCAAGTAAACACGCTAGTTTCACATATCCACCTCAGGGTATTTTCAGAATAGAAAAACTATTACTTTTAAAGTAGCTGCGAATATTATTTCACCAAGTTCAAGTTTATGTTTGTTACATATTTATTAGGGTGCTAGGTAGTGAAATGAAGTATTTCTCTTTTCATAGAACAAAGAGCGCTGGGTGGTGGTGGCGCACACCTTTAATCCCAGCACTCGGGAGGCAGAACCAGGAGGATCTCTGTGAGTTCGAGGCCAGCCTGGTCTACAGAGTGAGTTCCAGGACAGCCAGAGCTACACAGAGAAACCCTGTCTTGAAAACAAAACAAAACAAAACAACAAAAAGGTTTAAAAAAAAAGAACAAAGAGCTTATTGTTTAACTTTATTACTCAATACCATCTTTCTTGGCCAACCCTGATTTTAGTCCCTATAGGAATTTGGCCAATTTCAGCATTTACTACAGATGTCCACATTTCTAGCAGAAATATTTAGGAAATTATCATATTTTATACTCAGATCATCCAAGTATATTGATAGCAGGCTTTGGAATATACTACTAGATTGGTAAACATTAAGAGTGCCAGCTCTAGGAAGAAGATATTTTTAAAACTCTTCTCAGGAGCTGGCAAGATGGCTCAAAGTAAAGGAGCTTGCCACCAAGCCTGACACCTGAGTTCAATCACTGGGACCCACATGGTGGAGGGCAAACACCAACTCCATCAAGCTCTGTGGCACAAGTACCCTTATAAACACACACACACACACACACACACACACACACACACACACACACACACAGATATTACATGCTGATGCTGGTTATTCTCTTACTTTTTTTTTTCTCTTTGCTCTTAGGAGGGCCCACCACCCAGCTCCCAAAGAAATACACACAGAGGCTTATTCTTACTTATGAATGCCCAGCCTTTGCCTGGTTGTCTTTTGTCAAGTTTTCTTAAATTATCCTGTCTACCTTTTTTTTTTTTAAAGATTTATTTATTTAGTACAGTGTTCTATCTGCATGTATGCCTACATGTCAGAAGAGGGCACCGGATCTCATTACAGATGGTTGTGAGCCACCATATGGTTGCTGGGAATTGAACTCAGGACCTCTGGAAGAGGAGCCACTGCTCTTAACCACTGAGCCATCTCTCCAGCCCTCCTGTCTACCTTTCGCCTCTGGGCTTTTTCCTTTTTTTACTTCTGTATATCTTACTTTCACTCTTACTCTGTGGCTGGCTGTGTGGCTGGGTGGCTGACCCCTTCTTTTCTAGCTCCTTGATCTCTCTTGCTTCCCGGTCCCTCTTTTTTTCTCCTTCTATGTATTCTCTCTGCCTGGAAGCCCCTCCTATCCTTTCTCTTGCCTTGCTATTGACCCTTTAGCTCTTTATTAGACCAATCAGGTGTTTTAGACAGACAAAGTAACACAGCTTCACAGAGCTAAACAAATGCAACATAAAAGAATACAACATGGTTGGGGATTTAGCTCAGTGGTAGAGCGCTTGCCTAGCAAGCACAAGGCCCTGGGTTTGGTCCTCAGCTCCGGAAAATTAAAAAACAAAACAACAACAAAAAAAACAAGAATACAACACATCTTTGCAACATTAAAACAAATGTTCCACAGCATAAACAAATGTAACATATCGTAAAATAATATTTCACAACAATGTGTAGTAATAATAATAATAACCTATCACCTGGCCTGTAATCCTAGTACTCAGGAGACTTAGGCAGGATTGGCTTGAATTCAAAACAAGCCTGGGTTATATAAGGAGATCTTGTCTTGAAAGGGGGAGTTGGAGAGGAGAGAAAAGAAAAAAGAGGGGGAAAGGCTAGTACGCCTGTAATCCCAGCACTTGGAAGATGGAGGAAGGAGGATCAGAAGTTCAAGGCCAGCCTGAGCTGCATTAAAAGAAATGGGAAAGAAAACCATGAACTCCTAATAGACTTAGGTTTTAATGAAAATCACTTTATACAGCTCTGGTTGGCAACACATGTCTATTATCCCAGCACTCAGGAAGCAAAGACAGGTGGAATGCCACACATTTTAGGCCAAGTTGATCTATATATTGATACTCTATCTCAAAACTCAAAGCAAAGAAACAAATAAAAAGAATAATTAGCTCATGTGTAGCAATTTATAGACATAACTATTATCCATGGACCTGAAGGAGAAAACAAGAGGGTGGAGTAATTAAAACTGGTAAATTTGGCCCACCAGCGGTGGCGCACGCCTTTAATCCCAGCACTCGGGAGGCAAAGCCAGGTGGATCTCTGTGAGTTCAAGGCCAGCCTGGTCTATAGAGCGAGATCCAGGACAGGAACCAAAACTACACGGAGAAACCCTGTCTCAAAAAACAACAACAACAACAACAACAACAACAACAACAACAACAAACCTGGTAAGTTTGGGGGCTGAAGTATATCTCAGGGGTAGTGTGTTTGTTTAGCATGTTCAGGATCTCTGGTTCAATCTCTAGCATTGGGGAGGGAGAAGGGGGGTTGGACTGACAAACTTAGAGAAGAACCTTGTGTGTTTGAGACCCAGATCTCTCTGGACAAGGTGCTGTTATTATTGGGTCCCTAGAGGCATCAGAACCTTCGTCCTGGGGAAAGCTGCGAATGGCAATCAACCCCCCACAAAGCCAGGTGACAACATTGCCCATATGGTTACAAAACCCAGAAAGGAGCCCCTTGCCCTCTTCCTCCCTTCCCATTCCTCTCTAGTGTCTCCTGATGTCACAGCTTCTCTGGGGAAAGCCACCAAAGAAGACGGAGTTAGATCTGAATTCCAACCCTGACTTTACAGAGTAGCACATGGAAGCTGCTGGCTTTTGAAGCTGCTGGGTCCCATTATAGTGGCATATACCTGTAATCCCAGTTCTTGAGAGGCTAAGGCAAGAGGATTGAATGTTCCAGGCCAGCTTGGGCTGCGGCGTAGTGAGTTCCAGGCAAGGCCAGACTCATCTGCAAAGTGAAACCCTGTCTTGGATTAGAACAAAAAAAATCTTAAAGACCAGAATCAACCAGCATTTATGGTTAGTTTCCAGGGTGTCTTAGAGGCCCTCAGCTCAGGCTTTAGTGGCTGGGATCACGTGATAACCTAGGCAGACATCTCAGAGAAGGGCTCTGAGTGGCCCAAATGACAGAGGGACATACTTACAATGTCATCATCAATGCTGTTACAATAATTCCTTAGTAATACTGACTATTGAGTCCATTTTCAAATTTATCTTATTGCCTCTATAATATCTAGAGTGTTTATATATAAAGTATATATGTATATATTTTATGTACTTACATGTCAAGACTCAATCATTTTTTTAATTTATTGAGGTGAAATTTATATAATATAAAATTAACCATTTTTAGGGAACAATTCAATGCCTTTAGTATATTCAGAATTTATGTCACTACCACCTCTGACTAGTCCCAAAACATTTCCATCATTCTAAAATAAAAATCCATTAAGCAGTTTCTTCCACTCCCCCTCCCCCCCCAGTCCCTGGCAACCACCAATCTGCATTCTGTCTCTATGGATTTACAGAGTCTGAATATTTCATAGAAATGGAATCGTGCAATATGTGACCTTTTGTGTCTGGTTTCTTTCACTTAGCATAATGTTTTTCAGATATACAGATATAACATTGTTGATACTGGAGAAGCAGGCAGCAGCAACTGTGACATTTTCTAATCTCTAATATTATTAAACCCAGCTCTCTCCATCTCTCTTTGCTTTCCCGATAAGATTTTTCCTCCTTCATTCATTGGGGCTAATTTTGGCTTATAGTCACCAATATGTTTCTGCTATCATTTTTATTTTCTCTTTTCGACTTGTTTTGCTCTGTCATGAAAGTGATTTAATGCTGTTTCCTATTATGAAACTATAATAAGTAAAAGGATTGCAGACACAGTAAGAAATAATCACCTATAAGCTTATCGAAAGACACAGCCATTATTAACACTTTGCATCGTTATGTTTTGTCCTTTACAAATAGAACATATGCATGAACATGTATTTTTATTGTAGAATTTACCATTCTAATCATTTAGAAAAAGGACATCACAAAGTTGCACCCCTCCCCCCACAAACAAATAAATTTGAGCATCAAAAGACCCCTGGTTCCTGTGGGCGGGAAACCTGCAAGCATTTTCTGTCGCCTGAGGAGAAACAGCCACCACCCGTGTTTGGGTCCCAGCAATCATGTGCACACAATAGAGAGTCATTCAGCCATTTAAAATAAAAGAATGAAAATATGCTGTTTGCAGGAAAATGGATAGAACTGGAAATTGTCATCTTAACTGAAATAAAACCGACCCAAACAGATACCTTGTGTTTTCTCCTATATGCGGGTCCTAGATTTTATTTATGTATTTAACTCACTGTGTAGCCCAGGCTGTTCTCCAACGTTCAGAGATCCACTTAGCCTCCTGAATGCTAAGATTACAGGTATGAAGCATCATCCTCAGCATATTACATCCATACACACATATGCTTGTATGTATTATGTGTGTGTAGATGACCATTTATATATTTGTGACATGAAGGTAGAAGCAGGGGTCTCTGGGAAAAGTTACAGAAATCATGGGAGAGGAAGGGAAAGGAAAAACAGGGATGAAGATGACCAAAATTCCTAACAGAGTTGAATGAAAATGTATTGTTCATAGTTTTTTTATTTCATGTGCATTAGTGTTTTGCCTGCATGTGTGTCTGTGCGAAGTTGTTGGATCCCCTGAAACTGGAGGTACAGACATTATGAGCTGCCATGTGGGTGATGGAAATTGAACCTGGATCCTCTGGAAGAACAGTCAGTGCTCTTAATCACTGAGCCATCTCGCCAGCCCGTTCGTAGTTTTTTTTTTTTTATTACAGTTATTTATTTATTTGTGGGTGGGGAGCACGTGTGTGGAGGTCAGAAAAAAACTTTCAGGAGCTGGTTCTCTCCCTCCAACATGTATGTGGGTGCCAGGGACTAGACTCAGGCCATCAGGGTTGGCAACGAGCCATGGGGCTGGAGGGATGGTTCAGTGGTTAAGAGCACTTGGTGCTTGCCATGACTTTGAGGCTGGCCTGGACTATATAATGAGTTCCAGATCAGCCTGACCTACAGAGTAAGGCCTTGTCTCAAAAGAAAATGAAGTGGGTGGGGAATGGCATAGTTATTTTATAAATCCAAATTTTTAAATTATATTTTATAGCCGGGTGATAGTAGCACACGCCTTTAATTCCAGCACTTGGGAGGCAGAGGCAGGCAGATCTCTGAGTTTGAGGCCAGCTTGGTCTACAGAGTGAGTTCCGGAACAGCCAGGACCGTTGCACAGAGAAACCCTGTCTCAAAAAACATATATATCAAAAAGAAAATGGAAACACTCAGGCCAAGATGGCCCAGTGAGTGAAGGTGCTCCAGCCCCACTCCCAATATAGACTCATTCTATCAGTTCTGTTGCTCTAGAGCAGTGGCTCTCAACCTGTGGGTTGTCACCCCTTTGGCAAACCTCATCTCCAAAAATATTTACATTATGACTTATAACAGTAGCAAAATTACAGTTAGGAAGTAGCAATGAAAATAATTTTATGGTTGGAGGTCACCACAACACGAGGAACTATATTAAAGGGTCGCAGCATTAGGAAGGTTGAGAAACACTGGTCTAGAGAAACCCTCACTAATATAGCAACCAAGGATGACTTTGGGCTTCTGATTCTCCTGGCTTCACCTCCTGAGTGCTGGGATTACAGGAAAACATCACTATGCCCAGTTTCCTTAAAGGTAGGGATCAAACCCTGGGTTTTGTGCATGGTAGGCAGGAACTCTTCCAGCTGAGTCATCTTCCCTGCCCCCCCCCACACAAGTGCAAACAAAGAAGAGGGGAAATTTGAAGACAACCAATGAATAAAATGACATTTTTTTAAAAAAAATAGACAAGTCTAGAACTGGGAAGATGGCTCATCTTAAATACTGGGTTCAGGTCCCCAGTGCCATGTAATAACTGGGCACAGGGGTGCTCATCTGTAACCCCAACACTTGGGCAGAGGTGGGATAGGCCCATCCCTGTAGCTCATTGGCAGCCAACCAGCCTAGCTGAATTGGTAAGCTCCATGTTCAATGAGATACTCTGCTTCAATAAATAAGGTGAGGTTGGGTACCTGGCTTTAATCACAACACTCAGGAGGCAGGGGCAGATGAATGCTTGTGAGTTCAAGCATTCTTCTCTATAAGATGGAGAGGGACTGAGGAAGACACGACATTGACCTCTGGCCTCCAAATGCACATGCACACACAAAAGGGCAACTCTAAACTTACATAAATTATAAAGAAGCACCAGGAAGGGGCTGGAGAGATAGCTCAGTGGTTAAGAGCACTGGCTGCTCTTCCAGAGGTCCAAGATTCAATTTCCAGCACCCACATGGTGGCTCACAACTGTCTAACTCCAGTCCCAGGGGATCCAAGGCCCCCTTCTAGCCTTCCATAGGCATGGTGCATAACATACATGCATGCAGGTAAAATATCTGTACATATAAATATAAAATAGAAATAGAGGGGGAAAATTAAGTAAAACATGAGGACCATAGAAATTAGGATAGTCTTTGTTGAGAGACAAAAAACAATGATGGGTACAGCTGTGCAGGGGATTCTGGGGGTGATTAGGAATTTCTTTTATGTGGGGAATATTGTGTATGCTCATGCAAAGGCTAGAGGTGTCTTCCTCCATTTCTGCTTCATTTTTTATTTAATTTTACTTATTAAAAACTGTTTTAGGGCAGGTGTGGTGTGGTGGTGCACACACATATTTTACTGTGTAGCTTTGTATGTGTGTATACATGTGGACATATGCATGCCATGGCATGTTCTTGGTTGTTTTTGCTCTTTGCGGGGGTCTGCCACCCCAAATCTTAAAAGTATGAATCTTAAAAGTTCTTATTAATAAAATCAAACCCGAGGCCAGGTATTGAGGTCAATGCTGGAAGGTCAGAGAGACAGAACAAGCCACAGCTATCTCACCTTGCCAATTCCTCAGCTGGTCCTGTTTCCTCAGACTGGAAGCTTCTGTGTCCTCATCCCAATGGCTCTCAGCTGAACTGCTGCTAGAAGCCTGAATGCTTAACCAGCCAAATGCTTAACCAGCCAAATTCTTAACCAGCCAAATGCTTAACCAGCCAAATGCTGCTAGTTTCTGGTCCTCATGCCTTATAAACCTTTCTGCTTTCTATCACCACTCCCTGGGATTAAAGGCTGCTTTCTGGGATTAAAGGTGTGAGTCACCATGCCTGGCTGTTTCCAATGCGGCCTTGAACTCACAGAGATCCAGAGGGATTTCTGTCTCTGGAATGCTAGGATTAAAGGCATGTGCTAACATTTTCTAGCCTAAGTATCTTGTGGCTTTTCTGTTCTCTGACCCTAGATAAGTTTATTAATGTACACAATATTTTGGGGAACACAATACCACCACACTCCCAAATAAATCACACGTGGAGGCTTATTCATACTTATAAATGCCTGCCCTTAGCTTGGCTTCTTTCTAGTTAGCTTTTCTTAATTTAAATTATCCCCATCTATCTTTTGCCTCTGGGCTTTTTTCTTTCTCTATTTCTGTATACCTTTTCTTTCTTTCTTTCTTACTCCATGTCTGGCTGTGTGGCTGGCCCCTGAAGTCCTCCCCCTTCCTCTCTCATTCCTTGATCTTTCTTTTATTCTCTATCCTGCTAGCCCCACCTCTCCTTTCTCTTGCCTCGATATTGGCCGTTCAGCTCTTTATTAGACTATCAGGTGTTTTAGGCAGGCACAGCAACACAGCTTCACAGAGTTAAACAAATGCAACATAAAAGAATGCAGCATATCTTTGCATCATTAAACAAATGTTCCACAGCATAAACGAATGTAGCACATCTTAAAATAACATTCTACAGCAATGGCACACATGGAGGTCAGAGGACAGCTTGGAGTTCTCCCTTCCACCATGTGGGTCCCAGGGATTAACTCAGGTCATTAGGCTTAGCAGCAACTTCCCAAAGCCTGCTGAGTCACTTAAACAACCCCTTTAATTTTATTTATATTTATTGATATGTGTATGTGAGTGTGTTCATGTGTCTGTATGATACGTTGTATGTGTGAGTGTGGCCATGTGTGTGCCATAGCAAATATGTGGAGGTAAAAAGACAGTGTGTGTGGGTGTGTGTGTGTATGGCTATGCCTTGCTGGGGATTTGAACTCAGGTCCACTTGCTTTAACAGCAAGCAGCAAAGGTTCTACCCACTGAGCCATTTTCCCAACCCTCTTCCTTTACCTTTTCTTTTTTAAATTTTTTTTCATTTACTTTACATAGTGACCACAGTTTTCTCTCCCTCATCTCCTCCCATTCCCTCCCCCGCCTCCTTTTTACACCCCCCTCATCCACTCCTCCTCCATCTCCGTTCAGAAAAGGGCAGTCCTCCCATGGGAGTCAACAAAGCATGGCACATCAAGTTGAGGCAGGACCAAGCTCCTCCTTCTGCATCAAGGTTGGTCGAGGCAACCCAATACCCTTTATTTCTTTAAGGCAGTGTCATAGCTTTAGTTGTTTAACTTGACACACCTAAAAAGGAGGGACCCTTGAGTTGAAGAATTGTCTCCATTAGGTTGGCCTCATTTATCCCCAAGATGGAATGCTAACATTAATATCACAATATAAAATATAAATAACTTTAAAAGTTCCACAGTCCTTACAAATTCAAACTCATTAAAAGTTCAATCTCTTTAAAATAGCCAGTCTCAGCCAGGCGGTGGTGGCACATGCCTTTAATCCCAGCACTCAGGAGGCAGAGCCAGGCGGATCTCTGTGAGTTTGAGGCCAGCCTGGGCTACAAAGCGAATTCCAGGAAAGCGCAAAGCTACACAGAGAAACCCTGCCTCGAAAAAACAAAACAAAACAAAAAACAAACAAACAAAACCATAAAAAAATAGCCAGTCTCTTTAAATTCCAAAATCTCTTTCAAAAGTTCAAAGTCTCTCAACTGTGGGCTCCTGTAAAAATTAAAATTAAGTTAAATATTTTCTTCAAGAGAAAAGAACCAGGGCACAGTCATGATCTGAATAAAACCAAACCAAATGCCAACAGTGCAAATAACTCAATGTCCAATTAAAGGTGTGTGCCACAATGACCAGTGTGTATAGATATTTTGCCTGCATGTATGTCTGTGTACTTGTATTGTATTTGTATTCCTACTTGTCACTATTTCATACAAAGAGGCTTGTTTATAGTTCATTTTTTTGTTTGGAGACAGGATTTCATGTAGCCAAAGCTGACCTTAAACTCAGCTATGTAGTGAAGGATGACCATGACATCTAATTTTTCTGCCTCTACTTTCCCAGTGCTGAAATTACAGGTGTCTACCACCATGCCTAGCAAGATATAATGATCTACCTGGTTTCTTTCCTCCACCTCTTCCTTTCTTTCTTTCTTGTTCTATGAATTGAACTTTGAGCTTTTATGCATACTAGATAAGCACTCTACCACTGAACTAGATGTAGCTAGAGTTTTCCTGCCTGGCCCACAGAGATTTGACAGGACAAATCTTTGTCACCCGCCAGTCCCATAGCTGCTCAGACCCAACCAAGTAAACACAGAGACTTATATTCCTTACAAACTGTATGGCCGTGCCAGGCTTCTTGCTAACTGTTCTTATATCTTAAATTAATCCATTTCTATAAATCTATACCTTGCCACGTGGCTCGTGGCTTACTGGCATCTTCACATGCTGCTTGTCATGGCGGTGGCTGGCAGTGTTTCCCTCCACCTTCCCGTTCTCTCAATTCTCCTCTCTGTTAGTCCCGCCTATACTTCCTGCCTGGCCACTGGCCAATCAGTGTTTTATTTATTGACCAATCAGAGCACATACAGACCATCCTGCAGCAACTAGATAAACAGCTTTTGTTTTGACAGGTCTTGATATGTAGCCTAGGCTAGGCTTGGAATCCATATCTTCCTGCCTCCGCATTCTGAGTGTTACTATACCCTAGTGATCTAGTAACCTTTTATTTGGTTGTGGTATTGGAGCACATGCCTGTGACAGCATTAACAGCCTTTCCTCTGGTCTGAAGTGGATGTGGAACCCCACAGTCCCAATATTCAGTTGACTGCCAATCAACATAGAGCAGGAAGCTGAAGACCTGAGCCAGCAGCAGGCTGTGTACCAGTGCCCCCTGGATAATGAGAAGTTGATGCCAATCTTGGGTACTCTTCCATCTTTTAGAAGCAGTGGCCTGCCCTTCCTAGCTTCTAGTGGAATCTCACTGATGTCTTCCACAAATGCACCAACAGTGTCTGGTTCCAGTTTCCAAACATTGTTTCCCACCAAAACCTCTTTGACACATGGAATGTTACCTGTACTAGGCATGCCTTTCTCTGAGACTCAGGCTATGTCCCCCTGTATGGGTCAGATGATGGATCCCAGCGACCTTGAGTTCAGGTATTTCAGACTTTAAAATCTCAAGACTCACTTGTCAGCCCATCAGACTGCCAGAAAGTCACCTTCTTACCTAAGCAGCCCATAACAGCTCCATGGAATATAGAGAACTCCAGGGTCCAAAGAGAACCATCCACAGTTAAAAAGGAACACAAGTGCCAGCATGACAGCTGTAGAGAAGCTGACACCAAGCCCTCTAACCTCTGACACCCCAACTCCAATCTACTGGTGAGAAGTACTACAAACGCTTTTGGCAAGACTGTAGAGTCTTTTCTCCATCGGACACTTTTGAACAACATATGTGGTCACATATTGGATGTTAACCACATAGATGTCATGAGTGTAACCTATATTCCATGGGATTGTATCCCTATTTCCTGCAATACCAGAAGACACAGCTCAGGTACCAGGATCCCTACAATCTCAAGCCAACAGTGGACAGACAGATGGTCCTCAGGTCAACAGCAGACAGACAGATGGTCCTCCTGCTCCTGGTCAAAAGCATTGAGTCACTCTTTTTCACTAACCCAAGATCCTGCTGCCTCAGGACCAGTTCATCTCTCTGGTAGGAAAAGGGGTTAGAGTTAAATGGATACAGGAAAATTCGGAAGGCATGATAAAGCTCAAATGAAGCTCTCAACTCCATCAGGGATTCCTCATAAGTGCTGTCTCCAGTGTCCTGCCTCTCAGGGACCAACCACTTGTGATATTTAGCCAGCTGAGAAGATGGAGAACTGTGGGGATATTTTGTGTATACTCTAACAATAAAGCTTGCCTGAAGATCAGAGGCAAAGCCAGCCACTAGTTAGCCATAGAGACCAGGCAATGTTGGCACACCTTCAATCCCAGCACTCCGGAGGCGGAGGCAGATAGATCTCTGAGTTCAAGGCCACCCTGGGCTACACAAGATTGATCCAGTCTAAAAGAGAAACAGAGTCAGGCAGTGGTGGCTCACACCTTTGATCCCAGTACTTGAGATCTCATGCCTTTAATCCCAGCACTAGGGAAGTGGAGACAGGAAATGATATGGCTGGGCAGAGAGGAATATAAAGTGGGAGGTGACAGGAGCTCACTGTTCTTTTTGGCTGAGGATTTCATAGAGGTAAGAACTAGTGGCTGGTTGATCTGCTTCTCTGATCTTTCAGCTTTCACCCTGATATCTGACTCCAGGTTTTTATTAATAAGACCAATTAGGATTTGTGCTATAGAGAACAGAGATAGAGGGCTTTCTTAAAAACGTCTTACCTGCTGTCACTCCCCAGATTCAAATCCTGCTCCATAAAAATCCATATTCTTAACCTGGGCTTCCACATTTCCCAGAGCTAGGTTAATCTGGAAATTACCATTTGATACCAATATGATCTTAGAAAAGGACTTTGAATACCTTGCTTTATTTCTTCTGGAAAAATAAGAAAAACAATATTGAACTGTTTAGGACATATGTGCCATCAGAGTGTCCCTGGCATTAACTGTCCACATGTCCAGAGTTTGTCTCTTCCCACCAGACTTCCTCCCTACCACAGGACATAGGATCTGGCATCCCATGTAGCCACAGCAACCAAGCCTTGTGGGAAAGCTAATACTCACAGGTAAAAACTTGATAAATGACAGATAGGAATCAGAGAGCCAGGCTGAGAAATTCTGCTTTTTCTCCTTCTCATGAAGCATTACATGGCATTGTCACCCTGCCCCCCCCCCCCCCCGGCCAAACAACAGCCTGTAGAGAGACATCCCAAGTAGCTGGTGAATATGCCTGCCTCTTCAAGGCTACTCATGAGGCAGTGGCAGCTGGGAAATGTGTCACCTTGCATGTTCCTAAACCAATTGCATCTTCTCATTCCTATACCATGGCTTTTAAACCTCCCAACTAAAATATCAGTATTTATTTACATGTTTATTGTAGTGTAGTGTATGTATACATACATAGGTGTAGACACACATGCTGTGGTGTGCATGTGGCGGTCAGAGGAGGACTTGCTGGAGTTGGTCCTCTCCTTCTGCCAAGTGGGTCCCAAGGATTAAGTTCTGTGTGTGTGCGTGTGAGAATGCAGTGTTTGTGGAGCCAGAAGATGTCTGATCACATAGAGCTAGAGTTACAGGTGGTTGTGAGTTGTCAGACATGGGGGCTGGGGACTGAACTCTGCAAGAGCAGCAAGAATATCTCCAGCCCCAAGTGTGTGTGTGTGTGTGTGTGTGTGTGTGTGTGTGTGTGTGTGTGTGTGTGTGTGTGAGAGAGAGAGAGAGAGAGAGGGAGGGAGGGAGGAGGGGGAGGGTGTAATTTGTTTGTATGTGCATTCTAGAGATTTGCATGAGGACATCAAGTATCTTTTTATCTCCATCTGCCTTTTCCTTTGAGGCAGATCTCTTTCTGAATCCGGAGCTAGGAGTGCTTTTGGCTTGGCTGGCAGCCAGCAAGTCCCAATGATCCTCGTCTCTCTGTCACCCTACAGGGCTGTGGCTACAAGAGGCAGTACTGGCCTTGTTACATGGATGGTGGGATCCAAATGTGGGTCCTCGTGTTCACACAGCAAGCTCTCCTAACCATCGAGGATCTCTCCAGCTCGTAGGCTCTGCTTTTCTGTTCTTCCTCTTTTGAAACTCTTGTGTTAGTTTTTAGTTCTTTTGTTTTTAGTTCTGTGGGGGTTTCATATGTGTTTTGAGCATACTCGCCTCATCATAGGCTCTGTTTTCTAGGTGGCTTGGGAAACAGAGAGGAAGACCTTAGACTAGGGAAGACAACAAACTCTACTGTAACTTCTCTACCCCACTTAGCTGAACCACCTAGGTCCAGGGCACAGATTTTCATTATTTAGTTGTGTGTGTCTGTGGGGTGCATGGGCTGGAAGTTGTACCGATCCTCCTGCCTCAACCCCTGCTTGTGGGATTATGGACATGCACAAAGATCAGTATAAATATTTTTATTATACTTATGTTATTTTGCTCATGTGTATATATGGGGACATTTGTGTGCCATAGCACAAATGTAGAGGTCAGAAGACAAGATAACTTGGAAAGTCAATTTTCTTCTTCTGCCATATGCATCCCAGGGATTGAATTCAGATCTTCAGCAAACATCTTTACCCACTAAACCATCCTATCAGCCCCCCAGCATTTCTTTCTTTTCTTTTTGAGACAAGGTCTCCCTGTACCTGGAACTCTGTAGCCCAGGCTGGCCTCAAACTCTCAGAGATCTGCCTGCCCCTGCCTCCTGAGTGCTGGGATTAAAGGCGTGCGCCAACACCGCCCAGCTTGTTTTTGTTTTTAATTTTATATGTATACAAGATATCTATACCTCCAAACATGTGCCATGGCACTTGTTCACCCATATATACATACAGATTTAAAAAAAATACTTAATTTTACATGTATGTTCTTGAGGGAATTCAGGAACGCATAGAGGTCAGAAGAGGTGTCAGAACAGGCATTAGATCTCCTGGAGTTGGAGTTACAGATGGTTGTGAGCTGCCATGTGGGTGCTGGGAACAGAACCCAGGTCCTCTGCAAGAGCAGAAGGTGCTCTTACCAGTCTCATAAATATTAATAAATGTAAATGTGAAGCAAACTTCCTGCTATAACTTCCTGAGTGCTGGGATTAGGGGCCTAGAGTTTTATTTTGTTGCTGGAGATTACACCCAGTGCTCTCTGCAGGTTTGGCACAAATTTGGCCATCCAGCTACATCCACAGCCCTACCATTTTAAGCATTCAATCAAATTGTTTATCTCAAATCAGTACCAGGGTGGCACAGGCCTTTCATCATAGCACTTGGGAGGCAGAGGCAAGGCAGATCTCTGAGTTTGGTCTACATAGTGAGTTCCAGGGCAGCCAGGGCTACTAAGAGACCTTGTCTTAAAAAAAGTCACACTCTGGGGCTGAAGAGATGGCTCAGTGGTTAAGAGCACTGACTGCTCTTCCAGAGGACCCAGGTTCAATTCCCAGTACCCACATGGTAGCTTACAACTGTCTGTAATTCCAGTTCCAGAGGACCCAATATCCACGGCAAAACACCAACGTACATAAAATAAAAATAAATGAATTAAAAAAAAGTCACACTCTATTTTCTGTATTGGGCCTTTCCCTGGTAGGCCAGCCTCAGCCATACCATGGAGCAGTAGCTTTAATAGGAAAGGCAATGACTCAGCTCTCTATTTACACAATCAATTGAGTTTTAAATTAAAAGCTGTAGGCTTCCTTTAATGTATGATGTGGACATTTGGCTGAAAAGTGTGCTGCAAGCATCTTGTCCGTTTCTCTTCACTCTCAGTGGGCCTGGAGGAGAAGCTACCTGCCAGTTGTTTCCAGAGTTCTTTGAATATTCCCAACCCCTCGGGTCCTATAGATCATTTGAGTTTGGCCAAAGGTTTCTGGGACAGGAGACAAGTTTGAGCTGGGGCTGTTATGAACAGTGGCGGGCATTGTTTTCCTTGTTTTAGATAGCTATTAACTTCTCAACCTGATTTCCTAATTCTATATAATACAGAGCCCCCCTTTTTTTCTAAACACATACTATATAATTTTGAAAAGAGCCATGCCCTTTTGAGACCATAACACGGGAGGCAGAAGCAGGTCTGATCTACATAGCAAGTTCCACTAGGGCTACAAAGTCAGACCCTGACTCAAAAAAGAAAAAAAAAGTGATACTGGGAATTGAACTCAGGGCAAGCCCCAGACTCCTTTTAAAAATGTATTTTTAGGGGCTGGAGAGATGGTGCAGTGGTTAAGAACAATTGTTGCTCTTGCAGAGGACTGGAGTTCAGTTCCCGGCACCCATATCAGGCAGCCCTCAACTAGCTGCAACTCCAGCTCCAGGGGACTTGGTGCCCTCTTCTGGCCTCTGCAAGCACTGTGCTCACATGCGCAAACCTGCATAGAGACACATATAAATAAAAATAAAAATCTTACTTTAAAAAATTTGGATTGCTTCATGAATTTGTGTGTTACCTTTGCGCAGGGGCCATGCTAATATTCGCTGTATTATTCCAATTTTTAGTTTAGTTTATGTGCTGCTAAAGCAAATACTCTTAATTTTAGACAGTCTGGCTAAGTTGCCCTGGTTGATTTTGAACGTCCTATGTAGCCCAGGCTGCCTTTGAACTTGTAATCCTCTTGCCTATGCCTCCCAAGTTGCTGGGATTGCAGATGTGTACTACCTGGCATCATTCTGAATGCTTTTTTTTTTTTACAGTAGCTATTTCACTTAGAGTTTATTTATTTATTTATTTTTTTTTTGGTTTTTCGAGACAGGGTTTCTCTGTGTAGCTTTGTGCCTTTCCTGGATCTCGCTCTGTAGACCAGGCTGGCCTCGAACTCACAGAGATCCGCCTGCCTCTGCCTCCCGAGTGCTGGGATTAAAGGCGTGCGCCACCACCGCCCGGCTCACTTAGAGTTTATTAACTACACAGCTTAGTTTTGCCTGTGTTTGAAGTTTGTGTATGTGATGTCATTCTCTTTTCAAGTCCTACTTAACTCTGTGTGTGTGTGTGTGTCTGTCTGTGTGTCTGTTGAGAAAGGGTCAATGTGGCTCTGTCTTGGAACTCACTTGTAGACCAGGCTGGCCTTGAACTCACACAGATGTGCCACCACTCCAAGCACCATTTTTTAAAAATAGGGCTTTAGTGGTATATGCATGAAGTCCCAGCACTTGGGAGGCATAGGCAGGAGGATCACAAGTTTGAAGACAGCCTGGGCTACATAGAGTTTTTGAGGCCAGATTGGGCTATATGAGACTGTCTTAAAAAATCAAACCAAACAACACTGTGTGTAAATGTTTAGATGGTCTTTCTGTAATTTGAGTTGGCCTAGAATTATGTACCCCAGGGTGGCCTTCAATTTGAGGCAATCCTCCTGCCTCAGCCTACTGAGTCCTAGGATTATAGCCATGCTCCACCATGCCTAGCTCTGCCTCACATTATATTTATGAGACTCTTCAGCTCATTCCCATCACTGTTTGCTCACACTTTTGACATCCCATTGAGGAATCACAGTGTAGTTATGATTCCATTCTACTGGTGATGGAGTTTGGGTTTGGATGCAAACTGAGGTCATTAGAACACCACTGTTATGAACATAGTTACACATGCCATTTAGTGTACCTGCCACTGAACAGATTTGTCTTTAACTTTTCTAAGTAAGTTATTTTCTTAGGTGATTATAGTGTTTTATATTCCCTGAGAGAGGAACTGTTGGTCCAAGACAGGTACATAGTCAACTTTCCATTTAAAGACCTCCAGTATTGACTTTCTCAAAGAGAAATTCCCCAATCTCTATATTATCATCAGCAGAATATGAAACATTACCATTTCACATACTGAGTAACTTTAAAAAATTACCTACGTTGTGTGTAGTTTGTGTTCTGGTGTGCTTGTGGAGGGCAGAAGACAATGTGTGAAGGCTGTTCTCTTCTTCTGCCGTGTGGGTCCTGATAATTGAACTCAGGTTGCCAGGCTTGGTGGCAGGTGCCTTTATCTTCGGAGCCATCTTATTGGCCCACTCAGTAACTTTTGCTATCTTCAGACTTGTATTTTTGACGATGGTGAGTGTGGAGTCCATCACTTAAAATATTTGCATACAATGCTACGGATGAGTCAACACTTGTTCAAATCACCATACTGGGATAGGCCTAATGGCTACTTTGCAATTTATAACTGAAGTGGTACTTGTTCTCGGAGTAGAAAACCTACATTAAATGTTCGCTACATTTCACTTTCCCATTTATATTACCTTACTAGCATTTGGAGACATTCAACAATTTTACTTTTTACTTCCCCAACTATAATAGTGGGTTTTTTTTGGTGTGTGTGTTGTGTGTGTGTGTGTGTAGGGAAGGGTGAGGTGCACATTCATGTCAAGTCTAGAATTCAACCTCAGGTGTCATTCCCCAGGCAACATTCACTTTGGTATTTGAGACAGGTTCTCTCATGTACTTGAAGCTGGCAAGGAGGCTAGGCTGCTGGCCAATGAGCCTCAGGGATCCTTCTGTCTTCATTTCCATGCTGGGGTTAAAAGAATGTGCCATCATGCCCAGCTTTTTCTTTTCTTTTCTTTTCTTTTTTTTTTTTTTTTTTTTTTTTTTGAGACAGGGCCTTATTATGTAATTCTAGATGGTTGGAACTCACTATGTAGACTACGCTGGCCTTGAACTCTTAGAGATCTGCCTGCCTCTGCCTCCTGAGTGCTAGAATTAAACTGGGCATATCCAGTTTATGCCCAGCTTTTTAATGTGGATTCTGGGTATTAAGTCCAGGTCCTCATGTTTGCAACTGAACTATTTCTCTGGACATAGTCTTCTTTTATTTGTTTAATTTATGTTTCTGAAAAGTTGGTTTCTCTTTTTCTTTCTTTCTTTCTTTTTCTTTTTTTTTTGAGAAAGGGTCTCTCTATGTAGCTCTGGCTGTCCTTGAAATCACTCTGGCTGTCCTTGAAATCACTATGTAGACTAGGCTGACCTGGAACTCACAAGAGATCTGCTTGTTTCTGCCTTCTGAGTGCTGGGGGATTTTTTTAATTTGGAAACAATACATTGAACAGGCTCTCCTGTGGCCCAGATTGGAATAGAATTTGCTATGTAGTCAAGGATCACCTTGAACTTCTGATCTTCTTGCCTCTACCTTCTGAATTCAGAGATACAGGCATGTGCCACCACACCCTGCTTGTTTGATGCTGGGTATCAAACCTAGAACTTCACACTTGCTAGGTAAGCATTCTACCAACTTAGCTACATGTCCGGCCCCTTCTCCCCCAACCTTTTTTAAAACAGGGTTTCACTGTGTAAGGCAGGTTGCCTTGGAACTGGCTTTCCTCCTATCCTAGCCACATGTCTTACTTAGGGTTTTTATTGCCGTGAAGAGTCAACATGACCACAGCAACTCTTAAAAAGGAATGAATAGAATTAGGGCTGGCTTACAATTCAGAGGTTTAGTCTATCTATTATCATCATGATGGAAAGTATGGTGGTATGCAGGCAGACACGGTGCTGGAGAAGGAGCTGAGAGTTCTATATCTAGATCCTGTTGTAGAATATTAGTCTAAGGTGTGTTACTTTTGTTTATGTTGCATTTGTTTAACTCTGTGAAGTGGTGTTACTGTGCCTATCTAAAACACCTGATGGTTTAATAAAGAACTGAATGACCAATAGCAAGGCAGGAGAAAGGATAGGTGGGGCTGGCAGGCAGAGAGAATATGTAGAAGGAGAAATCTGGGAGAAGAAAAGATCAAGGAATGAGAGAGGAAGGAGGAGGACATCAGGGGTCAGCCACCCAGCTACATAACCAGCAATGGAGTAATAAAGAAAGATATACAGGAATAGAAAAGAGAAAAGAAAAAGCCCAGAGGCAAAAGACAGACAAGTTAATTTAAGAAAAGCTGGCAAGAAACAAGCCAAGCTAAGGCCAGGCATTCATAATTAAGAATAAGCCTCTGTGTGTGATTTATTTGGGAACTGGGTGGTAGGCCTCCCAAAAGAGTAAAAAACAACAACAGGATCCAAAGGTAGCAGGAAGAGTGTTACACTGGGCCTAGCTTGAGTATTTGAAACCTCACAGCCCACCCCCAATGACACATTTCCTCCAACAAGCCCACACCAATTCCAATAAGGCCACACCTCATAATAGTACCATTCCCTATGAGCCTATGTGGGACATTTTCATTCAAACCACCACACTACCTAAGTGCTAGATTATTTACAGGCATTGCTACTTCACCCAGACCTCTAATGCTTATGTTTTTTTCCTACTCTTACCCTTGTCAAAAGTAGAGATGGCTCAGTGGTTAAGAGCACTTGCTGCTCTTACAGAGGACTGAGGTTTGGTTCCCAGAACCCACATGGCAGCTCACAACCATTGGTAATTCCAGTTCCAGAGAATTCAATGCCCTCTTCTGGCTTTCGTGGACAGTAGGCACACATGTGGTGCAGACATACAGGAAGGCAAAACACAGAAAATTATTTCAGGCAAGCCTGGGTTAAAGAGTTAAATCCTGTCTAAAAAGAAAAAATATTTCTTAAAAAAATAAAAATGATACATGTAGTTATTTTTCGAAGTCAAATTACACAAGGATTTTAAAACAGATCTGGTAACCTGCCTTCCCTGGAATTCCCAGGTTCTTGGAGCCATTTCAGCCATTAGCTTCTGTGTCTCATAGTACTCATTGTGTGTATGCCTGCATGTGTATGGACATGTTCACCATGGTGAGAATGTGGAGGTCAGAGAACAACTTTTGGCAGTTGGTCCATTCTGTCCAGCATGGTTTCTGGTGGGCTCAGGCTTGTGTGGCAAGTGCTTTTATCCAATGAGCCAACTCATCTGCTTAAGTTCAACTTCTTGAAAGTTAACAACCGAGATTTCCCACTTCATAAGGGAATTTCCATTTGTTTCTATTTTGAAATTAGGGTTTGTTTGCGTTAGGGTTTCATGTAGCCCAGGCTGGCCTTGAGTTCACTGTAAAGTTATAGCTACTCTGAACCTGATTTTTCTGCTTCTACCTTCCATGTACTGAGATTACAGGCATATACCACCATGCCCAGGCTCATTCTTCTTCCTTCTCTAACATCTTTGCTTCTTTGTGTTTATTCAACAGTAAGAATTTTTTTTTCAAGACAGGGTTTGTCTGTGTAGTTTTGGTGCCTGTCCTGGATCGTGCTCTATAGCACAGGCTGGCCTCGAACTCACAGAGATTTGCCTGGCTCTGCCTCCCAAGTGCTGGGATTAATGGCGTGTGCCACCACCGACCAGCAACAATAAGAATTTTAGTGTAAGCCAGGTATAATGGTGCATCTTTTCTCCCAGCATTTGGAAGGCAAAGGCAAGAAGATCTCTGTGAGTTTGATACTAGACGGAGATACATGAGAACTTGTCTTTAAAAAACCCCAAACTAAGCTGGGTATGGTGGTATACCTTTACTCCCAGCACTCAGGAAGCAAAGGCAAACAGTTCTCTGTGAGTTCAAAGCCAGCCTGATCTCTATAGTGATACTCTGTCTCAAAAAACCCAATATATACATGTACATGTATTAAGAATCAGGCATTATCATGCTTACATCTAGGATTCTTAGCCGCTCAAAAATCATTTAAATATATTCCTTTTCTCTATCAAATTAACAAAATATCAGTCAGAGGCAGAAGCAGAGATAGGAGGATCACTTTAAGTTTGAGGCCAGCCTGATCTACAGTAAATTCCAGGCCAAGCAGAAGTACAGAAGACCCTACCTCCAACCATACTAAACCCCAAATGAACACTTTTTACTTTAGTAGAGTGGTTTCTGATGTTGTATGTGGAAATCCTTTCATATTGGGTCAATGGCTTCATAGAATACTCAAGTTTATTGCTAAAAGGAAGTGACATGAGATGAGGCAGTCTGGTTCATTTTATCAGTGTATATCTCAAAAGATAAACATTGAGAGTAATACTTATATCTATTCTTGGTTCTCTCACTGACCACCTACACCAGCGGACCATAGACTAGTTTTTATGTGTAGAAGAATATAAACACATACAATTTTCTTATAAAGAAATGTCTTGATTTTATTCCCCCTTATGAAATAAAGGCGCTGTGAAAATACAAAAGGTGAATGCTAGTTAGTTTTCTAACATTAAATCACCTTGCTCTTAAAATGATCACATTCTATGAACAGATGTCTGCTGGCATAGCAGAATACAAGAAGGATTAATTAGCAAGTTCAAGAAGTTATACTCCAAGGAAGATCATTCTATAAAGGCTAATCATTTAAGACATTCATACATAGTGACCATTACCATGAGAACAAACCTTAAGGTAAATAGGCTTCTTGAAGGTTATTAATACAAAAAGGACTGAAGGTCCCAGTTCCTACAAAAAGCCTGATGTTGAATTTGTAGTATACATAACAAAACAGAATGAAAGGTTCTAGGGGAAAGTAAAACTTTTTTTAAACAAATCTACCTTGCTTTTTTAGGTGGAGTTGGAACCCAGGGCATTGTGAATGACAGGCAAGTATTGTTAGATTTTCTTTTACTCTAGCCCCACATTGGGTGCCACAATGTTGTTTGTTTTTGCTCTTTGACTCTTTTGGGGGTGCACCACCCAGCTCCAAATAAATCACACATGGAGGCTTATTCTTAATTATAAATGCTCAGCCTTAGCTTGGCTTGTTTCTAGCCAGCTTTTCTTAAATTATCCTGTCTACCTTTTGCCTCAGGGCTTTTATCTTTCTCTATTCCTGTATACCTTTTCTTTCCTTTTTACTCCATGTCTGGCTGTTACGTCCTCCTCCTTCCTCTCTTGTTCCCTATCTTTCTTCTTGTTCCTCCCAGATTTCTCCTTTTATTTATTCTCTCTGCCTGCCAGCCCTGCCTATCTGTTCTCTTGTCTTTCTATTGGCTGTACAGTTCTTTATTAGACCATCAGATGTTTTAGACAGGCAAAGTAACACAGCTTCACAGAGTAAAACAAATGCAACATAAAATAATGCAGCACATCTTTGCATCATTAAACAAATGTTCCAGAGCATAAACAAATGTAATACACCTTAAAGTAATATTCTACAACAGGCAAGTGCCCACCACATCCCTAGTCCTGCACAGTGTTTCTTAACGTCGAATTGGGTGATGTTTATGTCATTCAAGTGAACTTAATTATTTCAGCTTTTGGCTTTCAGACAGAATTTTAGAAAATATCTGACAAGAAAATAGTTTTGAAAGTGCTTTCTCTTGCGTTCTTTGGTATAATTTGGTCATTCTGATAGTAATTAAGCCATTAAGTAAGTACTTTAACCATGTAACAACAAAAAGGCAATGAGCATATATGCTTAGAAAATCATGGCTAAAGAAAAATATTGCCAACCTTGTGGAAAACAAACTCTAGTATTTTACTTGTGTTTCTGTGGCATAGCTAGCTCTGCTGCCTATAACAACATTGCTAATTTGATTTATATGAAATGTTACATACAATATCCTGTTATTTTTGATTATTACAACAGCTGTTTTGCATACTTTATAAGAGGCAAGTTTTAGCTTGAAAAAAAATAATTTCAAATTGCATAAAGTTCATTATTTATTTTTTTGTGCCTTCTGATTCAGCGAGCATCAAAGTGTAATGTCAGCACAATGTTAAGAATTGGTTTGGGACTAGTTTTCCTCCTGCAGCATCTTTTCAATTTCTTTATCCCAGTTTTCATCTCGCTTCTCAGACTCTGCTACCACTTCATACTCCTGAAGCTCCTGTTGTAGTTCCTTTTCCCAATCGGCAGAATCTTCTACAGAAAACAAAGGGAGAGGCAAAGAAAGGTGCTTTTTGAACTTGTAATACTTGTGGTAACAATTCACTCAACTGTAATACTTGACACAAGGCCTAGCCATTTTTTTCTTTGTAGTACCAGGCATGGGAACCTAGGGCCTCAGACATTGCTAGGCAAGCACTCTACTATTAAGCTACATTTCCAGCCCCCATTTCCTCCTCATTTTAAAACGTGTGTGTGTGTGTGTGTGTGTGTGTGTGTGTGTGTGTGTGTGTAAGCACAGGTATACAAGTGTCACAAGGTTATGTGTGGAGGTCAGAGGATATTTTCCAGGATTTTGTTCTCTCTTCCTACCATGTGGGTCCTAAGAATCTAACTCAGTGAGCATGGTTACCTGCTGAGCCATCTCTCTGGCCCTTGTCTTTGAGACAGAGCATCGTGTATCCCAGGCTGGCCTCCAACACAATTCTGGCTGAGGATGATCCTGAATTTCTAATCCTCTGCTTCTACTACCTTAGTGTTGAGATTACAGGTGTGGCCACCATGCCCAGTTTTATCATGTGCCTGGTATTGAACACAGCACCTTGAATTCAGTATGCAGAAGCTAAGGCAGATATTGCAGAGTGTTATAAAAATAAAACAAAACATGGCTATTTAAAAAGGAAGGTGAGACAGCATGGTGGGATACCTGTAATCCCAGTACTCAGGAGGTGGAGAGGCAGGAGGTCAAGGCCAACAGGCTACACAGGTGCTAAGTAAGCATTCTACCAACTGAGCCACACTAAAGCCCTGTTTTGTATTTTGGGGGTAGGGTCTTCGATGTAATCCAGACTGACCTGGCCCTTTGAATGTAGCCTAGGCAATCCTTTCCCTACCTCCCAAGTGCTGAGATTACATGTGTGCACTGCCACATCTGCTCTATATTGATATTATTATCCTTATAATAATCCTTGGACAAGATCTCACTACTATCCATACCTTAGAGATGTGTGGAAACAGAGACTTAAGAGGGATTATGCAACTTGCTCAAAACAGGGCTTTTGACAGAGACAAACCCATAGACTCCACAGCCTGTGCTTAACCACTATACCAGAAAAGATCCAGTCTCTCCAGATAGTGGTAACAGACACCAGCATCCAAAGCCAGGTGATCTCTCCCAGAAGCCTGGTCTCTGTGGAACTTACCTAGAGTTCTCATATCAGTCCTCTACACTAAGACTTAGAGCTGAACCCTTCCACTCACACACTCATTTTACCTGTGTGTCTTTGCACACACTTATTGAAAGTATGTGGAAGATAAGGCAGATACTGTAGAGTGTTAGAAAAAAATGAGTAAACAAAACATGGCCATTAAAAAAGGTGAGGCAGCATGGTGTGTTACCTGTAATCTCAGCACACAGTGAGGTGGAGAGACAAGAGGTCAAGGCCAGCGGACTGGACAGTGAGACTGAAACCAAACTGGGCTACATGAGAACCTGTCTCAAACAACACAAAGCTAGGGTTGGGGATAAGTGAGGCATAGCAAACCTGCCTAGTATATGCAAAGCCCTGGGTTCAATCCCCACCACTGTATAAAATGTAAAGCTACAATTCATTTTCAGGTTGTTTTTGAGACAGATATCACTATAATGCTCTGGCTGGCCTGGAACTAACCATATAACTCAGGATGGCTTCAAATTCATATCAGCTCTGCCTTACCTTTCTAAGTGCTAGGATTAGAGGGGTGTATACTACCACGCCTAGTTTGTTGACTGGCTTCATTATTTTTCTGAGACAGGGTCTCATGTGGTCAAGACTGTCCTCAAACTTCTGATCTTTCTGTCTCTACCTCCCGAATACTGGGATTACAAGTGTGCATTACCATGTATGGTTTTGTATGGTGCTGGGGATTGAAATCAGGGCCTCATGCAGGCTAGGTGAGCACTCTACCAATTGAGTTACATCCCCAGCCTCTGTCTACTGACTTTAAAATGAGATTGGAATTAGGAAAAAAGAACAAAGCCACTGTGTGTGTGTTACCTTCTAGTGCAATTGTTTCCACTTGCTTTTTATCAAGTACAAGTTGCTCCATTTCTTTTCTTAAATCCTCCTGATTTAAGTTGCAGGCATCGAAGGCATCACTGACAAACTCAGAAACCCCTGGGCTGGTAGAGATTTCCTCCTCATCCTGAAATGCAACCAAAGAGCTCTTGGAATGGCTTCTAAGTGACACCTATGTCTCATAATTTAACACAGCCTCATTTTTTTGTTCTTCTCTGCTAGCTGTAAGACAATGCTTCTGCTCTCCAACCTTCTAACTGGCAGTTGCTTGGTAACAGAGTGAGTTACCACCTGAGGCTATTATTCTCCCTCACTGTTTAGATCACTCAAACCATTTTCTCTGATTCCTGATGAGCACATCTAGAATTATTTATGCCAGGAAATCACCTCAGCTCTCAGCTATAGGCCCTTGACTATTCAAGTACTGGACTCCTCATCTTGCAGACATAAGACTGACACTCTCAAGCAGTTTTAAATGGTATCAGAGATAGTTAACTTCATTTTCAGACATCATTTACTAGGTATAACGTAAAACTGTATTACCTCTTGAGTTTTAAGCTGAGATTTGATTACGACAGGTGGTGTTTTGGGCCGTACTGCCTCTATGAAGTGAGAATAAAAGAGACAATAATTGCTTGATTTAATTCTGAATGCATATCATAAGAACAGCTAAAATATCCACAGATATGATGTTAAATCATTTTCAGAAATGAGCTTTTATTGTATATTTTTAGCTCCCTTGAAGTTATGATATGACATAGCCAGGCACAACCATGTGAACCTCCTACTTTGAGTGTCCTTTTGTTTTTATCTATTTAGACATAGGATCTCATTATGTAGCCCTGACTACCCTGGAACTCACAGAGATCCACATGCCTCTGTCTCTTGAGTGCTGGGATTAAATATGTGCACCACCATGCCAGGCAGGCATGCCATTTTAAATCCGCAATCATATTCAATATCCTTATATGGAATTTCCATTAAGAATTATCTTTGGACTTCAGTGTAAGCAAAATTGATTCTCGTTTTCTTTTAGGATACTAAGAATGAAGCTATTTATCAAGTTTCCTTGAAGCTGTTACCAACCTGGTTAGAAAGCACAAAGGAAAATACAATGCCTCATCTTAGCATTCTGCTGGTTATCCTATAAAGATTTAATTGTCTGTGTGTGGCTGAGTGTGGGTATGTGTACCTGCATGTGGTGTCTTCAGAGGCCAAAAGAGGGTGTTGAATCCCCTGGTGCTGGAGTTACAGGCAATGTGAGCTGACTAATCTGGGTATTGGGGACTGAACTTGAATCCTCTGTAAGAGCAACACTCACTCTTAACTGCTGAGCCACCTCTCCACCCCTTCTGCTCTTTATCGTATTAACCATGCTGACAGTCTTATTGAATTACTTTTAAGTCCATTTTGTTAAACAGGCAGTCTTTGGGAAAATAGCTTTCTTTTTTTTCTTTTTCAGCAGTGCTGGGTATTGAACGTATTATTATCTGCACATATGCTAGGTAAGTGCTCTACCACTGAGCTATATTCCCAGCCCAGCACTTCCCAATAACATTAATTTAAGGAAGCCAGGAATGGTAGCCCACGCCTGTAATCTTAGCATTTCAGGAGCAGAGAAGGAGGATGGCTTAGGAGTTTAACACTAGCTGGGGTTACACAGTGAAACCCTGTTTCAAAAAGCTATCCTCTAAAAACAAACAAACAAACAAACAAACAAACAAACAAACAAACCATAATTTAAGGATATGCTAAAGAACGAAAGTTTGCTGGGATTCATACCTATATGCAACTTGACCTTGAGTGTAGTTTCAGAGCCTCTCCTAGTAGTCTGTACAACCTGTGTCTTATGACATACTTAGCTAAAATTCCACAAACTAAATTGCTCCACTTATCAGATGATTCTATTGGTAATTAGAACATATCTATACACATAGCAGGCACTCATGAAAAATGGAAAAAAATAGAAGGGCTCTGGATATAGCTCAGTAGAGTTCCTGCTTAGTATGTACAAGGCACAGGGATCCATTCTAGTGCCATAAAATAAATATATAAAATATTATACAATCTATCTATCTATCTATCTATCTATCTATCTATCTATCTATCTATCTATTTTTGAGACAGGGTCTTACTATATATGTCAGGTCAGTCTGGAATTCCAAGATGGCCTCCAACTCAGAGATCTGACTGCCTCTGCCTTCAGGGATTAAAGGTGCCTGCAATCACGCCCAGCTTTATTTTTATTTATGTCTGAGTACCCATGGAAGTCAGAAAAGGGTGTCAGATCCCCTGCAACTCGAGGTACAAGGGACTGGAAGCCATCCATGTGGGTGCTGGGAACCGAATCTGGGTCCTTTGGAAGAGCAGGAAGTGCTCTTAATTGCCAAGTCAACTCTTCAACCCTACATTAATATCATATAATAGTTCATCAAATAGTTGCTTATATTATAAAACTTGTTCCCTAGCAAACAGGGGTAATACATCACAGGAGGAAAGTGCCAAATGTTTAATAGCTTAGCTCAGAGCTAGATACTTGTTATTGGACTAGAATAAGAGCTACTGTACTCTACAACTGTAAGTCCTAAGGAAATTGGGATAAATAGAAGTCTGAGAAACATCTGGCCTTGGTAGCGCATGCCTGTAACCCTAGCACTTGAGATGTGTAGGCAGGAGGATCAGGAGCTCAAGGCCAGCCTGAACTACATGAGACCCCCCAAACAAAACAAAGCCCAAAGGGGCAAGAAAAGAGAAGTAGAGAAGAAGATTGCTGTTCAAGAGTAATAAAAAGCAAAAAGAAGCCTGTTGGTGGTAGTGTACACCTTTAGTCCCAGCACTCGGTATGCAGAGGCAGGTGGTTCTCTGAGTTCAAGGCCTGCCTGGTCTATAGAGGAAGTTCCAGAACAGCCAGGGCTATGCAGAGAAAGCCTGTCTTGAAAAAACAAACAAAAAAGAACCAAGAATGAGACAGCAAAAGAACATTTGGGGAAGACACATGTAAGCTGGGTCAGGAAGGGCAGCAAAGAAAATTTCCCTTAAAAAGAAAATTTTTCTGTTCAGAGATGTCAACATTTTTGATGCATACAAGATGACAAGAGCTCATTAGCATCTCTAAGCAGGAATATTTTACATCAATTCTTTTCTTCCAGAATGATCTCTTTTCCCCGGAATGTACCTGTCAGTGGCAAATCATCTTCTCTGCTGCTTTTCTCTTCCTTTCCAGAAGCTTGCTGCTGGGCGGCCAGTGCTGTGAGTTGGGCCGACTGCTTAATCAGGGAGATGCGGTAGAAGTAGTTCCTCCAGAATACTTCTTCCTTTACACTTTGATAGACAGTGACATGTGGGAGGGCACACAGGTTAGTATAGCAAAGCCTACAGTGGACCGTTATTTATTTGCCTCTGGGGAGGTAGGGTTTCCTGTGTGCCAGGCAAGCCAGCACTCTACTACCAAGCTAAAGCTCCAGCCCCTGAGCGCTTTCCATCCTTGTGAAGGCCAAAGGAAATGGTCATTTGCTTTACAAGCGAGAGCTAAATAACAGGGTAAGCTGAACTATATTCTCCACAGCAGCAAGAGATGAGTTATATAACGCTCATAAACTATCAGTATTTCTTGGTGCTTTTATTTATCTTTTCTTTTGTTTGTTTTTGTTTTTCGAGACAGGATTTCTCTGTGTAGCTTTGGAGCCTATCCTGGAACTCACTCTGTAGACCAGGCTGGCCTCGAACTCACAGAGATCCACCTGGCTCTGCCTCCCGAGTGCTGGGATTAAAGGTATGTACCACCACTACCAGGCTTGCTTTTATTTATCTTATTAATTTTATTCTATGTGTACAGGTGTTTTGCCTGCATGTATATCTGTGCACGACACATGTGCAAAGCCCATGGAGGCCAAAAGAGGGCATTGGATCCCCCTGGAAGTAGAGTTACAGACTGTTGTGAGCTACCATGTAGATGCTAGAAATTGAATCTGGGTTGTCTGGAAGGGCAGACAGTGTTCTTGACCGCTGAGCCATCTCTCTAATCCCTTTCTAAAAATTAACGTTTATATGTGCATGCTGCAGGATCCATAGGACAACTTTCAGGAGTTCACTTTTTCTGCCATGTGGGGCTTGAACTCATGTGGTTTGGCAGCAAGTGCCTTTACCTGCCGAACTATATCAGTGGCCCCCTATTTCCTAGTATTTTATTATATAGATTTGATCCTTGACAGAAGGAAACAACGCATTAGTGTGTAGCAGTGTGACTAACCAGGGGGACTATGAGTCCTTTCCTGTTTTCTAAAGGATTATATGCTTTTAGGCAGTGGGAAGAAACCACTGTGAATGTTGTTCTTTTTTGTTTTCTACTTTTCATGTGTTTGTATGTGTGGGTATATATGTCTGAATGTGTGTGAGCACATATATACACGTGTATGTGGAAGATCAATCTTGAATATGGGAAACCATCCTCAACTGTTCTTCTACTTTATTATGTATTGAGGTAGGATCTCTCAATCAAACCTTGAGCTCATTGATACAGCCAGTCTAGATATGGATAGTCTGTCTGGTCAGCTGGCTCCAGGATCCCGTGTCTTCTTTGCAAGGTTGGGCCACACCCACCTGGCATCTACATGGATTCTGAGCATTTGAATTCCAGTCCTCATGATTGCCAGGCAAGTGTTTAACTGATGAGCCATCTCCCCAGCCCTTGCTTGTTTTTTTAAGATTGAGTCTCATGTATCACAGACTGGCTTCAAACTCATTACATAGCTAAGGTTGACCTTGAACTCCTGATCCTCCTGCCTCCATCACTCAAGTGCTACAATTACAGGTATTTGATACCACACCTGGCTTGATGTTATTCCTTAGGAAATACACCAGCTGGCAGCTTGCTAAAGTAGCTAGAAACTAGTAGAAACAGAATGAGAGATGGTTATAACAGCTTTGGGTGTTGGGCAGAATTGGGGATAGAGCCCAGGGCTTTGTAAAAACTAGGCAAGCACTCTACTACCAAATTACACCCACAACCACCTGGGAGATGGTTGATAAAGACAAGTTCTATTCAACCTGAGAACTGACAGTGGTCCTCAAATGTGGTTGCATATTGGACTTGCCTGGCTTAAGGCATTGGTGCCAAGTGGAGTATGGTGGGTACACACAATAGGTGGCCTAGAAAGGGCAGTAAGAATCAAGCAGAAAGAGAGTGGTGTCTGAGTGGGGGACGAAGGGGAATCAGAAATGAGAGCTTAGTGACATGCAGGGGATTGAAAAAATAAAAAACATTAAAGGTCACAGAACCAGGCTTCTCACTGCCAGAGCAGGGAGTTACAAACACAGCAGAAGAAAATGAGAGTGATCTTTATTGGAAGGTATCCCTGTGAATACAGTATTCATTCCACGGAGACACAGATGAGCATGTGTATACCTCCTAGTGGCATCCTCTCCTGGTGAGAAGTAACACCCTAATGGTGCTCAGTTCTTGCTTTCTAAATGTCATTTTCTGAAAACCATCATTATATTTAATTAATATATGCTAATAAGGATGAATAAAATTTCATTTTTCACTAAAAGGTGCCAGCACTTTCTGAATAAATGGTGGATCCCAGGGTTAGAGAAAGGTAAAAATGAGCTTGGAGCTTGGTGTGGTGGCGCATGCCTTTAATCCCAGCACTCAGGAGGCAGAGGCAGGCAGGTGATCTCTGAGTTTGAGGCTAGCCTGGTCTATGTAGAGAGTTTCAGGACAACCAGGGATACAGGATACATAGTGTGACCCTGTCTCAAACAAAACCACCACCAAAGGATACAGATTAAGTTTTGCTGGGCTCCCACTTGTCAAAGTGATGATGATTTGAGCATCAAAATAACAACATATTACAACCCACTGCATCAAATGCATGAGACTATATGGATATAAATACAAGAATATATGGAAAATTTGATGATGAATAGAATGAAGTTTCAAAGTTCCATCAGGTAAAGGTACTTGTCATATAAACCTGGTGACCTGAATTTGATTCCCAGAACCCATGTAAAGGTGGAAGGAAAGAATTAACTCCATAAAATTATTCTCTAACCAAGACACTTGTACTCATATACACACACTGGGCATGCGCACACACACACACACACACACACACACACACACACACACACACACACAATAAATGAATTACAAATGGTCTTTGTATTGCATTCAAATCTAACTTTTCATTGTTTCAAAATAATTTTTAAAAATTGATGACTGTTCTCTCAAATTATAATCTCTAGTTTGGAAGACAAACCTAAACCAAATCAAGGGTGTACATTTGGGGATGGAGCACAGTTGGTAGTCCTTGCTTAGCCTGGCAGGCACAAAGCCCTGGGTTCTAACCCCAGCACCATATAAGCCGGACATGGTGGCCTAAGTCTGTAATCCCAGAACTTCAGGGTAAAGGCAGGGGAATCAGAAGTTCAAGGTCATCCTCCATTATATATAGCATTCCAGACCAGTATGGAATACATGAGAACCTGTTGCCAACCAACCACATAAAAACAAAAACAAGCCATCATAAACAAATATGGAGCTTCTAAGACTTTTCTTCTCTGAGTGTCCTTCTGATCATCTTGGATATTCTTTCTGAACCAACGGTCACTATCTAGGGACACTTTAGAAATTGAAGGACTGGCCTTATATTTTGAAATGTCCATTAGTATGTCAGCACTTCCTTACGGCAGCCTGAACCCAGCCAGTGCCCTGCTGCTGTGTCACAGATACACTTTGAAGCCCCCTGATAGCAGGGGAGAAACTATCAGTCTTTTCCAGCCACAGGCTGACATATGCCCAGTGTTCGCATAGGATGTCCACAGGCTTCTAATGCCTCAAATGCAACACAAAAGCAAAATAGATTCGTGTTTGGGAGCTACAGCTGTGCCCAGTAGGTTTCTTTATCAGAGGACTTTTTGGAACCTTTACAATGTCATCTGGAGTGTGATTCTTCCCCCAGAGGGTGATGCACAAGTTTTCTGCAATGTGCCTGCCTCTTACATCAAGAGGGAGGGAGTCTGGCAAAGAAAGAAATCCAAATGGTTGTTTTTGTTCATCAACAGAGCAAACAGCCCATGAGTCACCACAGAGACATTAGTACACCCAAGGTTCATTCATGTGAGATGTTTCACAGAGCTCAGAAATAAAAGGCCTTGAAGATACTTAGGCAGCCCACTTCCTCACAACTTTTTCCCTTCGAGACAGAGTTTCACTTGGCCTGTAACACAAGCTTTGCCTGGAACCTACTATATAGCCTAGACTGGCCTCAAACTAGCAGCAGTCTTCTTGTCTCAGCCTCATAAATGCTCAGATTATAGGTATGTGTTAGCACACTTAGCTGCATTTTCACTTTTGCCTGGCTCTGATGTTTTGACTTAAGAGCCTGGGACTTACAAGGTAAACAGGCCCAATTAGTTCTCCCAAGTCTCAGTTTCTTTCTACCATGTAGCCCCGAGGACTTAACTCAGGTCCTCAATCTTGGCAGCAAGTGCCTTTACCCACTGAACCATCTCACCAGCTCAAGCTAGATTTTTTTAAATAAATTATTTTATTTGAGCCAGGCGGTGGTGGCACACACCTTTAATCCCAGCACTCGGGAGGCAGAGGCAGGCGAATCTCTGAGTTTGAGGCCAGCCTGGTCTATAGAGTGAGTTCCAGGACAGCCAGAGCTACACAGAGAAACCCTCTCTCAAAAAAAATTTTATTTGAATGGATACTTTGCCTGCATGTATGTTTGTGTAGCATGTATATGTCTGTGCCCACAGAAGCCAGAAGGCATGAAATCCCCTGGAATCAGAGTTACAGATGGTTCTAAGTCACCATGTGGGTACAGGGAATCAAACCTGGGTCCCCTGGAAGCACAGTCAGTGCTCCTAACCACTGAGTTATCTTTCTAGTCTCCAAAGCTAGACTTTTTATAGGGCTGGTCTCCAACTCTCTATCTTCAGCCTCCTGAGTATTAGGATGATAGGGGTGCCACACCATGCCCAGTTAGAAATAATTCTTGTGACCATCCTTTAAAACAGTAAGTCAATTCCTAGGGTTTTGTGAGCATATGCAGTAGAGGAGTAGATGGTACATTTCTTTATATCCTCAACTATAAATAGCTATTTTAGCTACAGTCTAAAGATAAAATTTGTAATGTGATTTTAGCTATATTATATATACTTTTCTTTTGGAAGAGAGATGTAAAACTGTAGAAATTGATCTTAGCACTTAGATTGTGGAGTAAGTTGGAGGAAGGAGGATCAAAAGTTCAGAGTCATCCTTGACTGATTCCATAGCAAGATTGAAGACAGCCTGGTATATAGAAAAACAAGTCTGAAAAGAAAGGATGGTTGTGATGACTCATGCCTCCATCTCAGCACCTAGCACATGGGAGGATGAAGCAGGAGGTCCCTGAAAGATTGAGGCTGGCTAGCCTGGTCAATAACACAGTCTCAGGCCAGCCAGGATAACTTGGTAAGACTGTCTCGAGTGGTATGTGCTTGTAAACCCAGCTTTTGGGAGGTGAAGGTAGGAGATCAGGCATTCATGGTCATCTTCAGCTACATATGGTATCTGAGGCCAATCTGGGTCATATGAAAGCCTGTCTCAAAAACAAAAACAAAACAAAGCCAAACAACAATAAAAAGGAATTTGCCACCAGTATTTTGATAGTTATGGAGAGAAGAGTTTTACTATAGAGGAAAACACAAAGAAAAGGTTCTATATAACTGTCTTCCCGAGACTAGAAGAACTTTGCCAAAGTAGTATTCTCTTTTTTTTTGTTGTTGTTGTTTTTCGAGACAGGGTTTCTCCATGTAGCTTTGCGCCTTTCCTGGAACTCGCTTGGTAGCCCAGGCTGGCCTCGAACTCACAGAGATCTGCCTGGCTCTGCCTCCCGAGTGCTAGGATTAAAGGCGTGCGCCACCACCACCTGGTGTAGTATTCTCATATAGACAAAAGACCCGAGCTGTCATATGGTCCCAAGGACTATGAAATGTTTGTCAAAATCCCTATGTGGTCAGCTAAACATTGCATAATGAACATGAGCTCATGTATAGTCCCTCTGAAAACACCCTAGAAATCACAGAAGAGGAACTGCATAGATAAATCCTATAGACAGTGGAAGCCGAAAAGTCAACAGGCAAACAAAAATGTACTGTGTGGAGTTGTGTTACCCATGTGATGGGTGGCCAGCAAGAAGCAGGCCTGCAGACAGGTCCTGGAACAAATGCCACAGGTGCCTGTGAGGAGTGGAGAGATGGTTCTGTTCTCTCCCAGATTGCCCTGCCCTTCCCATGAGATAAATCCTAACTGTTTCCTATGTGGGGTACAGGCTCGCCTGGTACAATTGAGACTGGGGCTATGATGCCATACTAAAGCTACAGGGCACAGCCTGCACACAGGTTGGTGTCAGGCCAGGCCCTTCTTGTGTTGCCTGCAGCTGGCCAGGAGGTTGAAGAGTCCTCTAGCAGGGAAGCTACCTACTTACAGCTAGTTAAGTCTCTCCAGCCATAGAAGCCCATCATCAATACAGCATCATTACTGCAAAAGACAAGGGAAGGAAGCCTGCAACCAGAAGGCAGAGTCCCAGAAAGTTTCTGAGGAAAGTGCACAGAAAGACATTTTGAGAGAACTATAAATTGTACCCCTCTGGGAACAGGAAGATTTTGCAACCATGAAACAAGAATAAGAGCATTCTAAAAAGGGGACTCTCATAAAGTAAGGAAAAATGCCAGCTTTATTTGTTTGTTTTGATATTATGTTTTTGGACAGGGTCTCACTCTATAGCTTAGGCTGGCCTGGGACTCACTATATAAGCCAGACTGTCCTCAAACTCATAGTGATTCTTCTGCCTCAACCTCCTGAGTACTGGGATAACAAGTCACAATGTCCGCCTTTATTTTGCTTAGAAACAGGGTTTCCCACTTATGACCCAGGCTGGTCTCTCCTCTCACCATCCTCCTGCCTCTGCCTCCCAAGTGCTAGGATTATAGTCCTGAGCCAAGCCCTGTTTGGAAATCTGACTTCAAAAAATATGAACAAAATAAAGAGCAGTGACAATCATAATCATCATAATAAAAACCAGGCCTGGTAGCTCAGGCCTGTAAACCTAGTTACTTGAGAGCCTGAAACAGGAGGATTGAAATTTCAAGGCCTGCTGAGGATATGGAGTGACTTCAAGACCAGCTAGTAAGACCCTGTGTTAAAAAGTCAAAAAGAGGTCTGGGGATGTATTTCAGTGTTTAAACATTGCCTGGTGTGAGCCAGGTCCTAAATTCAGTTTCCAGTACTGCAAACACAACAACAAAAACCCTGCATGAGAGTCAGAGGTAGACAAAGCCACAGGGATACTGCAGAAAGGAAGGCCGCCCTCTGCTGGCAGGCTGATGGCAAAGCCTCACGGACTACTGCTTGTGCTCGAGCTTAAAGGGTAACTGGGATTTTATGAGTAGGGAAGGGCCTTTCTTTGGTGGAAGAAAAACCACAGGAAAGAACAGAACACAGCTGCTGCAAGCTGCTGCAGAGCCTGAATACAAAACACTGGATTTTTGGGAAAGGCAAGGGGCCTTTACAGATCTGATTTTATCTGGGTCTATGTGTCATTTCTGAAGGAAACATGTTCTACCTTAACTTGGCCAAAGAGCACATATCCTTCCCATTCTGACTTTACCTGCCAAGTCTGCCCTCCCTTTCTATTTTGGGGCATGCTGCCAAGTACACAGGGTCTCTGAAGGGCTACAGGGCCTGTTTGGATGAACAGATAGCATCAAGAGGGTTCTGGCACTGTGCATATAACTAGAGCCCTTAGGAAACTGAAATCTCTGAGCAGTGTCTGACTAAGAACACGGTGCTTACAGTTTAGGAACAAGGGCAAATCTCATCTTGCTTAGTAGCTCATCTTCTTGGAGCATGACCAGGGCGACAGGGTACATCTGATCAAAATCAAAGTTAAACTGCACACCAGCTGGTGGGTCACGAAGGAAATTCCTCTTGTCCTGTGGTGAAAAATGGAGGCAAAAATTGGTGGGGGGGAATCACAAAATGCAATTAATAGGTTATAATGTATCATGGATTTGATATACTTATTTTTTTTTTTTTGAGACAGGGTTTCTCTATGTAGCACTGGCTTTCCTGGAACTCACTCTGTAGACCAGGCTGGCCTCAAACTCAGAGGTCCACCTGTCATTACCTCCTGAGTGCTGGGATTAAAGGTGCGCACCACTAAATTTTTACCAAACCCTCAGTCACAAGGTCCACTGAGCTGCCACTGACTTGCTCACTTAAAAGAGAAAGAACAATCCATCCTTCCATGTTTTTTGTAACATTTACTTGGACAGCGGCTCCCAGGAGGCCAGATGGTTCACTCAATTGGTTGAAATCACATAATTAAAAATCATATAAACGTGTTTATTTTTATTAGACACCTTTAGGTATGTGAAAGCTATTAGAAACATTCCAACTCAAGACCAAGCACAGTGCGGCAGGCCTATAATCCCCCCAATTGAGAGGTAGAGGCCAGGGGATCAGGGCTTCAAAATTAGCATCATCTATATAGAGGTTTAGAAGTCAGCCTGGGCTACATGAGACCCTGTCTCAAAAAGACAAGAAACTGGGCTGGTGAGATGGCTCAGTGGGTAAAGGTGTTTGCCACCATGCCTGATGACCTGAGTTTGATCCCTAGGATCCACAGAGTGGAAGGAAGGAAGCAGATGGGGCTGGAGAGATGGCTCAGTGGTAAACAGCACTGGCTGCTCTTCCAGAGGACCTGGGTTCAATTTCCAGAACCCACATGGTGGCTCATAATATCTATAACTCCAGTTCTAGAGCACCTGACAGCTTCTTCCAGCTTCCTCAGGCACTGCATGTAAGTGGTGCATGTACATAGAGGCAAAATACCTGTACATATAAAATAAAAATTAAAAACCAAAAATTAAGCAACATAAAAAACAACAAAACCACCACCACAAAACATTTGAGAAAAGCATGGAATGAAGAATCCCAGAACTAAGAGCTAGGTATGGGATCGAATGCCTGTAATCCCTGTACTTGGAAGAAGCAGGAGGCTTAGAAATTTAAGGCCAGCCTCTGCTGCAGAATGAGTCCAAGGCCAGCCTGTGCTATCCTAGTAAGTTTAGAACTAAATTTGCCCGCCTCAAAACAAAAACTCAACAAAGTAAAACAACACAACACAGAATCCTCCTAGTTACAGACAACTTCTGGCTCAACGTAACACTCTTCTGCACCTATCTCTCCAATATACCTGGTGTCTCTGCAAGTGTGGTAGCTAATCTTGACTACATCTGGAATCAACTAAACCCAAGCTTCTAGGCACTGCTGTGAGGAATTTTATTAATCACATTATTAGGAAGACCCACCCCAAATCTGGCAGCTCACATAAAAGGACACAGGAGGAAACCTTGCTTTTTGCCTGCTTGCCCTCACTCTCTACGGCAAATTCATCTATCCTATTGCTGTAGCTGGTATTAAATCCAACTTCTTCAGGATTCCAGTGCAGACTGAAGACCAGCAGCTATATTCAGGAACCTTCTGGGACTGCAGTGCCAGACAGGAACTGCAGAGAGATCCAGCCTTGTGGACTGAACAACTAACAGAGTCTCAGCTTTCCGTTGTGAGACAGCTGTTGGACTATGTGAACCACATCCTGAGAGCCAGTCTAATCTATTTTTAATATGTATATTCACTCCGTCAGTTCTGTGCCTTTAGAGAATCCTGACTAGTACAGCAGGTAAGATTTCACATAAATAGGAAGGCAGGTAGTCCATACATTGTGATTAGCTAGCACTATTTTTTTTTAAAAAGATCTTGTTTGATACATAAGGCATTTTCACTTTTCAAAAACCTTTTTTTTGGGGGCCTGGAGAGATAGCTCAGTGGTTAAGAGCACTGGCTGCTCTTCCAGAGGTCCTGAGTTCAATTCCTGGCAACCACAAGGTGGCTCACAACCATCTGTAATGAGATCTGGATCTGGTGCCCTCTTCTGGCCTGCAGGCATACATGCAAACAGAGCACTCATACCTAAAAAGATACATACATTAAAAAAACAAAACAAAACAAAACCTTTTTTCTCTTTTTAAAAAAGTTTTTATGTGTACAGGTGGTTTACCAACATCTATGTCTGTGCACCACATGCATGCCTGTTGACTGCAGAAGTCAGAAGAGGGTGTAAGATCCTGAGACTGGGAGTTACTACTGATGGTTGTGAGCAGCCCTGTGGGTGCTGGGAATCAAACTGGGTCCTCTGAAGAAGCAGCCAGTGCTCTTAACCACTGAGCCAACTCTCCAGTCCCAATGTTTTTTTGTTTGTTTGTTTTTCGAGACAGAGTTTCTCTGTGTAGCTTTGCGCCTTTTCCTGGAACTCACTTGGTAGCCCAGGCTGGCCTCGAACTCACAGAGATCCGCCTGGCTCTGCCTCCCGAGTGCTGGGATTAAAGGCGTGCGCCACCACCGCCCGGCCCAATGTTTTGTTTTAAAGACAGTCTCCTATAGCAAATCTAGCCTTAAATTCTCTCCCTATTGGAGGATAACCTTGAACTCCTAATCCTCCTGCCTCCACGTCCTGACTGCTGGGATGACAAACATGAAAGCTGACTTTCCTTTTTCATTCAAGGTCATGAACAACTTTCTAGCTCTGAGGGCTAAATCAAATGAGCACTAACTTACCATAACTTACTAAACCAGACCTGTTTCCATAGTCATTTAAATAGTTTCTAACCTTTTGGAAAGAATTCTGAAAGCCAGGTATAATGGCACACATCTGTCATCCCAGCACTTGGGAGACTAAAGCTGGAGGATTGCCGAGAGTTTGAGACCAGCCTGGGCTATATACTGAATTCCAGAATAAGATGCTATCTCTAAAAAAGGAGAGTTTTTATTCCTTTGTAAAGTGATCTTTCAAAATTTTCAATTTTATTTATCATCATTAGTGTGTTGGGGAGGTAGAGGCACATACCCCTGTGACACAGCTTGTATGCAGAGGTGAGAGGACAACTTTGTGTATTTGGTTCTCTCTCCCATCTTTTATGTGGGTCCAAGGGATTGGACTCAGGTCACCAGGCTTGTGAGGCAAGAGTTTTCTTTACTCACTAAGCCATTTTACTGGCCCACAAAATGCTATCTTTTGAAGAAATTCCCCTAAGTGGAGTTTCTGGTCCATGAGTACAATTATTTCAATGACGATTGTCCAGGCTTTCCTGTGGAGGAGGTAAAAGCCAAGACGACTCAACTTTTTACCATAAAAAAAAAACAATAGAAGTGGGGGTGCTGCTGGGTGGTGGTGGCGCACGCCTTTAATCCCAGCACTCAGGAGGCAGAGCCAGGTGGATCTCTGTGAGTTCGAGGCCAGCCTGGTCTACAGAGCGAGATCCAGGACAGGTACCAAAGCTACACAAGGAAACCCTGCCTCGAAAAACCAAAAAAAAAAAAAAAAAAAAAAAAAAAGAAGTGGGTGCTGGTGGTGTAGCTCAGTGACAATAAAGCACATAAATAGTACACACGACCCTGAATTCAATCCCTAGTGCCAAAGGGGGTGGGGTTAGGTTAAAGAATGTCCAGTGAGAGAGATCAGAGATCCCTGGGACCCACATGGTAGAAGAGAATCAACTCCCTGCATGTTATACTATGATCTCCACATGTGCTGTGATGTGTATATGCACATACACACACACACACAAAATAAATGCAACAAAATTTTTCACAAAAAAGTAGTTTAAAACCAAAAATGCGCCTTGAATCCCAGCACTTGGGAGGCACAGACAGGTAGATATCTAAGTTCTGAGCAAGCTGGAGCTATGCTATAATACCCTGTCTCAAAAACAAGGTGGTGGGGGAAGTGCTAGAGAGTTGGCTCAGCAGTTAATACTGTTTTTCCAAAAGACCTGGGTTTGAGTCCAAACACCCATATAAAGGCTCATAGTTACCTGCAACTTCAGTTCCAGGGGACCCTACACCTTCTTCTGGCCTCCAACGCATGAGGCATACATGTAGCACACAGACATATATGCAGGCATTAATGCCTACATAGATAAAAATAAACAAAAGTGAAAACTATTGATCATAGTGAAAATATGGATTCATGAAGTCATGTGCCATGCACTGAGCTTTGATCAAGCTGGCCTTTGCTCTCTGAGAAAATACAGGTAAGTAAGCATAACATTAGAATCTTAGGCCTTTCAGTGTGCAATGGGGATAAAAGCACTAGCTACACTATAGTCATCCTGGGAGCTTCAAAAGATAGAGTATGGGGACTTTCTTTCTGAAACTGTTCTCTGCAACATCACTGCTTGTGGTGATATTTTGTTTGTTCTCTAACAAAGCTTGCCTCAAGATCAGAGGGTGGAGCTAGCCATTAGTTAACCATAGAGGTCTGGAGGTCTGTACAGACAGACAGGAAGTGATATGGCTGGGTGGAGAGAATATAAGGCGGTGGAGACAGGAGCTTGGCCCTTTTCAGTAGGAGGATTTGGAGAGGTAAGAGGTGACTCTGGCTGCTGCTTTACTTCTCTGATCTTTCAGCATTTACCCTGCTATCTGACTCCGGGTTTTTATTATTAAGACCAATTAGAATTCTCTAGCAATTCTGGCACCCAACGTGGGGCATGAATTCACGAAAAAGCCACTTGCCTGTGGCTTTGCAGTCACCTGCACAGGTAGAAGCTGCATGTGGCCAGAGTCACTACCCTGCCAGCTAGGTTTTCCTTTCTTTTTTCCCTAAGCCTCTGAGCAAGTGATTTTTTTTTTCTGTTGCAGCCTCTCTGCAACAAACTCCACAGGTGCATGGGCTCAATATGATTCCAGAGTTAGCCCCTCAACACCAAGCAGCTCTGCTTTTAGGCAGTTCTTGCTGCACGTGTTTCTTCCCCACAATTCCGTGTGCATTTTTCAGACAGCAGGTTGCCTCTCCTGGTGGGTTGTGGGCTTTCCCTGGACCTCCTCTTTGGGCTGCTGCCATACTAGGTAGCTGCCATGACACCTACTCAGGCTTCTACTGTTCTATGAAGCAGCACTCAGCCTCATACTTCACTGTCATCTGAATCATCATCTTTGGCAGATTTGGTGAGACAACTGGGAATTCTTAAAGGGTAGAATTAGTTAAATCAGAGTTTTTTCCCACAATAAAAATGGGAATTAGGTGTATGATAATATGCTGGACAGTTTGAAAATGGAACAATTAAATAAGAGGATAATTAATTTAGATGAGACTTATGCAACGTCAATTATAAACATTATTGGTTTAATCATTTTTGTTTTATCACTAAAAAAGTTGGTTAATATGAGTGCCAAGATGTAAGTTTTAGAAAAACTTATCAAAACAGATCATAGAGGTATTCAGACCCAGACAGAGGGATTTAAAGGAGAACCAATCTCTGAGTTGGATTATAAGGTTAGAGAGGAACAGCCTAAGGTTTTCAAACAGCCAAACTTAATTTATCTGGTAACCTTACAGGAACTGCCAAATGATAGATATCCTCAAGGCTGAGTATGAGCTGAATGGATTCCTGTGGAAATGTTAGATTTAAGGAGATCTAAGGAAGCGATAGTCTTACATGGCATACATTCACCTTTTGTAAAGCAGATGTTAAACTCATGATCAACTTGTAATAGAATTATCCCTCAAGACTGGAGAGACTTGGTTGTTGGAGCTCACTAGGTTTCGTAGTGGCCGTACCCAGCAGGACTGCTCAAGAGGTTGACTGGACCACGGGCCTGGGTACCAGGTGACTGTAACTAGAAAGAGGGAGGTCTTTTGCCCCACCCCTTGACATTGTTATAAATAGACCTTTGGAATAAAGTTCTGGACCTGTGGATAAGGATCGAGACCCACCCATTTCTCTTCTCTGTATTTCTAACTAAGTCTCTTATCCCTCATTCCTCAAGAGTCCTGGGGTAAATAAGTGTGGGAGATGGTCTTCTACAGATGGTGCCACGAACAGGGACCAGGGACTTGGCGAAAGGATTGCAGGGGGCGTTGCGAGTGTAGGCATGCTGATAATGAATTGAAAAATGAAGACAATGGTATTTTATTCTCAGGTGTATAGGGAGGCAGTGAAGGAAATATCTCAAGGCTGCAGTGTTAGACTCCTCTCTATAGATCAATTTCTCTGTCTCTGTCTCTTTTCTATCTATAAAAGATAAGGTTTATAAAGTAGACCTATAGATAAAGTAGTCCTATCTAAGGTAGTCCTATAATAAGCTTGTAAGAAATAGTTGTAAATGTAAGTTTAAATAAGAATAAGGTAGTCTATTAGGCAGTCTTAGTCCTATAGAATGTAGGCTTAAATAGGTCATAGATTTAGGATAAACTAGTCAGAGAAATGTAGGCTTAGAATATATAGGCCTTAGGTTTAAGGATACGGTGAAAAAAGTAACTTAAGAGTAGGTTTTTCCAACCTGGAAGCGGAGAGCAATGTCCATGGTAGACTATGGACTTGGCAGTTCCAGAAAGCCACCAATAACAACAAGAAACAGTTCCAGAGACGGCCAGCTTCAGAAAATAGCAGCCAGAGGGTCTCGGAAGCTGAAACCCTCAAGGCATCAATGCCGTGCGGGTGGCAGATGCACGAGGGTCTACAAGCTTTCTACTGAAAGAAAGCCACAGTGAAAAATGAACAAGCTAAGCCACAAGAGAGGCTGAGGACAAGCAGCAGTTTGGAAATCCCTGCAGAGATCCTGCACTGCGGGAAAGGTGAACAGCAAGATTCTGCAACCTTTGGGATGCTATACCGCGAGAAAGGCAAACGGCAGAGAAAGCCCAGCGGTTTGCGTCACCTCGGGAAAGATGAACAGTGAGTAGAACAACAATAAACAGTAGAGACGGCAGAGACCAGACTGCTTCCAGGACCAGAGAAGCAGTGTCAGTGCCAGACAAACAGCTGAGACAAGATGGAACTGCTGAGTGCTCCAAGTTAAACAGCCAGCCTGAGACTCTGTGGGAACTGCTGAGACTGATGGCAGGCCGAGTTTCCAGCAGCGAGGCAGCCATGCAACAGGACAGCGTACGGAGGATTCCGGGGACCCAGTTTGCTGAGCACTTGGACCGTCAATGGTGCAGGTAATGGGTTTTCCTCCCACAGCTGGGGTTGCCATGGGAAGGCCACAGTTTCAGCTCATGGCAGCTGAAGGAGCCTTGAGCCGGTGTGGCTATGAGGTGAAGCTCTCTAGCCTGGCCCAGGACTGGTTCCGGAAGGCTACAGACTGCAAAGCAGAGCAGTAGCTGAAAGTGAAAGTTTCAAAGAGACTTGCTTGAACTGAAAAGTCTTGGTTATGGAACTTTTCGTATTTGGAACTGTTTGCTTCAGAGTCATTACGACTTTGACAGCTATACACAGATTTAAGAGCAGCTGACAAGCCAGGCCCTGACTATGAGCACTCAAAGGAACTTTTAGGAACAGCACCAAAACTCTTTTTGAATTTTTTTTTTTTTTTTGGTTTTTCGAGACAGGGTTTCTCTGTGTAGCTTTGCGCCTTTCCTGGAACTCACTTGGTAGTCCAGGCTGGCCTCGAACTCACAGAGATCCGCCTGGCTCTGCCTCCCGAGTGCTGGGATTAAAGGCGTGCGCCACCACCGCCCGGCTGAATTTTTGAACTTAAAAAATAAAATGGACAGTAATGATTTCATTACAATGGGACAGTTTGAATTTACATATGCATATAGACTCTATCAACAATGATGACTTACGAACTGCTTATGGAACTGTTATGTAAAAATGGAACTGTTTAAATAGGGAAGTTTTTTTTTTAAAGAAAAGGGGGAGTGTTAATATTCCTCAGTATATTTAATTAAAAAAAAATTTTCGTGTTGAGTGAATTAATATTATGCTTTGTATATTTCTAAATTGTAAGTTGAGAGTAGGCTTGTAGGTTGAGATTAGGTTGGCAGGTTGAGAGTAGGCTTGTAGAAATTATCAATGTTAACCATGGTTTGGTGAAGTTAAGAAAGTATTTAAGTTTAAGATATATACATCAGAAGTTTACCCTATGTTTTGTTAGCAAGAAATATTAAGAATTTGCTTTAAGATGTAAGACTGAGAAAATCGTAACTATGCATAGCAATATTTATATTAGAATTATGTTAACCTGTTAGTCTTTAAGTTTGATGTGGTTGCATCAAAAGTTTTTTCTTTTAAAATATAAAGAAGAGGGACTGGGACGTGGTGGCACATGCCTTTAATCCCAGCACTCAGGAGGCAGAGGCAGGTGGATCTCTGAGAGTTCGAGGCCAGCTTGGGCAACAGAGTGAGTTCCAGGAAAGGCACAAAGCTACACAGAGAAACCCTGTCTCGAAAAACAAAAAACAAAAAACAAAAAAAAAGAGGAACCTATTAGAGCCCACTAGGTTTCCTAGTGGCTGTACCCAGCAGGATTGCATAAGAGGTTGTTTGGATCATGGGCTTGGGTACCAGGTAACTGTAACTAGCAAGAGGGAGGACTTTTGCTCCACCTCTTGGCATTGTTAAAAATAGACCTTTGGGCCGGGCGGTGGTGGCGCACGCCTTTAATCCCAGCACTCGGGAGGCAGAGCCAGGCGGATCTCTGTGAGTTCGAGGCCAGCTTGGGCTACCAAGTGAGCTCCAGGAAGAGGCGCAAAGCTACACAGAGAAACCCTGTCTCAAAAAAAACCAAAACAAAACAAAACAAAAACAAAAAACAGTAACAAAAGAATAAAGAAAAAGAATTCAGCTAAAGAGAAAGTCCTATGAACAGAGATGTACTATGAGAGGAGAAAAGTGTTACCTATACAGGGTATTTACAGGGTACTCACAGCTGATAAAGCCAAAATCTGCTGTTGAATTGTTTCTTCATCGTGACTATCAACCCATGGCGGCACAGCGGCTTCTATACAGGAGGGAAAAAAAGGTTATTGGGGCTGGAGAGATGGCTCAGTCGTTAACAGCACTTGCTGCTATTGCAGAGTACCTGGGTTCAGTTCCCAGAACCCACATGGCAGCTTAAAACTGCCTATTAATTCCAGTTCTAGGGGATCTGACACCCTCTGGCCTCTGAAGGCACTACATGGTTACAACAGTTATACCGTAATCTGTCATTAAAAAACAAAAAGGAAGGTTTTTACAAAACCACTTAAAATATGACTATTCACTATAATACCAGACTTAATTTGTAAGCTTTATGCATGTATGTATTTGGTCAACAAATACTCCACTTGAATGATACAGTATAGAAATCTGACAACAATTTAATTAGATAATCAAAATCAGTATCACTGGGCACACAAAATGGCTCAGTGGGTAAAGGTGCTTACACACAAGACTGAAGACCTGAATTCTATGTCTGGGACTACATGGTGGAAGAGTCCTTTGGCCTCCACATGTGCAAAGTGACACACATTGTCACAAAGAGTAGGGGAGAAACACACTGTGGATCACTGAACATGTTATTTCAAGAACAGAACATCAAGAATATACAATCCTATTCTAATCATGAGAAAGTATCAGATAAAGTTCAAATATACAAAAGTCTATTAAGAGGGGAACAGTCCATCCTCATCACTTGGAGGTAGAGTCAGGAAGACCAGGAATTCAAGGACAACTTCATACTATATAGCAAATATGATGTCAGTCAGGACTGTCTAAGACCCTATCTCAAAAAAAAAAAAAAAAAAGACAAACGTTGTTAGAACATTCCAGACTCAAGGAGGCTAAGAGAAATGACAGATATATATATAATGTCATATCTTCAACTAGTTTTTGGACTTAACTAGATTCTGGGGGGAAATGTTATAAAGGACATCATTGCATCAAGTAGCACGATGAATAGGTGTTAGATTTGTGTATTATGTCTCTAGGCATGGTGGTGCATGCTTGTCATCTTGGCACTTGGGAGGCTGAGGCAAATAACTGCTTCAAGTTCTAAGCAGCCTAGGCTATAGTGTGAGATGCTGTTAAAAAATCTGGGCATGAGCTGGGCGGTGGTGGCACACACCTTTAATCCCAGCACTCGGGAGGCAGAGCCAGGCGGATCTCTGTGAGTTCGAGGCCAGCCTGGTCTACAAAGTGAGTTCCAGGAAAGGCGCAAAGCTACACAGAGAAACCCTGTCTCAAAAAACCAAAAAAAAAAAAAAAATCTGGGCATGGTGATCCACTTTAATTCTAGCACTTGGGAGACAGAGGCAGGCAGTTCTCTGTGCACAACTCTTAACAGTTCAAAGCTATCCTGGACTACACAGCAAGTTCCAGGCCAGCCAGGGTCACATAGTACAACCCTGTCTCAAAAATAAAAATAACAATAAAAATAAAAAGCTGGAGAGATGGCTCAGAAGTTAAGACTGCACGACAAAGTGTAAAGATGGCTCAGAAGTTAAGAGCACTTGCTACTCTTCTGGGAGGATCCAGGTTCAATTCCCAGTACATATGTAGTGGTTCACAACTTTCTGAAATTCCAGTTCCAGGGGGATCTGATACCTTCTTCTGACCTCCTCAGGTGCCATACTACTCTTGTAGAGGCCCCAGAGTCAGTTCCTAGCATCCATTGTCAGGTGGCTCACATCTACCTGCCACTCCAGATCTAAGGAACATGCCCCTATCACACATACACATAATTAACAATAAAATAAATAGAAAGGGCTACTGAGACGGCTCAGCTGTTCAAAGCACTTGCTGCGAAACTGATGCTATGAGTTCGATCTTTGGAACCCAAGTGGCAGAAGGGTAGAAAACACTCCTGGAAGTTGTCCTCTGCCACACACAGGCCAGAAGTAAATAAAGGTAATAAAAATTAAGGGGGAAGGGAGACACAATGAACCTTAAGTGAAACCAAAGTAAAAGACAAATTAGAGGCAATAAATGATAAGGCTGGAGTCAAATTGTTAATGAACAGTTAGAAGCTGAATGCAGAAGATACCAAGATGACATACACTTATCTAGATATGATTAGGAAGGGTATCCAGGACTCCACTCAAGCACCCATCTGCTCTTTATAGTGGATTCTAACTGCACTAACCCCTAACACATGTCAGACCCAAAGCAATCCATTCTAAAGTAAAGAGACAGTTCCACATTTGCCTCATACACAGTGATGAGGTGATGGTCACATTAGTGTTAGGCTGGGGATATAGCAGCTCAGTTGGTAGAATGCTTGCTCAGCATGCATGAGACCCTAGGTTCCATTCCCTGCACTGTACAAACCTAGTATTGTGATACCTATAATGCCACCACTTGGGAGGCAGAGGGAGGAGGGATGAAATTCAAGGTCCTTGTTGACTATACAGCAAGTTAGAGGTCAGTCTTGGCTATGTGAAGCCCCGTCTCAAAAACAAACCAATGAAAATCAGTTGGTATCAACGTTAAAATGGCTTTTTGCAAAGACCTGTCAACACTGGGATCATTATCTGAAATGTAGAGGCTAGAAGTCTTACCCCTTTCAAGCTGCTGCCCTAGCTAAGAAGATGAAAGAATCTGACAACATAGGCTATTTGTTGCTGGTGATAGTGTTTTATTTCTTGATTGGTTTTGAGACTGTATTTCATTTAACCCAGGTTGGCCTCCAGCTTACTATGTAGCTGAGGTTGGCTTAAACTCTTGATCTTTCTACCTTTGCCTCTCAAACACTGGAAGTTACAGGTCCCAGCTAGGTTTTTATTTGTTTTGATTTTTGTTTTTAGATTAGGTCTTGCTAATCTAGCTCTCAAACTCCTGGCAATCCTTTTGCCTTAGCTTCTTGGGCACTGGAATCACAGGTGTGCACCACCAGGCCTGGCTTGGCTTTGGTCTTTTTGATTGACCCTCTTCTCTATCATGCTCAGTAAAAGACTGAATGTGTGTGTATTTGTGTGTGTTTTTGTGTGTGTGTGTGTGTGTGTGTGTGTGTGTGTGTATTTGTGTGTGTTTGTGTGTGTTTGTGTGTGTGTGTGTGTGTGTGTGTGTGTGTGTGTGTGTGTGTGTGTGTGTGTGTTTGTATTTTTCTTTTTTGAGATAGGGTCTCTCTACATAGACCTGGCTGTTCTGGAACTCACTATGTAAACGAGGCTGGCCTCGAACTCTCAGCAATTGACCTTTCTCTGCTTCCCAAGTGCTGGGATCAAAAGGTATGCACTACCACATTCGACTATTTTTTAATTTAAAAAGTTTTTTTTTCCAATTTGTAGCCCAGGCTGGCCTGGATTTACTATGTAGCTCAGGCTGGGAGTTCAGCCTCAAACTCATAGCAATTCTCCTGCTTTAGCTTCCCAAGTGCTGAAATTACAGCCACTATGCCTAGCTGTACATATAAACTGTATACACTATGCATATGCTCTACCATTGGGCCCCATCCCAGTATTAGATGTTTTTTTTATTACTAGAGCCTTAGTATAGGTTCAGCACATAATAAACACTCAATACAACCTGATAGGGAAGCTGGGGTTGTAGCTCTGCAGCAGTGCTTGCCTAGTATACCTAGCATGTATGTACAAGGACCAGGGGTTGATCCCTAGCACCACAAACCGACACACACACACACACACACACACACACACACACACACACACACACACACACACACACATACACCTTGACTGAGAAACTAAGACAAACCTATATCATACCTGACTTCTTTGTGTGTTGTTCTTCAACAAATTTTTTCTGTTCTTTTTGAAAATCCCCTATAATGGTCTGTTAGAAAAAACACATGAAAAGTCAAATTACTTTGAAGTTTACTATTAGGTAAGAATTACAGTCAAGCTACATGGGCACATGTATGAAATTGTCCAAGAATCAAGAAAAGATATTCTAAAAAAGTTCCATCAGGATACTATATTTTACTTGAATTAATGAGATTACACTAGCTACTTACAACTTTCATAAATTCCTCCTTTTACAAGTTTTCTAAATATACCTTATCAATGATGTCATCTATTTTTCCTTCTTCCACAGATTTCTTTATTGTCTGAGCTGTTTCAGTAACAGATTCTGTTATCTTCTTTGTGGCAGCACTCGCAAAGTTAAACAAATAATCTGTAAATGAAAAAAAAGGTCTGTACTTCATTCAAATACAATGGTTATCACACCTTCCCATCAGTATCTGCAGAGAGTTCTGCTCAAGGACCTTCTTGGATACCAAAATCAAACCAACTCTAGCTGGGAGACGGAGGTGGGGATTCAGGTGCAAGTTGGCAAGTTGAACAAACCGAATTGTTTGTCAAAACCCCGAAAACGGTGGCACACTGCTCGCTTTACCGCGCCTGGGCTTTCCACATGGAAAGCGACAGGTTCTTAGGGACATCCAGGACCCGACTAGATGGCTTGGTGAAGCTTTAGCGTCGCCCATGTCCCGGAGGACCGCCCCCCTCTCACCCACCTGCATCCCCGCGTCCCCTTCCAGCCCGCCCTCGCGACCCGGAGGGGACTCACTTCCAAGGCCTCTGGCCTGGTGTAGGAGCTCTGGGTCCTCTGCCGGCTGCTGCTCGTCTTGGGTGGGTTGCTCGGGGTGCTCCTCAGGAGGCGCGTCTCCGGCAGACAGCTCGTCCCCGCTGGGCGGCTCTCCGACCGCCGCCGCCCCCTCGGGCTGCTTCAGGCCCAACCAACTGCTCAATCCTCGGAACATCCCGCCCGAGGGGTCGCCGCCGCCGCCGCCGCCGCCGCCGCCGCCACGGTCTCCTCACCCAAAAGCGCTAACTGCCTTGCAACCTGACACCGCGGGTCTTCGAGGGCGACCGACCGGCCGGAAGCCTGGGCGACACTGCCGGTGCCAGTCCGCCCTGACCCTACCCTCTATTATGGCTCCTCAGCTGACTGCGCATGCGTCACATCCGGACCGAGCTCCGCCCATTCTGGCGTCGGGCGGGTGCGCGTGGAAAAGGGGCAAAAGGCTAAAGGGCTTTCCCAGCGGAGCCCCGCCCCGTCTATGCCCTTTTTACTCTTTCCCCAGCTTTATGAGCATTTGGACAGCATCTTTTTGGGCTTGTCCTACCGGGTCTCATTTTGTGATTGCCTCGAAGTGACAGCCTTGCCTTTACAGCTCCAGCTAGACTATGTTACAGCCCTCACTCCCCCCCCACCCCGCCCCTTGGAAATGGAAAAGTCACCTCCTGAGCCTAAGTAACCCAAGCTGAGGGCAGTGGCTCATACCCGAAGTCCCAGCATTTGGGAACTGGAGGAAGGAGAATCAAGAGTTCAAGGCTAGCCTTAAGTACATAGTGATTTAGGCTAATCTGAGCTACATAAGACCTTGTGTTAAAAGCACAACAACATTAAAAAAAAAAACCTAGGGGCTGGAGAGATGGCTCAGAGGTTAAGAGCACTGACTGCTCTTCCAGAGGTCCTGAGTTCAATTCCCAGCAACCACATGGTGGCTCACAACCATCTGTGACAAGATCTGATGCCCTTTTCTGGCCTGTAGTCATACATGCTGTATACATAATAAATAAATAAATCTTAAAAAAAAAAACCTAAAGAAGAAAAGAAAAAAATTGCAAGCAAGAAGTTGGGGTGGAGTACGTATAGATTAAAAATGGTTTACAGTGGCTAGGTGAGATGGCTTAGCAGGTAAAGGTACTTACCACCAAGCTTGTCAACCTGAGTTTGATTCCTGGTACCTATGTGATGAGAGAACTCACTCTTAAAGGTTGTCTGTCCTCTGACCTCCACACATGCTCTGTGGCTACCCACACAAAAATTACAATTGAAAATATTTTCCACAGTAGCTTAGAGAACTGGGACTATAACTCAGTGGTAGAGTGGCAAAACACATGCCCAGCACAGCAAAATGTGAACATACATGCACACAAAGAAACTTAGCTGAACATAGTGGTACATACCTGTATTCTCAGCACTCAGAAAGCTGCGGCAGGAGGATCTTGAGTTCAACACCAGCCAGAGCTACATGAGACCCTTCTCCAAAACACAAAAATGAGTGAAACAGAATATAAAACGCCGATTGATTACATGGCTCATAGGTAAAGGTGCCTGCCACCTTGCCTTGACCTGGGACTCACATGGTAGAAGAACCTATTCCTGTAACTTGTCCTCTCATTGCCACACCTGTACCATAATATGTATTGTGTTTGCCTCACACCCCCATACAGTAAATAAAATGTAATAAAGATTAAAAGAAAAGAAAAGAAAACATTTGGATATTTCTGCTTTCTTTTTTTTTAAAGACAGGGTCTCAAGGCCTGTTGTGGTGAGATCTTTAAGTACAGGGGCAGAGGCAGGCAGATCTCTGTGAGTTTGAGACCGGTCTTGTCTATATAGGACATCCAGGGTTACACAGTAAGTTGGTTTTTTCTTTTTTCATTGCTGTTTTTTAAAGATAGGGTCTCAAGTGACCCAGTCTGGCATTGTCTTGAACTCTCTGCCACACTCACCAAGCCCCCCCCCCCCCCGTTTTCTTTGTTTTGTTTTGTTTTTCAAGACAGGGTTTCTCTGTGGAACTCTGGCTGACCTAGAATTTGCTCTGTAGACCAGGCTGGCCTCAAACTCACAGAGATCCACCTGCTTCTGCCTCCCAAGTGCTGGGATAAAGGTGTGCACCAGCACCTCCAGGCTCCTCACCAAGCCTTTCTTATCTGGTTCTGGGAATCAAACTCAGTGCCTTCTTTATGCTAAGTATGTATTCTACCAACTGAGCTACACGCCCACACTCTACAATTGTGCATTTTATTTGGATACTAATTCAGCAAACACACTTAAAAAGAGTATGATACTTATATAGATGGCAATTTGGAGCTTAAGGAGCTAATGAGATCAAAGAATTGTGAGATTCTATTTAAATTGTAGTCAAAATTCAAAATTTCCCATCAACCATTTTGAAGTCAGCAATTCAGCAGGGTTAAAGCACATTCACGTTACTTTGCAACCAGTCTCCACGATTTTCCATCTTGCAAGCTAAAATTCTTATACAACTTCCATTCTCTTCATGTAAACCTCTGCAAGCAGGAAGGAGGCCCTAGGTTCAAACCCCAGTACATGGAGTATGGGAAATTGGTGTAATCATACAACATTTGTCTTTCCTTATTGCTTTTCTTTCTTTTTTTTGATACAGAATTTCTCCGTGTAGTCCTGGCTGTCCTGGAACTCACTCTGTAGACCAGACTGGCCTCGAACTCACAGAGATCCGCCTGCCTCTGCTTCCCAAGTGCTGGGATTAAAGGCGTGTGCCATCAGTAATGGTATTATTATGTGGCTGTGGGTATAGGTTTCCGAAGAAGTTCTTTTATTTTAGAGAGTCATATTGCAATATTGGAGGACAAAATGAAAACATGATCAGAGATTGCTTCAAATTAATACCAGAAGCTCTGGAGAGATGGCTTAGTAGTTAAGAGCACTGACTACTCCTACAAAGAACCCAGGTTCGATTCCTAGCACACATGTGGTAGTAGCTCACGACTATCTGTAATTTCAGTCTCAGGGGATCTGATACCCTCTTCTGGCCCCCACAGGTACCTGGCAGGTATGTGATACACAGAAAGGCAGGTAAAACACACATATACCTAGAAATAAAATAAATCTTTTAAAAAATTACTACCAGAAGTGGGGAAATAGTTGGGGATATAAATGAACAAACCTGTCCTTGGGTTTGTAATTGTTGATGCTGACTGATTTTAATTTTATATCTACTTTTTTTCCGAGACAGGGTCTCACTATGTAGCTCTGGTTGTCTTGAAACTCACTATATAGACCAAGGTGACCTCAAGCTCACAAAGATCCACCTGTCTCTGCCTCCCTAGTGTTGGGGTTAAAGGTGTGTGCCACTATACCTGGCTTATGTTTACTTTTTTATGTTCTTGTTTTTTCTGTAACAAATCAAACAAGGAAAACTGGCAAGGAATTGATAAACATATTTCCCAAGTTCAAACTCTAGACATTTGGTGTAGAATGATGCCCATGTGTGGAATATTCCTTTACACTGTGTGAATATGTGCCATTGTGATTGGGTTAATAAAGAAGCTGACTGGCCAATAGCTGGACAGGTAGAGGTTATGAGGAACTTGCAAAATAAGAGAGTGAAAAGAAGGAGAGGAGAGATCTCTCAGAACCGAGAGGAGACAGAGAGAAAGAGATGAACTTGTAGTGAAAAAAGGTATTGAGCCATGTTGCAGAGTGTAGATAAGAAATATGGGTTAATTTAAAATGTAAGAGTTAGCTAGTAACAACTCTGAGCTATTGGCTGAGCATTTATAATTAATAATAAGTCTCAGTCTGGTTATTTAGAAGAGGCTGCTGGGACACAGAGAAACTCTGTCTACATATGGTGCCCAAACAACTGGCACCTACATCCACATAAGACCGGAGAGCTTAAAAAAGATTCTAAGCACACAAAAATAGAGCCAAACATCAGCTTCCTGATAACCATTTTTTGATGGGTGATATCACTTTGTATGCTGTGAATGTGTTGCTCTGATTGGTTGATAAATAAAATGCTGATTGGCCAGTAGCCAGGCAGGAAGTATAGGTGGGATAAGTAGACAAGGAGAATTCTGGGAAGAGGAAGGCTGAGTCAGGAGATGCCAGACTGCCATCCAGGGAGCAGCATGTAACATAACAGCACACAGGTAAAGTCACAGAAAATGTGGCGACATATAGATAAACAGAAATGGGCTGAGTTTAAATGTAAGAGCTAGTCAGAAGTTAGCCTGAGCTAATGGCTGGGCAGTTATGATTAATATAAGCCTCTATGTGTTTTCTTGGGTCTGAGTGTCTGTGGACTGGGTGGGACATAGGAAAACTTTCAGCTACAATCTTTTCTTGGGTAGGCTCAATACTAGTGACAAACAGAGGCACAGCTCCTTTAAGAGGCAGCTTCCTTGGCTCAGTGCTAGTGTTAAACACAGGCATGGCTCTTCTACCAAATACTTAAATGGGGTTTATGAGCAGCAGAAGGTGTGCTACACAGTGACAACATGAACCCAACAACTTCCCAGAGCTGCAGCAGTAAACATGGCTCCCATCAGTACCTCCACCATGAGGCTAAGCCCTCAGGGAACCAAGTGGGGAGGAGCCAGCCACCAATCACCATGTGCTACCACTATACACTAAGTTTCATAGTGCCTGCAGCTGACATAGCAGTTTAAGATTTATCTCATTCAATCAGAGAACAATATGGATGCTCAGTAAAGACAAATCCAGATGAAAAAAAACCTCTAAATGGGTTACAGTGTGTTTAAAAATATATGTAGGCTTGGGAGAGAGAAGAGATAAGGTATATGCAGTCAAATAATAGTTAAACTATTAAAAATAATTTAAAACTAATGAAGTCCTTAAAAAGAAAGTAATAAAAAATATAATAAGCCATACAAAGATGGGAAATACACAGAGAGGCTGGATTTTGTATGTTATTGTGTTGTCTTTAGATTTTCTGATTGCTAATGAAGGAACAACAGCTGCTAAGACACATTGGATTATGAAATCTGCTTTATTAAACCAACCTTTATATTTTAAAGATGTCTTGACTTCAAAATGGAAGTCAAAGATATGCTACTTTGGGGAAAATGTTATACTTTTATTTCCACAGGAGATGAGAGACTGTGAATTCATTCCAGGTTGATAGAGATCAGGTTTGATTGGAGAAGACTCCCTTGAAAATCCTGGCTACAGACATAAAGAAACAAACCTAGAAAAACTACAAAAATGTAATATATATTTCACCTGCTCAAACATAAAACAAAGAATCATCTTTGGCTAACTTGTGTACACACAGTCTGTACTTGTATTAATACAAAAATGTATGTTATCTTTAAACGTTTATGTATTTGTAGAACAAGGGTACCAGACACCAATAAAAATGGATGGCCCAGATAATCCAACATCTCAGAGCATCTCTGTTTCAGTTTCCTCAGAGTTTTGTATCCAGAACAGTTTCAAGTCTGCTGGCTGAGATGGTTCAGCCTCACAGAGTACTCCAGTCAAGACTTAATCATTATCCTGATTTTCTCAAGGTTCCCCCAAAGATACCAGAGCCCCAAACAACAGCAAGTATTTGAAAGAATATTTCACATTTCCAAGACTTGGAGTTTGGGTGTGTTTGGGTTATTTAATGGATTATGAATGTTTGTCATTGTTTAGGGGAGTTGCTTACAAGTTGTTATTGGTCATAGTAAAAAAAGGCTAAACAAAAGAATTAAATTCAAAGATCTCTTTCTAAAGGAAAAAAGGGGATAGGATATAGGAATGACAGAAAAAAGGGTAGATTGTTGAATATACTTTTATCTAAAAAACAACTATTAATCTCAAAATATTTTACATTGATATGGCTTTTGTTATATTGATATAAGTTTAAAGTTAATTTTGTTATACTGTGTGTATGTTTCTACTTTTGTTTGGGGTATTGTGTTTATGTATCTTATTTAAAAATGTAATGTATAATTAAGAAATACAGATTAATAGTCATCTATAATAGTCAAACTTATAGTCATGTTATGTTTGTTTTCAAGGTCACACACAGGTATCTTTAGATACATAGATGGTCTTCAAACACTTCAGAAATCTATAGAACATGGCATTTAAAATATTTTAATAATATTAGGTTTTTTTTATGATAATGAGATATGTCTGCTCCAGGCAGCACCAATCTACTTCAGAGAAGATGATGGGCATCAAAGAAACTCCATATAGAGTTTGCTTTCTTTTGGCAAAAGTTATCCAATGTAAAGAAACTGCCCTTGCCTCAATTGCTGAGACAAATATACTGTCCAAACTGTACCAGCAGGATGCAAAAAAAAAGACTGTCAAACTTTGCCAAGATAGGACAGTCCTTCCAAATTCCCTGCTACTCAAAACTGTCTGTCAGATATACTAGGCCTGTAGGCCAAAGTTGGATGTCCCAACATTATAGAAGATCTTTGGGTGATTGTCCAGGCAGCCAGATGTCCCTGTCATTAGGTAACATTATAGCCTTCTGGGGTCTTTGATGGAGTTAAAGACTAAATAATTAGACTTAAAGTTTTCCTTAGCTATAATAAAAAAGTAAATTAGGCCTAACACTTTAGACTCACAAAGATAAGATAAATAATAGAATATTTTCTCTAAATTTGCCAAATACAAATGGACTGGATATTGTAACTGTAATTCTTACTTGATAACTGTTTTTGAGGTATATAATTTTACTATGTTAAAGTTAAAACCTTCCTTTTTGCCAGGTGGCAGTGGTGCATGTCTTTAATCCCAGCACTCAGGAGGCAGAGCCAGTTGGATCTCTGTGAGTTCAAGGCCAGCCTAGTCTACAGAGTGAGATCCAGGACAGGCACCAAAACTACACAGAGAAACCTTGTCTCAAAAAAACAAAAACAAATCAAAAAACCCTTCCTTTTCTATTTAGACAAAAAAAGGGAAAGTTCATAGATGAGGTAAATGAGCCTTGGGGCAGCACATAGATTAATAGAAATGGGCTAATTTAAGTTTTTTTTTTTGTTTTTTTTTGTTTTTTTTTTGGTTTTTTGAGACAGGGTTTCTCTGTGTAGCTTTGTGCCTTTCCTGGGACTCACTTGGTAGCCCAGGCTGGGCTCGAACTCACAGAGATCCGCCTGGCTCTGCCTCCCGAGTGCTGGGATTAAAGGCGTGTGCCACCAACACCCGGCCTAATTTAAGTTTTAAGAGCTAGCTAAATACAAGCCTAAGCTATCAGCCAAGCATTTATAATTATTAAGTCTCTGTGTGGTTATTTGGGATCAACTGCTGAGACATAGAGAAACTCTGCCTACACCCATGAGTCTGCCTTCCCCTACCATTTTGACAATTCCAGTGATCTTTGGAAATAAATGGAGGAACTGATTATAATTTTGATTTCCCAGTGGTCTAGTTCTCTAGACTGACATGTACTTACTTTTTATTCAGATCCTGGACTTCAGCTTGACATGCCCAAACGATCACAACTCCTAATAGGTTTATTGAAATATAATTCAAATATCTTGCAATTCACCTGCTTAAAATATACAGTAAAATATTTATATATTTGTATGTTTATGTATATATGGCTTTGAATATTTAAAAATATTTGCTTATTTATTTTTATGTGTATATATGTGCCTGCATGAGTTTATGTGAACCATGTGCATGTAGACACCCTCAGAGGCCAGAGCACATTGGATTCCCTGGATCTGGAATTATAGGAAGTTGTGAGCCACTTGATGTGAGAGTGTTGGGAATTAAACCATGGTCCTTGGAAAGAACAGTGAGCATTATTCATTGCTGAGCCACGTCTTCAGTCCTCTGGCTTTTAAGTTAAAAAATTATTAGTGTGTGTGTGTGTGTGTGTGTGTGTGTGTGTGTGTGTGTGTGTCATTGGTGGCAACTATCTTTACTTTCTGAGTCACCTCACCTGCCATAAACTTTATATTATTTATTTATTGCACATGTATATATGATTGTGCACACTCACATGTCATGGCACACGTGTGGAGGGCAGAGGACAACTACTCTTCTACCATGTGGGTCTTAGGGGCCCAATTCAGGTAGTCAGGCTTTGCAGACAAACTTTCTTGTCAGGACTGCCAGCTCACAAATAATGACAGGGAGACTTAATATTAATTATGAAAGCTTGACCTTAGCTTAGGCTTGCTCCTAACTAGTTCTTATAACTTAAATTAACCCATTTCTTTAGCTATGTTCTTTTATGTGGTTCAGTTACCTTTATTCTTTCTGTACTGTGCCCATCCTTGATTCCTCCATGTCAGGTTGATGACTCTGTCTTTCTTCCTCTCTGAGTCCTCTCTGTCCCCAGAAGTCCCACCTAAACTCTTCATGCCTAGCTAAGAATGGCCATTCAGTTCTTTATTAAACCAACCACAGTGACAAATCTTCACACAGTAAAAAGGAATATACCACAACAAGGCTTAGCAGCAAGCACCCTTAACTGCTGAGCCATCTCACTGGACATAGAGATATAATTTTAAATTACTTTATTTTATTTTTGAGACAAGGTTTCATCATGTGTGTTTGCCTAGCCTGGAACTATGTTGACCAAGCTGGCCTTGACCTCATAGGGATCTGCCTGCCTCTGCCTCCCCAGTGCTGGTATTAAAAGCATGCCCCAGCCAGTTAGACCCCCTTTTTTAAAAAATGTTACTTTTATTTTTAATTATATGTATGTGTGTGAGCATGTGTATGTGAGAGCAAGTGCCCACGGGGATTAGAAGTGTCAGATACCTTGGAGCTGAAGTTACAGGTGGTTGTGGGTGCAGCGAATAGAACTCCAGTCTCTTGTTAGAGCAACAAGCACACTTAACCTCTGAGCCATCTCTCCAGGTCCCCCAATTTAAATATATATATTGATATAGATGCAGTAAGCTGGCTCAGTGAGTTAAGGCACTTGTTGTGCATGTCTGGTTACCTGAGTTCGAGCCTCGGAACTCACGTAAAAGCAGGAAAGACCCTTCTCCAGAAAGTTGTCTTCAGACCTCTAGGTGCATGTATACACAGCTCTCTAATACATTATGCACATACACACTAATACTAAATAAAACTTTTTTTTTTGTTTTGTTTTTCAAAACAGGATTTCTTTGTGTAGCTCTGGCTGTCCTGGAACTCGCTCTCATCATCAGAATGGCCTCGAATTCGGAGATCCGCCTGCCTCTGCCTCCCAAGTGCTGGAATGAAAGGCATGCACCACGACACCTGACTATTAAATAAAACTTATTAAAAGGATTTTTATTTTATGTACAAAGAACTAGCACGATCTCTTTCAGCGGGTAGACATCCTTGAATAATCCATGTTAGAAAGGTCAGGTGATTCGCATTTCCGGCATGTGGTCAGAAGGTATTTCCGGTTCAGACAAAAGCCATTTGTTTCGTCATTTAAAGAGCTTTAGAGCCCTAACAACCGGATTTTCCGTGAGTGGCTCCGGCGGAGCTTTGCCCATGTCCTGCTCTCCCTCAGACAGCCAAGGAGGGAAAAAAGACAATGGTATAAGTATTTAACATACTATTTACTTTTAAAATTGTTGGGAAATGTAACAAGACTTGCCATTTTAACCATTTTAAGGGTGCACTTTGATGGTATTGATGGCATTCTAATTTTTTTTTTCCTTGGGTTTTTTTTTTGGTTTTTCGAGACAGGGTTTCTCTGTGTAGCTTTGCGCCTTTCCTGGAACTCGCTTTGGAGACCAGGCTGGCCTCGAACTCACAGAGATCCGCCTGGCTCTGCCTCCCGAGTGCTGGGATTAAAGGCGTGCGCCACCACCGCCCGGCTCTAATTTTTTTTTTTTTTAATTGTAGTTATTTATGGGTTGCGGGAGCCAACTACGGCACTTTCTGAGATCTGAGGAGAACTTTTGAAAATCGGTTCTCTCATTCCAACGCATTTGTCCTGGGAATGTAGCTCGGGGGTGTCAGATTTGGTGCAAGTGCTCTCGTGGGCTAAGTCACCCCACAGACACTCTAACCTGTTTTTAAGGTTGGCGTATTGATTCAGCTTCAAAAGCCAGGAGGTGTCTTAGGATCAGTGCCTATCTGGCCGTTCTTTTTTCTCCGGGGACAGGGTTTCTCTGTGTAGCCCTGGCTGCCCTGGAACTGGCTCTGTAGACCAGGCTAGCCTTGAACTCAGAGATCCTCGCCTCTGGAGTGCTGGAATTAAAGGTGTATGCCACCACACTCAGCTTCTTGGCTCAAAGTCTGTGAGAACCTGAAATTATTGACAATTTTCAGCAAATGGTGTTTAAGCACAATTGGAAAGAGTGTAGAATTTGAATCAGAAGCCCAAGATAGGGGTTCTAATCCTACCATTTAGTAGGTGAATAATCTTGACATTTTGGGTCTTTTGGGGTGTCGAGCATGCCAGAGAGTGAACTTTGAAAAGTAATTTTAAAAAATTATTATTTATTTATGTGTGTATCTGTGTATCTACGTGAGCTAGACAGGCAGGGCTACAGAGAAAATCCCTGTCTTGAAAAACAAGAAAAAAAAAGGCTGGAGAGATGGCTCAGGGGTTAAGAGCACTGGATACTCCTCCAGAGGTCCTGAGTTCAATTCCCAGCAACCACATGGTGGCTCATCTATAATGAGATCTGATGCTCTCTTCTAGCCTGCAGGCAGAACACTGTATAATAAATAAATAAATCTTAAAAAAAGAAAGAAAAACCAAAAAAATTTATAACATTCGATTATATATATATATAATTATATATATAGTTATAAAATTATTAGCAATCAACATAATGATGACTTCTTTTTCTAAAAACCATCTTGAGAGTCTAGCACAGTGTTATGTCAGTAGTAGTTATGAATAGACACACTTTGATTTTTTTTGAGGTGTTGGCAATAAAACCAAAAGTCTTGGGCATAGCTAGGCAAGCCCTGTTCCACTGAGCCACATCCTAAATCTTTAGGGTTTTTTTTTTGTGTGTGTGTGTGTGGTTTTTCGAGACAGGGATTCGGTGTGTAGCTTTGGGGCCTGTCCTGGAACTCACTCTGTAGACCAGGCTGGCCTTGAACTCACAGAAATCCACCTGCCTCTGCCTCTCGAGTGCTGGGATCAAAGGCGTGTGCCACCATGCCCGGCCTCCAAATCCTTAGGTTTTTGGACAGGGCCTCACTACATTATACAGCTTAGACTTGCCTCGAACTTGCTGTGCGGCCCAGAGTGGTCTCTAACTTGGGATCCTTCTACTTCTGTTTCCTAAAATGTTTTTCTATTTTAAAATTCAAAATTAATAATATAATATTTATCATAGCCTCTTCATATTTATACATTATTTTTTATCTTTTGGGCTCATAGAATACTAGAATAATTCATTAGATGAGACCCTGTTTTCTGTTGTGAGAAGTCTAGCTGTGATAAAAGATATTTGACGTTAATGTCCTGTCTTTGTCTTTTTATTTTTTTGAGACAGAGTCTCTCTATGTAGCCCTGGTGGTCTTGAAACTCTCTGTGTAGAGCAGGTTGGCCTCGAACTCAAAGAGAACTGCTTGCCTCTGCCTCTGCCTCCTGAGTGCTGGGATCAAAGGCATGTGCCACCATGTTGGGCAACTCCTTTTTTTTTTTGGTTTTTCGAGACAGAGTTTCTCTGTGTAGCTTTGCGCCTTTCCTGGAACTCCCTCTGTAGACCAGGCTGGCCTCGAACTCACACAGAGATCCACCTGACTCTGCCACCCGAGTGCTGGGATTAAAGGGCAACTCCTTTTAATTAATGTACCTTTGATTAACATTTCACATTGCTGAGGCTCAGGTTCTTCATTCTAAAAGGGGCATCAGCCAGATGTAGTGGTATATGCCTGTAATCCCAGCACTGAGAGCTGAGGCAGGAGGATGAAGAATTTGAAGGTCATTCTTCATACATAGGACCCCATCTTAACTAAAATTAAACCAAAGCAAATCAGAGAATCATAGGGTTTTTTTTTTTCTGGTTGTAAACAGGAAATGAAGTAGGAAGATGTGATCCATTTTTTAAAAAAATTCTATTTGTTTTATTGTCAGTAATTGTAGGAGACCAGCTCCAACCTGTTGAAGGGTTCCTGGGGGGAGGAGGGAGGAATGAGGAAGCATTAGATAGAAATATAGACGGAGACAATGAGAAAGACAGAGACACAGGATAACTTTGTTGCACTGAGTTGATTCATGATGGGCTTTTTAAACATCAGCAAGGGGAGGGGCAAAAGACCACCCCCTTTCAAGGTCGGGGTATAAAGTACTAACAAGTGTAGACCCTTCAAAACACCTGGTAACCATGCCCTTGGCCAAATCATCTCATTATGCAGCCCTGCTGGGCAAAGAAAGCTTAGACTTTCTCACCTTGAGTAAGGCCTTACTAGGGAGCCTCTGTGAGTCCCCCACAAGTAATACTGTTTTATCTTTTTCCATGGATATCTGTGGCTCTTGCAAGGATGCCAAGTGGAGAGATACCTCTGTGTTTTTTCCCCAGAAATTGATTCCTCAATCCCAAACCCTTGCTGTTTTTGGTAAGGCTGCTTTTTCATCTTCCACGGGAAGAAATTGCATTCTCCTTAATAAATCTTTGTCTTTTTTTTTTTGGTGGTGTACACTTTTTTTTTTTTTTTTGGTTTTTCGAGACAGGGTTTCTCTGTGTAGCTTTGTGCCTTTCCTGGATCTCACTTTGTAGACCAGGCTGGTCTCGAACTCACAGAGATCCGCCTGGCTCTGCCTCCCGAGTGCTGGGATTAAAGGCGTGCGCCACCACCGCCCAGCCAATCTTTGTCTTTTGCTATGCAGCCAGAGTCTACCTTCCTATCAATATTAGGGGCACTCTCTTACATTCTGTGAAGTGCCTTGGCCTCAGTTAACCCTTTCAACTTCACTATCTTTCTGCCTTGCCACTCTCCACCCTCCCACATCCAACACCACACAGGCAATGCTGTTCAAACTTGATTCCAGGGATGCCTTATCTCAATTTTCTTTACATTGTGTGTATGTGTGTGTGTGTGTGTGTGTGTGTGTGTGTGTGTGTGTGTGTGCGCGCGCGCGTCTTTGTGGGCAAGATTTGCTAAGGGATGTGTGTATAGGTCAGAGGTGGGTTCTGGAGACTGAACTCAGGTTGTCAGGTTTTGCTATAAGCCTCTTGAGTCTTCTTGTTGCTTCCCTCCAGCTCCACAAGCCCCATCTGATTAAGTGGCGCAATGTTATTTATTAAGCAGTGCTGTTTATCATGCGAGAGAAGCCATGAGGCACAACGAAACCCACTATAAGAGTTTATTAAGGGAAGGGAATAGAAGGGGTGTGCAGAAGCCTATGGAATGATCGTGCAGGAAGAGAGGGAGGTGGAACCCGCTTTTGTAGCCCCCCCCCACCGCGCATATGTGCATATGGGTTTACGTAGCTATGCAACGCATGCGCATAGATTGTGTGACCACACTGCGTGCAGATTACATGATCATTACGTGATCACAAAGCACAGGGATTATGCAGGATGTAAGGCTCTAGGATGGCTGAGCATCTTGCCTGGCTACTGGACAGTGCATGCGGGGTCTTGTAGCTGGGTGAGTGCCTAGGACTTCTAACACCATCCCCGTCTCAGTTTCCTTTCTTTTAAAAATTTATTTTGTTTTGTGTTTGTGTTTATATAGCTCTGTGGCCATGCCATGGCTCCTGGAGGGAGGACAGAGGGTAATTTTCAGGAATAAGTTCTCTCTTTCTGCTCTGTGGGTCCCAAGGATCAGACTCAGGTCTACAGGTTTGGTGACAAGGACCTTTACTGGCTGAACCATCTCCTTGACCGTTTATCTCAAATTCTTATTGCATTTCAGCTGGTGTACCCTAAACTGTCTCATCTTTGGCATTGTTTCTCCTTTTAAATCTTTATTTACTTATATTTATTTTTAAAATTGTTATAGTATATGTATATGATATGTGTGTTTAGGGGAATGTGTATGGAGGTCAAAGAACAACTTTTGTGCAGTTTGTGCTCTCCTTTTTTTATTATGGATTTTGAGTATTGACCTTAGATTGCCAGGTTTGTGCTGCAAATGCTTTTACCCAATAAGCCAACTTCTTCTTCTTCATTTTTTTTTTTTTTTTTGGTTTTTCGAGACAGGGTTTCTCTCTGTAGCTTTGGAGCCTGTCCTGGACTAGCTCTGTAGACCAGGGTGGTCTCGAACTCACAGAGATCCACCTGCCTCTGCAATCCCGAGTGCTGGGATTACAGGTGTGCGCTACCACCGCCCGGCGAGCCAACTTCTTTGACCTTATTTATTTTTATTCATTTTTTTTGACAGGATCTCACTCTGTAGCAAATTCATGGTCTTTTTTTATTTTTTCTTACATATATATATTCATAAATTCTTACATATTTATATTCCTAAATATGTATATATATATTCATAAATATATAAATACAACCTGCCCAATCTATATAATGTTATGTTACCTGTATGTATATCATCTTAGGGCTGACCTTTTGGTATTGGATAACCTATTGGGGGCTCTTCTCTGTGAAAGACCATTTCTCCCACTCTCTACGTTCCCCAGTTGCCTGCAGTTCCTTGTCTAGGGTTGAAGCCCCCTGAGCTTTCTTCCCCTCCCATGTCAACATGTCCTTTGGTGTCATTGGTTCAGGTCCTGCTTAGATAGCTGTGTCGATGAGACTTCATGGGTATAAGCCCCTCTGACATATTTCTAGGAGACAGAATCTTACAGGAAACTTCCTGTTTGGCGCTTACAGTCTTTCAGACTCTCTTCCAAAGTGATCCCTCAGCCTTAGGTATAGGAATTGTGTTGTAGATGTATCAGTTGGCACTTGACACCACAGGATCTCTTGTTCTCTGTATTTTGATTGGTTATGGTTTTCTGTAATGGTCTCCAGCTTTTGTAACGAGAAGTTTCCTTGGTGAAGGATAAAAACTAAATTTGTCTGTGGGTATAAGGATAAATATTTAGAATGTAGTTAGGGATTATGCTCCCCCTCACTTTTCTTTTGTAAAGTAGTGGTTGTTTCTCCTCCAAGACCCATGACTTTACTAGCTCTAGGTGGTTGGCTAGGTTTCCGGTACCAGGCATAATTTCCCTCCTGTTGAATGAGTCTTAAGTTCAATTAGAGAGCTGCTGGTTACCACCAACATGTGCCTATTATAGATATGATAGGATAAAGAGTAACAACTTATTTAAAATGTTTTACATAGCTATGGATTTCTGTTTATTGATGCAAATTTGAAGTTAACTTTGTTATACTATATGTATATTTCTACTCTTGTTTAATGTATTATGTTTGTGCAGCTCATTTAAAATTGTAATATATAATTAAAAATACAGATTAATAATTAGTCATCTATGATAATCAAACTTATAGTCATGCTAGTTAAGTTTTCTAGTTATACATAGATATATTTCAGATAGATAGGTAATCGTCAAACACTTCAAAGACCTACAGAATATGGCATTTAAAATGTTTTAAAAACTTAGACTTTCCTGGACAATGAGATGTGTCTGCTCCTGCCAGCACCAATTTACTTCAAAGAGGAAGATGGGCGTCAAAGACACTCCATATGGAGTTTATCTTCTTCTTGGCAAACATAGCCATTTGGGCAAGAAACTGTTCTTGCCTGGAATGCTTGACCAAATGTTGTATCGACTGGACATGCAGGACCCATAGGAAGGTGACCACTGAACTTTGCAAGGTGATATGGTCCTTCAGGTTCCTGCTTCGCAGAGGAGACTGCCAGACATTCTACAGGACACAGAGAGAAGCGACTGGGAGACTCTAGGCCTGTGGGCTGAAGATGGATGCCCCAATGTTACAGAGGAAGTTTGGAAGACTGTCCAGGCAGGCAGCTATGTCTGTCATTTCCAGAATTTTGGGAGTTGCTTACAATGCTCTTCCTCTTTACTTAGGTAATATTATATCCTTCTGAGGTTTTTGATGTAGTTGAAGACTAGATAGTTATAATTTTCCTTGGTTATGATAAAAGATAAATTAGATATGAAACCTTAGACTCATAAGTATAGGATAGATAGAATATTTTCCTTAATTTTGCCAAATAAAAATAGATTAGATATTGTAACTATAATTCATGCTTGATAACTTTTCTATTATGTTAAAATTAAAACTTTCTGTTTTGTAAAGTGCTCTTTTTTTTTCGTTTTTTTTTTTTTTTTTGAGACAGGGTTTCTCTATGTAGCTTTGTGCCTTTCCTGGAAATCGATTTGGAGACCAGGCTGGCCTTGAACTCACAGAGATCCTCCTGCCTCTGCCTCCTGAGTGCTGGGATTAAAGGCGTGTGCCACCACCACCTGGCAACTTTCCGTTTTGATTAGACAGAAAAGGGGAAGTGCTGTGGGATATCTTTCTGTATGATGTGAATATGCTCTGATTGGTTGATAAATAAAATGCTGATTGGCCAGTAACCAGGCAAGAAGTATAGATGGGGTAAGCAGAGAGGAGAATTCTGGAAAGTGGAAGGCTGAGTCAGGAGTTGGCCAGCCAGACACAGAGGAAGAAAGATGACAAGACAGAAGTGAGAAAAGGTACCAAGCCATGTGGCTAAACATAAATAAGAATTATGGGTTAATTTAAGTGTAAGATCTAGTCAGTAATAAGCCTGAGCTAATGGCCAAGCAGTTATAATTAATATAAGCTTCTGAGTGATTATTTTATAAGCGGGCCATGGGGCTGTGAGGGCCTGCTGGGACCGGAGAAGCCTTCCTACTACATGTGCCACTCCTGTACCCTTAGGTTATTGTGCCATGCTGGTCCTTGTGGTTCATAGGTGTTATAGCTGAGTGAGACTGTTGGTGCTTCCTTCCTGGAAGCTTGCATGGCACCAGGAAAGCTAGTCTTCAGGGAGGAAGCTTTTAGGTCAGATCCAGCTCAGGGATTTCTGGGCCCTGTTTCTGAAGTTCATTGTGTCTTCTTCAAAAGGGATTTACTTCCAACTGTGAGAGGCAACCAAGGGCAACATCAATAGCTTATAATGTTTTGGGAGTCTCTTGGACAACCTGGACCAACAATTCAAAAGGGAGCTTCCCATGCCTGCTGTTGGAGTTTTTGTTAGATGGTCTATGGCTCTTGGAGGGAACATTATCAGCCCAGATGGAAAATTTTCACTTAAACTGTATAAGTATGGACAGACTTATATGTATTATATGTAATTTTAGGTAGATAATAATATGATGCTTTATGACTTTTGGAAGGTATCCTTGCTATTATTTTTATCTCCACCCTCCTTCTTCTGTATTTATCTCTCTCCTCTCATTTTTTCCATGGTTCCCTTGAAGGACATTTAGGTTATTTCCATGTCCTAGCTATTGTGAACAGTGGCAATATTTATTTTATTTTGCCTGTATTTCTGTGCACAGCATTCATGCCTGGTGCCTGCAGTGGCCTGAAGAAGGTGTAATATCCCCTGGAACTGGAGTTACAGACTGTTCTAGGCTGCCATGTGGATGCTGGGAGCTGTACCTGAGTCCTCTGGAAGAGCAGCCTGTTAACTGAGCCATCTCTCCAGCCTCTCATGTATTTATTTATTGTTGACACAGGCTTTCATGTAAGCCAGCCTTGCTTCTAGCTCACCGGATAGCTGAGGATGACTTTGAACTCCTTATACTCTTGTTTCTATCTCACAAATGCTGGGAATACAGGCCTGTACTACCACACTGGCTTTATGTGGTACTTGGGAATCAAACTCAGGATCTCGTGTATGCCAGGCAGGAACTCTCTACCAAGTGAGTTATAACCCCATACCCTTTTTTAATTTATTTTAATTTTTAAAAAATTTATTTATTTACTATGTATACAGTGTTCGGCCTGCATGTATGCCTGCAGGCCAGAAGAGGACAAGGTTGTGAGCCACCATGTGGTGCTGGGAATTGAACTCGGGACTTTGGGAAGAGCAGCCAGTGTTGTTAACCAGCCCTTATTTTAATGAGAGAGAGAGAGAGAGAGAGAGAGAGAGAGAGAGAGAGAGAGAGAGAGAGAGAGAGAGAGAGAGAGAGAGAGATTGAGATTAAGATTCTGTCACAGCGCCCATGAGTAAGTCAAAGGACATCTTGGGGGAGTTAGCTCTCTCCTTCCAACATGTAGGTTCTAGGAACTGAACTCAAGTCCTCAGGTTTGTATGGAAGTGTCAAATCACTGAGCCCTCTTACCCCTCCCCCATTTGTTTTATTTTTAGTTTTGTTTCTGTGTGTTGGTGTGTGCAGATGCCGGGTGCAAGTGCCATGAGGGGCTAGGGGAGTGGAATTCTTCTGGAGCTGGAGGTCCAGGTGGTTGTGAACTGCTTGTCTGATGTGGGTGCTGGGAACTGAATTTGAGTCTTCTGCAAGAGCAGTAAGTACTTTTAACCACTGAGTCATCTCTCTGGTCCTCTATATTTTAAAATTTGAGACAGGGTCTTGATATGTATCCCCAGCAGGACTGGAACTTGCTCTATATACCCAGCTGACTTTGAACTTGCCTTTCTCTGAGTCCCAAGTGCTGGGATGACCGATGTGAGCCCCCAAGCCTGGCTTTCCTTTGAAATCTTGACTTTCAGTATCACAGCCTCTGCTGCTAAACTCACCTGTGTTTTTGCTCTCTTCAGGCCCCTCTTCCTTTCTCTGCCAATAGGCTCTCGCTGACTTCAGTCTGTGTACTCTAGGACTCGACCTTTGGCCCTCCACCACAATTATATTCTTTAAAGAGGCTCCCACTTGTCCTACTTGACACCACCAGCAAACTGGTTTTAGCAGTCATCTATATTTATATATGTTATAACTGGACATCAGTGCACAATTGCCTTTCTAAACTCCACTAGGTCTTCAAGTAATATTTGTCTAAGTTGTGAGTCTTGTTTTATCCTGGTTATTCAAAAAATTTCATGATCATTTGGGAGGCAAGGGGAGGAGATTGCTTTAAGTTTGAGACCATCCTGGCCTTCTACACATAGAGCTCCAGGTCAGCCAGGGTGACATAGTGGACCTCTTTTCTATTCCTAAGGTCTCACATAACCCAGGCTGGCCTCGAATTTACTAAGTACCCAAGGAGGATCTTGAACTTATGATCCTCTCGTTTCTATTTTCCATTGCTGCGATTATAGATATGTGCCATCGTGGCAGATTGATGCTGTGTGTTGAAGATACGATATGTGATCTTGTGTTTGCTAGGCAAGCACTCTACCAAATTAGCTACATCTCCAGCCCTAGCCTGTCTCAAAAACCAAAAGAGAAACTAGCCAACAAAACTCCAAAGGAACAACAAAAACAACCAAAGAAACAACTTTCACGGGTTCCCTAAAATTTCAGCTCCCTTCAAATCTGTGTCTAGTTAGTTCCTTTCTTCTTCAGTTGTTTTCTCCCTTTCTTCACCTGAAACAACCTCTGGTGTCCTTTGCCACACTTATCTTTTACACACTCCCCCACCGTCACTTTGGAAGCCTTCTCTCCCACTTTCCTCTGCTCCTCCTCTCTCCCTAACTTCGTGCTAAGGAAGTTACCAATGGACGTGTAGATGGGCGGTGAGCCCCTAGGCAGGAATTCTGCTTTGTTTTTCTCCGTTCTCAGCTTTTGGCTCCTGGACTCCTCTGTGGTGGGACGCTCTAGCATTTGTGGTGAGTGAAGTTGGCGGGAGAGCTCGGGGCTCTGCCGGCCAGGTTCTGAGCTGTCCAGAAGTCTTAGTGGTTGGGCTGAAGCTAGCTCACCACAGGAGGGAGGGAGGGGCAGGCCCAAGCTGAGCGTGGCCTGGGGCCAAGGGCGACTAGAGCAGAGGGTGATGGGAGTTGCCTGTGCCGTAGGAAACACTTTTTAGGCGCCTGTTTTGTACTATCGCTGGAACCCACCGCTGCAACACCCCCAATTTCACAACCAGCGTGAGTCAGCTCAGCCGGCTGCAGGACCGCGAGGGGAAGGTGGGTGAGGAGGGCTTCTCAGTTCCTGGGGCGGGCAGGACCCAGTGGTGACTAGAGCACCCTAGATGAGGTCCCTGCTCCCGCAGGACAGGTGAGCGCCAGGCCCAGCTGGCCGCTGGGTGGAGCTGCTTGAGCCACACTCCACGGCGTCCTCGCCGACACACAGGTAACTCCCTTCTTGGGCCTCCCCCGAAACCCCTCGGGCCTCGGTGCCCAGACCACCATATTTCCCCTGGGGCCATTTCGGCCCTGCCGGGAGCATACTTGGGGCCTGGATGCTTTTGTCCCCTTCCCGCTGGTGCCCACGCCCGGCCCACAGCCATTCGCTTCTCGCACATAGTGCTCGAAAACCTTGGCGATCGAGCAGGCCTTTGGGACTGGGGGACGCCCACTTGCGCCCAGTGCCGCGGTCGCCTGTCCCCTGGCAGTAGCTGGTGACTTGGGGTCCAAATCGGCGCGTCCCTGGGGTGTGTCCCTCCTCACAGGATTCTGCACCCCCAATCCCTACTTCTCCCTGCTTTGTGGATCCCCGAGATGGCGTTGGCGGAAGCGAAACCGCCAGCAGGGATGATTCGGGTTTGAGTAGGCTTTCTCTATCAGCTCACAGGTTAAACAACAACCCCTTTAGCTGGCCTCAGCATACTGAGCCCTACCGCCTGGGGGGGAGGCCGACTTGTACTTTATGCCCAAGAAATTTTCCACTTCACCTCAGGTCTGTGGGATTTAACTAGACTTAGCCGTTTCCACCAACCCACAAAGGTCCTTAGTACCCCCTTTCTAGTCAGTTCATTTCCCTACCCACCCCCTTGCACTGTTTTGATGATCATCGTCTTGGCTTACTTTTGCCAGTCACAAACGTCGTAAAACGGGCTTATCCAGTAAGTACTTTTTTGTGTCTGATTTACATTACTTTAAAAATGAACATCATTAGAAAGATGTCTCTTGGTGTTTCTGTTGCTGTAGGCCTGCACAGTGGAATGGAACCACTGGTCATGTGTAGCAAGTTGGAAATGAGATGTGCTTTACTAATGTGCTTGTTTTCCCCCAAGGCTTAGTACAAAGCTGACATGTAGCTCACAAGTAAATTGTTGCATCCATTACAGCGTTTCTCTTTTCTTTAAGACAGGCTCTTATATAGATCGAGTTGGCCTCAGACTCATCCTCCAGCCTCCACACCCCAAGTGCTTGGGTTACAGGCCTGCACCAGCACTCTGAACAAATGATTATAATTTTGAACTCATTAGGTTAAAAAAATATTATAAGACTTCTGGGAGGTGACTCCTAGCACTCCTACTCATGAGTCTGACGCAGGAGGACAGTGAGGTGGAGGCTAGCCTGGACTACAGAGTGAGATTCTCCCATCTCAAAAATCTAACAACAACGACATTATTAAGGGATGGGAGTGTGGCTGAGGCAGTAGGATACTTGTCTATAGTTTGTAGGAAATCCTGGGTTTGATTATAGCACTATGTAAACCAGGGATGGTGGTCGTCCATGGCTATATTTTGAGTTCAAGGCCAGACTAGGCTACCAAAAATGGAAAAGCTATATTTATTGTTAATGGCATCTTTGTTCCTCTTTTTTTTTCTGAGACAGGGTTTCTCTGTGTAGCTTTGGAGCTTGTCCTGGAACTTGCTCTATAGCCCAGGCTGGCCTTGAATTCACAGAGCTCCGCCTGCCTCTGCCTCCTGGGAGCTGAGATTATAGGTGTGTGCCACCACGGCCCGGCTCCTCTTACTTTGTTTTAATTAAAATATTTATTACATTATTTGTGGTGTGTGTATGTGTGTGTGTGTGTGTGTGTGTGTGTGTGTGTGTATGTGTGTGTGTGCGCGCGCGTGTGCGCACAAATGTGGATGTTCCTCCTATAGTCTTAAATTTTTTTCCCAAACTTATTTGCTCAGGAAAGGTAGAAAGGATTAGGATAGGTATGTAACTCAGTAGGTAGGATACTTGCCTAGCATACACACGAAGCCCTGTGGTCAGTCCCCAGCACTGCATAAAACCATAAAAACCAGGTGTGGGGCTAGCAAAATGGCTCAAGCTAGTTAAAAGTGCTTTCGAAGCAAGCCTTGAGGACCTGATTTCAATTCCCAGAACTCATGTAAAAAAGCTGAATGCAGCTGGGCCTGGAGCTCAGTGGCAGAATGCTTGCCTAGTATGTGTGAGACCTTCCATTCAATCCTCAGGACTGAAAAAAATCTGCAAAACTAAATCTGTGATAATATTTTTTTGCTGAGTGTGGTGGCATAGATCATGCCTCAAAACAAAGTGAAAGGTGAGAAGTAACTTCTGAAAGTTGTCCTCTGGTCTCACTGTGTAGGACTTTCAGAGCTTTCGAAAACATGAGGATGTGAGTTTGATCCCCAGAACCCATATAAAAAGTCTGAGCATAGTGATATATGTTTGTAACTGCAGTTCTGGGGAGATGGAGATACGCAGATCTCCGGGGCTCCCTGGCCAGCCAGCTTAGCCTAATAGGTGAGCTCTAGGCCAGCGAGAGACCCATGCCTCAAAGGAAGACACATTGGAAGTTGTCCCCTGCTCTTGATCTGCATCCCCACAGACAGGAATACGTGAGTGTGCACACAGAAGCACATGCAAAAAAAAGCGGGGGGAGATGGTGTTTTTTTTTTCTTTCTGAGACAGGGTTTCTCTGTAACTTTGAAGCCTGTCCTGGAACTTGCTTTGTAGCCCAGGCTGGCCTCGAACTCATGGAGATCCACCTGTCTCTGTCTCCCGAGTGCTGGGATTAAAGGCCTGCACCACCACTGCCCAGCATGGGATATGGTGTTTTTAATATATAGGAAACTAGCAGTTGTCTACAATTCACTCACCTAAATATACTAGCAGGGTGGTTTGTTTTTGACAAATTGGGAAATGGACAATTAAGATTTTCTTATTTTTTTGTTTTTTATTTGTTTGTTTGTTTGTTTCAAGACAGGGTTTCTCTGGGTAACAGTTTTGGCTGTCCTGGAACTCACTCTGTAGACCAGGCTGGTCTTGAATTCACAGAGATCCATCTGACTCTGCCTCCCATGTGCTGATATTCAAGATTTTCTTCTTAACTTGAAAAAGGATAGATGAGACGGACACTGTTATATTAACTTTATGTATCACCCCCCACCCATGCAACGAAGTTATTTCTTTTTAGACAGTCTTGTGTAGTTCATGCTAGCCTTGAACTCCTGATCCTCCTGCCTCAACCGACCAAGTGCTGGGATTACAGGCATGCATCCTGCCTATCTAGGATGAGAGCTCATTTCTTTTTTAGGGTCAAATAATATTCCAAACTATTGATACTTTTATTCCACTTTCCAGATAATAAAACAGGCTAAGAAAGTGTAATTGCCTTGCCTACATACAGTTTGCACAGCTTGGAAACATTTTCCAGTGCTTCTAAATCTTAGGGAAGTGTAGTTTGTCATGACAAAGCTAGGTACAGGTCAGAGTTGGAGTGGATGGAAAGTCAAGGGAACGAAGGCAGCTGCTTTCCTTGTAGGAAATAGCCTTAGCTTTCTTTCTTGTGGCAGGAATAAAAGCCACAAAATCAAGGGAGAGTAGTAGTTGGCAAATATGAATAAAAGTATAAGAGAGCTGGAGAGGTGGCTTAGTAGTTAAGAACACTGGCTGCTCTTCCAGAGCACATAGGTTCAGTTCCCAGCACCCACATGGCAGCTCACAACTGTCTGTAACTCCAATTCCAGGCATCGGCAGGCACCAGACATGCACTTGGTGTATAGATATACATGTAGATGGAATAACCATATGTGAAAAATAATAATTTTAAAGAGAAACAAAAGTGTAATCATACATGTGTATGAAAATGTCACAACAAAACCCATTACTTTGTATGAAAACTGAAAAAGATAGAGCCTACAAAGTAATACTTTGTCTGCAATCCCAGAATGTGGGAAGTGGAAGCAGGAAGCTTAGGAGATCAAGGCCAGCCTTAGCTACACAGGGAATTGGAGGCCAGCTTGGGCTACAGGAGACCATGTCCTGAAAGCAGCAGGAGGAGGAGCAGCGGCAGGCAGCAAGGCCACGCGCCCCACCCCAGCAGCACCGAACTGGAGGCGGTGGTGTGCATTTGTAATTCCAGCCCTCAGGAAGCTGATACAGGGGGATCACGAGTTCCAGGATAGTTTAAGAGAGATAGGGAAGCCCTTTCTCAAAGCAAAATCAAAACCCCCAAAACTTGTTTCAATAGTTTTGAGCATTTAAAATGTTATGTGCTTTTGGAATTATCGTTTGATATGCTCTCTACTGACTTGAGAGAATGTTTCTATTCTGTGACCCTTTAATTTCTTTTTCTTAGGATTTTTTTTTTTTTTTTTACTTTATATGAGACACTGTCCCAATGTTGGCCTAGTGTCTCAGGAATCCTCCTGCTTCAGTCTTCTGAGATTACAGGTTAGGTGTAATCTACCATACTTGCCTTGGACTCTCGTTTACTTGTATACTTTTTGGTTTTGTTTCAGGCAGGGTCTTGCTATGTAGCCCTGGCCTGGTACTCCCTGTGTAGCCGTGTTAACCTCAAACTCGTGGCAGTCCTGCCTTGGCCTCTTGAGTTAGTTAGTTTGTTTCTTTTTTCCTTCGAGGCAGGGTCTCACTGTGTAGCCATGACTGGCCTGGGACTTGCTCTGTAGACCAGGCTGGCTTTGCGTTTAGGGAGATCTGTCTTTGCCTCCCGAGTGCTGGGACTAAAAGAGTGAGCCAACATACTAGCTAGCTTTACGTTGTTGTTGAGACTGGGTCCTACTCTGTAGCACAGTCTGGCTTGGAACTCATTTTGTAGCCTGGGCTGTGTTTGAACTCAGAACTGTCTTCCTGCCTCAGTCTCCTGAGTACTGGGATCATAGGCATTGGCTACCTTACCCATTTTTTTTTCAGATCTGATACTTTTTTTGTTTGTTTGTTTTTCGAGACAGGGTTTCTCTGTGTGTAGCCCTGGCTGTCCTGGAACTCATTCTGTAGATCAGGCTAGCCTAGAACTCACAGGGATCCTCCTGTCTCTGCCTCCTAAGTGCTGAGATTAAAGAGCCACCATCTCCTGGCTCAAATCTGATTCTTAATTTGGTTGTTTCTCAGATTTCATCTGGGTATTGGCAGCCACCCACTCACTCGCCAATGAAGTATATCCTGGTTACTGGTGGAGTCATCTCAGGCATTGGTAAAGGGATCATCGCCAGCAGCATTGGCACCATTCTCAAGTCATGTGGTCTCCGAGTTACTGCCATCAAAATTGACCCCTATATTAACATCGATGCCGGGACTTTCTCACCTTATGAACATGGTAGGAAAAGGAATCTTTTCCTTTTAAAGTGCTAAAGTAATTTGCAGTGGTTTCTTGTATGTGTTTAAATTTTTATTTATGTGCATATGTGTCTGTATATGCCATGTGTATACAGGTGCCTACAGAGGCTGGAAGAGAAGGGTCCCCTGGAGCTGGACTTACAGGTGGATGTGAGCTACCTGCCAAGGGTGCTCTGGGACCTGAACTCTGGTTCTCTGCAAGAGCAACAAATCCTCTTAACTGCTGAGCCATCTCTCCATTCTCTTGTCTTGTGTTTTGGGTGATTTCTCTAGTATAGGCTTCCAGAAGTAGACTTGCTGGATCATACCTTAGAAATGTTCGAAAGTTCTTAAGGCTATTGATTCATTCAATTTGAAAAATAAGGGTGTTTCCCAAACTCTTGATACATAATGTGTGTGTGTGCACATGCATGTACAAGTGCAGTGTCACAAGTTCTGGGATTATAGGTATGAGTTTCCTTGCCTGACTGAAAAATAATCTGTTGGAAGTAAGTTTTTAATTTCTACATTGCCTATTGATCATAGGTGAAGTGTTTGTTTTAAACGATGGTGGAGAAGTTGATTTGGACCTTGGAAATTATGAAAGATTCTTGGACATTAATCTTTATAAAGACAACAACATCACCACTGGGAAGATATTTCAGCATGTGATCAATAAAGAGAGGCGCGGTGATTACCTGGGGAAGACTGTTCAAGGTATTTTACTGCATAACATTATGGACCCTGTATGCTAAGCGTCATTCAGAGGACACTGTATATTTAACAGAAATGAGAAGGTTGTGGGCCCTAAAATCTCTGCTTTCTTTTCTTTTTCACTCAGAAATGTAAAGATTGCTGCCCTCCAATGTTCCTGAATATATCTTCATCAGTTTTGTTATTAGATAATATTTTTAATTTTTTTTCAAGACAGGGTTTCTCTGTGTAACAGCCCTGGCTGTTATAGAACTCACTCTGTAGACCAGATCTCATAGAGATTCACCTGCCTCTGCCTCTCGAGTGCTGGGATTAAAGGTGTGCACCACGGGGCTGGAGAGATGGCTCAGAGGTTAAGAGCACTGGCTGTTCTTCCAGAGGTCCTGAGTTCAATTCCCAGCAACCACATGGTGGCTCATAACCATCCGTAAAGAGATCTGGTGCCCTCTTCTGGCCTGCAAGCCTACATCTAGGCAGAATACTGTATACATAATAAATAAATAAATCTTTAAAAAAAAAAAAAAGAACACTAAGGTCTCTGAACTACTGAGCCTTCTCTCCAGCCCCAAGGGACTCCTGATTGGGGGCTGGAGAGATGGCTCAGAGGTTAAGAACACTGGCTGTTCTTCCAGAGGTCCTGAGTTCAATTCCCAGCACCCACATGGTGGCTCACTACCATCTGTAATGAGATCTGGCTCCCTCTTCTGGCCTGCAGGGATACATGCAGACAGAACATTGTATATATAATAAATAAATAAATCTTAAAAAAAAAAAAAACGTGTGCACCACCACCACTTGGCAGATAATATTTTTAATTTTAATTTTCTTTTTTTGAGACAGGGTCTCATGTAGCCCAGGCTGGCCTTTAACTTGCTATGTAGCCAGGAATGACCTTGAATGTGATGATCCTCCAGCCTCCACCTCTTTAAGTGCTGGGATTATAGGAATGTACTACCACAGCAGTTTATGTAGTGTTATGGATCAGACCCAGTACTTTGTGCAGGCTAGGCAAGGACTCTAACTGAGCTATATCCCCAGGTCCTGATTTTATTTATTTTTTTGTTGGTTTAGAGACAGAGTCTCCTGTGTATAGATCTGGCTTGCTTGAAACTTGCTATGTAGACCAGGCTGGCTTTGAACCTACAGAGATCCACCTACCTCTGTGTATTAGTCTCCTTCCTTCCTTCCTTCCTTCCTTCCTTCCTTCCTTCCTTCCTTCCTTCCTTCCTTCCTTTCTTTCTTTCTTTCATTTTATTCTTTAAATAATATAGATTCTTCCTGACCAAATGGAAGATTTCTAAAAAATGATGTATTTATTTTTATTTTTCTGTATTGGTGTTTTGCCTGCATGTGTGTCTGTGTGACTGTGTGAGGGTGTTGGAACCTCTGGAACTAGAATTACAGACAGTGATAAGTTGCCATGTGGGTGCTGGGAATTGAACTCAGGTCCTTTAGAAGAAGAGCTGGTGTTCTTAACTGCTTAGCTATCTCTCCAGCCCCCATGAGTCACTTTTCTATTGCTGTGATAAAACACTGACGAAGGCACCTTATAGAATAGCTCATTTGGGCTTATGGTTCCAGGGGGATAAGAGTCCATTGCCATCACGTGGGATGGGGGACACATAGCAGCAGGTAGGCATGGCTGCTGGACTAGCAAGCTGAGAGCTCACACCTTGAACAACAAGCAAGAAGCACAGAGAGCATAGGGAATGGTGTGAGGCTTTTAAACTCTCAAAGCTCACTTCCAGTGACATGCTTCCTCCAACAAGGCTACACTTCTTAAGTACCACCAACTAGGGACTGTGTATTCAAATGCCTAAGAGAAAATTTCATTCAAATCAGCACACTCTGTTTTTCTGAGTGCTGGGATTAAAGGTGTGCGCCACCACTGCCCAGCTTTTTTTTTTTTAAAGACAGTGTCTCATACAGTAGTATGGACTGGACTGGACTGGAACTTACTTTGGCTGGCTTTAAACTCATGGCAATCATTTTGCCTCAGTCTCCTGAGTGCTGGCTTATACGTGGTCTTGTTGCTGTTATTTTATTACATTTATTTTTATTTTGTATGTATATGCGTATGTGTCTTTGTGGATGCTTGCATGCCATAGTGCACATGTGGAAGTCAGAGGACAGTTGCAGGAGGAGTTGCTTCTCTTATTCCATCAAGTGGGGTCTGGGAATTGAACTCTGGTCTTCAGGCTTATTGGCAATCACCCTTACCTACTATGTCATCTCATCAATAATTATTATTGTTTTAAACTATTAAGTTCATGAACTGCATGCACACTTGTAATCCCAGCATTTGAGAGGTGGAGACAGAAAGAGTAGGTGTTCAAAGTCATCTTTACCTACAGAGCAGGTTGTAGGCCAGCTTGAGCTATATGAGCCCTTGCCTCAAAAAGAAAACCATCGGGGGCTGGAGAGATTATTAAGAGCACTTGTTCTAGCAGAGAACCCTAGTTTGGTTCCCAGCACCCAGAGGGTGAATAACAACTGTGTATCTCCAGTTCCAGGGGATCCAATGTCCTCCTCTATCTTCTGAAGGCACCAGGCATGATGGATATACATGTATGCAAGCAAAACAGCCATACACATAAAATAAGTAAAATTAAAAAAGAAAACCAATTTATGGTATTTTTGGCTGGGCATGGTGGTGCAGAATGATAAAGAATGTACAGCCTGGTGTATGTAGCAAATTTCAGGCCACTCATGACTACACAGGGAGACCCTGTTTCAAAAACAAACCAAAACAAAATAAAAAAAAACAAGTTTTTTTTAATGATAATTTATTACAGAAGCCATATAGAAAACTAAAATAATACCCAGATGGATTTTGATATCTCTGTGTTAGAACCCTGGTGAGTGGGGTGGGCTTTACCCTTGAATTGGACCTCTCTGCTGGCTGCTATTATCCCCAGGGTACTTACCCTGTACAGCTGCTGGTTGTTCTTCCCATGAATTCTAGCATCTGGCTTACCCAGAAGCCTTCCTTGCCCAGTTTTCAGATGACATGGTAGGTGGTTCCTAAGTTTTTTTTTTAATTACATATATATGTGTGTGTGTGTGTGTGTGTGTGTGTGTGTGTGTGTGTGTGTGTGTGTGTGTATGTATGTGTACATGTATGCCACGTGTGTGTGAGTGCCCTTGGAAGCCAGAATAGGGTGTTGGAATCCCTGGAGCTAGAATTACAGGCAGTTATAAGCTTCTGGATGTTGGTGCTAGCAAGTGAACTCAGGTTCTCTGGAAAAGCAGCAAGCACTCCTAACTGCTCAGCCACCTCTCCAGACTGGTAAGTTTTCTCGTCCACATCAGTGATAACACTTCTTTCTGCTTCTTGTTCTCGGCATCTGGTCTGCTTCAAGAGCAACAGCCTATCATGGCAATGACTAGCCTTAAATTCCTCAGTCCATACTGGTTCCAGCGATGGAGACAATAGCATAAGATCTCCAGCTGGTCTCATTTGCCTGCTTGCTTTCACATCATATGGGAGGTCCATATGCTTCTTTTCTCATGAACATGAAATAACCTGCTATGTTGTTTATTCCTTCTTTCTGCAGTTGTCCCTCATATTACTGATGCTATCCAGGAGTGGGTCATGAATCAAGCCAAGGTGTCCGTGGACATTAATAAGGAAGATCCCCAGATATGCGTTATTGAGGCAAGCATGGAACTTTTCTTCATAAGCTACTGCCTGCTGGGTCTTTAAGCATCCAGTTTTCATTTACTCTCCCCTCCTGGGTATTGTGAACTAGGCTGTGGGCTGGGGTTCCAGCAGGGAACAACAGAGATGGTCAAAGTCAGTTATTGAACAGATAATCACACTTTCTTTTGGGGTGAGGATGCAGTGGTCTGTGTGTGCAGACAGGTGAGTAATATAGTCAGTGTTGGGGTTGGAGCCTGGAATGGACAGTTTCTTCTGTCCCTGAGGAGCCTATAGACCCACTGTCCATAACAATGTAGTGTATTCTTTTATTTATTTGACAACAGAATCTTTGGTAGCCCAGGCTGGCCTTGAACTTGATATATGGCCAATAAAGCCTTTGAACTACTGATCCTAGCCAAGTGCTGGGATTACAGGCAGGTGCCATTCTTCCTGGTTTATGTCATGCTGGGCATGGGATCCAGGGCTTCATGTGTGCTAGGCATGTATGCTACCAACTGAGCTTCATTCCTATCCCGGAATGTGTTTTAATTTCTAGTATGAGAGAAATATTCGCAAAGTGCTGTGAAAAGTAGAGATTGGGTTGGGAAAGTCAGGTGGTGGAGGTGGGGCTTGACATCAACCATTTCGAGAAAGCAGCATTTGAACTTGCCGACTTGTTGACTGCCTTGACTTTTCTTTCACTCCCGTATGTCTATATAATGTAGTGTTTTATACAAACTCTTTTCTACCTGGGTGTTTCTACCTTCCCGGTTTATACCAAGGAAGTACTTCCTCTTAAAAATGAAAGTGTGTGTGTGTGTGTGTGTGTGTGTGTGTGTGTGTGTGTGTGTATGTGTGTATGTGTCCCAGTGCTCATGTGGAGGTCAGAGGATAACCTTGAGTGCGGGTCCTCAGTTTCTACTTCTACCTTGTTTGAGACTGCTTTGTATACCAGGCTAGCTGGCCTGTGAGCTTCTGATGATCCTCCTGCCTCCACATCCCATATCTTGGTAGGCCCACAATACAATTACAGACACTTGTGCTACTATGTGTGGTTTTCATGTGGGCTCTGGGGTCTGAACTCAGGTTGTCAAGGCTTGCACAATAAGTATTTAACCACTGAGCCATCTCCTTAGCCCCAGGGTTTCCTTTAAAAAATTTTTTTTTTTTTTTTTGGTTTTCAAGACAGGGTTTCTCTGTGTAGTTTTGCGCCTTTCCTGGAACTCACTTTGTAGACCAGGCTGGCCTCGAACTCACAGAGATCCACTTGCCTCTGCCTCCCGAGTGCTGGGATTAAAGGCATGCGCCACCACCACCCGGTTTAAAAAGTATTTTTAAAAGACAGTCTCATATACCCCTGACCTCAAACTCCACTATGTAGCCAAGAATGACCTTGAATTTCTGAACCTTCTGCCTGTACCTTCCATGTGCTGGGATTACAGGCATGCATCACCATATCCAGTTTGATGAGGTACTGGGGTTGGACTCAGGGCTTCAGACCCTGCCAACTGAGCTGCATCCTTAGTCCCCTTTCTAAATTTTTTGTTATTATTTTGTGAATCAGTGGGTTTATCGGTCCTGCTTAGAAAGCACAGGTGAGTTAAAAAAAAAAAAGCCAGGCATAGTACACACACCTTTAATCTCAGCACTCAGGAGGCGGAGGCTGGCAGATCTCTGTGAGTTCGGGGCCATCGTGATCTATGATAGAGAGTTTCAGGCCAGCCAGGGCTATATGGTAAGACTCTGTCTAAAAAGCAATAACAGCACAAAGCACAGGTGAGGGATTACTTAAAGAAGGCTGGATGACATCAAAACCTTCCCACCTAGTAATGGGAGATGACCTCATGGAAGCTGGTCATGGAGTCCTCCCTTGCAGTTAATTTTTCACTTCTTTTTTTTGTGTCCAACACCATACATAGTACCAGACACTAATGTATGTTTCTTAAACATTTATGCTTACGATCAAGTTTTTTGTTTGTGTTTGATGTTTTTGAGGCAAGGTTTCACCCTATAGTCCAGGCTAGCCCGGGATTCATTATGTAGCCCACGCTGGCCTATAACTCCCAGCAGTCCTTGTGCCTCAGCTTCCCAAGTGCTAGAATTATGGTATATGGTAGTATGCTACCACTTCTGACTGTGTAATAGTTTAACTTGTAAGTTGGATATAGTACAAGATTGAGAATAACAAAATAGAACAATTATAACAATAAATTATAATGCAGGTTATTTAAAGCTTATGGATTATCTATTCTGGAGTTTTAAGTTTAATAAATACAAACTTATAGTAAGAAAGGACTATCTCAAGGGTTCTGAACACACTGGTAATAGGAGAGAGTAAAGGGAATTTCCAAATGGGTTGGGAGGCTGCAGTGCCACATTAGACCACATGAGGGCAGGAACGGATAAGATTGAAAGTCTTAGTCACCTTTCCTCATGTTCCATTGACAACTATAGGATCCCTGTTGAAAAGCACAAGAGCAAGCTGTACTCCAGAGACTGGGGAAGGAGTTTGAAGCTAGCCTGGGTTACATATGGAGCCCCAGTCCAGTCATAGCTACGGAGTCAGACCCTGTCACAAAACTCGCCCCTCCCCAAGCACATTAACAAGCTGGGTGGTGGTGGTGGTGGTGGTGGTGGTGGTGGTGGTGGTGGTGGTGGTGGTGGTGGTGCACGCCTTTAATCCCAGGACTCAGGAGTACTCAGGGGGCAGAGGCAGGTGGTTGGTTCTCTGTGAGTTTGAGGCCAGCTTGAGCTACAGAGCAAGTTCCAGGACATCTAGGGCTACACAAAGAAACCCTGTCTCAAAAACAAAACAAAACAAAAAAACACTCTAACAAACAAAAAATAAAAACAGAAGGGGGCTGGGGCAGTAGAGCACTTGTTTAACATATGTGAGACCATGGATTATGTCCCCAGCAACACAAAAATGCAAAGGACAAAATCCTCTAAGACATTCCCATAAGGTTTGGTTTAAGTACAGACTCCCCCCCCCCCCCAAAGGAACATGCTGTTTATCCTTGGCTGGCCTGGAAATGGTACATTGACCTTGAACTCACAGAGATCCACCTGTCTCCTCAGCTTCTATCCTGAGCACTGAGATTAAAAGTGATAGACTCCATGCCTGGTCTGGCTTTTAAATTTGACTTATTTTTTGTGTGCTTCTGTGGTGTATGTGTGTACACATGTGCATACACGTGTGCATATGTATTCCAATACCCGTGGAAGCCAGGGGTGAACATTGGTTATCTTCCTCAGTTGCCCACCACCTTATTGTGTGAGACAGGGTCTCACAGAACCTGTAGCTCATTGATCTGGCTAGACTTGCTGCTGCAAGCTCCAGGGTTCTGCCTGTCTCCACCCCCACCTTCTGGGGTGGGGTTACAGACACTCACTGCTGTGCACAGCTTTTTACATTCTCTGAATCGGACTCAAGTCCTCACGCTTGCCTGGCAGTCAAGTTATTGACTGAGCCACTGACCCTGTTTGCATTTATTGAGACAGTGTTTCTCCATGTACTTCAAGCTAACCTTGAAGTTGGTATGTAATCCAGGTTGGCTTTGAATTTACAGCAATTTTCCAGCCTCATTCAGCCTCCTAAGCATTGCTGAGATTACATACAGATGTCTTCCTCCTCCTCCTCTTCCTCCTGCTGCTGCTTCTGCCGCCGCAGTGACTGCCTCTTCTTCCTCCTCCTTCTCTTGTCCCTCCTCTCCTCTCCTCCTCCTCCTCCCTCCCTCCCTCCCTCCCTCCCTCCCTCCCTCCCTCCCTTCCTCTTCTTTCTTGACATAGTTTTCCTGTGTAACTACTCTGGCTGTCCTGGAACTCACTTGGTAGCCCAGGCTGGCCTCGAACTCACAGAGATCCGCCTGGCTCTGCCTCCCGAGTGCTGGGATTAAAGGCGTGCGCCACCACCGCCCAGCATCACTATTTCAATCAATTGAACCACCCAAGCAGAAACAGGTGGCCATCAACCTTTCTCATGACAGGATTTGAGTATTTTCTTCCAGCTAGGACCATTGGTAGAAATAGTCTTACCTTTCTCTTCTGTAGTCCCTGTTTTGGATAATTCTTTTCATTACATTCATTGTTTTATTGTGAATTTTTCTTTTATATTTATTTACTGTGTGTGTATGTGTGCACGTACATGTGTCACAGTGTGCATGCCAGGGTATGCCTGTGTAGGTCAGAGGAGAAGTTGGGAGAGTAAGTTTTCTTTACCCTGTAAGGTCCCAGGGATTGAACTCAGGTCGTCAGGCTTGGTGGCAAGTGCCTTTACCCACTGAGGCATCTTTCCAGCCCTTGGAACTTTCTACCTGCCTATGAGTTCTGTGTCCCTGTCTCTCTCCTTTTTTGATTATTTTAAAATTTACTTTATATTTTAAAGTTTTATTTTTATGTGCATGGGTGGTTTCCCTGTATGTATGTCTATGTACCATGCCTATGTACATGGTACATTCTCCAGGGACAGAAGAGAGTAACCTCTAGGACTGGAGTTACAGACAATTGTCAGCTGCCATGTGGGTGCTGCGAGTTGAACCCAGGTCCTCCGGAAAAGCAGCCAGTTCTTTTAATCACCGAGCCATCTCTCTATCCTCTCTGTCTCTTCTTTGAGACTGAGTCTCGCTATAGCCCAAGCTGGCCTAGAACTCACTATTTAGCCCAGGCAGGCCCCAGACTCAAGACAGTCCTTCTGCCTCACCTTCTTTTTGTCACCATGCCTGGATTTTTTTTTTTTTTTTTTGAGATCGGATATATGTACTCTAGGCTAGTCTTGAACTTGTGATTGTTGTACCCACATCATGAGACCCCAAGCAAGACCACCATACAGCCGATATCCAAGGCAAAATACACAGGGGTTTATTGATAACTAGCAAGCCCGGATTTGGTCCATGTCCAACACTTGATACAGCGGGTGGAGGAGGACGGCCCTGAGCTCTCAGGGTGAGGGGTTTTTAAAGGGAAAAATCGCAAGCAGGGTGGTACAAGCCTTTGCATCATATGATTGGATAAGGGTGTGTAAACTTTGAATTTACTGGTTAGGGGTTACAGTTATCATTTTAGGGCAGGTCTAGACAAGTCCCAGGCTTTGTCCTTGAGCTGCCATGGAGGCTGGCTGGCCTAGCACATACTGACTGTGGGGGCTGACTCAGTGGCCCAGGCTCTGTCCTTGACTCTCGCACATAGCTCTAAGTTGGTGGGGGGTCCCAGACAGTAAACAACTGGCTGAACCTTGAACGGTCAGAGTACATGCAGATAGGGAGCTATTGCAAGAACTATGTTTTTTTGTTCGTGGCCTTCCCAGAAACTGCTTGCTCAATTCTCAGGAAACTGAAATTGAGACCTGATCTCTGAGAGAAGACTGAGCAGCCTGTTATGGCATCTGCTTGGTCCTTTCATACTCCTGCCTCAGTTTCCCCAGTGCTGGGATTACAGATGTGTCTTACCAGACCAGGATTTTTTATTAATAGTTTTATTGAAGTTTAATATCATAAAATTTCATTCATTTTAAGTGTATAATTTAATGATTTTTAACATTTATAGACTTCTGTTCTTGTGAAAGCATTAAACTTCAGTTCTTATCCTCAGTCTATTAGAATTATGTCTAAAGCTAGGGATGGTGGTGCACACCTTTAAAACCAGCTCTCAGGAGGCAGAGGCAGGCAGAGCTCTGAGGTACAGGCCAGCCTGGTCTACAGAGCGAAGAGTTCCAGGATAGCCAGAGCTATGCAAAGAAATCCTGTCTTGAAAAATAAAAATAAAACAAAACAAAATTATTTCTAAATCAGGTGTGGTGGCTCATGTTACATGTTCAAGGCCAGCCTGGGCTATGTAGAAGTCCAGGCCACCCTGGGCTACAGTATGAAACTCTCCCCAAAAGTAATTAATTACTTAATTTAGCTGGCCATTGTGGTACATGCCTTTAATTCCAGTACTTGGGAGGCAGAGGTAGGCAGATATCTGACTTCGGAACTATTCTGGTCTATATAGGGAGTTCCAGGTCAGCCAGGACTATATAGTCAGACCCCATCTCAAAAGAAAATTAACTTAAAAAGCAAGACAGTTTCATTGGTTTGTGGGCTGTGGAAGATGTTTGGTCATTTGTGCCTTATTTTTGCTTTCCACCCTCAGCTGGGAGGCACTATTGGAGACATCGAAGGAATGGCATTTGTGGAAGCATTCCGACAGTTCCAGTTTAAAGCAAAAAAAGAGAATTTCTGTAATATTCATGTCAGCCTTGTACCACAGGTGGGCTTTTCCGCATAAGTATGTGACTAGTGACTTTGATTAGTTTTGCACTGATATTTTAGGTGACCTCCATTTGAAGTTCAAGAGCCATAAATTGTCCATTTGTTCTTTCTTTTTAGCCCAGTGCGACTGGAGAACAAAAAACCAAACCCACACAGAACAGTGTCCGTTCATTGAGGGGCTTGGGTTTGTCTCCAGATCTGGTGAGTTAAACACAGTGGGTAAGTTTGTCTCTAAGGTCTTTTGGAGTAGGACCTGCATTTCACAGGCTAGAACACCCGCTAAGAATGGTTTATTTACTCTTTGGTTTTGGTGCTGGGGATGGAACTTAGGGACTTGCACATACTAAGCACGTGCTCTACCTTTGAACTATACCCCCCCCCATACCTTAATCTTTAACTTAACATCTGAGTCATTTGTCCCTCTCAAATGGCTCCTGGGACAGTAAACTTTGTATCTGGCATCCAGGAAATGAGTATTTCTTTATCCCTAAATTGGCTCCATTTATAGCAGACAAGATACAACAATGCTCTGTCATTTATAAGGTTCCTGGCTCCCTCAGAGTGAATGTGAAACCTTGGGATTTTCCTGTGTCCCTTCAAGGACTGGCTATCTTTGCTCTGAGCTTTAGTCTAAGAAGCATTCATGTGTTCCTATAGTAGGTAACCCAGTTACAGCCAGCAGCTGTTGGGGGTCCACAAAGCAGCTGCCTTCTTTTTGGGTTTTCAGGACAGGGTTTTTTCTCTCTCTCTCTCTTTTTTTTTTGAGACAGGGTTTCTCTGTATAGCTTTTAGAGTTTTGGAGCCTGTCTTGGAACTCATTCAATAGACCAGGCTGACCTTGAACTCACAGAGCTCCACCTGTCTCCGTCTCCCGAGTGCTGGGATTAAAGGCGTGCACCACCACTGCCCAGCCCAGGTTTCTCTGTGTAACAGCTTTGGCTATCCTGGAACTTGATTTGTAGACCAGGCTGGCCTCGAACTCACAGAAATCCCCCTGCCTCTGCCTTCTGAGTGCTGGGATTAAAGGCGTGTGCCACCACGGCCCGGTACAGCTGCCTATTTTTGTAAATAAAAATTTATGGACACACAATTATTTATTTACATGTAGTCTGTAGCTGTTTTGGCATAGCCCATAGTAGGATCCTCAGTGCCTTCTGTGGAAAGCTAAAATGTTTCCTGTGTGACCCTTTAGTGAAAGTTTGTTAACTTCGGATCTACCCCCTCTTCTTTTTAATGAAACAGCCCTGTAGAGCTTTAACTTCGCCAGAGACATTTGGATGCTTTGAGTTCTTTCTGGTGGGTTTCTGTTGAACTTAGTGAGAAGTGCTTATGCTAGTGGCCAGACCAATTTCTCACGCTACAGCGGAATGCCCAGGGTGAACAAGTGCATCCTTGGTCTAGTCTCTTGTAGAAAAGAAAAGCATAGAATGATTTTCTGACAATGAATTGGGCAGTTTGATCAGCCCTGTTCCCATTTACTGACCCATGCATGACTGCCTTTCACAGATTGTCTGCCGTAGTTCAGCACCCATTGAGATGGCTGTGAAGGAGAAGATTTCTATGTTTTGTCATGTGGACCCTGATCAGGTTGGTGCTTGGTGCTCCTTAGATTAAAAGTTATTTAGTCACTGTGTGTGTGTGTGTGTGTGTGTGTGTGTGTGTGTGTGTGTGTGCTTCTGCCATGACCCGTGTGCGGAGATCAGAAGACAACTTTGTGGATGGAATCCATTCTCTCCTACCTTTAGGTTGGTTTCAGAGATCAAAATCAAGGTGTGAGGATATGCCTTTACTCAATGAGGCACAGGGTCTCACGTAACCTAGGCTGACCTGAATTCCTGATTCTCCTACATGCCATGTGCTGAAAACAGTCATGAGCTGCCCCTTGAAGCTCAGGGTGGGCATTTTAGCTCAGTGAACTTCTAGTAAGAGAACTGTGTGCTGTCTCTTTAGCATTTTTTCATGCTTTGTTTTGCCAGGACACATACTGCTTCATTCGGTTTTCTTTTGTACCTGTTACAGCTTAACACACTTTAAACCACACAGTATGCTGACGTTCATGCTATGTTTTCGGATCATATAAATGGCCCAGCTGATTTCATTTCTCCATAAATTACACTAATTTAGGCTCTGGCCTTCTGTCTGCAGGACTTCCAACTTGGGTATTCTGACATTTAGATTTCCTTTTTCTTTCTAGCTCTTGTTCTCAGTAAGCTCATGGTATGAGGGGTTACAGTTGGCTACAGTTTATAAAGAATGGTGTGACTGGAGCTCAGGAACAGGGTGAGGCTGGCTAGAAAGCTTTCCTTCGAGCTCTAGGTTCTCTTACAGATCCTTAATGGGGTATCTGTGCTCGTGGAGCGAGCTGATAGAGTCCTCTGCTCGAGCCTTCAAGCCTGAACTGCTTTTAAAAGAAGGGTCTCTCTCTCTCTCTCTCTCTCTCTCTCTCTCTCTCTCTCTCTCTCTCTCTCTCAATGTCTGGGCCAATTTGTTTTGGTTCAGTTGTTTTGTGTACCCTTCCTCTTGGTAGACAGTGCTTTGCATGTGGATTAAGCAAATACAGCCAGGTTTCCAGAATAGAAAAAATAAATAAAACATTTTGCATTGGATTGCGGAGAGCTTAGAGAAGGAAGATGGAGTTCCAACTGTGGCTGTTGTGGAGTCTAAGACATGTAACAGTGATCCAAGTCTCTTTTATTTTTTAAGATTTATCTTTATTATTTTGAGTTTATATGTATGTGTGGGGGTTTGTATAAGAGAGTACAGGTGCCCAAAGAGATTGTGGGTATCAGATCCCCCTGAAACTGGAGTTACAGGTGGTTTCGAGCTGTCTGATGTGGGTGCTGGGAATCTAACTCATGTCCTCTGCAAGAGCTGTAAGTACCCTTGATGGCTGAGCTCTCTCTTCAGCCCCAGTGATCCAGTCTTGTTTTCCTTCTTATTTATTTATTTTTGAGACAAGGTTTCTTGTAGCTCAGGCTGGCCTCAAACTCTCTATGTAACTAAAGATGACTTTGAACTCCTGATCCTCCTGCTTCTACCTCCCAGGGTGTGTGTCACAGCATGGTGAATGAGTAAATAACTCCATGCTTTCTACTTGTTGAAGTTGCAGTTGCCTACAGATATAGTGGTTTTTTTATGTGTATGAATGCATGTCTGCATGCATATTTGTATACCATGTGCATGGTTGGTGCCCAGCAAGGCTAGAAGAGGATATAAGATCTTCTGAGACTGGAGTTACAGACAGTTGTGAGCTTCCATTCAGGTCCTGGGAACCAAATTTGGGTCCTCTGGAAGAACAACAGCTGTTAAGCCCCCTTCCACTTTTGAGACAAGGTCACCATACTGGCCTCAATTTCGTGATCCTCCAGCCTCAGCCTCCTGAGTGCTGAGATAATAGGTGAGTGCCAACATGCTTGGCTTGAGATTTAGGTAGTGTTTTTGTTTTTAGAATGGGTGTCATGTAGCCCAGATTGGACTGAAACTGATTCTCTTGCCTCTATCTCACAGGTACTGAGATTATAGGAATCCACCACCATGCCTGCCAATTTTTTTTTCAGTGTTGGTGATATTAGAAAAGTCCTCCAACACTGAACCCCAACCCACTGAGATTTAGCTTTGATTAGTAACTGGGATGGAACCACATATTGGTGACATCTTGGTGCTTGGAACTGCCCTGGTACATGCACAGTAATGCACTATAGTCTGACTAACAAGTTGGCAATATTCAAACCAGTGAAGAACTCTTGATTTTATAGCGGTGGTGTTGGGAAAATCAAACCTAGAGTTGGCGGAACATTTTTGGGATTTGGTAGATTCTTCAATGCCTCCAGGTACCCTGCCTCATGTTCTTGAGAGGATGTTAAAAGCCATTAATTAGGTCTAGTGAAAACACTATAGCTTAAAGGCAGTCTTTTAACAGGTGTGATTAATTTCCCTATGGCAATGTGCCCTTGTAAATTTACCAGAGAGAAGGGAACAGGGAACAAGGTGGCAGACATCAGGCGAAAGCAGCTACAGCAGCAGGGATAACAATCTCATACACACCTGTGCAAGACAAGGTCTGTCTAAGTGTGGTGCTTCTGAGGCCACACTGGGCGGTACACGTAAGTCATGCCAGCTCACTACGTTTTTAATTTTTTAATTTTCTTTCTTTTCTTTTTTTTCTTTTTGAGACAGGGTTTCTCTGTGTAGTTTTGGAGCCTATCCTGGCACTCACTCTGTAGCCCAGGCTGGCCTCGAACTCACAGAGATCCGCCTGCCTCTGCCTCATGAGTGCTGGGATTAAAGGCGTGCGCTGCGGCCACTGCCGCTGCTGCCGCCACCACCACTGCCACCACCACCACCACCACCACCACCACCACCACCACCACCACCACCACCACCCGGCTTATTTTTTGATTTTCTTGAGACAGTGTTTTATGTAGTCCAGGTTGGTCTCCATCTTGTTACACAGAGGAGGGTGACCTTCAGCTTCTGATCTCTCTGCCTTAAGCTCCCCCAAATGCTGGGATTTCAGGTGGCGTGACTATGCCCAACTTTAAATTATTTTTTTTTTAGGGTTGGGGATTTAGCTCAGTGGTAGAGCACTTGCCTAGCAAGCACAAGGCCCTGGGTTCAGTCCTCAGCTCTGAAAAAAATTTTTTTAAATTACATTTGTGTGTGAGTGTGTGCATTGTGTGCCATGGTGCCCACGTGGAGGATCCAGCTCAGGTCATCAGGCTTGGTGCTAAGCTCCTTTACCTAGTAATACCCCCACACACACCCAACACCCCCACCAGCTTTTATATATAAACAGGGTCTCAGTAGCCTAGACTGGGCAGTATAATAGATGCTGGCTTTGATCCTCTTGCTTCTGCTTCCAAATGCTGGGATTAGATGTTTGTGCCAGCCTGAGGTATTTAAAAAAACAAAAAACTAAACCCAGATAAACCAAGCAGGGTCTCATTTAGCCCTGTCTGGCCTCAAACTGGACCAGGCCTGTTTCTGCCTTCTGTTTGCTGGGATTAAAGGTGTGTATCACCACACCTGGCTTCTCCAGAGGTATTTATGTGTGTCTGTATGTCTGTATGTAGGTATGTCTGTATATTTTGTGGTGTTTTGTTTGCATGTATGCCTGTGCACTATGTGTGTGCCTGGTCCCTCAGAGACCCTGGGACTAGAGTTAGGTGATTGTTATGAATTGCCACGTGGATGATGGGAATTGAACCCAGGTCCTCTGGAAGAGCAGCCAGTGCTCTTAACCACTGAGCTATCTCTCCAGCCCTTTCTCCAGAGTTTTTATTGGAATATTTGTCTAGAGGCATGGTTAGTGGATTATTTGGCCATGTGTTTGAGCTCGGTCTCCATCCTCCTTCCCCTCCCGAGATATTAGTTGACAGTCCTCTAATCACTTGGTTGGTTTTGCTTTGGTGGCCATTTGGAAGTTTTCTCAGGACCACCAGGAATCATTTCAGTTGTGAAACAAAGACACTTGCTTCACTCAGGAAATTTGAGAGGTTTTTGAAGCTTGTGTCAGGAACTGGGGACTAAGACCAGACAGTTCCAGTCCTCTCTCATCATCTGCAAGGGATTGGTGGTTCTAGGACTCCTCAGGAATATCAGATTCCTCCAGTGCTCAAGTTCCTGCAAGACAGTGGTGCAGGCCTGGGTGCTTTCTGCCAAGTCTCACAATCTGAGTTCCAGTTTTCATGACCCATAGTGGTGGAAGGAAAAAATCAACTCCTGCAAGTTTTCCTCTGATCTCCACACACATGTGCGCTGCATGCTCGAATGCTCTCTTTCAAGAAATGTAAAAAATAAAACAAAAAAGGTGCAGTACTTGTATATAACCTGTGATAGTCTCCTAAATACTCTATCTTTAGATGACTTACACCCAGTACTATGTCAAAATGATGTAAACAGTACATCATTCTTTTTCTTTCTTCCCTTCTTCCATTGACATTCTTTCTTTTGATTTTTTTAAAGATTTATTTATTTTATGTGTGTGAGTGTTTTTCATGGATGTATGTATGAGTACCATATGCATGCCTGGTGCCTGCAGAGGTCAGAAGAAGTCTTTGGATCCTCTGGAACTGGAGTTAGCGATTGTCTTATTCACTGTTCTATTGCTGTGAAGAGATACCACGACCAAGGAAATTGCTTTGTTGTTGTTTGTTTGTTTTTTGAGATAGGGTTTCTCTGTATAACAGCAGGAACTTGCTTTGTAGACCAGGCTGGCCTTGAACTCACAGAGATCCCCATGCCTCTACTTCCCAAGTGCTGGGATTAAGGGTGTGCACCACTACTCCTGGCCAACCAATAAGATAAGGCATTTAAATTAGGGGTTTGCCTGTAGTTTTAGAGGTTTAGTACATTATCATCATGGTGGGAGTATGGCAGCATGCAGGCAGGCACTGGAGCAATACCTGAGAACTACATCCTGATCCACAGAGAGAGAGAGAGAGAGAGAGAGAGAGAGAGAGAGAGAGAGAGAGACAGAGACAGAGACAGAGACAGAGAGACAGACAGAGAGACTGAAACAGACTGGGCCTGGCATGGGATTTAAAAATCTCAAAGCCCACCTTCAGTGACTTCAACAAGGCCACACCTCCTCCAACAAGGCCACACCTCCTCCAACAAGGCCACACCTACTCCAACAAGGCCACACCTACTCCAACAAAGCTACTCCTCCTAATCCTTCTAATCCTTTCAAACAGTTCTACTCCCTGGTAACTAAGTTTTCAAATGTATGAGCCCATGAGAGCTATTCTTATTCAAACCACCACAGTGATGGTTGTGAGCTACTTTGTAGGTACTGAGAGTCAAACCCAGGCCCTCTGAAAGAGCAACAAATACTTTCAGGTGTTTAGCCATCTCTCCAGCACATATTCATTCCTTTATTTTTTTTTGTCTTTTTTTCACCCTTAGGAGCCGAGGAATAAATCCAGGGCCTTGTGCTTGCTAGGCATTCGCTCTACCACTGAGCTAAATCCCCATCCCCTTTCTTATTTTCTTTCTTTCATTACTGCTCCCTCCCTCCCTCTCGCTCTCCTTCCCTTCTTTCTGAAGTTGTATTTTGCTGTATAGCTGAGGCTGGCCTTGAATTTCTTATGGTCCTTTTGCCTCAGCTTCCTGGGAAGCTGGAATTAGGCCTGTGCCCCAACACGTAGCTTTCTTATTTTAGTATAAACCATTTCTTGAGTTTTGTCTTATTCCAATGGTGTATTAAGAAAGATGTTTTATTATCATTGATCAGGTCATCTGTATCCATGATGTTTCTTCCATCTACCGAGTGCCTCTTCTTTTGGAGGAGCAAGGCGTGGTTAAATATTTTAAAGAGAGATTGGACCTGCCCATCAGTGAGTCAAGTAATTTGCTTTTCAAGTGGAAAGCCATGGCTGACAGGTATGTGAAAGGAATTCTTTATGTAAGTTTTTTTGACATAGATAGGACTTCTAAAAACTTCTCCCAATTCTTTCCCTACTTTCTCAGTCTTTATAAATGCATGGGAAATTGGGACTGCGGGATTACAGATGAACATACTACAGCATCTGGCTTTATGTAGCTTTGAACTGAGTTTCTCTTGCTTTTGTGGCAAGTTCTCTACTGACTGAGCTATCACCCTGGCCTCTTTATGTAATTTTTAATAATTGTTGGGCCTGTAGGTGGAAGTAAAACCTACTTGAAAGGGCCAGGATGTCCTGTTTACAATTTTGTATGTGTATGTTCTGGTGTGGATATATCTAAATCTGTTGTTAGAGTATTTCTCTGTGTTCTTTGAAGATTTTTGGAGTTGTTGACTTTGCTGAACTTAAACCCAAGTGAGTTAAAGAGATTTGGATTCTCAGCCAGGCGGTGGTGGCACACACCTTTAATCCCAGCACTCGGGAGGCAGAGCCAAATGGATCTCTGTGATTTCGTGATCAGCCTGGTCTACAGAGCAAGATCCAGGACAGGCACCAAAACTACACGGAGAAACCCTGTCTCAAAAAACCAAAAAAAAAAAAAAGAGAGAGAGAGAGATTTGGATTTTCAAAGGAATATATATATATATATATATAGACCTGGCTGGCCTCAAACTCAGAGATTTGCCTGTCTCTGCCTCCTACGTGCTGGGATTAAAGACATGTGCCACCACTGCCCAGCTCAAAGGAATATTTTTAATTCTGGAAGTTTGATTTATTTATTTTTTTAGATTTATTTATTTATTGTGTATGTGTTCTGTCTACACATATTCCTGCACACCAGAAGAGGGCACCAGATCTCATTATAGATGGTTGTGACCCACCATGTGGTTGCTGGGAATTGAACACAGGACCTCTGGAAGAGCTGCCATGCTCTTAACCTCTGAGCCATCTCTCCAGCCCCTGGAAGTTTGATTTATATATTAATTTACTTTTTATTTACTGAATATTTACTCTACCTTTTTTTTTATCCAGTCCTGGGGCCAGAACTCAGGGCTTTATGCATGTTAGGCAAGTGCTGTATTGCTGAGCCACATCCCTAGCCTGATTTATAGTTGTAAGTGTTAGAGTTTTTGTTTGATTTGGCTAACATTTCCTAAAGAAGATCCTTTAAATGGGAAGTTTGGCTTTGCTATTACCATTCCATCTGGCAGTGACTTGTTGTTTGTTTGGTTTGGTTTGGGGATAGTCTCATGCAGCCCATACTGGCCTTGAACTCCTGCTTCTGCCTCCAGAGTACTGGGGTTATATAGGTATCCACCACCATTCCCAGCTCCCATCCAGTAGTTATGTATCTTAAAAATTCTTTTTTTTAAATTACATTAATTTATTTTGTGCATATGCACACTTGAATACCAGTTAAAAGACAACTTTTAAAAGATATTCTTTCCTTTCTTCAGATCGTTAATTGTATCAGCAAAGACAAGGCCATTTTTATAAGTTTTTTTTTTGTTGTTGTTGTTTGTCCCCCCCCCCCCCCCCAAGACAGTGTTCCTCTTTGTGGCTCTGACTGTCCTGACTTGTTCTACAGACCAGGGTGGCCTCAAACTCAGAGGTCTGCCTGCCACTGTCTTCTGGGTGCTGCGATTAAAAGTGTGTGCCGCTACATCCACTTCATAAGGTTCTTGGGGATTTAAAGGCATGAGCCTCCATACCCAGATTATTTTTCCCTCCCTTTGAGTATTGAACCCAGGGCTTCAAACATACAAGCCTTAATGTGTGAGCTACATCTCCAGCCTGGTGGGGACCTGTTCAGCCCAGCACAGTCTTCAAAGTAAACAGCGATCACGATATCTGTATCATTTGGACAGTTATGTTGGTTTATTGGTGACTGCACTGGATAATGGCCACCCCTTCACTGTAGTCTGTAGAGCCATGTAAGGGGTCAGTGAGAGGGCAGAGCAGCTGCTCTGATGATGTAAGCTCACTGCCACTCAGAGGCCAGGGGTCCTGGTTAAAGTGGCTATGTTCCTTTCTGGGGACCCCAGGCTGAAATGAGGTACCCCTTCCCACTTTGGGACCTGCCCGTGTTGTGTGGGCCTGTAAAGTAGACTCTCCTCCCCATTCCTCAACAACTCACAGTAGTATCAGAAGCCTGCCTTACACATCTGTGATAGCTGTTTTAATCATGTGAGGTGAACCTTTGGCTGATCTGGGAAGTGAAAGTTTACGGGGAAAGTCAATATAAGGATGGGCTTAGGACATCAGCCAGCCAGCACAGCAGCCCCCACCCTGGGGTGTTTGGCTCATACACTCATCTGTCTATCTATCACCATGTGACTTTTGTCAGGGAAGTCTGGACATGAGTAGAAAGGGGAGCCTATAATTGCCTTTACTGTGCCTTCTTTTGGGTCAGAGCCATGTCCTTCCTCTTTGTGAGGAGAAAGTGAGGCCCAGGTAACTCTTTGCACACTGGCAGCTGCAATTGCTAAGTAGGTGGACCACACCTTGGGACAAAATATCTGCTTCTTGTGACATCTCTAATATTTGGCTTGAGATTAACTTGCTTTCGGTTATCAGGAATTCATCATCACTATTATAATCATCATCATCATCATCATCATCATCATCATCATTTTGTGATACTGGAGTTTGAACCCAGGGCCTCATGCATGCTAGGCAATTGCTTTACCACTTCTGGCCACACACCACTGTGAATTCTGCTGAGCAAGATAAAACTAAGCAGAGTTAAAGGCTTGATACCCTTCCCTCAGGTCTTTTTTTTGTTTTTTTTGTTTTTGTTTTTTGAGACAGGGTTTCTCTGTGTAGCTTTGTGCCTTTTCCTGGAACTCACTTGGTAGCCCAGGCTGGCCTCGAACTCACAGAGATTCGCCTGGCTCTGCCTCCCGAGTGCTGGGATTAAAGGCGTGCACCACCACCGCCCGGCTCCCTCAGGTCTTTTATTATGAATCTTCCTGGGAAGTCTTAACCTTTCTTGTTACATTTAGTCTCTTAGTTTTATTTTCTTCCACCCCGCCTAGTTTGTTTTTGTGTTTTTAATTTATTTTATCTTTATGTGTTTGAGGCAGTGGCTCACTGTGTAGCTCTGACTAGTTTGGAATTCAATATGTAGATCAGGGAGACCTCAGACTCAGAGTGATCTCTGCCTGCCTTTGCCTCCTGTGTGCTACCTTATCTGGTTTACTTTTTATTTTTGAGGTGCAATCTCATGTATCCCAGGCTGTCCTTGAACTCACTGTGTAGCTGAGGATGATCTTGAACTTCTGATCAGCCTGTCTTCACTTCCTGAGTGCTAGGATTGATGACAGCTGTGTTACCACCATGCCCATTTCTACATGGTGTTGAGGATCATCAAACCAAGGGCTTCCAGCATGCTAGGCAAGCACTCTGTCAACTGTCACACATCCTGGCACTCAGCCTGTTTTTGTTTTTGCATCTGTCTGTGCAGTTTTGCATGTGTGTTTGTTAGGGTCACACACATATTCATGTACATGTTTGTGGCGGTCCAAGGTTGACATCTCATATTTTCCTCACTATCTCCACTTTATATATTGAGACAGGTCTCTTGCTGATTCTGGGGCTTGCTGCTTCAGCTAGCCTGGCTAGCCAGCTTGTCCCGGGGAACCCATCTCTACCCTCCTTGCCCTGGGATTACAGCTGGGCCACTATACCCATCCTGCATTTACATGAGTTCTCAAGATTTCAAGTGTTACATCCACTAAGTCATATCCCCACCTCCCAGTCTGTTTTTGATCCTGTTTTGTTGCCCACACTGCAGATGAAGATATGAAAGGGGGATACCTCCTTATGGTAACATTTTGCCTCCATGTTTGGGGCAAGAACTTGCTTCAAAGCACTACAATATCATCTACATACCTAACATCTGATCACCATATTTTTCATATTCTCTGAACAGATTTCCTGACAAAAGCAACACTGAAAATTGTATCTATAATTGTGAAATGTGATTGAGTGTCTTTTGTAGAATGGAATTTTCTCATCAAAATGATCTAAATGTCTTGTAATATTTTAAATAGTTCTCTTAGTGCTATTCTTCAGACATGTTCCAAATAATCAGACTTTAGTGTGCCAGTTGGGAATGTGATAATTTTAATTTAGACAACTTTGAATGCATTTTCTTATATGATGTCACCTTACAAACATACTTAAATGTTTCCTGTTGACAAGTACATTGCATTTTCTTATATAGTGTTACCTTATAAACTAATTTATGAACAGCACAGTGTTTATGAAATAGCTTTTTAATTTTTTTGTTTTGATGCTTTAAGTTTTTCTTTGATAAACTCTGAGATTTATATCTATACCTGCTTATGTAAGCCATCATTGAGGATTCTTGGGGGTTTCTAAAGAAACTGTTTTGTTTTTTAATCTTTGTGTGTGTGTATGTGTGTGTGTGTGTGTGTGTGTGTATGTGTATACATGCATGCATGCACACGTGCATTTGTGCTACCATATGCATGTGGGGACAGAGGACAATTTCTGGGGACTCTCTTGTCTCCACCTCCTATCTCATAGGAATGCTGGGATTACAGATGTGTATTGACATGCCTACCTTTTTACAAAGTTTCTGGAGATAAGAGTTCAGGTCCTCATCCTTCGTGTCAAGTGCTTTACCCACTGAGCCATCTCCCCAGCTCTTCTTATGTTTTTGAAATCTGATGAGCAGATTTTGGCATGTTGGAGGAGAGATGTGTGTCAAGTACACTGAGTGTCTTGTCTGTCTCTAAAGCTCTGAAAAGTACCTTGGAATAAGAGCAGTGGTTGCATTGTTGCTTGTGATGTTTCATAGTGTACATATGGACTTTGAGCTTGTTTCCCCTCTCAGGTATGAAAGACTGCAGAAAATATGCTCCATCGCCCTGGTTGGTAAATACACCAAGCTCAGGGACTGCTATGCCTCTGTGTTCAAAGCACTGGAACACTCAGCCTTGGCCATCAACCACAAGTTGAATCTGATGGTGAGTCCCAGCCTGCTCTTCTAGTTATTTATTTATTTATTTATTTATTTTCAATTCAGGGTTTCTCTGTGTAGTTTTGCGCCTTTCCTGGGACTCACTTGGTAGCCCAGGCTGGCCTCAAACTCACAGAGATTCGCCTGCCTCTGCCTCCCGAGTGCTGGGATTAAAGGCGTGCGCCACCACCGCCCGGCTTATTTTTAGTTATTTGTATGTGTAGCTATTTCTATGTGTAAGTGTGTACATGTGAGTGCAAGTGCATGAGGGAGGCCAGAGACATTGGATCTCCCTGGAGCTGGAGATAGAGGTGGTTGTGAGCCGCTTGATATGAGTGCTGGGAACCCAGCAGTGGGTGCTCTTAACTGCTGAACTGTCTCTCCAGACCTCTTTTAGATAGTTCTGTCACTCCAGTATTTTGTATTCTAAAGAGGCAGATTGGGCTGGGTTGTGGCTCAATGCTGGAGTGTTTACTTAGCATGATCAAGGCCCTGGGTTCCATTCCCAGCACTGCAAAACACACAAACAAACAAACAAACAAGACACAATTTACTATTGTGTTGCTGTGAAGAAACATATGGCCATGGCAACTCTTTTTTTAATTGGGGGCTTGCTTACAGTTTCAGAAGGTTAGTCCATTATCATCGTGGAAGGAGCATGGTAGTAGGCAGGCAGGCTTGGTGCTGGAGAAGAAGCTGCGAGCTCACATCTTATCCACCAGTTGCAGGCAGAGAGAGGAACACTGGTTCTGGCATGGGCTTCTGAAACCTCAAAGCCCATCCCCAGTGACACACCTTCTCCAATAAGACCACACCTCCTAATCCTTCTCAAACAGTTCCATTAAATAGGGACCAAGCTTTCAAACATATGAGCCTATGGGGGACTGTTCTCCCTCAAACCATCGCAATTGGGCATGTCGCTCAGTGCTGGAGTGCTTACTTAGCATGATCAAGGTCCTAGGTTCCTTCCCCAGCACTTCAAAACAAACAAACAAACAAAAAACCCCACAATTTATAAATTCCCAAAAAGGCAGATTGTGATGAAGGGTTTTTAAGTCCAAGCACTGTATGGAAAGTTGAAAAGGAGGACTGACAGGATTCAACATACAGTTCTAGCCATGTCTAAGATTTATGATAGCCAGAGAATACAAAGGAAAACTGGCAAATGGAAGAGTCTTATGGGGTGGAGTCTGGGGAAAGGCAAGTGCAAACTTACCAGAGGCCTTTCCAACATGAAGTTGTATAGATTCAGCTGGAAGTCCCCCAGTGATGACCTGTGATAACATATGTAAAGTGCTCCTTACTAGGAAGCTCAGTAGAGAGTCAGTGCCCAGGTCATTTCCTTTCCTTCTTCCTCTCCCTCTTCTATCTCTCTGTCCAATTCCCTCTCCTTCTCCCCTTACACTTTGTGGTACTAGGATTGAACCTAGGATTTTGAGCACACTAGGCAAATGTTGTATCACTAAGCTATATTCCTAGCCCTCTTTTAATTTTATAGTTTGAGACAGAGCTTTGCTAATTTGACCATGCTGGCCTTGAATTCACTCTGTACCTTATAAGATCCTCTGGGAAGAATGAGGCCTCATTGAGCTCCTTCTAAGCTAGACTAGCCCTCAGATATCGAATAACTGTTAGATAGCTGTGTAAGATAAATCTTAAAAGGTCTTATTAGTAAAAAACCCGGAGCTAGATTTTGGGGCAAAAACTGAGAGATCAGGGAAGCAGAAAAAAAGCCACAGCCGCATGTTCTTATCACTAGAAATCCTTAGCCAAAGAGAGGCCTACTTCCTGTATACCCACGCCTATATGCCTTTATGTCCCTGCCTTCTTACTTCCTCTCTCTGCCTAGCTACATCACTTCCTGTCTGTCTGTACAGACCTCCAGACCTCTATGGTTAGTGCCGGGATTAAAGGCATGTGCCACCACACCTTCTGTTCCCAGTGTGGCCTTGAACTCACAGAGATCCAGATGGATCTCTGCCTCCCGAATGCTAGGATTAAAGGCATGTGCTACCACTGTCTGACCTCTATGTTTAATATATTGGCTGGCTTTTTCCTCTGATCTCCAGATAAGCTTTATTAGGGTGCACAATATATTGGGGGACACAATATATCACTATATAGCTGTAGTATTTTTGAGTGTTTATTTTTCTTAAATGTTCCTTTAATCTGTTGGATTTTTGATGTGTTTTTTTTTTTTTTTAGTACATAGACTCCATTGATCTGGAGCCAATCACCAAAGCCGAGGACCCTGTGAAATTCCATGAAGCTTGGCAGAAGTTGTGTTTAGCTGAGTGAGTACCAGGAACTGTCCACATGAGGAGGACATTGTCATTGTGCTTTCTCTGTAATTATTCCACTTGTAACAGTTGCTAATTTTTATGCATTTGGAGTAGTTAAGTCCTGGTGGTCTTTGTAGGTGGTTGTGCAGCATTCATGCCACATTGCATTCAGGTGTACCATATGAGCTCAGGTGACATGGGCAGTAGGAGTGGTTTTCTTTGGAGAGGGTGGGGAGACTGCATTGTAGAGAAAGAGTGCTGATTTTACCGAAAGATGCAGTGATGACTACTACATATATAAAATGAAGTACAAGCAGGACCTTTCTCTGATTTTTCTATGTGTTTACTAATTTATTTTTATTTTAATTAATTAATTTATTGCTGAATTAGGGTCTGTTTAGCCCAGACCAGCCTGGAAACTGTGTATCTTGGGATGACCTTGAACTCCTGATCCTCCTGTCTCCACCTCCTAGGTTCAGGGTTTACAGACATGCACTATCATGCCTGGTTTATCGGGCGCTGGGGATGGAATCCCAGGGCTGTGTGTTAGACAAGCACTAACAACTGAGCTGGGTCCCAAGCCCTTCCACATGTGCTGGTTCTCCCCTCCCTTCTCCTTTCTTTCTGTAAGTGATTGAGAGAACCCTGGGGCAGCATTGGATCTTGAGGTTACCATGACTTGCCTGGTTTTCCCCTTGAACTGTTTTTTTCTTTGTTTGTTTTTTTGGTTTTTTGAGACAGGCTTTCTCTGTGTAGCCCTGGCTATCCCAGAAATTGCTATGTAGAACATGCTGGCCTCAAACCCACATAGACTGAACTGTTGTTTTTTAGTTTGAGTGTTTTCTCTAGCCATGACATTTTCACTCACTGTTACTTAATTGGCCATTGACATCATAGGCTGCTTTAACTCTTTCTGATGATGTAAGAGAGCTCAAAGTGTTGATATAGTAGTTAGAACCCAGCTGGGTGTGATGGTACATACCTGTAATCCCAACATGTGGGGCCCAGAGTTCAAGTCTGGTCTTGTCTATAGAGTGAGTTTGGGGCTGCTCTGCACTTCATGAGTCCCTGTCCTGGAAATTTAACAACAACAACAAAAGGACTTTAACCCATGTTTATTTTTATTCATTTTATGTTTCTCTCTCCTTCTCCCTGTCTACCAGCCCTCAGTAGAACTCCTTTTTTTCTTTTTGTTTGTTTTGTTTTGTTTTTCAAGACAGGATTTCTCTGTGTAGCTCTGGCTGTCCTGGAACTCACTCTGTAGACCAGGCTGGCCTCAAACTCACAGAGATCTGCCTGCCTCTGCCTCCTAAGTGCTGGGATTAAAGGCATGTGTCACCATTGCCTGGTAAATTCTTTTATTTTATATTCTTTTTTTATTTATTATGTACACAGAAGAGGGTGCCAGATCTCATTACAGATGGTTGTGAGCCACCATGTGGGTGCTGGGAATTGAACTCAGGACCTCTGGAAGAATAGTCGGTGCTCTTAACCTCTGAGCCATCTCTCCAGCCCCTATTTTATATTCTTTTACATACTTGTTTTTGTCTTTTGAGACATCTCATTTATATAGTCCAGGCTGGCCTAGAACTCTGAATCCTCCTGCCTCAGTGTCTGGAGTGCTGGGATTGCAAGTATGTATTATCACACACAGTTCTCAGTGTAGTCTTTGTTTTTGGTTTTCATTTACTGGTGCAGACTCTTGCTGTTTAGCCATAGTCAACTAGCCTGGAACTTGTAGCAATCCTCCTGCTTCTACCTTCTGAGTGTTGGGTTAATGGGCATGTACTACCATGATTGGCTGTCTGTATTTTTTATTGAGTGGAATTTCTCAGTTACTGTACTCAGAAGCCACCAAGACCTATCAGAAAATATATATTAAAGTCAGTTATGAGAAACTGTCTGTCATAAATTCCTGTCAGGTTGAGATTCAAAGATGTTTAATTATGTAATCTATTCTGAAAACAGACCTGAGACATTCACTGGTGGTTGTGCCAAGCACTGAGTTTGAGAACATTGTACGTAACCGGCGAAGACACAAGTTTTAAAAAGAAAAGTAATATGGGTTGGTGAGATGGCTTAGTAGGTAAAAGTTCCTGCTGCAAAGTCTGATAACTTGAGTTCGAATCTTGGCACCCACATAGCAGAAGGAGAGAACCAACTGTTATAAGATGTCCTCTGACCTTCACATACTCACTGTGGCATGTATTTGCTCATATACACAGGCATACATGGACCCACAGACACACACACACACACACACACACACACACACACAGAGTATTAATTAATGAGAAGTATTTTTAAAATGGTGGATGGTCAACTTTACTTTCATCTTGTGTTAATTTCAGTGGTATTCTTGTGCCTGGAGGCTTTGGAATCCGAGGAACACTGGGAAAACTCCAGGCAATTTCTTGGGCAAGGACAAAGAAGATTCCATTTCTGGGTAAAATTTTTGTTTATTGATCCTATGAGTTTTCAGTTTTTTTTTCAGTGCTGGGAATTGAACCTAGGGTCTTAAGGTACATGCAAGGCAACTCTGCCATTGAGATATATTGCCATCCCTTATTCAGGTTTTTGACATAAGGTAGGTGTCATACCTTAGTTGGGGTAACATATAATAAGGTTTGTTCTTGGGAAGGTGTGAACTTAGTCTTGAAAGTCAGGTACCAAAATGTTTGCTACAGGGCTTATCACACTGAATGTGGCTCCTAGCTTGCTTTTGTAAATAAAGTTTTATTGTAACATAGCCACCCAGTTTGTTTTGCATATTGCTCATGGCTGTACAGTTGGAGGAGATCAAATGATTTGTAAAGCCTAGAATTATTACTTACAGTTTATAGCAAACTTTTGCCTCTGAGTAGCAAGAAGCTGGAAGAAGTCTGTCTCTGTATTCTTTTTACCACTCCTCTTAGCACTTCTAGCAAAAAGCCATTCCGCAGAACTCTGTACTAACCTTTCTGTTTGAAAAAGAATTGCTTAAGCCAAGTGTGGTGGCGCACGCCTTTAATCCCAGTATTCAGGAGGCAGAGGCAGGTGGATCTCTGAGTTTGATTGAGGCCAGCCTCGTCTACAAAGTGAGTTTCAGGACAGCCAGAGCTACACAGAGAAACCCTATCTTGAAAAAACAAACAAACAAACAAACAAACAAACAAACAAGCAACAACAAAAAAGCAAAGAAAAAGAAGTGCTTAAGTGGAAACTTTGTGTGTGTATTTTGGTACTGGGGATGAAACCCTTGTGTATGCCAAATAAGCACTCTACGACCGTGCTGCACCCACAGCTCTAAGTTGAAACTTATATTCATTTTAGAGAAGATAATACAAAAAGATCAACCAGTGCCACAGGAGCAGCTCTGTTAAATTTTGCTTAAACCAGGTCTTTTTTTTCTTTCTTAAAAGAAATAAGGTCTTACTGTCTTGTCTAGGCTGACTTTGAACTTGGTTCAAGCTATCCTCCTGTCTCAGCATCTCAAATACTGGGACTACATGCATATATCACTATCCCTTCAGAGGCAGGTCTTTTGAATACTCTTGTTTAAATTGCAAAGCCTAGTTTTTTAACAGTAAGGCCAGATGACATGGGAACTGGATGTGCTAAAGGCAGTTCTGCTGCTGGAGATTCAGGTAGGAAGGCATGGAGGCCCAGTCTCTCACTGTGTTGCAGGGATTCTGGTGGGTTTATAAATTGAAGGGAAGGTCAGCAGAATGTTAGATGTTAGTTTTTTCTATTACCTGCTCTTTCCCTGGGTACTCCAGACTCTTGAGACTCCTTTTCCAAAGAAAAACCAGGATACTTGCTTTGTTTTATCCTGACCTAAGCTCATTTGGGCCATTGTTACTTTTTGCTTTTTAAGAAGGGGTGTTCAGGTGGGGGAAATGGCACAGTGGGCAACAAACATCCTGATTTGATCCCCAATACCCACATTAAAAGCTAGGTATGACTGTACATGCATATAACCTTAACACTGTGTGTTGGGGGATAGGGAGACAGGAGGGTTGCTGGGACTTGCTGGCCAGCTAGCCTAGATGAATTGGCAAGCTCCAGGTTCATTGAGAAACCCTGTATCAAGATAATAATAATAAGATAGAGATTGATAATGCAGGGCACCTGACTTCCTCCTATGGCCTCTGCACTTGGGTATGTATGCACTATCACCCCACGTGTGCATATATGTCATGTATACACACAAATGAAGAAAGGGCATGTGTCTTAGTTACTTTTCCATTGCTGTGATAAAACACCATGACCAAGCAATTTATAGTAGAAAGAAGGAAGGGTTTATTTGGGGCTTAAAGTTCCAGAGGGAGAGGAGTCCATGACCATCCTGGTGGGGAGCATGGTAGCAGGTAGGCAGGCTTGACACTGGAGCAGCAGCTGAGAGCTCGTAATTTTGATCTGTAAGCATTAAGCAGAGAGAGCTAACTCCAAATGGCAAGTCTTGAACCTCAGAGCCTGCCCAAAGTAACTTTTCTTCCAACAAGGCCACACTTCCTAGTCACTCCCCAAACAGCCTCCAACTGGAGACCAAATATTCAAACTTATGAGCCTATGGAGTCCGTTCTCATTCAAACTATAACTGTATGTTTTCATACAGGGTGTTTTATGTCGCTCAGGCTGGCCTTAAAGTTGCTATATAGCCAAGGTGACCTTGAACTCTTGAGCCTCCGGTCTTCACTTCCCTAGTGCTGGGATTATAGATAGGCACCAGCTTATGCTACAGTGGGGAATGGAACCTGGAGTTTGGAGCATGGTAGGCAGGCACTCAATCAACTGAGCTAGAGCTCTGCCCTTCATGTTTTTTTTTATAATCTCTCTCTAAACTCAGTTTCCACCTAAACTTGGTTAAAGCTCCTGATGTGATTTTTCATTGTGCAGATGTTTGCAAGTTGTTCTCATGTCCCCCCCCCCTCATGTGTGCCCTTTTCCTGTTTTTATTTTGTGCAGTTAAAGGCATGTAATTTTAATAAAGACAAAATGACCAATAAGTACCCTGTTTTGATTTACCTGTATGTATGTCTGTGCACCACATGGGTGCCTGGTGGTCTTTGAGGTCTGAAGAAGGCATGGGTGCTGGAAACCGAACTGGCTCTTCTGCAAGAATAACGTGTTCTCTCTCTCTTTTTTGGTTTTTTTGAGACAGGGTTTTTCTGTGCTGCTGAGCCATTTCTCCACCCTCAAGTGCTCTGTTTTATACAGTACATGTTATATCTGGTCTGTCAATATATAAAAAACTATATAAAATGGCCAGTGAAATTCTTTTCACATTTCTACTGTTTTAATCTTTTTTTCAAGCTTTTGTACATGTATATAGTCTATGTTGAATATATTTTCTCTCATATCCCTATACTCAAGTGAGCCTTAAACTTGTTGTGTAGCTGAGGCTGGCTTTGAACTCCCAATCCTCTTGCCTATACCTCCCATGTGCTAGGATTACAGATATGCATCTCTGCTTCACAACATCATGTCTCTTAATGCCCTAGCCATATGGAACTTTCTGACGTTCCTTGAGTCAGAAATGACTCAGCCATTTGCTGCTTATCCTTTTAATCCTGGCATGCTGTTGCATTGATGGCTTCTCCCCTTGCATCTCCTGGATCACATGTATATGTCTGTAGCAGCATCTGGAATGCTCCTTGCTGTCTGTTTATAGGAGGGAGTTGGTGGGCTGCAGTGAGTGTGGAGATAGATTCAAAAGCATCTGTATGGCAACAGGCCTGCAGTGACCCAGGCTTTATCTTCCACTCATTCTTTTTTAAAGATTTATTATTATTTTAGGTGCCTTGGTATTTTGCTTGTATATGTGTCTGTGTACCACATGCGTGCAGTGTCCTTGGAGACCAGAAGAGGGCTTTGGATCTTCTGGAACTGGAGTTACAGACATTTTTGAGCTGCCATATGGTGTTGAGAACCTGGGCCCTCTGCAAGAGGACCAAGTGCTCCTAACTTCCAAGCCACCTCTCCAACCCACTTCTGCCTTTTTTGAGCACCTGCACAGTTTCATTTTGTGTCTCCTTCCCTGCTTTCTGCCATGCACCTGCCCATAGTACCGGTGTCAGCTCCTGCTGCTCCTTTTCTCCCCGAGATTAGCAGCCCCAGCTCCTTAGGAGGCCATTCTCAGACTGACCAACCTCAGGATGCCCTGTAGACAAGGCCGTATCTTGGTTGTGAAATTTTGACAAGCAGGAATGTGAAATCTCAGCCCAAGGAGACTTCCTCTTGAGTTGGGGTGTTGTTAGCCATGCTCTGAAAGACTCAAGGTCTTTGAAACAGCTCTGCAGCCCACATCGGTGCCTTGGTTCAAGAGCAGCTGTGGCTGATGGCATATTTGTCTTCTGGGAGCTTGTCACTTGCTCATCTGCCTTCCAGTTGCTTCTTGCTCACCTCTGGACCTTAGGTTGCTCCTTTAGTTTTAACCTCTATCATTCACTGCTCTCCCAGGAACTATTCTGGGTGCTAAAGGGGGTCACAGGGAACAAAACAGGAAGTCTTCCTCTCTTGAGGTCCGCATTCTAAGAGACTTGGGGAAACAATTGAACACAAATGTCTCTAGATACAAAACGTGCTCATGTGCTTCTCCTAACAGGAATTTGCCTTGGGATGCAACTGGCTGTGATTGAATTTGCAAGAAACTGCCTGGGCTTGAAAGGTAAGTCCCAGATTTACCAAGAACCTTTTATTTCAATCAAGAACATGTGTCAGCAATGTTGGTAAATCACGAAATGTCTTTGTCTTTAGATGCTAATTCTACAGAATTTGAGCCAAACACTCCGGTTCCATTGGTAAGTGGCTTGTTGATCTTTCTGAGTCCAGTCATTGTCATTTGGTTTCAGTTCTTGCCTAGATCCCTAAGGGGTAATTACTGTTTTCTCCTAACAGTGCCAGAACTTTAAAAATCACATATGAATTTATTATTTCCTATTATTTCTGCTTCAGACTGCTTTGTTCTCACTAGTCTATCTTGCCAGCTGTGTCTTGAAGAAACACAGCTCTGCCTGACTTGTCTTTGCAGCAGCTTTCAAGCTTAATGTTTAGGAAAGGATTAAATTGACTGTGACAACAATTTATAACAGCTAATATAAATAAATGAGCTGTCCCTTCTCTAGTCTTGTCCCCAGTCTGCCTATTTTCCATGTTGGTGGCCATCTATCCTTCTAAAACAAATGTGACAACCACTGTACTGCTGGTCCTCACCTGCCAGTTCCTTTTCCCCCAAGATACTCAGTCATGTTGCTTGAGAGATTGCCCAGTGGCCGAGTGTGCTTGCGACTCTTCCAGAGGACCCGTTTGGTTCCCAGTAACCACAGCAGGTAGCTCCTAGCCACCCATAAGTCCAGTTCTAGGGACCTGACACTGTCTTCTTGCCTTTGTCCGCATCCATGTCTGTGTGCACATAAATAAAGAAGAAATGGTTGGAGTTTTGTTTCGTTGAGACAGGGTCTCATTATGTAGTTCTGTCTGTCCTTGAACTTAGAGATCCACCTGCCTCTGTCTTTCAAGTGCTGGGATTAAAGACAGGTGCCACCATGCCTGACTTTAAATGTTTAAAAAAAATCAGGATCATTTGCCAAGCCTGAAGGCGCTCACATTTCATCACATGCTGCTTCATTTCATCACATGCTGCTGCCTTCATCTGTCCCATGTCATTTCAATTCCTCCCACACTCCGGGGTTCCAGTTTGGATGATCTGAAGTAGTTTTCAGTTTTTCCATGGAGATTCCCTATACCTTAGATGTCCCTCTTGTGGTCTTCCCCCTAGATCCTTAACAAAACAAATGAAGAATTGAACCAGTCATTCTAGGAAGGCTTTATTTCTGTGCCTTCGATTTCTTGCCACACTCTTTAGTAAATCTTGCCTTTCATGCTTGTCATTGGCCTTTGGCTTGCCTGGCCATCAGTTGCCTGTCTGTGTATATCCAGCTACATCCCTGCCGCCAAGCACCCCTCTCTAATAATACAGTGGTTGTACTCTCCTTGGTTGGTTTTTACTTTTACTTATTTGTGTGTGTGTGTGTGTGTGTGTGTGTGTGTGTGAGAGAGAGAGAGAGAGAGAGAGAGAGAGAGAGAGAGAGAGACAGACAGACAGACAGAGAGACAGAGACAGAGAGAAAGAGAGAAAGAGAGATGGACAGTTATTGGTTTTCTGCTGCTGTGTGTTCTGGGGAATGAACTCAGGTTGTTAGGCTTGTGTGGCAGGCATTTTTAGCCCATTGAGCCATCTCATAGGCCCTTGTTTTGTTTTAGATGTGGTCCCACCATATTCTAGGCTTACCTAGAACTCACTGTGTAGCCCAGGCTGGCCCCAAACTCACAGCAATCCTCTAACCCTAGTCTCTCAAGTGTTGGAGTCACAGGTAGTAACTGCCATGTCTAGTTCTCTCTGTGGTTTTTAAAGAATTTTATTTATTTATTTTGTGTGTGTGTGTGTGTGTGTGTGTGTGTGTGTGTGTGTGTGTGTGTGTGCTCTCAAGCACATGTGTGTGGATTCATGTGCCACAGCATGTATGTGGAGGTCAGAGGACAACTTGCAGGAGTTGGTTCTTCTGTGCGGATACTAGGGATCAAATTCAGGTTGTGAAGCTTGGGGCTGGTGCCTTTTTGTCGGTCCTTATGTTGTTGTTATTAACATCCTACAGATTTTAATGAGACATTAGAAGTGTCTCATTCAGTGTGCTTTAGCATTTCACAGATCTATGCCACTTATCCTGGCAATCAATTTTGGATCACTTCACTTCTTAAAGAAATTCCAAGGCTTGGGATGTAGTTTAGTTGGTAGAGTGTTTGTTCAGTGTACATAAACCCTGAGTTCCATCCCTAGCACGGCATAACTGGGGCATGTTATTACTTGTCATTTGTGAGGTGCTAGATGTCACTATCCCTGTCCTCAATTATGACACTAAAATTTTCTCCAGATATTACCAAATGGTGGGAGGGCAGAGGTAGAACTGTCTCCATTAAGAATCCTTGACTTTGGGCTCGAATGATGGCTCAGCAATTAAGAATGTATACTGCAGGTTGGGCATGGTGGGACATGCTTTTAATTCTAGCACTTGGAGGCAAAGGCAGGTGATCTCTGTGAGTTGAGGCTAGCTTGGTCTACAGAGTGAGTTCCAGGACAGCCAGGACTACATAGAGATACCCTGTTTAAAAAAATGTGTACTGCTCTTGCAGAGGACCTGAGTTTTCGATCTCAGCACTCCCAGTAGGCAGCTCACAGCTGCCTGTAACTCCAGCTCCAGGGTATCCAGTGCCTCTGACCTGCACCTATGTACATCCCTACACATAGATGCATAGTTAAAAATCAATAGTTATTGGCTTAGAGAAATCTAGTTCTATTCCTAGTTCCTTATACTAGTTACTTTTCTCATCTCTGTGACATAATTAATACCCCACCCTAACAGCTTAAGAGAAGAGTGTTTTTTAAATTGAAATGGGCTCTCATGGAACCCTATGATGACCTTGGACTTCTGATTCTTTGCCTGTTACCTCCCAAGTTCTGGGATTCCAGGTAGGTGCCATCAGTTCTGGTTCATGTAGTGTTGGGGATGGACCCCCAGGGCTTTGTGAATGCTAGGGAAGCACTCAAGAAGCGTAGCTGCCTCCTGAGCCTTGGATGGATTAATTTGCCTCAGTTTGAGGAGATATAACCCATCAGGATGGAGAAGGCACAGCGGTGAGACTCGTTCCTGTCCGGGGTGGTGGGAGCATGAGGTGGGTTGTTTCACGCTGTAGGCAGACACCAAGTACAAAGCAAAGCTGGCCTGTTAACCCTCATCCCATTCTATCTGCCAACTAAGCCCCTCGTCCAAAAGGTTCCGCAGCTTCCCTAAACAGCGCTACAGCTGGGGACAAGTGTTCAAATACAGGAACCTGTGAAGGTGCCTTCCATACTTGCACCATAACTAACATTCCTCTACTTCTCCTCTACCTTCCTGTATAGCAACTATCTGTTCTTTTCTTCTTGGTTCATTCCATTTAAAAAATGAAATTTTATTTGAGTGCATGTGTGTGTGTGTGTGTATGTCTGGGCACATGTGCCACAGTTTGCCTGTAGTGGTGGAGACCACTTTTATGGGACTCGGCTCTCTCCTTCTACCATATAGGTCTTATAGAGGTCTTGGGGGTAGAACTCTGATCATTAGCTTGGTGACAAGCATCCTTATCTACTGGGCCATCTTCTTTTTTTTTTTTTTTCAGTTTTTAGAGACAGGGTTTCCTCTGTGTAACAGTCCTGGCTGTCCTGTCCTAGAACTTACTCTGTAGATCAGGCTGGCCTGGAACTCACAGAGATCCACCTGCCTCTGCCTCCCGAGTGCTGGGATTAAAGGCATGTGCCACCACCACCCGGCTGTCCACTGGGCCATCTTGTCAGCCCCATTTTTGCATTTTTTATTTATTTATTTATTTATTTATTTATTTATTTATTTATTTATTTATTTAATTTTTTGGTTTTTTCGAGACAGGGTTTCTCTGTGTAGCTTTGCGCCTTTCCTGGGACTCGCTTTAGAGACCAGGCTGGCCTCGAACTCACAGAGATCCGCCTGCCTCTCCCTCCCAAGTGCTGGGATTAAAGGCGTGAGCCACCACCGCCCGGCCATTTTTGCATTTTTAAAATAAATATAAATAGGGGCTGGAGACATGACTCGGCAGTTAAGAGCACCTGTTCTTGCAGAGGACCTGGGTTCAGGTCCCAGCACTCACCATGGCAGCTCACAATCATGTATAACTCTAGTTCCAGGGTATTTGACGCTCTCCTCTGGCCTCCATGGGCACCGCGTGAACATGGCACACTTACAAACATGCAGACAATACACTTACACACGTAAATAAATTAAATTGAAATTAATTAAAAGTAAAAACAAATGTGTATGTCCATCTGTGACTTCTCCCCTTTTTAGATACATCATAGCATATTCTTCTCATTTTTTTCTGATTTGCTTTTTTTCACTTGGCATTGTATGCTGGAGATCACCCCATGGAAGGGTATAGAAATATTCATGCCTTTTTATAGCTTTCAATTCAAACCATAATGAACCGTCACTTCCCAGACAGATGGCACTTTTAAACATGATGCTCAGAAGGCCTCATATCAGCAAAGAGTTCCTTAGGAGGCTTTAATAGAAATGTATTTCCTGAGTAATAGCTGCAGTGGCTCTGCCAGGAAAATGATGGGTTTTCTTCTCCAGGAGATGCGTTGGGACAGGAAGGGATTTTACCAGTAGGTGCCGCTATTAGACAGCTTTGTCGAGGGTAAGTCGTGGCTGACTACTCTTAGCTCCGTATGTGTGCACAAAGAAAAATTGATACCCAGGATAAAAAAGTTAAACCTATAGAAAAGTTATCATAAAAGGACTTCATTCACCTTATTTTGTGTTATTTTTCTTCTACAGAAGCAACTACATTCATTTTTTTGCTGTTATTAGTTCAGTGACGCGTGAGTGCGTGCATGCTTGTGTGTGTGTGTGTGTGTGTGTGTGTGTGTGTGTGTGTGTGTGTGTGTGTATGTGTGTGCTCGCGTGCGCGCGCGTGTGTGTGCATGTGCGTATGCACCTGTCCATATGCATGGGTGGATATATAAACTTTTTTGGGGGAGGCAGTGCAATGAATGGGAACGCAAGGCACTATGTATACTAGCTAAGCGTCTACTATTGGGCCACACCCACAGCCACTTTAGCTAGCATGCTTTAGACATTGTTCCCACCTTATACTGATCACATATCCTTGTGTAAGGACCTTTTACAACTTGTCTAGCTGTGTGCACTATGGGCCTGACAGTATTTATTGCATTTATGGTATTGTGCTTATAGTATGGTATTTAGGTTGTACTCTTTATTTTGTTAACCTTAAATCATTCTACATTTTGACCTCCATGTACAAATATGTTCTGTACCCACACACAAGCACATCTGTGGGATGAATCCATAGAAGGGAATTGCTAAGTCAGAGGATGTGTGCATTTTACATTTCAATGACTCCTATACACATAAGAGAGATGAAAACAATAAAACCTAATTGCTATTGAATGTCTTTATGTGCTGAGATCACTTTGCTGGAGAAAAATAGCCTTAAGAGCCAGCAGTTGTGCTGATGGCTGAAAGTCTTATTAAAGAAAAAGACTAAGGGGAATGGAATCATGAGGCAGCCAACATCACAATGCCTGAGGAGTGACTTTACTTGGGCGGATAGCAATTACTTTAGTGGGCATAGTCATTCCTTCTTTTTTAGCTAAAGAAAGTAAACATGTTAGAAACCAGTAGATTCTTTTAGGATATGTCTGCTGCTAAAATCTGTTTTATTTCATTGGTTGTCATGACCCCCACCCTTTTTTGGCATGCAAGATAAGTGTTATGGTTGCTTATAAAATCATTGGAGACACTGTTATTCAGAATAGACTTTTAACAGGCACACATAAAAGGAGAAATAGATTTTTTCCCAAGGGCTACAGTAGGTGCTAAGTCCAAGAGTACCCAGGAGAGAGAGCAAAAATTTGTTATATTGGGGTTGGGGATTTAGCTCAGTGGTAGAGCGCTTGCCTAGCAAGCGCAAGGCCCTGGGTTTTGTCCTCAGCTCTGAAAAGAAATTTGTTATATTATGCCATTTCTCTGATTTATTCACAAGACCTAATAGAACACTCTAGAGCGTTGTGGAATACTTCTGGATCTGCAGCAACTCTGGTCTTTTTTCTGCTTTAAGTTGTCTCAGCTGCTTTTAGAGGAGGCTTATCAGGCACATAGATAGCTGTCTTATGTTCTAACTCTGTATCAATCTAAGGGACTAGGTGCTGGGCAGCTCTCTGGTAGGCAGACAGACAGGCTTTAGGTAGATTAATGTACTTTTCACTTCAACATTTAAAATGGCTGACTTCCCGAGTCTTCTCTCTTCTAGACAAAGACTTGGTAGCCTTTTTTGGTGGGACTCCCAAATCTCCTGGGAGAGGTTGGGGCTTATGTAGTGGGAACAAGTCAGCTTTTTTTTTTTTCTTTGGATTATCCAATCCTCTCCAATAGCCCAAACCAGCCATCTCTGAGAAAGGGAATCCCCAGTATAAAAGTTTCAGCTCTCCATACAAACTCAGATTGTAGATTCCTGATCCCCTCTCCCACTGGACACTCTGCTTTTCCTTCTTTTTTAGTTAAGTCAGTGGAGAAAGAATCTGTTCCTGCCATGATGGTATCACTTGAAATCATGCCTATAATCCCAGCACTGAGAAAGCAGAGGCAGGAGGATAGTGAGTTTGAGGCCAGCCTGGGCTGTAGAGTATGTTTTAGGCTATCCTCAATCGTATAGTGAGACCTTGCCTCAAAACAAAACAAAAACAAACAAATAAAACCAAAATAAGCAGGGAGATGGTTTAGCAGGTAAAAGTACTTGCCACCAAGTGTAATAATCTAAGTTTGATTCCTAGAACCCACATGGTGAGAGGAGAGAACAGACTCTTGGAAGGTGTTCTTTGACTTCCATACATGCACTGTGGCACTTGCATACACACACAAAATATGTAAAACATAACAAAACATTATTAAAAAACAAATGAAAATGAATTTGTTGTTGGTTGTTTTTTCTACTCTTTTGGGGGGCTCACCACCCAGCTCCCAAATAAATCACACACAGAGGCTTATTCTTACTTACAAATGCCCAGCCTTAGCTTGGCTTGTTTCTTGCCAGCTTTTCTTAACTTAAATTATTCTGTCTGTCTTTGGCCTTGGGGCTTTTTATCTTCCTCTATTCCTGTATACTTTTTCTTTCCTTGTCACTCTGTGTCTGGCTGTGTAGTTGGGTGGGTGGGTAGGTGGCCCCTAAAATCCTCCTCTTTGCTCTCTTGTTCCTTCTTCTTCTCCTCCAAGATTTCTCCTTCTATGTATTCTCTCTGCCTGCCAGCCCCACCTATCCTTTCTCCTGCCTTGCTATTGACCGTTTAGCTCTTTGTTAGACCATCAGGTGTTTTAGACAGGCACAGTGAAACAGCTTCACAGAGTTAAGCAAATGCAACATAAACAAAAGTAACACACCTTAAAATAATATTCCCCAACATAATTCATGTAAAATATAACACCATGAAAACAGAATGCATGTGCTGCCTTCAAAACATACAAGGACACTCAGATGGTGGTATTGGTAAAAGAAAGAGGAAAGGGGCTAGAGAGATTGTTTAGCAGTTAAGAGTGCTTCCTGCTCTTCTAGAGGACCCAGATTTTGTTTCTAGCACCCATATCTGGCATCTCGCAATTCCCTGTTAACTGTAGCTCCAGGAGATCCAACTTCATCTTCTATCCTCTTTGGGTACCTGCACATGGCATAGACACAGATGCATAGACATACACATTTTTAAAAAATGAAAAATGGGAGATTAGAATTTTTTCCTTTAAATTATTTCATTATTTTATGTGTATGAGTGTCTTGCTTTCATGTATGTTTGTATATAATGTGTATGCCTGGTGCCCTGGGAGGCTAGAAGATGGTATTGGACCCCTTGAACCTGGAGTTACAGATGATTGTGAGCAGCCATGTGGGTGCTGGGAACTGAATCTGGGTCCACCTGCTTTTAACTGCTGAACCACCTCTCCAGCCCCAGGTTAGAATTCTACTACTTAACCACTCATGGGATGGCTAGAAGTGTTTTAGCAAGGTGCAAATGGACATCTGAGATTGTAGTATTTGATAATATTCTGATTGGATTTCTTTATTATGCATATGCCTTCATTTATCCCTTTTTGATGTAGGAAGTTTCAGAGTTAAGCTCAATTTGACATCTGATTTGTGAAATAGTTACAATTAAAAGCTGATTCCTGTGAAGGATAATTTATGTTGTCTTTAGTTGAAGCACTATTTGAAGTATTTCCTTTGGCTTATTTTCAATGACTTTATATGCTATGCAAATTAAGAGATTTTTAAAAAACAAAAACAAAACTCAAACCAGCCAAACCACAAGAAATCCCCCAAAAGACCATATCTCTGTAATCCTAGCACTTGGGAAGTGGAGACAGGAGGATCAGGAGTTTGAGGCCAGCTTGGGCTATCTGAGACTGTCTCAAACAAACAAGTAAACAGATATCCAGACAATCCACTCCAGAGTAACCGTTTAGGCAACTTATATTACTTGGACATTTGATTTACTTTTAGAACATTGAAGATTTTCTACTTGACAAAAAATATAGAAAGCCTTTGAGAATTAGTTTGTGCTTAAAATCATTTTTCCCAGAAAGGCAGTTATAAAGAATAGAGCTATAACAGGGGAAGAATGATTGTGTGTGTGTGTGTGTGTGTGTGTGTGTGTGTGTGTGTGTGTGTGTGTGTGTATACTGCCTATGTACAAGCATATGGTGGCCAGAGGAAGATGTTGAGTGTCTTGCTCTACCACTCTGTACCCTATTCTCTTGAGACAAGGTGTCTCACTGAATCTGGAGCTAGACTGGTGGCCAGGAAGTCTCAGTGATCTTTCTGTCTTTATCCACACAATGCTGTGGTTATAGGCACATGTGTGGTGGCACCTGGCTTTTCACATGGCTGCTGGGCAGTTGAACTTAGGTCCTCATGCTTGTGGAACAAGTACTGTTACCTATTGAGCCATCTCCTCCACTCCATCTTGTTTTTAAAGACTTGTTTATTTGTAATTACTTTTGTGTGCATCTCCATGTGTGTATGACACATGTGCAGAGCAGAAGAGGGCATTGGGTCCCTTAGAGCTGGAGTGATAGGAGGTTGTGGGCTGCCCAATGTGAGTACTGGAAACCAAATGTGGGTCTTCAGAAGAGTAGAAATAGCTCTTTTTACCTTTTTTATCTTTTTTTTTTTTTTTGAGACAGGGTTTCTTTGTGTAGCCTTGGTTGTCCTGGAACACACTCTGTAGACCAGGCTAGCCTCGAACTCAGAGATCCACCTGCTTCTGCCTTCTGAGTGCTGGGATTAAGATGTGCTCCACACCAGTGTAGCAGCAGAAATAGCTCTTAACTGCTGAGCCATCTCTGTAGGGAAGATTCACTCTGAATGTGGGCAGCACCATTCATTCCATGGACTGGTGTCAGAACTGAATACAAAGTTAAAAAGGACCTGGGAGATGGCTTAGTAGGTAGGGTACTTGTTGCTATGCCCGAGAACCTGAGTTCAGTTTCTAGGACCCACAAAGTAGAAGGAGAGAGTCAACTCTAGCATGTTTTCATCCTCTGACTTCCACATATATACAATGGTGCATGAACGCATGTGTGCACATCCACTCAGACACACAATAAATAAAGAAATAAATAAATGTAATTTTACAATACTGTTTTAAAAGTTCAGAAGGAAAAAGCATGCTGAACACTCATCTGTCTGCCTCATGACAGAGCACATAGTGTGACCACCGTGGGCCTCACACTGCCACCAGAGAGTCAGTGTTATCATTCCACCTTCCTCACATGACAGACCGCGCTCCCAACCTGGGATATGCTTAAGTTCCTTTTGTCACAGCAACAAGAACAGGAACTAATACAGCAATCTCTCCATTTCCCAAGTAGCCTGAAGTGGAGTTGTGTTGGTAGTTCATTTGTAATGCCGTATTTAGGACTTGAAAGTGGACAGTTCCAAACAGTTCTCCCCGGCAGGGTATCTCCTCCCACCAACATTCAGTCATTTCTAGTGAAAAAAAAAAAAGTGGCTGAAATACCTATTTCTAAGGCATTTCCCATTGAGCTCAAGGTATAAAAGGCTGACAAATACATTAGCTTCAAAGCATTCATGGAGTCAGTCATTTGTTGTTAAAATTATGGATTACCCTTAAAACTCACTAATGGGCACTCACTCCAAATTGTACTGGCTCCTTTCAAAAATAGCAGACTCTGTAAAGGGGTGGGGGTAGGGCACAGGAAAGGATGTGTTAGGCAGGGGCCATCATGACTGGAAGAAAAATGGTCCTTTTTTAAAAGAACATATAAAATTGTATGTATTCAAGATGTACCAATATGTAAGTTTTGCTGTTTATATACATTATGAAATGATTACTAAAATCATGCTACCATCTCCTAGCTACATAGTTCAGTGAATATGGTAAAAAAAAAAATTTGAGACCCACTCTCTAACAAGTTTTAATTATTCAGTAGTTTATTTTTCGAGATGGGGTTTCATGTATCTTAGGCTGGCCTTGAATTCACTATTCAGCCAAGGATGGCCCTGAACTCCTGATCCTTCTGCCTACATCTCTCAAATGCTGAGATTGTAGCTGGGTGTGGCTGTGCATGCATCCAATTACATGGGGGCGTGTGTGGCAGAGACAGGAGCTTACTTGTGGGGCTTGCTGGCTGCCAGCCTAGCTCCAAGTTCAGTGACAGATCCTGTCTCAAAGGAATAAAGTGAATGATAGAGCAGGGTGCCTGATGTCCTCTTCTGTCTCTATATGTGTGAATGTACACACACACACACACACACACCCACACCCACACACACACAGCCTTGCCCTGATGGAGCCTACAGCTTCGTGAGCAGTGGAATTTTGTGGCTGACAAAGTCCTGGCAGTGTTAATTACAAGGGTAATGTAGATGAACTTTGGTGATGTGAGAATCAGATCAGTGTAGGAAAAGAGGTTAAGAAGGCCAACCAAGGATATGCACCCCCACCTCCGTTTTATGAGAAAAGGTCACTATGTGCTGGCTATGATTCTGCAACAATCCTTTTGCTTCTGCCTCTTGAATACTGGGATTACAGGTATGAAGCACCATGCCCTACTTCATTTTTACCCTTGTTGAAGGCTCAACTTGAAACACTTTCCCGTGCTGGTGTATATAGCAGTCATAGAACATATCTGTTCTATCAAAGTCCTGTGTGTGGCCCGTGCTCTTACCTGCTTTGCTGTGAAAGCCTCTACTTGGTGTCTGCCACTCCCTTGCAGAGGATGCCTATCTCATCTTAAAGCAGGCTGATGTTACTCTATGATTTTGGTGGGGGATGGAACCTAGACCATCATGCTTGCGAGGCAAGTACTCTGCCATTGAGTTCACAGCTCTAGTCTGTGACTCTTGACACCTTTCTTCTTCCTTTCCGACCTTGGATTGGCTACTTAGCATGATACCCAAGGACTTTCATGATCTGAAGCCAGGGTGCCCTCTTTATTCTGAATACTTGCCTTTTTTGTTTTGTTTTGTTTTGTTTTGTTTTGTTTTGTTTTTCGAGACAGGGTTTCTCTGTGTAGCTTTGCGCCTTTCCTGGAACTCGCTTTGGAGACCAGGCTGGCCTCGAACTCACAGAGATCCGCCTGGCTCTGCCTCCCGAGTGCTGGGATTAAAGGCGTGCGCCACCACCGCCTGGCTAGCGCCACCACCGCCCGGCACCTTTTTTCCCAAAGACAAAGCACGTGCATTCTTGGAACAACCTTTGAAATTGGTCATGATGCGTTTGCCTGGGGTCGTTCTTTTCTTTCTCCTCCTTTTATTATTTGTGCACGTGCCACTGCATATGGAGGCCAGAAGACAACTTTGTGGAGTAGATTCTTGCCTTCATCTTGGCATGGGTTTTGGGGATCAAACCCAAGTTGTTAGGCTTGTGTAGCAAGTACCTTTGCCCACTGAACCATCTCACTGGTTTTCTCTGGTTTAAATACTCACTGCTGCCTCTTTCCCATATACTCCTCTCAGGGCATCAGGGCACTAGGTACAAAACCCAAAACCTAGTGGATAATGCTGCTTTCCCTATTCCTCCCCTCCTTGCTTATCACAGACTTAGGACCTCAAGGGTCTGGAAGTTAGTATCTTTCATAATTGTTTGCCCATAGTAGATGGTTTGCACATTTAGATTAACAAATTGTTATTTTATTTTTGGTGATGTTGGGGATTGAACCCATAAGTTTGGTCATGACAGGCAAGTACTCTATGATGAACCATGCTCCATCCCCCTCTCACGTTCTTTGAAACAGAGTCTCATGTATACCACCAGGTTGATGTCAAACTTGCTACGAATGGTGAACTCCTGGTCTTCCTTTCTCTACGTCCCAAATGCTAAGATTACAGGCATGAGCCACCACGACTATCTTTTGCTTTATATATTTGGAGCTGCACTAACATGTTTCCATGCCAGAGGCTGATTGACACCTAGAACATAGGCTGAAGTGGGAGCTAGCTTGGCCTAGATAATAAAAAAAGGTACCACCAATAAACTTCAAACCATAGACTACTGATGCCTGGCAATTGTGATGGTGTGTGTTCATTGTTAACTTGGCAGGATCTGGAATCAGGCAGACCAGTTACCCAAGCACACCTGCAAGGGATTATTTAGCTGTCGGGCATGTCTGTGAAGGATTGATTATCTAGACTAAGTTAATTGAAGAAGGAAGAAGCACCATAAATATGGGCAGTACCATTCCACAGGCTGTGGTCCCAGACTGAATAAAAGGAGAGAGCAAGCTGAGCACCAGCATTCATTGCTCTCTGCTTCCTGACTGTGGATGAAATGTGAACTGCTGCCTCCAATTCTAGCTTCTAGGGTTTCCTTGCAATGATGGACCGTATCCTTGAAATGTGACCCTTCCTTAAGTTGATTTGTCAGGGTATTTTGTCACAGCACAAGGAAAAGTAACTAAGACAGGAATGAAGCTGTTAAAACCTTAAATACTAGAACTTCTAGTTCAACAGCATTAAAGCATAATCCAGCTGGTTGTTGTGGCACATGCCTATAATCCTCGCACTGGGAAGGCAAAGGCAGAAGGATTTATGCGAAGTTTGAGAGTAGCTGATCTACATAAGGAATTTCAGGACAGTCAAGGCTCCTGACTAAGACTGTCAGGATCATGACCGATCCTGCCTAGCCCAGGAATGAAATCTGTTAACACAGCATATTGGTTGAATGAAACAGAGAAACCCCATCTCATCATAGATGCTTAGTAGACTTTATAGTGACCCCACCTGGTGCTCACAGTCTCAGAAACAAACCAGAGAGAGCCGGTACTTCGAAGAAAGGAAAGAATATCTTTTACAAGCCAGTAGTAAACTTGATGGTGAAATCATTCAGAGTGCCATTAAAACCAGCACCAGGACTGTGGGTGTGGCTTAGTGGTACAGTGTGCTTTCCCAGCATGTGAAAATGCTCAGCATTTTATCCCCAGCTTTTGTGGTGCTACAAAAATACTCTACCATTACTGTGATAAAACACCATTACCAAAATGAACTGGGGGCAGGGGTGGGGGATATTTTACCTACTCTGTCATCCAGGGACATTAGGTCAGGAACTCAAGGTAGGAACCTGGAGGCAGAAACTGAGGCAGAGGCCGCAGAAGAGAAACGTTGCTTACTGGCTTGCTCCCCTTGGCTTGCTCAGCATACTTTCTTATACAACCCAGGACCACCTGCCCAGGGATAAGATACCAAGTGAGAAGTGGTTTGGGCCCTCCCACATTAATCACTTAAGTAAGAAAATGCCCCACAGACTTGCCTACAGGCTAATCTGGTAGAGGCATTTTCTCAATTGGGTTCCCTTTTTCCAAATGACCCTAGCATGTATCACGTTGACATAAAACTAGCCAGTACAGCTGCATACCCAGACATGCTGCTCTATTTCTTGGTGGAAGGATTAGAAGTTACTTTTTTAGAATCTTTTATGCTTTATTATTATTATCATTGTTGTTTTTGAGACAAGGTTTTACTATGTAACTCTGGCTGTCCTGGAACTTGCTTTGTTGACCAAGTTGGCCTTGAACTCTCAGAGATCCGCCTGCCTCTGCTTCCCGAGTGCTGGGCTTAAAGGCATGCACCAACACCAACCGGCTCCTAATCACAATTTTTAAGAGTTTTCTTCGATGACTTTTATTTAGGCTGTTTTCTTTTTTAAACTGTTGTTTGATTTTTTCCTTTTCTTCTTCTGCTTCGTTTTTTATCAGTCAGTCAATCAACAGTCAATCAGTCATTCTACCTACCTATCTACTTCCCTGTTGGGTTTACGTGTGTGGGAGGCAGTAGTCAGTTCCCTCCCTCCACTATACAGATCCTGGGGATTGAACCCAGGTCATCAGGCTTGGCAGCAAGTGTTTCCAGGAGCTGCTTAATTTTTTGAATACACAACACTGATTTCAGTGGTCTGATCATTGGGGAAACTTCTGTAATCATAAAACCACAAGTATACTCTCAAAGTTAAGACAGTTTTATTTTCTGACTGTTGAAAGGATGGAAGGCAGAGAGGCTTATGAAAACCAATGACTCAGCAATTAAAAATTATTCTCTTTTAATTGAAGAGTATTGTATTTAAACATTTATTTTGTGTGTGTACCTGTGTGCGTGCTCGCACACATACCCCATGACACAGGCTCGCACACATACCCCATGACACAGGCTCGCACACATACCCCATGACACAGGCTCGCACACATACCCCATGGCACAGGCTCGCACACATACCCCATGGCACAGGCTCGCACACATACCCCATGACACAGGCTCGCACACATACCCCATGGCACAGGCTCGCACACATACCCCATGGCACAGGCTCGCACACACACCCCATGACACAGGCTCGCACACACACCCCATGACACAGGCTCGCACACATACCCCATGGCACAGGCTCGCACACATACCCCATGACACAGGCTCGCACACATACCCCATGACACAGGCTCGCACACACACCCCATGACACAGGCTCGCACACATACCCCATGACACAGGCTCGCACACACACCCCATGGCACAGGCTCGCACACATACCCCATGGCACAGGCTCGCACACACACCCCATGACACAGGCTCGCACACATACCCCATGGCACAGGCTCGCACACACACCCCATGACACAGGCTCGCACACATACCCCATGGCACAGGCTCGCACACATACCCCATGACACAGGCTCGCACACATACCCCATGACACAGGCTCGCACACATACCCCATGGCACAGGCTCGCACACATACCCCATGGCACAGGCTCGCACACATACCCCATGACACAGGTGAAGGTCAGAGGACAACTTGCAGAAGTTAGTTCTCTTTCCGCCATGCGGGTCCTGGGGGTCAAACTCGGGGCATCAGGTGTAACAGCCTTGACCCGCTGAGCAATCTCATCATCTCCCTCGTTTTTCTTTTTGAAAGTTCGAAAGTCCAAACAAAATAAGATACCAAGTGAGAAGTGGATCTCTGATTCCTGCCCGCTCCTAATGTGTGACCGTCTTGGTTACTTTTCTCTATGTTGAGACGAATATATGACAAGAAGCAACATTAAGAGAAGAGGGGTATATGTTGCTTTCCAGTTTGAGGGGGTACATTCCATCGTGTCAGGAAGGCATGAAAGAGTGAGTAGAAGGTTTGGAAATATGAGCAGAAGGCATCTAGTCACATCGCTTTCTCAGGAAGCAGGGAGTGTTAATTTCTAGTGTGTACGTCAGGTTTTTGGTTTGTTTTGTTTTGTTGGAGGCGAGGTTTTGCTATGTAGCTCTGGTTGACCTCACCTCTAGATCCTCCCACCTTAGCCTTCTAACTGATGGGATTATAGGTAATACCACCAGCTGAGATTCTATATTTTAGCCCATATCCGAACAGAATTGAACATATTTCCTCCATCTCCCCCCACCCCAAGTCATAAAGCCCTACTCATTTTGTGTCTGGTGCCATTGTGGCCACCCATGCTACATGTTCTTAACAGATCTTTCTACAGACTTGGGCTTCCAGAGTAAAGATGGTTGCTACTCAACTCCCCAGAGAGCTTGCTTCTCCCTGTCTAGCCTGTGTCCTCCTATCCATTCTCTAGAGGCACAGGCTAGGTAGGTGTGGGGTCCACTGGTCACCTCAGGGCTACTAGGAATATGACTGTAGCTAGCTTGATGGACATACCTAGCTTAAACTTGTGTGTGTGCATGCATGTGCATTCACAGACATGACTGTGGAGGCCAGAAGACAACCTTGAGTGTTCTTCAGGTTTTGTCCACTTATTTTTTTGTTGACGTAGGGTCTCTGATTAGTCTGGAACTCACCAGGTAGGCTAGGCTGGCTGGCCAGTGAGGCCCAGAGATCTGCCTCTCAGCCTCCCCAGCAATAAGATCTAAGAGTGTCCCTACATTGGCTTCTTTTTTTTCACACATGAGTTCTGGAGATCAACCTTTGGTCCTTGAGCTTGCAAAGCAAGCTCTCTATTGACTGAGCTATCTGAGCCCCCAAACTTACATTTTCAAGTTCGTTGGGTTAACCCTTCACTGGAGTCAAGGGCCATGCTTTGCAGACAGTGATTCTTAGCTTAGGGTATGGTAATATAGAGGCCCATGTAGTTGGAAACCATTTGTTATCACAGTTTCTACATTTTGAAGTGGAAAACGGTTACATACCTTTCTGGCATCAGCCACAGAAAGTAGAGCATGGCAATTTTGGCCTTAGAGTGTGAGTTAAAAATAAATATTGAAGAACATTAGTTAGAACATTGTTTTCCAGAACCAAGGCCTTAGGCTGGCCAACCTGAGGGCATTCCTGCCGTGATGAGCCTTGTGCCTCTTTCTCTTGAATTCCCTTTATTCCCTGAGGGGTCATTTGTTTCAGAGGCATGGTAAGTGTTGGGAGATGCCCTGTAGACAAGTATCTGCTTTTGAAGTGTGTTCCTTGCTAGCCATTGAACAGAGTGGAATACGAATTGAGATTAGAAATGATGCCAGCACTCAGAGCAAGAAACAATTGTTTTGAAAGAAAAGTAGACTGAAGGCCTTACTTGACTCTTCAGCATTTTTATTTCCCTTGGCAAAATTGTCGAAGTATCCTGGACTTTTTTCTTTTAGATTTATGTATTATTTTAAAAATTTATTTTGTTTTATGTCTATGAGTGTTTTGCCTGCATGTGTAACTATCAGTTCACCACTTGTGTGCCTGGTCTATAACTCCAGATCCCTTGGAACTGGAGTTATAGACAGTTGTGAGCTGCCATGTGGGTGCTGGGAATCCAAACCTGGTCCTTTGAAAGAAGAGCCAGTGCTCTTAACTGCTGAGCAATCTCTTTAGCCTCTCTTTTTACTTTTAATTAGATTTATGCATGTGTGTCTTGTGGGTGGGTATGTGCACATGTGTACAGGTTTGGGAGGAGGCCAAAAGAGGGCATTGGATCCCTCAGAGCTGGAGTTACAAGTAGTTGGGAGCCACCTGATGTGGGTGCTGGGAATTTGTATCCACCGCAAGAGCAATATGCACTCTTTTTGTTTTTGAGACAGGGCTTCTCTTTATAACGCTGACTGTCCTGGAACTCACTCTGTAGATCAGGCTGGCCTCGTGTACCACCACTGCCCAGCAGTAATTTACACTCTTAACCACTGAGCCATCTCTTTAGCCTCTCTGGTGCGGCAGGGGTGGGGGTGGGGGGTGGGGGGTGGTGGGGGCGCGGGTGGTGGTGGTGGTAAGGCTAGTGCTACCATGGCTGTGGGAGCCCATTTTCAGGTTTTCTAGTGCCTTTACCCAGCAGGTCTTCATAGAGAGGATGATTGGACCACAGGCCTGAGTGCAGGTGTCTGAGATTGTCTGCATTTGGCTGTGCTGGGGGGAGGTCCTTTGCTCAACCCCTTGGTGTTTCTATAAATACCTTAGGGCAGAGATGGTCAGGGCCCATTGTAATAGGTTCCAGGCCCTCTTGAGGCTATCCTGTATTTTCTATCTGTTTATCTCCACAATCTAAATCCTTCTATCTAATATTTCCTGCTGCTTGCACTCAAGAAAACTCTGAGGAACTGTGGGGTTGGTGGGTAAATGCCCCGCAACAGGCTCTCATTTAGCCCAAGCTAGCTTTAAACTCTATGTAACTGAGTATGACCTTGAACTCAGTCCTTTTGCCTATACCTCCCAAGTGCTAAGATTACAAGCATGAGCCATCATACTTGGCAATATATATTTAAAATTTTTTACTTTTAAAATAAAAAAAAATGCTGAGTGTGATGTCACATGCCTTTAATGCCAGCACTTGGGAGTCAGAGGCAGGTGGATCTCTGTTGAGTTTGAGGCCAGCCTGGTCTACAAAGTGAGTTCCGGGACAGCTAGGGCTGTTATGCAGAGAAACCTTGTCTCGAAAAATCAAAACCAAAAAAAAAAAAAAAAATTGTATTCCTTGATGGTTCTATGTATGTGTATGGTGATTTTTAGTTCTTTTCACTCCCATTATTCTGTCTCTCCCGCTTCCTTCTCCCACTGAAACTTGTCTTCTTTCCATTATCCCCTTCTAATTCAAATCTTATTTTGGTTTCTATGACCTACTGAGTTTAAATAGGGTCTGATGACTTTTCTTTTTAATCTCGAAAGTAGTGAGTCAGGCAACAAGATGGCTCAGGAAGAAGAAGGTACTTAACACCAAGTCTGACAACTGACTTTGGTCCCCTCGTCACACTACTCATGTTGTCTTCTGACCTCCGCACATGTACTGTGACCTGCTGGTGTATGCACTTGCTCACATGTACATACGTGCAATAAACACACATTAGATAAATAAAAGATTCAGAAAAATAAAGAAGGTGCATCAGGCTAAGATTACTCTAAAATCTAAGTAATCAAGAGTGAATACTTGACAAGTATTGTTAGAGGTTTTTGCTCTTTTTTGGGGGGGCCCGCCAACCAGCTCCCAAATAAATCACACACGGAGGCTTATTCTTACTTATGAATGCCCGGCCCTAGCTTGGCTTGTTTCTAGCCAGCTTTCCTTACCTTAAATTATCCTATTTACTCTGGGCTTGTCCATTCTCTTACTTCTGTAAATCTTACTCCGTGCCTTGCTGTGTGGCTGTGTGGCTGGCCCCTGGCGTCCTCCTCCTTCTCTGGCCCCTAGATCTTAGATCTCTCCTCCCAGTTTTCTCCCTCTATATATTCTCTCTGCCTGCCAGCCCTTCCTATCCTTTTTCCTGCCTTGCTATTGGCCAGTTCTTTATTAGGCCATCAGGTCTTTTACACAGGCACAGTAACACAGCTTCACAGAGTTAAACAAATGAAACATGAACAAAAGTAACACCTTAAAATAATATTCAACAACAGACAAGAGAGACATGTCTTAGAATTTGATTTATTAACAGTATCTTGCTCTCACAGCTAGATCTTTATGATTGCAAAGGATTCAATAAGTAGGTGGTGATGGGGCTCCTTGATGGCTTCTTCATTGTGATATCTTTTTGAAAAATGCTTGGAATTCTTCGAAACTGACTTCTCCATCGCCATTCTTATCCAGCTCTTCAAAGAGATTGTCTAGAGTACTCGAACCCTGGTTTTAGACAAAAAGAATGGGGTAGGAGAAGGAAGAAAATTTAGATAGGATACTGGAACGCATCTCTGAAATTAGAGGAACTGGATTTTTCCTTCCAAGAAGGCAGCCTAGGTTTCAGTCACCTGCCACTGACAATATAATGATAGGTGTGGTTTTATGTAACATAACTGGGTTCTGTCTTCCTTTTTTATTTTATTTATCTTTGAAACAGGCCCTCATTATGTAGCCCTGACTATGTAGAACAGACTAGCTTCGAACTCAACAGAGATCCACCTGCCTCTGCCTCCAGAGTCCTGAGATTAGATGAGTGAGTGCACCACCCCTCCCCCATTGAAAACATACTTATGTGCATGTGTGTGCATCTGTCTGTGGGCATGTACTTGTGAGTGCAGTTGCCCCCAGAGCCCATTAAATGGCATCAGCTCCTCTGGAGCTATAGGTGCTTGTAAGTTACTTGAGAGGAGTGCTGGATCTGAATCCAGGTCTTTTGGAAAGAGCGTCATGTGCTCTTAACCACTGAGCCATCTCTCCAGCCCCTTGCTCTTTAGAAAAATTTAACACTATATAGCACATTTATTATTCTCTGATAGCCATAATCTGCATTTTGATGTATTTGATAAGATCTAAACTTTCTTTGTTTTGTTTTAGAGGCAGGGCTTGTCTATTTAGCCCTGGCTGTCCTGGAAGAGATCTGAACTTCTTTATGTCTCTGAAAACAATTCTTCAAATTGGACCTGGTAGCTCAAGCCTGTAATCCCAACTACTTAGAAGGCTGAAGCAGGGGGATTGCATTGAGTTTGAGGTTAGCTTGGATGGCATAGTGAGTTTTAGGTCAGTTTGGGCTACATAGACCCTGTTTCAAAAATGATAAAATTCTAACAATTTATCACGTATCCATTTAAAAAAGATTTATTCATGTTTTTAAAGATTTAAAGAAAATTTTATGAGTATGTGCATTTTGTCTGCATGTGTAAATATGTGCCATGTGTATTTGGTGCCCACAGAAGCAAGAAGAGGACATTGGATCCCCTGAACCCAGAGTTAAAGATGGTGTGAGCAGCCATGTGCCTACTGAGACCCAAACCTGGGCTCTCTGCAAGAGTAGTAAATGCTCCTAACTGCTGAGCCATCTCTCCAGTCCCTCATCTAGCCATTCTTATGCGGACAGTTCAGTAGTGTTAAGTATATATAAGTACTTTACTATGCAACCAATCTCCACATGCATGTGTGAAGTCTTGGGTTCAAGTCCCAGCAACACATGCACAAAGTTATTGTGAATTATAAGAAAATTAGGAAACACCAGATTATGATGTTAATGTTTTCAGCTCTGTGTGTGTGTGTGTGTGTGTGTGTGTGTGTGTGTGTGTGTGTTCTAAAAACAAAAGTCATGTGGATTTCAGCTGGAGCTCAGTGGTAGAGTGCCTGTTTAGCCTTTGCTAGGCCCTGGGTTGTATGTGGCCATATCTGCACAGGGCTGTGCTCAGTATTTCCGAGGCAGTCCTCAGCCCCAGGCCCTCAGCTGTCCTCCCCTCCCACCCTCAGAGGTGTGCACTCACCTTCAGGAGACTGGGGAATTCTGACTGAATCAGCAGCTTCAGCTCCTCCTTTGATAGCTGGTTTGGATCGCCTTCCTTGGCTGCATATTTTTGGAAAATGCTCTTCATTTCTTCAGGAGACTTCTTAGTGCTCATTCTGCTGTCCTCTAAATTGGGAAGAAAATAGATTTACCAAAAAGCTGAAGTGGAGCTTCCATGTCACGTGTTCCCCACAAGGTTTTCCTCCCCCCATTTATTGGGAGAGACAAGGGGGAGAAAAAGGAAAAGGGAGAGAAGAGAGGTAGATGGGAACAGCATTATTAGTTCCTAAATGATTTTAAAAATAGCTGTTAGTGGAGTGCTTGCTTAGCCTGCTGGAAGCCCCGGGCTCGCTCTCCCCGCAGCACTCCAGAAGCTAGTGGGCCGTGTTCAGATCACACGGAGCTGCTCACCAGTCAGTGCAAGCACTGGAGGAGTCAAGCCGCAATGCAAGGGGTGAGAAGCGGCGAGAAGCTGAGGAGGAGCTCTTTTATAGTCTTTACAGACATACCACCTGATTAGGAAATTCCCCTCTGTTTACTCCTTAAGGGTAATGATTAATGGGTTCTGAAACCAGGCTTAAGACTCTCAGTTAAGGGCAAGCTCCGATAAAGAGTGACTTCAACAGTTGCTTAATGGTTCAGGGTCCCAAGAATAAAACCTGTATTTTCTTTTTCTTAGAATAATTTTCCCTCCAATATAGAATTTTTATCTTGCTCACAGCTCACATTTCTGAAAGCAATAAGATTGCAGATTTAGGCTTGAAAAATTTTTCTTCCTATGTAGAAAAAAAATTCTGTCACAGAAGGACAGTATTACACAGCTTTTAAAATACAGAATTGGAGCCAGGCAGTGGTGGCGCATGCCTTTAGTCCCAGCACTCGGGAGGCAGAGGCAGGCAGATCTCTGTGAGTTGGAGGCCAGCCTGGGCTACAGAGGGAGATCCAGGACAGGCACCAAAACTGCACAAAGAAACCCTGTCTCAAAAAAAAAAAAAAAAAACCACAACAGAATTGGGCCGGGTAGTGGTGGTGCATGCCTTTAATCTCAACACTCAGGAGGCAGAGGCAGGCAGATCTCTGTGAGTTTGAGGCCAGCCTGGTCTACAGAGTGAGTTCCAGGACAGCTTGGGCTACATAGAGAAACCCTGTCTCAAAACAAACAAACAAACAAACAAAAAAGAGAAGATAGATAAAAATTTCTGATTTTATTTGGCAAAGTAAGATTTTTGAGTAACATGCCATTTTCTTTTTGATTATTGTTCCTCTCTCTGCTTTTTATTTCTTTATACTTACATCCCTCCTTCTCGCTCTACTTCTTTCTCCCTTCCTCCCTTCTTTCCTCTCCCTCTGTCACTCCTGGCTACCCTGGATATAGCTTGCTATATAGACCAAGTTAACCTTGAACTTATAGAGATCTGCCTCCTGCCTCCTGTATTGGAATTAACAGTGTATGCCACCAAGTCTGGCAATATTTCTCCTGTTTGTAACAAAATATATTTTGCTAAATCATTCTAAAACTTGTGAAAACACTCAACTTACGCTTAAGCCATTGGAACGATTTCAGAATTTTTGGACTAGCCAGGATTTGAAATTAGAGATGAAATTGATTTTTTTTTTTCCTGGAAAGAGGTCCATGAAAAGCTAGGACATTTCTTGGGGACATTACTCTAATGCTGATTATAAGTCACAGGTAGGAGTTCCAGATTGACTTCAAAAGCACTTCAACAGCTTTTAAACACTTGGACACTTAAACTTTTCTCTGACCTGCAGTATACTACCTACAAATTCAGGTTTGAAATGTGGGACTGTACTTGGCCCAGATGTTTTTTTGCCTCTAAAACTCTAGGACCTTATTTACATTGGAGAACAAATGTGAAATGCTGTGGTGTTGCTCACATGATTCTGGTCAATCCTGAGCATTTATTATTCTATAGGTCTTGTATGTTTTATTGCAGTTTACCTGACTCCAGTACAGACTTATGTATTAACCCACTTATATGTGTGTGTGTGTATACATGTGTGTGTGTATATGTGTGTGTGTGTGTATGTGTGTGTGTGTATGGGTGTGTGTATGAGTGTGGTGTATACATGTGTACACATGTGTGTACAGTTGTGTAGGGTGTCAGGTGTCCTGTCCTGCTCTATTAGTCTTCCACCTTATTCCCTCGAGATAGGGTTTGTCATGGAACCTGAGCTAGGTTGGTAGCCAGCAAGCCCAGTGAACCCCTTCTCTGCTCTCCACCCCCATAGTGCTGGGGTTACAGGCACACAGCCAGGCCTGACCTATTACATGGGTGTTGGGATGTAAATTCAGTTCCTTGTGCTTATGCTCAAGTGCTCTTACGCTCTGAGCTCTTATATCTCCAAACTCATTATTTGTTGATTTTTGGAGCCAGGGGCTCTCAGGAGGCCCAGCCTGGCCAAGGATAACTTGAATTCCTGGTCCTTCTGCCTCTACCTCAGCTGTGCTGGGATTGCGGGTGTGGGCTCCCATGGCCAGCTTGTATGGTTTTTAGTTGATGATTTTACATGGTAATACTCTGATTTTGGCTACGGTTTTTTAAAGGTTTTAGCAAATTTCCAGTGTTTTTGTTTGCTTGTTTTACATGTAAGTTCTAGTTTCCTGGGAGGAAGTGAGCTTTTGTGACTAATCATAGTAAGGACTATAGTTTTTCCTCCAATGTCTTTCTTTGTTGCCGTTGGTTTTTGAGACAGGATCTCTTTGTGTAGCCCAACTCACAGTGTAGTCCAGGCTACCCTTGAACTCCTTCCTGGTCCTCCTATCTCAGTCCTCCTGATTGATTGCCTCACTCTAACATCTTTAAGGTTTTTTGTTTTGTTTTGTTTTGTTTTACATCTAAAGCAAAGTGGCAAGAATAATACAGAAGTGTACCTTTTGATTAGACTCTACCTGCTAACATTTCCACATGTGCTTTCCCCTTTTCTGGGCCAATTCTTTCCTCCTCATCAATCATTTGAGAAGAAGTTGTGGAATCTCACTGGTTTCCTGCAAATACCTTAGCCTGTGTCTCCTAAGGACAAGAACTTTTTTCGATAGAACCTCAGTGGTGTTATCACAGCATATTTCAATCTCCTCAATTGTTTTCTCAAATGATCATTTTGGAGCTAAAACTGATGGTAGCTGGTGTTATATTTCTTGTGGCTATATTGAAAAAATGATTTTAATTACTACATATAATCCAAATATCAGTAGATTATATGACAGATGTTTTATATACTGTACTTACTTCATATCATGTGGCACAGATGATGTATAAAAGTATAACAAATACATAATACATGAATTCTAAGGATCAGGTTTAAAGTAGTCTAGGCCATGTCTAGTTTATGTGGTGTTGGGGATGGAAGCCAGGGTTTCATGCATGCTAACTAAGCAAGCACTCTACCAACTGAGCTACATTCCCAGCCCAAAGGATTTTTTTTTCCTTCAGGCATTCCATGCTATTGACTCTGAGCAGAATAACGTGGTCACAGAAGCCGCAGGTGCCGAGAGTCTTCCTGAGGGGGTAAAAAAAATTAAGTCTGTCCAAAGATCAAGCAACTGAGCAGAGAGGTGCTGCTTAACCTTTGCCTCTCCATTTTTCCATTACCAACCTTGTACCCGTCATTCTTTCCCCTTTTCTCATTTCAAAACACACTCTTTTGAACACACCCTGCATTTATGGCAGGTTTCCATACATTGTTAGTTAATGTTTCATGAGACTATTAGTGGATTTTCGTTTCTGACTGCTGGGTTACCCTTGTGCTAAGATAAAGGTAAAAATAAGGCATGAGAGAGAACACTGGAGGCGATGAGCATGTAAACCTGAGAAGAAGCACAGGGTATTTTTCAAGTTCTGTTAGCGTTGGCTACAAGCCTGAGTTCTGACAGGCAGCATGGGGCCATTTTAAGCAGAGATCTTCCCTTGAAATGAGGGATGTGTAGACTCAATAACTTTTGGCCTATGTGGTGCACACCTGTAATCCTAGCACTTGGGAGGTGGAGAAAGGGGAATCAGAAGTTTAAGGTCCTCCTCTGATACATATAGGGAGTTTGAGGCCAACCTGGGCTACATGAGACCTTGTCTTAAAAAATCCTTTTGTATTACTAATTGTATTAGTGTTACTAATGACCAGGTCCCCACAAAACAAGGTGGATGTGAAATGCTATTGTATGTTATCTTTTTGACTTTGAAATTTAAAATACCCTGAACTCATCCTTTCTAAGGAACTGAATTTTGGTTATTTAAAAGGATAACTTAATTTTAGTTGTCCTTAAAAGTGACAGCATACCTGTCTCCCCCCCCACACACACTTGGCCTTTATGTGGTGCCTGCCCTCCCTGGACCATCAGAGTTCATTTTCTTTTCTCCATCCAGCCTTGGCCTGGAGTGTGTATCTCCTGTCTGTACTGTCTTCAGTTCTGAGTTCCCAGAGGCATCCACATAGGAGCCAGTGCTTACTGAGGACTTTGGTTGTGGTCTGTTTTTATACTACAGGCACTCAACTTCTGTAGCCCCCTGAAACCATTGTAGCAACACTATGAATGGATACTGTTCCCTTTGGTCTGTATATAGCTATACAAAAAGGACAGCATTGGATTCCTGTTGCTGCTTTATTAAGTTCTTACCAACACAGTACCTGGGGCAACTTGCTCCCTTTTGTAGGTCAGAAGTTTAAAATGAGCTGACAGGACATGTTCCTTCTGAAGTTACAGGAGAGACTGCTTAGGTTTTCACCTTCTGGAGGCTGCTTGTTCATGGATACACTCTCCATCCTGAAAGCCAGAAGCTTGGCATCATCCAGTCTGTCTGTAATGTCTGCTTTGCTATCATTTCACCTCTGATTCTGTCCTTCCTTCCTCTCTCAAGGTCCCACATGATTATATGGGTTTATCCTCATAACCCCGAATAAACGTCTGTGCCAGGGGTGAATTCCTTAGAAATGATGACTTCATCCCGCCTCTCCTCTCTCCAGCTTATGTGATGCCTTCTGTCTTATCATAACACAGCAAGAAAGCCCCCTCCCACTTCCAGGAACTTTAACATAATCCCATTTGTAAATTCTAATGTCACAAAAGGTCCACGTGTTCTTAGGGTCTAAGAACTAGAATGTGAAAATCTTTGGAGGGGTATGGGAAATGAATTAACAATATGTAGATGATTTATTTGGTAAGGAGAGCATATTCATTATAGGGCAATAAGGAGAATTGGAGCATGTCTCAAATCATGGGCTCTTTGGTGAAGTAGGGAGAAGGCCTCTTTAGAAATGGAATGAAGAAGTGGTGTGTATATGGGAGTGTGGTGGGGGACAGGGAGTGGAGGAGCCATTGGCATTGGACTTGCCTAGCTGAGTAGAAAGTACAGGTTTGAATCTATCAGGGAAGTCCAGCTTGCTAGGCATGCATGAGGTGAGACCCGAGGGCCACTCAGGAGGGTTCCTTTGATTTACAGTGACAGAGACTGCTGGACCAAGTAGCAAGACAGCGTTAGGTAACATACTAATGACGTCAAGTTGGTTCATAATTCTATGCACATCTTCAACATGACTCATAGAGAATCCAAATTAGAGTAAGGCTTAAAAAAAGGGAGAGAGAACCCCCAAGAACCCAGTGGACAGTAGGAGAGGAACAGATCGGGGAATCTTTGTAAAGAGTACTTGAGGAGCCGGGCGGTGGTGGCGCACACCTTTAATCCCAGCACTTGGGAGGCAGAGGCAGATGGATCTCTGTGAGTTCGAGGCCAGCCTGGTCTACAAAGTGAGTTCCAGGAAAGGCGCAAAACTACACAGAGAAACCCTGTCTCGAAAAATCAAAAAACAAAACAAAACAAGAGTACTTGAGGAACACACTAGAAAGTCTGGGCAAATCACTAGAAATGGGGCTAGGGATATAGCTCAGAGGTAGAGTGTTTACCTACCGTGTATGAAACTCTAGGTTTAATTACTAGTCCTGTAAAAAGGAAAACAACAACAAAAGCAAAGGGCTGACAAAATGGCTCAGCAGATAAAGGTGCTTGCTGCCAAGCCTGATGACTTGAGTCCTGTCCCTGGTAGTTACATGGTGGAAGGAGAGAACAGCTCCTGAAAGTTGGCCTCCAACCTCTACACACCCTCTGTGGCACATAAGCACCCTCTCTCATACACACACAACACTATAGATAAATGTGTTTTTTTTTTTAATGAGGAAGAGGAGGAGAGAGGTGGAAAGGGTCTTCTGGGAGTAGATGTTCTGGTTTTGTCCAAGTGAAATATTCAGATAAGGAACCAATTCCCAGGATGCAGTCAGGGAGGCCCCATACACACTGCCATTAAGGAATTTCATCATTGATAAGAGACTCGGACTTCCATACACTTGGTTTAAGGTACCCTGGGACGCCGAAGGACTTGAACTCATTACACTTTTATCGAGGTTGCAGAATATCTCAGTCAAGGTTAATTAGTGCCTTAGTTATCCTTGTGCGGTGCCTTTACATCTCCCAAAGCTTTATAACTTATTGATCTTTTTAAAATTTTTCTTGTATGCTATATGGCTCTGTTCCAAGAAAGGACAGCATGTGGGGGTCAGATCCCAGCCAATAGTGGGGTCAAGGAAATAGTTTTGTAAAGGAAGAAGCTTTTTCCTTTCAGATGCAAAAACTGTGGTATTTTGGAAATGTTGGGGATAAATATAAAGGCACTTGGGGTTCACTAACCACTTGACAGTGATAAAATTAGCATGCTTTCAAACCATGTTGCTCTCCTCTCTTAGGCTTTTTGGGTCTGTTTGTTGCCTAATTAGGTTGCTTGTATAGCCTGAGAGGCCATCACTTGCCACCCCCCCCCCCCCCATTTTATCTCTTTTGAGACAGAGTCTCATGTAGCTCAGGCAGGTGTGGAACTTGCTATGTAGCACAGCCATGCCCTGGTTTATGTGGTGCTGGGGCTCAAACCCAGCGAATCTTGCATGCTGGGAACAGAACCTGGGTCCTTTGCAAGAGCAACCAACACATGCTCTTAATTGCTGACCTCTCTCTCTGGCATTCTCCCATCCTGTTCTTAATTGTTTTTTTACTCTGTTTTCAATAGTTCAGGCCAATATATTTCTTGATTACCATAGTCACTGATAACTGAAGCACTTTACCTTCAAAGACTCTAGGTAGTTGGACCCTATATAGTAAATAAAGGTGAACTGACTGAAGAATTGTAGTGCACCTCTGACAGGAACCCAGGGGAGTTTATCACCATATTTGGAACTTGAATGGAACCTAAATGGAACTAAGAACACAGAACTTCTTAGTAGTCTGTGGCAGCTCTTGTGAACTTACCTACCTTTTCTTAGAAAAGACACACAAGGAGCGGGCATTTCTAAGTAGCTTGGCTTCCTAAACTGGAGGCTGCCTTCTCTCAGTTCACTCAGTAACACTCTAGCCCTCACTTGCCAGCCAAAGAAGATAGGGAAGACATGCTAGGAGTTAAGGGCAATTCAGAAATCAAGCACAACTTCCAGCAGGAGGTAGAATCCATTTTCCCCCAGCCTTCCCCTCAGTGACTCTTGGAGTTTGCTTGGGTGTCAGGGTTCAGATGGCTCCAAACATTTTCTGGGGCACTAATAAAATCAGATATTTTCTTAGAAAATCATCCTTTAGGAAATTCCAGGTGTCAAGGATTCCTTTAGAGCCGTATGTGACTTTCAGGGTGTGTGTGGGAGTATAAGCAATCTTCTATGAGAAACCTGAGCAATTTTATTAGAACAGGTTGACTTAGCCGGGTGGTGGTGGCGCACGCCTTTAATCCCAGCACTCAGGAGGCAGAGGCAGGAGGATCTCTGTGAGTTCGAGGCCAGCCTGGGCTACCAAGTGAGTCCCAGGAAAGGCGCAAAGCTACACAGAGAAACCCTGTCTTGAAAAATCAAAAAAAAAAAAGAACAGGTTGACTTTAGCCAACTACACTCTGATCTAACATCTTGAAGAAGAAGAAGAAGAAGAAGAAGAAGAAGAAGAAGAAGAAGAAGAAGAAGAAGAAGAAGAAGAAGAAGAACAACAACAACAACAACAACAACAACAACAACAACAACAACAGCAAAAACATGGCTGGGTGTGGTGGCATAGGCCTTTAATCCCAGCATTCAAGAGGCAGAGGCAGGCCAATTTCTATGAGTTCAAGCCAGCCTGTTCTATATAGTGAGTTCCAGGACAGCCAGAACTACATATTGAGACCATGTCTCAAAACACCAAAAACCAAACCAAAACTAACCAAAAAACATGAAACAAAACAATGAATCATAGTGATCAGAACTGAAGAAAAGGAATTACTAGGCTAATGAAAACAGATTTTATTCATAGACATCTTTCTGAGTTTTTGTGGTGTGACTCAACAAATCTGAAATTGTTCTCTTGGGGTTCATTCATTCAGCTTGTTCCTTCAGTTCTTTTCTACTGGTTGGAACGGCCCACTGGTAAGGAAACATAACAACCGCCCTTCTCATACAGAAGCATACAGCAGACAGCTGAGAGAAGCCCAGTGAGGAGAAAAGGCCTTGTGCAAGGCCCCGGACAGAGGCCAGGGCTCCTTGATACTGGGTGGCTGAGCTACCCAGCTATCTCAGTGTTTACAAGGGTTTCATTTAGGACAAGGTGGTCCAGAGGGGTTAATTAATGGGACTTGACAGATTAGATATGAAGAAGAGGGAGAGGTCAGCAGCATTGCTAAGTTTTTGACTCACAGGATGTATAAGAATAGAGAGAGGACAGGAGAGGAGAGGGAGAGAGTGTGTGTATGTGTGTGTTTGGTATGTGTATGTGCTTGTGTAGCTGTATGCACATACAGCAGGTGAAGGTCAGAGATTGATGTCTGGTGTTTTTCTCAATGGTTCTCTTATTTTTTTGTGACACGGTTACTCACTGAACTTTGAGCTAATTGATTTGCATAAACTGGCTGACTGTGAGATCGCTGGGGTTATACACATGTACATGTGAGCAACCACATCTGACTTTTATTGGGTACTAGGGCTCTTAACTCAAGTCCTCATGCTTGCATGGAAGGCACTTTAATCATCTGAATTATCTTTCAAGGTCTCCTCTCATTGTTTTTTCTCTCTCTCTCTCTCTCTCTCTCTCTCTCTCTCTCTCTCTCTCTCTCTCTCTCTCTCTCTCTCTCTCTCCTTTCTTTTTCCGAGACAGAGTTTCTCTGTGTAGTTTTGGTGCCTGTCCTGGATCTCGCTCTGTAGACCAGGCTGGTCTTGAACTCACAGAGATTTGCCTGCCTCTGCCTCCCAAGTGCTGGGATTAAAGGCGTGCACCACCACTGCCCAGCTGTTTTTTCTTTGTTGAGGCAGGGTCTCATGTATCCCAGGGTGGCTTGGAATAAGCAGCCAAAGATGATCTTGAACTTCTGATCCTCCTGCCTCTTCTTGCCTAGTGCTGGGATTGGATTGTAGGTGTTTACCACAATGTCTGGTTTATGAGGAAATCAAACTGGAAATCAAACCCAGGGCTTTGTGCATGCTGGGCAAGTGCTCCACTAATGGAACTATATCAGCCCTCTTTCTTCTTCTTTCTTTCCCTCCGTCCCTCCCTCCCTCCCTCTATTTCTTTCTCAGTATCTTACTATGTAGCCAGAGCTGGCCTTGAACTCACAGAGATCCCCTTGCCTCTGCCTCCCTAGCACTGGGATTATAGGTGTGTGCCACCATTCTGTTATGAAGTTCAATCAAACCCAGAGCTTCATACATGCTAGATAAGAATTCTACTAACCAAGCTACATACTCAGCCCCTGATATACTGTTTTGTAAATAACTTGAGTGAAAGTTGAGAACTTGTGGTAAGAGGTTTATACAATTCGGGAAGGATGTGACAGGTGGCTGATTTTTATCAGGAGTCCTGGAAGAACTGATCAGACATAGTACTCGAGGGAATATTTTCCCAACAACTGTTCCTCTAAAATTAAAGCTGAAAATGTGGGAAACTACTCTCGCAAGATGGTAAAACTGGATTTGTTTTGTTAAAGGTAATTGACATGCCCGAACATAACCCTGGCGATTTGGGAGGAACAATGAGACTGGGATTAAGACGAACCGTTTTCACAACTGAAAATTCCATACTGAGTAAGTATCCCAGAGTTTTGATTTTTATAAGACACTAGGGGTGCTTCACATGGCCGTGCCAGGACCTGTCCCTTAGAGCATGCTCAACCGTACCCTTTTTAGCAGTTTTCCAGCTACCCTCTCACCCAGTCATCTGCTCTTGCTGACCTGTCACTTGAGGCATTCAATCTCTCCCCATTCAAGGTCCTTTTGAAGAGTATTGGTTATGCACAAAATAACCCACTGAACAGTGTCCCAGAGAGCAAATGATAATGGGTGCTGGACCATGTTTGTCCTGTCCTGCTGAAGTTCTCTTGAGAGCACTAATGCGAATTCCAGGTGTTTTTGAGTTCATGGACCTACATTGAAAATGACTCCCTCTTTCCTTGTTTCCCTTTTGAATGTTTGAGCCAGTGTTCCATGTGTGTGCTGTGCCAGAAACCTAAATGAACATATTTGTATCTTTCCACAATGTTAGCATTTATTGAATAGCAAGATTTAGCGGTATCAATGGCAGAAATCCATCATGAAATTTACTTATGCTTACTTTGGTGGCTTGGCTGAGGTGAATGCAAGTTTTTTTATTCTAGTCTTTTCTTTTTAAGATTATTATTATTATTATTTTGAGGCAGGGTTTCTCTGTGTAACAGCCCTGGCTCTTCTGGAACTCACCCTGTAGACCAGGCTGGCCTCGAACTCACAGAGATCTGCCTGTTTTTGCCTTCCGAGTGCTGGGATTAAAGGCATCTGCAACCACCACCTGGGCTGATTTATTTTTAATTATGTGTATGAGTATGTACATGTGTGAGTGCAGGTGCCCCTGGAAGCCAGAAGAAGGGTCAGATCCATTGGAACTGGAGTTACAGGTAGTTGTGGACTACCTGATATGGGTGTTGGAAACCGTTGGATCCTCTCTAAGAACAAGTGCTCTTAACTGCCGAGCTATCTCTCCATGCTTCTCTATGCCAATCTTAATTACTGATATTAATTCTCATATCATATAGCACACAGTAAACATATCTGTATACCTCCATATGCATATATGGGTCACAGAAGAAATACAGGTTGAAGAGGCTGCAGCAAAGTTGAAGAGGTTTCAGAGTGGGCTGAAAAAGTCTGTATAGATAAGATAGCAAAACAGACCAGTGCCAAGAGGGAGCTGCTGGTAGAGCTCCTGGATGGACGGCATTGGGAGCGAAGCTACAGAATTCAGCCAAGAGGTGAAAAGATCAAGCGGGTCCAGAGCAGGAAACAAAGCAGGAAATGGGTCAGGAGCTGGTCCAGGTCTAGATGGCTGAACAGGTAGATGGGCAAGCAGTTGAGTAGGCACCATCAACAGTGAAGGACCACGGGGAGTCAGGGAGTCACGGGCCTTTGATGATAGGTTAGCATGGAGCCATGCCACGGCAGTGTTAGGTGCCCATCACTTTAGAGGGTCTAGGTGAGGGAATTATGCTTTCCACAGTCTGATGGGTCTGGTAAGTACTTAGGCTTGGTTCCCTGATATGGTTTTAATACACCCATGTGCCCCCACAGTTTTAAATTTCCTCAATAAACTTATAGGATGGCTGTCCATCTGTTTCTCAGAATAAGTCATATATCAGTCTGTACTGGAGAGGTTGGGCCTGAAAGATGATACAGTTGATGGAGCCACCCAGGAGCTGCAGCCAGCCTTCTTCAAAAATGGAGTTAAAAGCTGCTTGTAAAATCACAGCAGCACACAGCCTGTAAAGCCAGTTGATCCAATATGGAATGACGTAGAGTAGGGTGTATTCTGATCTCCACACTAGGTTTCATTATCATGTAGTTCAGGTTGGCCTGGATTTCTGAATGCAGCTCAGGTAGGTTTTGAAGTCCTGATCTGTCTGACTCCACCTCAAAGTGTGCCAGCACACCTGGCTTCTGTTTCATGGTTTTGTGTGTGACTGGCTTTATTTAGTTCCGCATTCATGAACTTCCTGTAGACAGGAGGGTAGTTCTGTGTCTACTAAGTCTAGGAGTCTGGAGAGATCACTCAGTGGGCAAAAGCACTTCCTACCAAGCTTGATGACCAGAGCTTGATCCTGAGACCCACGTTATTGAAGGAGAGAACTGACTCTCACAAATTGTCCTCTGACCTTCACACACACACACACACACACACACACACACACACACACACACACACACACACAGACAGACAGACATACAGAGAGAGAGAGAGAGAGAGAGAGAGAGAGAGAGAGAGAGAGAGAGAGAGAGAGAGAGAGAGAGGCAATCTAGAAGAATTAAAAAATAAATAAACAGCCTGGCAGAGACAGGCAGGTCTCTGAGTTCAAGGCCGCCTGATCTACAGAATGAGTTCCAGGACAGTCAGGGCTGTTACACAGAGAAACCCTGTCTTGAAAAACCAATAAACAAACAAACAAAAGGTTTCTGTCCCTCGAGTAAAATAGTCCCTGCATAGGGAGAGAGAACAACTTGGCTTGCTATCTGATATTTGCTGATCTTCCTGATCCTCACAGGGTTAATTATTATTTCTGTGGACCTGGTTTCATAGATGATCATATTATGTGAGAATAACTTCATGTTAACAAAACCCCAGAGCCCATAATTTACTAAATGTATCTTGAGTGCCTGTCCTGCACATATGCACCATGCTGGATTCTGCAGCTATAGCAGGGGCTGGACAGGAAGCAATCCTGTCTTCCCAGGGCCTCAAAGCAAGTGAAAAAAGGATGAATGGGAAGGATAAGGTGCGGCAGGGCCTGGGGAACTCTGGTATCCAGAGCCATTGCTGGGAAGTTACAAGAATACCTTCTGGGGCAGAGCATGTGGTTCAGTGGCAGAGCCCTAGCCCCACGTGTGTGTGACCCTGTGTTCCAGCCCAACATCATCAAAAGCAAGAGCTGGGTATGATGGCGCCTGCCTGTAATCTCAGCACTCAGAAGGTAGAGGCTGGAGGATTAAAGTCACATTTAGAACCCGAGACCCTATCTCAGCCCCCACCCCCAAATGAAACAGAACACCTTCCTAACTCAAGGAAGAATAAGATTGAAAATACTCTTTTCTGTGAGCTGGGTGGTGGTGGCAGCGCATGCCTTTAATCCCAGCACTTGGGAGGCAGAGGCAGGTGGATCTATGTGAGTTTGAGGCCGGCCTGGTCTACAGAGTGAGTTCTAGGACAGGCTCCAAAGCTACATAGAGAAACCCTGTCTTGAAAAAAAAACAAAAAAACAAAAAAAAAAAGAAGAAGAAAAGAAAAATACTCTTTCTTTCCTTTAAGGATGATATAAAGCTTGGGAAGAACATAATGCTTCTTAGCAAGCTTGAAATGAAAAAGTAAGTAGACAAGTGACCAGCCTTCCCTCCTTTCTGCAAGAGGCCATGGGCCCTGCATGTTCCTTCACAGATGCCAAGAACTTTCTCTTCTGGCTGTTAGTGCTTCTTTGCCTTTCGGTTATTTTCAAAGTCTTTGAACTTAGTTTTTGTTATTGTCTAAGTGACAAAAACTAAAATGGTTAGTGAAAAAGATGATCAAAATTATGTGTTGTAAAAGATTTGGTGATAATTGTATTAAACTTTTATAAAAAAAACAAAACAAAACATTGTGCTCAATATATTCTAAGATTTTTTTTTTGAGACAGGGTTTCTCTATGTAACAGTCCTGGCTGTCCTGGAACTCGATTTGTAGTCCAGACTGGCCTTGAACTCAGAGGTCCACTTTGAACTCACAGAGGTCCATCTGCCTCTGCCTCCCAAGTGCTGGGATTAAAAGTGTATGCCACCACTGCCTGTCTAGAATCTTTACCTTCTGAGACATCTCCATGGCTCTGAATTTTATGAAGCTTAAGCATAGCACCAAAGATAATTTTTTATAGAGACATAAGACCCATTATGGAGTGTATAATTCATCTGTTGTATACAGTTCGTTGGTTTTCATTGTTCTCTCAGAGCTGTCCAGCCATCACTAGAGTATCCACAAAGATGTCCTACTATCATTAGTGTCAATTTTAGGTCATTTTCATTACCTCCAATAGAAATTTCTGTACTCCAGCTGTTAGCACCTCTGCTCCCTCAAGCCTCTGGCAATCTTTGAGCCACTTTTTAAAAATTTACCTATTCTGGCATTTTAGTGTAAGTAGAACCACATGAAATAAGGTCTCTTATGTCTGATTTCCATCACTAAACACACTGTTGTCAAGTTTCGTCCATGCTGTAGCATGTATCAGTAGTTCCTTTCTTGTAATGGCTATATATAATAGTCCATTGTGTGGTTGTACCACAATTTACAAAATCTACTTACACGCTTCTGGGCTGTTTTTACCCAATGATTTATTAACCTTGATTGCTTTAATTTATTTGTTATTTTTTTTGACACAGGACTAAGATGGCCTAGGCTGGCCTCAAACTCACTGTGCAGTCAAGGATGACTTTGATCCAGCAGTCTGCCCTTCCCCTGGAGAGCACACCCAGGGAACTTGCTCCCCAACTCAGCCGCATCCTCAGGTCCTGAGTGCCTGAGTTTAAATTGTGCTTCTTCTTTTTTTCCAAAAGGCAGGTGGCTTATGTGCCTGTGGTCTTTAGCCAGGCCTCCCCCCCCCCCCCCCCCCCCCCCGCCCGCCCACCGTGAGATTTGCTTCCATGAGGTCTTTGGCAAGGGTTGTAAGGGATAACAACTCTCCCCATGGTTCTATTGAATGTCTTTTATTAACAAACAAATATTGTGTGGGCTTTGGCTCCCTAGTTGACGTCTTTTGTAGGATCTTTTGTAGGATTGTTTTCATAAGCTGGCACATTTATGTTGCAGGCTTCTCCTCTGGTCAGTACATTTTTGCAAGGTCGGTATGAGCAAAGTACATTTGTCTATGCTACCTGAAAAATTGTTTATCATTTTGAGCTGGGTGTAGTGGTATGCATCTTTAATCCTAGCAATTGGGAGCCAGAGGCAGGTGGATCGTTGTGAGTTTGAGACCAGTCTAATCTACATAATAGTGAGTTCCAGGACAGCCAGGGCTACACAGAAAAACCCTATTTCAAAAACAAAACAAAATACAAACAACAAAATGATTAACCATTTTTGATAGAAATCATTTTTATGCTATTCTTTTTTTTAAAAAAATTTCAATTTGATTTGTAGGCCTGTACTTACAGTGCTTTGTACTTAGGGGGAAGTAGGAATATAAAGAACTCTTTAATAAAAGATTGCCCTCAAGCAGAACAAAGCCTGAATACTTTTCTCTTGAGGGACAATTCGTGTTCTTCTTACATCATTTGTTAATCCAATAAGGGCTGTGAAAGCTGAATTCATTCTTTCTAAGTCGAGGATTATATGTATAAATTTATTTGGACAAAGGTACCGGTAGTCATCATTTACTTTGTTTATAAGAATTGTATTCACATGAGCTTGTTTTTAGAAGTTCTGTGTCCTGTGTGGATGTGTCCTCTGAGATTGTTTTTTGTTTTGTTTCCAGGGCTTTAGGAGATGAGAATGTAGCTCAGTTGATAGAATGCTTGCCTGTGATGCATGAAGCCCTCCATCCCCTGCCTTGAATGAGCTGGGCCTCCTGGTGGGGGTGCATACTTGTAATCCCAGCACTCAGGAGGGAGAGTCAAGAGGATACAAAAATTCAAGGTCACGACAGATAGTGGTGGCCCATACCTTTAATCCCAGCACTCTGGGAGGCAGAGGCATGCAGATTTTTGAGTTTGAGGTCAGCCTGGTCTACAGAGTGAGTTCCAGGACAGCCAGGGCTGCACAGAAAGACCCTGTCTCAAAAAATTAAAACAAAACAAAACAAAAGGCAAAAAGAAAAAAAATTCAAGGTCATACTTGGCTACATAGCAAGTGAGACCTGCCTGTCTCAAAATGGGGCAGAGCCCTTTAAATAAAAGGGCCAGTGATGGTGTGTGTGGAATTGTCAAAGCTGGCTTAAAGGTCACTAAACATCAGCTGTTTTTATAAACTATTTATGATGCTCTAAGTTTGTGTATCTGTGGTCTTTTCTGAACTTTATTTTGCTTAATCTCTATATTCTTTTATTGTTACCATAATTTCATGTATCTGGGTTTTGTGCCTATTTAGATGTTTAGTATGTGTGTATATATATTTTAAAAATTTAAATTTTTTACTTTTTGAGAATTTCATGCATGAGTGCTGTATTCACATCATTTCGCCTCTCTCCAATCTAGCTTCTCCTGTGTACTCCCCTCCTCAAATTCGTGACCTCTTCTTTGATTATTATTGCTGTGTGTGTGTAACCTACTGAGCCCATTTAGTGTTCCTTGTATGTGCTTAGGGCTGACCACTTGGGATTGGATAACCTGTCAACAGCTTGTCCTTATAAAAAAACTGATCTACCTTTTCTCAGCAGCCATAGTCTACACACACAGGCACACAGAGTTTTTGTAGTTTTGAGCCGGAGTCTCATGTAGTCCACACTGGCCCAGAACTCACTATATAGGCAAAGACCTTGAACACCTGATCCTCCTGCCTCTACCTCTCAGATTACTTGTCATTGTCCTTGTCTCTGTCCACCTTCTCCCACCCACCCCCGCCCCCGGTAGCTCTTGTTCCTCAGGCTTGCTTTGAGTTCTTGGGTTCGAGCAGTCTTCTTGCCTCAGTCTTCTGAATGCTGAGGACTCCAGGTGTGTACCAGTGTACCTGGTACCTGGCGCCGGGCATATAGTGTTGAATTGAGTTAAGGAACCCTAATGTGCTGATTCATTTCCTACTGATAACCATTTCCGATTGGTTCCGGCATTTTATAAGACAAATGCTGATTGGGAGGGACATCTCCACACAGGCTTTTTCCTTGGAATGTTTCCTTAGGACGGATTTCCAGGAGTTGGATTATTAGGTCCAAGGCTATGAGCAGTTTATGACCGATAATTCTGCCAGACTGTTTGAAAGAAGGGTGAGTAAGTTCCGAATGACATTAGCCGTGCTGTTGTTCTCCGGTCCCCAGTTCTCTGCTCTGTTATCTGTATTGCTGCCTGTGGTTTTGCAGTTTCCCACTGCTGCACAGCCACCTTTCTCCCCTCCAGCTGTCGGTTTGCTAGAGTGTAGACTGCTTAGGTCTTCCTGTCCCCAGGTCTTTCACCCAATTGATCCAAACCATTGCTTGATACGTTTTTCTAAGAAAGGACCAGCCATCATGCTGGACAGGTAGGCAATATAACTTTATTGATGGACACTGAAGTTTAATCTCGTATCATCTTCTGTGTCTTTTGAAATTTTTCCCAAATAAATAAAGCAAACAAAGATGAGGAGGAGGGGTCATTGATGGTGATGGGCTGGGCCATGAGGTCGGCTGAATTGTGATCTGAACAAGCAGCAGCACATGGTAGGGAGAGGAGTGAAGGATGGCATTTCCTCCCTTTCTGTCTGCCGGTTAACCATCCTGTTAAGTGCAGAGAATAAAAAGACCAAGCCATTTAATACAGCGTCTCTGTATTTTGGCAGAGGAAATGGTGGGCTGAAAGGCAAAAGGCCATCTGGGAGGTTGGGAGAGTCAGAACCAGGCCTTGTGACACTGTCCATATGGTGGCTTCTAGCCTTCTTCTGAGAGTGCCTCTTTGGCCCTACAGTATCATTTTTAAAAAATACTTCTGAAATGTGTTTTCTTTTTTTTTGGTAGAGGAGATTGAACTTGAGCCTCAAGCAAGTACTTTGCCATTGAGCTACATTGCCAATTCTTTTTACTTTTTTATTTTGAGATGGGGGGTCTCATTAAGTTGCCCAGGGTGTCCTTAAATTCACTCTGTAACCTAGGTATGCCTTAAACTTTTTTTTTTTTTGGTGGGGATACTTTCAAGACGGGGTTTCTCTGTGTAACAGCTGTGGCTGTCCTGGAACTTGCTCTGTAGATCAGGCTGGCATTGAACTCACAGAGATCCACTTGCCTCTGCCTCCTGTGTGTGCTGTGAACTTGTAATCTTCCTGTCTCAGTCACTGGAGTATCTGGGCTTACAGGCCTGTGCCACAAGGCCTAACATCATCATCATCTTCCTCTTCCTCTTCTTCCTCTCCTCCTCCTCCTCCTCCTCCTCCTCCTCCTCCTCCTCCTCCTCCTCCTCCCCCTCCTCCTTTTTCTGAGACAGGGTTTCTCTGTGTAACAGTCCTGGCTGTCCTGGAACTCGCTTTGTATACCAGGCTGCCTTTGAACTCAGAGATCTGTCTGCCTCTGCCTCCGCCTCCTGAATGCTGGGATTAGAGGCATGCACCACCACCACCAAGCCTACTTTGATTGATTGATTGATTGATTGATTGATTGATTTTCTATGATTGTCTATACCCATTTTCTTTTTTTTTTTTTTAAGATTTATTTATTATATATACAAGTGTTCTACCTGCATGTATGCAGGTAGGCCAGAAGAGGGCACCAGATCTAACTACAGATGGTTGTGAGCCATTATATGGTTGCTGGACATTGAACTCAGGCCCTCTGGAAGAGCAGCTACTGCTCTTAACCTCTGAGCCATCCCTCCAGTCCCCCCCCCCCCCCCATTTTCTTTCTTTAGCATCAAAGCCCATTTTTAAGCACACTAAACTTTTCAGAGTTTTTTTCGGCCTGGACCTGACTTTTTGTGCTTCTGCAGCCTTCTCTGACCTCTTGAACTAAACAAACTGCTAAGCAGTAGCTAGGCCTTTCACTTAGCACATGGCCTGGTGTCTGGCTCTGCCCCCTTCAAGTTGGTGAGAGTGGAGCCTCATGCCTGCGGGGCCTGGCCTGGAGCTGGTCTATCTGCCCCAGCTCTGGGAAGTTTCTGGGTCCACGCTGAGGTAGCTGTTTCTACTAGTCTCCCACCACTGAGTAGCATGCCATTGCTCATAAACCCCATTCAAGTGCTCAGTAGCAGGCCTCTAAAAAGAGCCATGTCTTTGCATGCCAGGAGCACCAAGTCTACTCAGAACTTTTTTTTGTCTGCAAATAATGACATGGAGACTTACTATTAACTTTAAAAGCTCAGCCTTAGCTTAGGCTTGTTCTCAACTAGCTCTTATAACTTAAATTGACCCATTTATATTAATCTACATTCTACCACATGGTGTTACCTTTCTTTTGTCCTGTACCTCCTGTTTCTTCTCTGCCTCTCTCTGGCTAATCCTACCTTTCTTCTTCCCAGAGTTCTCTCTCTTCCTGGAAATCCTGCCTACTCTCCTTCTGTCTAGCTATTGGCCATTTAGCTCTTTATTGAACCAGTCAGAAGGTTCCTTGGCAAAGACACATCTTTATAGTGTAAACAAGTATTCTATAACAAATGGGAATCAGTTGGGCTGGAGGTATAGCTCACTGGTGGAATATTTGCCAATCATGTCTGAGGCCCTGGTGAGCCTCTGCACTGGAGTGGGTTGGGGTGAGGCTGGCTTGAGGAGAGCGGAGCAAATAACCTTTGTGTCTTATAGGTTCTTTCTCTTCCCTCTACTCCTGTTTTCTCTCTTTCTTAGATAAAAAGGCTTAGGGATATAACTCAGTGGTAGAGTGCTTGCCTAACATGCACATGGCTCTATCTTTAGCATCCAACAAAAAATACCTTGAAAGATAACAAAGCACTACAATGTTTAAACAGAGCAGGGATAGTGTGTTTAAATTGTGATTTTTTTTTTTTTTTTTTTTTCGAGACAGGGTTTCTCTGTGTAGCTTTGCGCCTTTCCTGGAACTCACTTGGTAGTCCAGGCTGGCCTCGAACTCACAGAGATCCGCCTGGCTCTGCCTCCCGAGTGCTGGGATTAAAGGCGTGCGCCACCACCGCCCGGCTGATTTTTTTTTTTTTTTTTTTTTGAGACAGGGTTTCTCTGTATAGCTTTGTGCCTTTCCTGGAACTCGCTTTGGAGACCAGGTTGGCCTCGAACTCACAGAGATCCGCCTGCCTCTGCCTCCCGAGTGCTGGGATTAAAGGCGTGTGCCACCATGCCCAGCTAAATTGTGATGTTTTATTCCTGAAAATTTGACACACTGGGCTGGAGAGGTGGCTCAATGGTTAAGAACACTGGCTGCCCTTCCAGAGGAAATGGGTTAGGTTGCCAACACCCACATGGTGGCTCACAATTGTCTCTAACTCCAGTTCCAGAAGATCAGATGCCCTTCTGGTATCCTTAGGCACCAGGCACTCAAATAGTATACATTCAAATGCCTGATAAATATGCAGGTAAAACACCTGTACCCATACAAATACATTAAAAAATATGTAAAACTGACATTAAAGCTGACCACAAAATCATACAATTAGGGAAAGGGAAGCTGCTTAGATATTGAAAATTAATGAGTCATTTCATTAAAGCGGAAGGAGTAGCGTTAAATCCAAAAGTAGCAAGGAAAGGAGAAGGCTAGAAGCAGGCCCTGATGCTGTCCTTTTGTTTTCTTTCTTTGTGGTACACAGGAGACTAGTGTTATCCTTGACATACACTGCTAGCTCTTGGGTTTGGGGGGCCGCCTTTCACTATATGGCCCAGGCTTGTCTGGAACGCTCCATCTGGCCTTCACCTCCGAGGGGCTGGGGGTTCTAGGTGTGTGCTGCTATGCTCAGCTCCTGCCTGTGTACTTTCCACGTACCAGGAATGAAGACATCATGTGCAGCATTTCAGTTATTCCTGTCACACCCTAGGACCCCTGACCATTTTACATAGAACAGAATCTTTGTCATCAACGTCACTTGTTAGAGAGCCACTGACCCACTCTTGACCTCCACATGATATGGAATGGCTGGAACTTAAAGAGGAAAAATCCAAACAGTCCTCAAAGCTAAAAGTCCCTTTTGCTGATAGCCTCCAAATAAGGTTCCATGGAGGGTCAGTGTCTTGTAGGAGCAGTGGTCTCAGAAAGTAAGACCTTTCCCTGCGCTCCTTATGAAAGTGACTTTGGCTGGCCATGGTGGCACAAACCTTTAATTCCGGCACATAGGAGGCAGAACTTGAGTTTGAGGCCAGCCTAGCCTACAGAGTTCCAAAACAGCCAGAGCTATACAACAACAACAACAAGAAGAAAGTTTCTTTGTCTGCAAGGGAGGCACAGAAGTGCTGGATGAATATTGGATAGAGGGCTTGAGATAGCTCATTTGGTAAAGCGCTTGCCTTGCAAGTATAAGTGATGGCACAGTGAAACCACTGCAGTGGACCACTCCATGGGTGGAAGGAAAGGTTTATTGGGGACCGAAATGCCAACGCTATGGAGTGGGGTGCGGTGAGAAACAAAATGACAGAGCAAGTGGATTTTAGATGACAAGATAACTAGAACCTGTTGAGTCTGTATCATGTTACTTGTCTATTTGCTTTCAGGGCTGTTTGGCACTGGACAAGCAATTGTTGTGCTCTTCCCGGAGAAGTCCATCTCTCCCGCTCTCAGCTTTCCTCAGTTCTTTGTAGGGTTGGGGCAGTGTGGGCTTTCCCCCATCCAGTTGGACATGTTCATTATTGTCATCCTTGTTCAGCTCACATTTGGACAGTTGTGCAGTGGGACTTTATGAGTATAATTTCTGATATTACTATTTTTAAAATTTAATTTTATGTGTATGAGTGCTCTTAACTGCTGAGCCATCTCACCAGTCCCTAAGCTTATTCTTAACACAGAAGTTTAAAGATATCACCATGGGCTGCTTTCTGAGTTTATTTCTACTAGATTTGTAAGCAATCAAGAAAGATTTTGCCGGGCGGTGGTGGCGCACGCCTTTAATCCCAGCACTCGGGAGGCAGAGCCAGGCGGATCTCTGTGAGTTCGAGGCCAGCCTGGGCTACCAAGTGAGTCCCAGGAAAGGCGCAAAGCTACACAGAGAAACCCTGTCTCGAAAAACCAAAAAAAAAAAAAAAAGAAAGATTTTAAATGCATAAAATAAAAATTCCAAACAGCTGGATGTGGTGGCTCAAACCAGTAATCCCAGCTACTCCAGAAACTGAGGCAGGAGAATCACAAATTCAAAGCCTGCATGGGCTACAGAGCAAGTTTAAGGCCAGCCCAGGGAATTTAGTGAGACCTTGTCTCAAAGACTTTGCTTAAAAAGTAAGACCGACAATGACAGTGTAGCTCAGTGAGTGATAGAGCACTTCCCTAGTGTATGCAAGGGCTTGGGTTTAGTGTTCAGTACCAATAAATAAGTAAATACCAAAATCTCCAGAAAGGTCTCACCATACACTATGCACATTATGTATGCATGTTTCATTTATTCCTCACAAATCTGTCACTACCTACTATGTGCTAAGTGTCAGTCTTAAGAATCAGACAGGTCCCTATTTTGTCTTTTACCACATAGAACTTATGTTCTACATCCTTTCCTTCTGTTTCTATTCCATTATCTAGAAATAACAATAACAGTTATAGATTTGATTTCTTAACTGTCCTAATACTTGTGTTTATTTAATCCTCACAATGACCCTATAAAGTAGGGATAGTCAGTTATAATTCCCATTCCACAGATGGGGAAAACTGACGCATCGAGGCTAGATCATTTACCCAAGGCACATATCTGTTAATGGTGTAGAGGGATTTAAAGCCATTCAGTCTGGCTTCAGAGTCTCTGTCTCCTCCCTCCCCCTTCTTGTCACCTGTGAGATAGACACCTTAGCAAATACAGACGGCCTTAAGCTAGATAATAGTTCATAAGCCATGCAGTTTCTGCAGTTCACACAGAGTTGGCATAAAGCCTCCTTCCCTGCTTTCCAACTGTGTATCACTGTGCTGTTTCCCATTTTCATTTGATTTTTATGAACCAATAGTTTTAATACAAAGGTGGTCTTGAATTCCCCACCCTTTGGCAGTACATCAGATGGAGTTCCCAAAGGTGCCTTTTGCCCCAACTCTCCCCACTTTTCTCTAAAACACTTTTTTTTTGGATTTTTTGAGACAGGGTTTCTCTGTGTAACTGCCCTGGCTGTCCTGGAACTCCCTCTGTAGACCAAGCTGGCCTTGAACTCAGAGATTTGCCTGTCTCTGCCTTTAGAGTGCTGGATTACAGGTGTGTACCACCACCACCCGGCTTCTCTAAAACACCTTTGTAGATGTAATTCAGTGGTCTTATTAAACAAGAAACACAGAGCCGATTCAGAGAAGAAAGCCAAGAGGTCAGAGCCAAGAGCCTCACCCTTCCTGATTCAGGGATCCTCCTCAGCCAAGAGAGCTCTCCGAAAGAGGAGCCCTCCTTCCTGTGAGTCTGTCTCTCAAGTCTCCTTGTTCTGGCTTCTGATTGGTTGTAAACCCAATCATGTGACTGCCTCGTCACTGCCTGTATGTACCGCCCTCCAGGTCCTTAAAGGCGTACGCCACCACTGCCACGCACTTGCTATGGCTCTAATAGCTCTGACCCCAGGCAACTTTATTTATACCACCACACACCTTCACTATTCACTATTATTCATTTCATCACCGTGTATATGGGCAGAATTGCAGCTAGAAGCTTGATTATGATCGTCACTCTCAAAAGCTCAAATGAAGTCACAAGGCATTAATTTGGTCTTTCTCAGTTGAGACTTCCTATTCCAGCTTCATGATGTCTGAGAGTCTATACCACTCTGTCTACTGAACAGAGCATGGCTTCTGATTCTGGTAGAGCTTGACAGTGACTCCAGCCCTTTTAGTCCTTTGGTGCATGTTGGGATCTGCACCATGAGGATTGATGATGTGGAGATAGTCACTGCTTTCTTAGTGTGTTCCAGTAATGTGGCTTAATTGAGTGGAGTTTGCGGATGGAACTGGCTCTATCCATGTGGTCCTGTAGTCACTGAGCATCCGTCTTGTAGGTTGCTGTGCCCAAGGTCTTGCTGAAGGTGCTGCTCTGAGCTGTGGTGGTGCAGCTACATGCCTGTTCATGTGCCTCTTGGCTTGATTTGCAGCCACACACTCCTGATTAAGAAGCATAGGTAAATGGGGTGATATTTAAGGCACCAGTCTTCTCGTCTTAATGCTTAGCTTGTTTTCATCTGTTGTCTGTTAAATAATGCAACAGTGAACATCTTTGTGGTTAAATCTTTGTCTTTATTTCACCTCCCCACACCCTAAACCTCTGGCAGTACTAGGGAATCAAACCTAGAATCTGTCTCTGAGAGTTGTGGTGTGTGTGTGTGTGTGTGTGTGTGTGTGTGTGTGTGTGTGTGTGTGTGTGTGTTCATGTTTGTGTATGTGGGTACATATGTGCCATACCGTGTGTGTGTTTATATATGATTATGTTTGTGTGCACAGATGTGCCACAGTGCATGTATAGAGGCCAGAGAACTTTTGATTCTATTCTGGCCTTTGACTTCACTGAGGAAGGTCTCTCTTATTTCAGTTGTTGTGCTGTGTACTCCAGGCTACCTGGCTGGAAAGCTTCCAGACAGTTGTCCTGTCTCCCCCCACCCCCCACATCTTGCTGTAGGAATGATGGAATTACAGATGTGCACCACATTTGGTGTTTTACATGGGTTTTGGGAACTGAACTTGGCTGTCAGGCTTTTGAGGCAAATGCTTACATATGCTGAACCATCTCCCCAGCCGAAACCCAGGATCATGTGCATGCCAAATTAGCACTCTAGCACTCAGACACACCACCACTGAGCTATACTCCTAGTCCAGAAGTTGAATTTTAGGGTCAAAGTATATTTTTAAGGTGGAATATGCAGTAATGTGGATAGTAGGTGTCTTAGTAGGGTTTCTATTACTGTGATGAAACACCATGATCAAAAAGCAAGTTGGGGAGGAAAGGGTTCATTTGGCTTACACTTCCACGTCACAGTTCATCACCGAAGGAAATCAGGACAGGAACTCAAATGGCAAGATCCTGGAGGCAGGAGCTGATCCAAAGGTCATGAAGGAGTGCTGCTTACTGGCTTGCTTCCCCTGGCTTGCTCAGCCCACCTTCTTATAGAATCCAGGACCCAGGCTGGGCCCTCCCCCATTGATCACTAATTGAAAAACATGCCTTACGGCTGTATCTCAAGGAGGCATTTCCTCAGCTGAGGCTCCTTTGATGACTCTATAGTTTGTATCAGGTTGACTCACAAAACCACCCAGTACAGTAGGGTAAGAAAATATGCAGGTGGCTCTGGGGATGTGACTCGTTTGATAGAGTGCTTCCTTTGTGTGCACAAAGCCCTGGGTTTGATCCCCAGTACCTCATAAAAATTGGGCATAAGGGCTGGGGAAATGGCTCAGTGGGTACAGTGCTTGCCTTGTAAGCAGGAGAACCTGAATTTGGATCCTCAGCAGCATGTAAAGAGCTGGGCATGGTGGTGTGCTCTTGTAATCTTAGTACTGGGTAAGCAGGGACAAGAGAATTGCTGCAGGGATTTCTACCAGAAGACAAGAAAATCTAAATTGTTCCTTGGAGTCTGGTCCTTTCTGACTCTGTTGGAGACCACAGAGGTTTCCTCTACACTCTTGCCATGGATATATGCTTCTGAAGTTCATCACTCAGTGTTGATTCCATTCTTGTGTCTTCACAGAGAAGCTTTATGGTGATGTTCCTTATATAGAAGAAAGACACAGACATCGTTATGAGGTACGCCTTTCATCTGAATTCTTGAGGGATGTGGATACTTGGTGCAGTGAACCCCAGCAATTGTAAGTGGGCCCTTTGGGGAAAGTGTCCAGCTTCGTAATATCTGTAGGTAAGGCTGCTAAATTTCCCTAGCACCTCTCGCTTTTAGAGGAAGCTGTTGTGATAAAAGAGTAGATGATGGCAGAGTATCACAGAACCTGAATGCCAATGAACAGACACAGCAAAAAGACTACCCTAGACCCAAACAAGCTCACCATTCCTCCTTAACCTACGCCTCTTGTTTCTCAGGTTTGAGAAAGGTAGGTAACCTCCAGCAAGGAGCTAAATGCTTCTGGCACAGGAGGGAGTTTCTGGATCTTGTATGGTGCATTGGAACTCTCAAGAACCTCTTCCGATGCTCACACTGAGCTTGAGGCTTAGTGTGCTATGACTAAGAGGAGTTAACAGCTGAGATTGCAGCAGGCCAAGCATGGCATGTGGAACTGTGGATGGTCATTCTGCGATTAGTCAGTCAATCATGATGTGTTTGGCTTGGAAGAATAGGAATCTCTGCTTGTTGTTGATTCAAACCAATTGAACAATAAAGACATTTATTAGCTCAGGTCACAGGTAGACTCGAAACATGGTACAACCAGGATTCCTGTTGTCTCCATGGTTCTCTTGGCCTCCCTTTTCTGTCTGTCTGATTTGCCCAGAGTGGTCTGTCTCATCATTGTAAGATGGTTGCCAACAGCAACTGAAGTATCACAGAACTTTCTTTTAGTATGATTTTTTTGTTTGTCTGTTAGTTTTGATTTTTTTTTTTGAGACAGGATCTTACCATGTAACTCTGGCTGGCCTAGAACTCCTGTGTAAACTAGGCTGGCCTCAAATTCACAGAGATCTGCCTGCTTCTTTCTCCTAGGTGTTGGGATTAAAGGCTTGTGCCACCAATCATTTTTTGAGACACAGTTTCATGTATCCTAGGTTGGTCTTGAACTTCATATGTACATGAGGATGACCTTGAACTCCTGATCATCCAACCATTACCTCTCCAGTGCTAAGACCATGCCCAGTTTTACGTGGTGCTGGGGATTGAACTAGCTTCTTGCATGTTAGGCAAGCACTCTACCAACTGAGCTACATCCTCAGTCCTAATTGGGTTAACTTCAATTATCCGTCAGTCTGTGAATTTGTACCATTGCTAGTACCATACTGATCATTGGTCACCTTAAACCTGGGTTTTTACAATATCAGCCAAGAGGAATTGGTGTCTTAGTCACTGTTCGATTGCTGTGAAGAGACACCATGATCGAGGCAACTCTTACAAAAGAAAGCATTGAATTGGGGATTTGTTTACAGTTTCAGAGGTTTGGTCTATTATCATCATGGTGGGAGCATGGTGGCATATGTGGAGCTGGAGCAGTAGCTGAAACCTACATCCTGATCCACAGGCAGAGAGAGAGAGAGAGACAGACAGACATACAGACAGAGACAGAGAGATACAGAGAGAGAGATACTTGCCTGGTGTGGACTTTTGAAACCTCAAAGCCCAGTGGCACACTTCCTCCAACAAGGCCACAGCTCCTAATCCTTCTAAACCTTCTCAAACAGTGCCAATCAATCTTAATGATTAAGCATTCAAATATATGAGCCTATGGGGGGCATTCTTATTCAAACCACTACAATGGGTTTATCGTATTTGGCTTGGCCAATTGGAGTCAGCTTCTGGAATGAGACAGATAAGAGTCCCAAGACCAAGGGAAAGAAGAATTTCAATCCTCAATCAAACTTACGATTTGGGGGCCTGGGGAGATGGCTCAGTGGGTAAAGTGCTTGCCTCACAAGTGTGAGGACTAGAATTTGGATTCCCAGTACCCACATAAGTGCTAGGCAAGTGTGACAGCCTGCCTATAATCCCAGCATACAGAAGGCTAAGGCAGGATCCTTGGGGCAAGCTGAGCAAGCTCCAGGTTCAGTAGGAGGCTCCACCTCAGGAGGCTATCGAACAAGACACCCAACATCAACCTCTGCCTTCCACGTGCATGCACACTTGTGCACAAAATACACCCATACCCATGTGTACCCATAAACATGCAAACATGCTTATACACATGCACACTATACACATACACATTTAAAAATTAGAATTTGGGGTTAGATAGTGTATGTTACTTTCTTGTTACTTTGTAAAATACAGACAAAAGAAACTTAAGGAAGGATTTACTTTGGTTCATGGTTTAAGGAGAAATAGGCCATCATTATAAGGAGATCATGATAGGGGAGTACAAGGTAGCTGATACCATTTTTGCCAGTAGTCAGAAAGGAGGGAGGGAGGAGGGGAAGAAAAGGGGAGGGAAGGAAGGAGGAAGGAGGAAGGAGGAATGCTGGTACCCAGCTTATTTTCTCCTTTTTATTCAGCTCAGGGCCCTGGCCATGGAGTAGTGCTGCTTAGATCAGGATGGATATTCCCTTCTTAGTCAGTAACTAAGAAGGAAATGCCCTCATACACATGCCTAGAAGTGTGTCTCCTCAATAATTCTAAATCCAGCTAGACTGACAACCAAGATTGGCCGTCACCGATTGTTAAGTACACTTAACTCAGGGAAGCAGCAGATACAGGGATGTCTACAAGTAGTGGGTATCAGGGTTCTGATTCAGAATATTTATATTGCCATGGTCTTTTGTTTTGAATCCTATCTCTGAGTGATACAGCATGGCCCTCCCAGGTTCACGTGACTTGAATTAGACTTCATATCTCAAGTTCATCATGAATTTAAAATTAGATTTGGGGTGTTGAATATAGAAATTAAGTAGAGGGTCATTACAGTGGAAATGCATTGTAATGCACCCCCCGATGCAGGACCTCTTCATAAGCTGTTTGTTTGAATTGCTCTGTAGTTCAAAGCCTTGACTTTCTTGTATTTCCAGGTAAACCCCAACCTGATCAACCAATTCGAGAAGAAAGACCTTTGTTTTGTTGGTCAGGATATAGATGGAAAGAGGATGGAAATTATTGAATTGACAAGTAAGTGGGTTCTTTGTTTCTAAAAAGCTTCCTGATGACCTAACACCTTTTGTCAAACACAGACTGATTTCCCCTTCCCCGATTCCTCAATCCCTTGAAATACATACAGAACTTCAGAATGCATGGAAAACACATTGCATATAGTCCTTATCATTTTGGGACCTGTTAGTCTGAACTTAGCATCAGTAGCTGAGTTTTCCCAAGTCTACCAACTATACAAGTAGTAGGTATCTTTGCCGTTTGCCTCTCGCCATCCTGTGTCAGCTCTAAGCTAATGCTCTGCAGAAAACAGACAGCTTGTTGTCCACTGGCTTTCTTCTTCTTCTCCTTGCTCTTGGTGATAATTGTGGATGTCTACTGTATGGATGTCCCAGATCCTCTCCTGACTCTCTACTGCTTGTGCTCAAAGGGCAACCTTGGGTCAGTCATTGAATTTCTAGGCACTAATCACCTCACTTAGAGTTTTTCATAAGACCAAACAAACAAGGGCCTGGAGCTGTGGCTTAGTTGGTAGAATGCTTGCCTAGCATGCACAAAGCCCTAGGTTTTGTTCCCAGCACAGTATAACCTAGGCATGGTGGTACACTCCTGTAAAGTAATCCCGGCAGGAGGAGCAGAAGTTCAAGGTTATCCTTGGCTACATATTGAGGACAGCCTAGACTACATAAAACCCTATCTTAAAACAAAAACCAAAGAACTAGACTTCTGTTGAGGAAGAGCACAAAAGAGAACCTGTAATTGAAGTACTTGGAAAGTTTTGATTCAGGGAGATTGCTTTGATTTAAAGGCCAGCCTGGGCTTGTGGTGAGTTTGAGGCAGGTTTGGGTTACATGAAATAAATAAGTAGCACAGAAATTGTGTATGTCTGGGCTAGGAGACCCTGAAAGCATAGGCCCAAAAGCACACATTTGTTACTGACAAGACATACGGCAGCCTTCTTCCCATTCAGCCCTGCAAGGACATAGAATACCCGAGGTCCTAGCTTGTCTCAGCTCTTCATCTTTCCCAGGGGTCAGCTCGCTCTCGCTCTCTCTCTCTCTCTCTCTCTCTCTCTCTCTCTCTCTCTCTCTCTCTCTCTCTTTTTCTCTCCCCCACCCCCGTGTGTGTGTGTGTGTGTGTGTGTGTGTGTGTGTGTGTACACGTGTGTGTTGAACTAATACTTTTTCTTTTTCCACATTTTTAAGTGATTAAAAAATTTTAAAAGAATATTTGTGACATGAGAAAATAATTACGTAATTATGGGACATTTGAATTTCTGTGTCCATAAATAGTTTTATTGGAGATTGGTATAGGGGTAGAAAGGTGTGACCTTTCCTCACTCCTCATAAAGGTCACAGCTAACATTCCTGTGACACAAGATTAATAAGAGAAAAGCAAGGGATGGGGATTTAGCTCAGGGTAGGAGGCCCTGTGTTCAGTCTTCCACAGAGAAAAGCATGTTTCAGTTGGTTTTTCTGTTGTTGTGATATACCACTATGACCAAAAGCAACTCGGGGAAGAAAGTGTTTATTTCATTTTACAGGATATATTTAGTCCCTCATTAAGGGAAGCCAAGGCAGGAGCTTGAAGCAAAACCACAGAGGAATGCTACTAATTGGCTTGCTCCCAGGCTCACATCCAGCTAGCTTTCTTATACAGCCCAGGACCACCTGCTAGGGATGGTATGGCCCACAACAAGCTGGCCATTCCTACATCAATTAGTAGTCAAGAAAATATTCCACAGACATGACCAGATGCTAATCTGATGAAGGCAGTTATTTAACTGAGATTCCCTCTTCCCAGGTGTGTTAAGTTGACAACTAAGATTAGCTATCACAAATCTACCCCTTGTCAATGGAACACTCAAACACCTCACTGTAAAGCTGTAACTTTTCCTTTCTGGTTCCCAAGATCTCATGTTGATATCACAATATATAACAGTCCAATTTTTAAAGTCTCAAAATCTTTAAAAATTTTAATGCTTTAAAAGTTCAGTATCTCTTTAAAAGTCCAAAGCTGCTTTACTGTGGACTCTTGTAAAATTAAAAACAAACAAACAAACAAACAAACAAACAAATGAGTCATATACTTTCTTATTTGAAGAGAGAAGAACCAGGTCACAGGTACAATCCGATCAAAGCAAAACCAAACTCTTAACAGTGTAAAAAACTCCATGTCCACAGTCTGGGACTCATTCGTGGTCTTCTGAGCTTGGACTCATTCGTGATCTTCTGAGCCTCTAAAGGTTTGGGCAGTCCCACTTCTCTGGCTCTGCCGCCTACAGCAAAAGCTTGTGTTATAGGTTCGGGTTCCACACCTGCTACTGTCCTTGGCTGTTGTTCCCAAGTCCTGGAATCTCCGATAATCTGGGGTCTTCATTGCAGCTGGGCTTGCACCTTCATCAGTGGCCTTCTCTGGCTTTTCTCCCGGGATTCTAACTCTGCCACATGGCATCAAGCCTCATCTTCTCTCCACGACCCTTTCAGTTCTTCAGCTTTCCTGCTACCAAAACCAGTAGCGCTGCCGGATGGTGGTGGCACACGCCTTTAATCCCAGCATTCAGGAGGCAGAGGCAGGCGGATCTCTGTGAGTTCGAGGCCAGCCTGGTCTACAAAGTGAGTTCCAGGACAGCCAGGCCTACACAGAGAAATCCTGTCTTGAGAAAACAAAACAACGAAAAAAAAAAAAAGTACCATATAGGCCACCCTTACACATTAATAAGGTAGACACTGACCAAAACTAACTTAGGGAGGAAAGGGCTTATTTCATCTTACAAGTTACAGTCCATCATCAAGGGAAGCCAAGGCAAGAATGCAAGGCACGAGCTTGAAGCAAAACCCATGGAGATGTTTGGCCATCTTAACACCAGAGTAGGTCGGTTCGGGCTGTCTCTCTACCATTGCCAGCAGTCTGTTGTGTGGGCATCTTTGTGGATTTCTGTGGGCCTCTCTAGCACTTTGCTTCTTCCTGTTCTCATGTGGTCTTCATTTACCATGGTCTCCTATTCCTTGTTCTCCCTCTCTGTTCTTGATCCAGCTGGGATCTCCCGTTCCCCCAAGCTCTCTTTCCCTCGCCCCTTGCCCTTCCTTACCCCCACTCATGTCCAGGCCAAACACCCTAATTGTCGTGCTAGAAACCCCATCCAATGACTGAGGGAACTGGATGCAGAGATCCAAGGCCAGGCCCCGGGTGGAGCTCTGGGAGTCCAATTAGCGAGAAAGAGGAGGGTTTGTTTATATGAGCGAGAATTGTTGAGACCAAGGATGGATAAAGCACAGGGACAAATAGCCAAATGAATGGAAACACATGAACTATGAACCAATGGCTGAGGGGTCACCAACTGGATCAGGCCCTCTGAATGGGTGAGACAGTTGATTGGCTTGATCTGTTTGGGAGACATCCAGGCAGTGGGACCAGATCTTGTGCTCATTGCATGAGTTGGCTGTTTGAAACCTGGGGCCTATGCAGGATTGTTTGGCTCGGCCTGGGAGGAGGGGACTGGACCTGCCTGGACTGAGTCTACCAGGTTGATCTCAGTCCTCGGGGGAGGCTTTGCCCTGGAGGAGGTGGGAATGGGGGGTGGGCTGGGAGGAAGGTGAGGGGGGCCGGAGCGGGGAGAACAAGGGAATCCGTGGCTGATATGTAGAACTGAATTGTATTGTAAAATAAAATAAAATAAATTTTTTTAAAAAAAAGGAAAGGAGAAAAAAACCCATGGAGAAATGCTACTTGCTGGCTTGCTACCAAGCTCACATTCAACTTCCTTTCTTATACAGACCAGGCCCACCTGTCCAGGGCTGGTGCTGCCCACAGCGAGTTGAGCCTTCCTGTATCAGTGAGCAATCAAGAACACGGTGGCCCACAGACATGACCACAGGCCTCTCTGGTAGAAGCAATTCTTCAGCTGAAGCTTCCTCTTCCTAAGTGTGTCAGGTTGACAAGATTAGCTATCACAAAGCCTAACAAAGTCTTTTTAGTTAGTTTCATGTGACACAGAGGCCTTCAGAAATGAAGACCCCCAAATCCAGGGAAAACTCTTTTTATTCTTAGCTTTGAAGAGGAATAGGCAGTCTTGTGGCAATCTGATAAGGCATTATCATAAATGTGATAAGGTGGAATAGACTGAGGGGCCAGCAAGACTGTCCAGATTCTTGGCCTCTCTGCAGCATTCTTGCCTCACATATGCAGGGCAGAATCCCCCTGGAATGAGGGTCCTTTTCCCCCTGTTAGTTTTGTTTTTGTTTTTCTGAGACAGTTTCATGTATTCCAGGCTTGTCTTCTTCAACTCAGTACCTAACTGAGGCTTGCCTGGAACTCCTGATCTCCTTGGCTCCACCTCCCAGATGCTGGGATCATAGGCGTAGGGCTACCATGCCTGGCAGGAATGAGGGTGTTATGACCTACTTTCAGGCACGGTGACTCTGAGAGTTTATGTCGGCTCTCACACACACACAGACAGGGATGGTCAGAGTGACCTTGCTTCTGATGATGCTTTTTATGTTGTAGTAAGAAAGATGCATAGTTAGGAAAGAGATTTCATGGCTTGCAATGCTTAAACTATTTATTATTCAGTCCTTTACAGAAATATTTGTAACCCCAAGTCTAGACCCATGGGTATACATTTCATTTGACAAACTTGAACACTTGGGAAATTTCTTCTTGATCTGTTTGTTTGTCTGGATGTTCTCTTGATATGTTAATTTTATGTCAAAATAAATTGAAATGTTCTCCATACTTTTCCTTAAGATGATTTATATTAATGTACCATCAGTCTCCTCTCCTGGAAGTTTCTTATCTTCTCTGCCATTGACATTTGGAGTAAGATCATTCTTTGTTGTTGGGCTGTCCTGCATGCTGTGTGGTATTTATCAGCATCTCTGGCCTCTGGTCAACAGATATTAGTAGCAGACTTGCTTCCTCCTACCCCTTAGTTGTGGTGTTTCAAAAACATCTGTACAGAGTTGGGGGAAAGCTCTATCTTCCTGGCAGACTGTTTGTCAGGATGCGCAAGGTCCTGGGCTCAATCCACAGTACCTCAATGCCAGGTGTGATGATGCATGCTTGTAATCCTGGCACTTAGAAGGTAGACTCAAGAGGATCAGGAGTTCAAGGTCATCCTTAGGTACACTGAGATCTACTTGGGCTACAAGAGACCTTGTCTCAAAAACCAAACCAAACTCAAATCAACCAACCAATCAGCCAATCAAAAAAAAATCTGTAGACACTGGCAAGTCAAGAACCACCTCCCACCTGATCAAGAACCATTCTCCTAGATCAACTTGACATTGGATTATTAAGCTCTTCCCCCTCCCTTCACACCCCAACTTGTAATCACTTGTCAAGTGCCAGAGTCTGCTAATGCAGAGAAAGTGTTTGAGATTGCCCTTCCAGTCCCTACCACCTTAGCCTCACTTCATGATGGCTTCAAGTCTGACTTTTCCTCAAGTTCCTCCCTGCCTCTAGGTTCTCCCATCTCTAGTACTTCCTAAGCAGGACAGGGCTCTGGCTTTGCAGTCGAGTCATGCTAATTTGTTGGCGAAACCACTCTGGTTTGTTGAATGTGAAGTATGTGTTGGATACTCCAAAATGGTAGCCTGATCTGGGTTTGGTGGTGCATGCCTGTAGTTCCAGGATTTGTGAGACTGAGCAGGATCACTGTAAGTTTGAAGCCTATCTAGGTTACATAGTAGACTCCAGGACAGCCAGGGCTACAAAAGGAGACCTTGTTCACAAATTAATAGCCAGGCATGGTGGCTCATGTCTTTAAACCCAGCACTCGGAATCTCTGAGTTCAAGGCCAGCCTGGTCTACATAGTGAGTTCCAGGACAGCCAGGGCTATACAGAGAGATCCTGTCTCAAACAAATAAACAAACACAAATACATAAAGTATTAGAATAATGTTGGAGAAACTGCTTTTTCAACCTATGAGATTTAGACTTCCAGACTCTCTTTACAACTTGGCAACTTTTTCTCCATCTCAGCCCATGTCATAATTCTCTGATTTAAAGGCTCTTTTCTATCTTTTCCCCTTTTGATGGTCCATAATCTGAGTACTTCAAGAATCTCAAACAGAAAGGGGGTGGTGTGAATCCCAAACCGGGAGGAGATGATGTTGGAGATGGCTGCCTTGAACATAGTAGCCTCTTACCTGGACTCTGAAGGAAAACAATGGACATTTAGTGAGCTCACTAGATGCTTGATCCTAAACCCCTGCTAGGGACTCCATATGTGCCTGTGGTGTGCCTCACAAAGTAGTCGATGGATGTTAATTCCCGTTTATGGAGGAGGCTGGAGTGCAGAGAGGTTAAATAACATGTCCAGGACCATTGAGCGAGGCATTGGGAAGTGGGGAGTAAACTCAGGTCATAGCCTTCTTCTATTCCCACCTTCAAGACATTTTAGTTTTCTGTATTTCCATTGGGTCTTCTGCCTAGAGTATATTTTGTGGTGGTTATTATTGTTTAATTTTGTTTTTTGGGGGGTTTTCTTTTTGAGATACAGGTTATCATTCAGTAGCTCAAACAGTCCTAAAATACACTGTGTAGCCCAGCCTCCACCTTGAGATAATTCTCCTGCTTCAGCTTCCCAAGTGCTGGCATTACTGGTGTAAGCCACCCTGTCTGGTTACTGTGTAGAATTTTGGATGAGAATAGTAATGATGTATTTCAGGAGTCATTTTGATGTTAAAGTATGATCACTGATTGCTGTTGAAGGCTACCAGCCTCTCTTGGCTTGTGAGAAGAGGGCAGGAATTTCTTAAGCAACTAACTGTTAGTTTACTTTGTTCAAGTGCTTATTCTCTTCATTCTCCTGCTTCTCTTATTGTCAGCAAACACCGAGAGGCCACTTTCTTCACAAAGATTTAGATGCCCATTGATGCCTTCAGAGTTAATGAAGGCTGGGAAGGAAATGAGAGCTGCTGTAAAACCTTGCAGTTTTTGAAAGCTGACTGCAAGGGAATTCATTTTATGAAGGAAAATTCCCCAGAAGATTTTGATCTTAAGTACCCTTTAGAAGCATAGCCACAAGTCTCTACCGTCCCTCAAGGATTCTGAGAGGAACAAGGCTTGAGATTTGTAGAATGTCAGAATCTGCTTAAAAGCGATTAAGAGCATTATTTTTAAAGGTACTTTGTTTGACTGATAGAACATCATCAAAATAAAAACTCTTTCACTATTCTTCATCTCCACCCAGAGAATTTGTTTGGATAAAATGATTCTGAGCAATGATCCATTCATTTCAATAGTCTGTCCCTGGCTCTGACATGATCTGTGTCACAGCATCTCTCTGTAGCTCTGCAGAAACAGAAGTACTGTCTTTTTTCTTTCTAAGACATCCCTAGATATTATGCTATAATCTTTAATGTGTTTTACTTTAAAGTTATATTGCTCAATTTCGTCTCTAAGTATGGATGACTTTTCTTTGTTTTTAAAATAAAGTTTTGTTTATTTTGTTTTTTTAATTTATTACATTTGTTTCCTTATTTGTGGGGGTGGAGGTGAAGGGTGGGCCTTGTGCCATGGCTTGTATATGGAGGTTAGAAATCTTATGATTCTTTCCTTCCATCCCATGGGCCCCAGGGATGGAATTCAGGTAGTCAGGTTTGGTGGAGGCAAGCGATTTTACCTGCTGAGCCATTCCTAAGGCTCTTGGTTTTTTGTTTGTTTTTGTTGTTGTTTTTCTGTGTAGCTGAGGTTTACCTGGAACTTATAGTGTAGACCAGGTTGCCTTCAAAGTTGTGGTGATCCTCCTATCTCTGCCTCCTAAATGCTGGGATTACCAGCTTGTACCACTAGGTCCGACTGTTCTAGTTCGATTTCTGTTGTTATAAATACTATGACCAAAAGCAACTTGGTGAAGAAAGAGTTTATCTTGGCTTATACTTCCAGGTCAGAGTTCATCATTGAGGGAAATTAAGGCAGGAACTGAAGCAGAAACCAAGGAGGAACACTCTCTAGATCATGCTCAGTTTTCTTATACAGCCCAGACCCATTTACCTGGGGATGGTGCCACTCACAGTGGGCTAGCTCTTCCTCATCAATCAAGACAATCTCTTACAGACATGGGATAGGCCAATGTGATCAAGGCAGTTCTTCACTTGAGGTTTCCCTTTCCCACGTGACCCTAGGCTGTATCGCATCGACAATAAAAACTAATGAGGACACTGACTTTTGTTTTGTTTTGCTTTTAGACAGGGTCTCCTGTAGCACGGGATGGCCTGTGTACTTGTAGTGTAGCTAAAGATGACTGTGAAATCCTGATCTTCTTGCTTCCACCTCTGGGGTGCTGGGATTATATCCCTGCACCAATATACTTAACTCTTTTCTTCTTTTGTTGAGGGAGAAGGTATCATTTCCTGTGCGAAGCTTTCATAGCTGAATAGCCCTCCAATTCAAGGAGGCTTCTGCTTACATGTACAGTATTCCTCCACAGGATTTTTCTGAGGTCAGACCTGTCCAGGAGAATTTGCTCCAATGAAGAAACTATTCTGCCTGCTCAGTATAGTATCTACCAGCTATGAATGCTCAGTTTGTGTGTGTGTGTGTGTGTGTGTGTGTGTGTGTGTGTGTGTGTGTGTGTGTGTGTTCAGTGTCTTCTTCTATTACTTTCTACCTTTTTTGCCATGAGATGGGCTGTCAACAAATTCCCCACTTCCTGCTAGGCTGGCTGGCCAGGAAACTCCCCAAATCCTCCCGTCTTCACCCTCCTATGCTGGCCTTACAGGCATGGGGCAGTGGTGCCTAACTCTTTTACATGGATGCTGGGGATTTGAACTCAGGTTCTCATGCTTGCTTAGAAAATGCTTTTATTCACTAAGACATTTCCCCAGCCTCAGGTAGGGGGTAGCTTGAAGTCTAGGGATACTATGGAAATTGAGCCAACAATGAAAGGTCTTCCAGAAGCAGGCTAGGGCTGGGGATGTAGCTAAGTTGGTAAAATGCTTGCTTAGAATGTATGAGGTCCTGATATAAATCCCCAGCACTGCATAAGCCCAGTGTAGTGGCACACACCTATAATCCTAGCACTTAGGAGGTATAGGTAGGAATATCAAAAGTTCAAGATCATTCTCAGCTATGGAGCAGTTCAAGGGTAGCCTGGGCTACATGTCACCCTATCTCAAAAGAAACCAGAAAAGTAGGTTGATGTTCAAGAAGGAGACTTCATGTTAGCACTCAAAAGCTCTTGCTTCACTTTCCTTAGTCTAACACCACCACCTCAAAAAAAAAAAAAAGCCAAAAAAACCAAAAACCCAAGAAATTCTAGGTCTCTAATTAAGTTAAATGGGTTTTGCAATTTGGAATTTTATTCCAAAAATGGGTCATGGAAATAACTCTGTTGGCAAGTGAAATAATCCCTTCAGTGCTTAGTGTGGGTTGGTGTTCAATTATATGGTAAGCTTTCTAGTGGCTGGTTGTCTGCTTGATTCAATTACTTCATGCTTGCTTTCATTTCAGGTCATCCATATTTCATTGGTGTCCAGTTCCATCCCGAGTTTTCTTCTAGGCCAATGAAGCCTTCCCCTCCATACCTGGGGCTCTTACTTGCCGCAACTGGGAATCTGAATGCCCATCTGCAACAGATAAACAGACTGTCGCCCAGGTAACCAGCTTAATGCTCCTAGCAATGAGCCAAGATGTATGGTTACTATCATCTTAGCTTTTCCACAAAATTGAATGTCATTGTGGAATTTAAGTTTTGAAAAAAAGCATATTTTTATTTTTTCTGTATTCTATCTTTAGTATCATGCCAAAAGTCTTTCCTGTAGAAAGATCTTATAAGTCATAACCCTAGTGTTTTCTTCTAGCACTTTCATAGTTTAATATCCAACAGTGTATCTGGACTTTATTTTGAGTTAAGAGTGTAAGGTAAGGGATCTGATTTTTCTTGTCTTCCCTGAAAGTTGTTAAGTAAATTGGTTTTTATTTAATTTCTGTTTAGTTCAATTGATGATCCTAAACTTTTGCTATTCTTTTCATTATCATAGTATTAATGGACATCGAGACTGTATTGACCTTAGGAATAATCATTTAAAATTTTAAAGATATATTTTGCTGGTTGTAGTGATGTATATCTGTATCCCCAGTATTTGAGAGGCTAAAGCAGGAGGATCATGGATTCCAGGCCAAGCTGGTATAAATAGTGAGACATCATGTCTTTTGTTTTTGGTTTTAGAGACAGGGTCTCACAGCTCAGGCTGTTCTTGAATTTGCTTTGTAGCCAAGGATGACCTTGAACTTTGGATTCTCCTGCCTCTAACTTCCAAGTGCTGGGATTACAGATATGTGTCATCACATTTAGCTGTCCTGAGGATGGAGCCCAGAGATTCATGCATGCTAGGCAAGTACTCTTACCTACTCAACTACATCTCTAACCTAAAAAACCAAAACCAGCCAATCAAACAGACAAAAAACAGGAGAGGAGGGAAGGTATTGCTCTGTTCTAATTTCCCATGTGAACAGCACAGTAATTGTTAAGATCTAGGTAGTGACCGAGATTTCATGACATTTAAATAATAGTTTGGATAGAATTTATATCTGTATTTATTCTCCTCTGAGAATATTGTATGGATTATGTGTAGCGAGTTTAGAAGTAGAAGGAACTACCTAGAATATACCAGACTTAGGAAGCGTGATTGAGTATCACGGTAATGCTGTATGTTGCTTAGACTCTTGCCCTTGTAAACAACCATTGCAGGACTGCAGCTGAGATCAGGAGCATCAGGACAAGGGGTGTCTGTAAGCTTGTGTTACACAGTCTTCTTGTAATGCATTATTGTTCAGAGAAGCTCACATCGCTAGTGCTTCACTTTCCTGTGGGTTCATATGGAAACAGCTTTACATGGCTTACATGGCTGCTGCCTTGACCAAATTGATAGTCACTCTTGGCTGTCACAACCAGGGCAGTGTGTGGGAGCCCATTTTCAGGTTCCTCGTGGCTTTACCCAGCAGGTCCACATAGAGGATGATTAGGACCACGGGCCTGAGTGCAGGTGTCTGAGATGGTCTGCACTTGGCTGTGCTGGGGGAGGAGGTCTTTTGCTCCACCCCTTGGCGTTTCTATAAAAACCCTGGGGCAGAGACAGTCAGGGCCCGTTGGAAAAGGTTCCAGGCCCTCTCGAGGCTATCCTTTATTTTCTATCTGTTTATCTCCGCGATATTCTCCGCAATATGAATCCTTCTATCTAATATTTCCTGCTGCTCGCACTCAAGAAAACTCTGGGGAACTGTGGGGTGGTGGGTTACGCCCCACAGCAGTGGCTGCAGTGGCTTTCAACTGTGTCTGGCGACTACCATAAGGAACAGCCTAAGGGGACTCAGATTCTTCCCTGCTTCAGATGTGGTCTCCAAATCTCCTGGCTTCTGTGCTATTGTTTTGCACAAGAGATTTCATATGATGAAAACATTTCTGGGTTCTCAGGCTGCATAGTTTATATTGCAGATTGAAATTTCAATGTGGAATTCCAAATCACAAGTGTCCTATGACATTTTATGGCTACCTGACGTTCTCTGTTATTACAGATTCTCATGTAGGGAAGGAGGTGACAATGGAGCAAGTTAGTTGGCTGAGAGAAATTATACACTGATAAGTATCTGGCCGTTTGCAAGCATCAGCTCACAAGTGAATGTGTATGGTTCGTGTAGTCTGGCTGTCCTTTTACCCACTTGCTGTGTTGTGTGAGGCCTATTGATTTCTGCATGGAGGCTGGCATTTATGAGTGAAGCTCCTCCATAGCTGAGCACTTGCCTGAAACAGCTAAGTCAGATACACTCTTAGAGAGACTAGCCCTCTTAATGGAGCTCATTGCGAGTTCAGCCAACCCGTAGTCCTCCATGGTTGTGCATCAGTCACAAGTCGGTGCCTTCCCTTATGTCTGCCTGGCTACTGAGCACACAGGTGGCTCTCCACTAACGTGGAGAGTGCAGGCAGCAGAGGAGAGTGGTCTACACCTGACATATTGCAGGGATCTCAATGAAGAATGGCGATTGATGTGGCAGGTGTGGTTGTACAGCCCTGTAATGCTAGCACTCCAGAGACTAGAGGATTACTGCAAATTCAGTGCTAGTCTAGTCTACACTATTAGTTCCAAGCCAGCTGGAGTTACATATCAAGACCCTGCCTCCATAAAGCAAAATAACCCCAAACCAGTCTAGGAAATGTAGTTCAGCTGTAGAATGTTTGCCTAGCATGTATGCACCCTGAGGTTTGATCCCTAGCACCATACAGCACCACATAGCACCACACGATGATGCATGCCTATAATCCCAGCACTTTGCAGGTAGAACCCAGAAGATCAGAAGTTCAAGGTCATCAAGGCTAGCCTGGGCTGTGTAAAACCTTGCTCACACACACATACACACACACACACACACACACACACACACACACACACACACACAACCCAACCCACAAAAAGGCCAATAAACAAATCCCCCAAACCACAAGAGTGGTGACTAATTATCCAGCGACAGACACCAGGATCACAAAGGACTTTTTACCTCAACTGCTGTCTGGCACCGCCATGGGATTGCTGAGTTCTGAACGGCAGGTGACTGCCTTGCTGGCCACACACTGATACAAGCTGTGCTTCTTTCAAACAAGAGTACTGCTTGTAAACAGCTTGAGCATGAACACTGGAAGAATGACTTCCTTCCCCTGAAATTGTCTCTGATTATACTCAGCTGTATGGCACGTGGGCAGCCTTTGTCTTCAAGGTGCAGAGTGTAAAAATTCTTGGCTTTAATAAGAACACCTGAGCTGTAACCTCTGCATTCTGCCCAGTGGAGAAAATATTTATCATTGAGCACTTGGGAGTCGTAGTAAGAATATTATTTAGGGATTTAGAGCTGGTGAACTAAATTGTCAGCCACTCTGTTATCTCAGAATGGCAGCAGTTCTAAAGGCTAATTCCCCCTAGTTTTAGGCTTACAGCAGTTGGTTCAAGGGCACAGTCGTTCTAGGGTAGTATTTTAAAAATTTTTTTATTAATTGCTGAAAAGTACACGCCAATCAGGCCAGAGAGATGGCCTAGCGAGTAAAGGTGCTTGCTGCCTAGCCTGACACTCTGAATTGGGTCCCCAGGAGAGAACTGCCTCCCACAAGTTGTCCTCTGACCTCCACACATGCACCCTCCTCTCCCCCCACAATGTAATTTAAAGTACATGCAGCCAGTCATGGGGGTCCATGTTTTTAGTCTAAGCACCAGGAGGCAGAGGAAGGCACAACTCTGAGTTTGAGGCTTAAAGCCTTGTCTACTGTTGAGTTCAGGCCAACCAAGACTACACAGTGAGACCCCCCCCCCCCCCCCGGAAAAAAGAAGAAGGGGGGAGGAGGAGGAGGAGGAGGAAGGAAGAGAAGGAGGAGAAGCAGCAGCAGCTGCCACCACAGCCAGATGTGCTGATTCACATTTATAATTCTAGCACTTGGGAGGTTCAGGTAGGTGAGTCACCATGGGTTTGATGCCAACCTGAGCTACAGATCGAAACCTTGCTTCAAAATACAAAACAACAAAAAAATCAAAATAAGAGCCTTGTTTTGCGGGTCCCACCTAAGAATACCCACATATTCAGTAATTCTTGAGTCAAAATCAGAACATAGTTGTATTCACAGCTAATATCTATGACAGTGACACAGTATACATGCACACAAGGAGCAGTCAGGGACAAGATGTAAGCGGAGTTTGGAGAAGTCCATTTTAGGTTTCCTGTGCTCCCTCACTCCCTTCTGTGCTAGCAAGTGCACCCTCATTCCAGCACTGCGTGTGCACATGCGTGTGCGTGCATGAGTGTGTGTGTGTGTGTGTGTGTGTGTGTGTATGTGTGTGTGTGTGTGTGTGTGTGTGTGTGTGTGTGTGTGTGTGTATGTGTGGTGGTGGTTCTGCCCATAGACTTGGAGTTGAGAGATTTTTACTAAGGGATGGTCACGCAGATGTTCTCTGCCTAGCATCCATCAAAATTCCAGACTCCCTGAAGGAAAGCAATAGTCATCATAAATCACATTGTACAAACAATGTAGGCCAAGAAAAGTGACCCGATTCAAGTTAGTAGTAGAGAATTCATCCTGAAAGTCATCAGCTACAGACTGACCCTACAAGCCTTTTGAAAGATGGCAGCTGCCAGGTTAATTCATTTTGAATAAGTGCAAATCCATTTTTAGAGTAAACATGTCTAACAGGAAATTATGCTCCATTCAACATGTAATTGTAATCTTTGGTACTATGTCTCTTTCTGTGTCAAAATTTTATCTGTCCCATTTATAAGAGGTAAACACAAGGGTTAGAGAGATGGCTTAACCCCAGTCTTCCAGGGCACCTGACTTTGGTTCCCAGCATCTACATCTGGTAACTCAAAACCACCTATGACTCCAGCTCCAGGGGATCCACCACCTTCTTCTGGCCCCCTTGACTGCCTGCACACAAGTGGTATACACTCACCCAGACATATACATATGCATGTTTTTAAAAAGGTAACCACAAGTTTGAATGGTCTTGCTAGCACAGTTCAAGAGGAATGAGACTGCTTCATATAATTGTAAGAAAAATGTAGAAAACTTGGACGCTTGTGTCAGCAGTGAGGGTACAGAAACGCAGCTCCTCGATATTAGTCTCAGCAGCTTCAGGAATTCCCCTAGACTTTCAGGGACCTTGATTCAGGCCAAACTGAGAGTTTGTGGCTTGGACACTGAAGAGAATTTCAGGACTAGCCGGTATATAATGAAGTAGAGTTGGAGATTTTATTGAGGGTATTTTAATAGAGAGGGTTAAGAAAAAGAGAAGTACTCAGAAGAAAGTACTATGTGGTGAGAGCATGGTGTGGGCTTCTTCCAGACTCACTGAAAGTACAGCATACCCAAGTTGAATACAGGTTCTGAAAGGGGCAGTCACAATGACTTGTCTTAGCATTAGCCATATATAAAAGTTACATCTCAAAAGGTTGCTTAGAAATCTTTTTTCCTTTTTTCTTTTTCATTTGATAAGAGATATCTGAGGTGGCTCTAAAGATGCCTTGAATGGAATTACAGTCTGGTAAAAAGGAACCAGGAGCCACTAGGGTTGCATTAAGGAGTTTAGTATATGTCTTTTCTCTATCAACGGAGTTTCTAGTGAAATTCCTAGAAAATGTTTTATAGCTAGAAAGGGGAAAAGGTTTTTTTTGAGATTTTATTTATTTTTAGTTTCTGTGTGTAGGGTGTTAGCCTGCATGTATTTCTGTACACCAGGTGTGTGCAGTGCCTATTGGGGCCAGAAGAGGGAGTCAGATCCTCTGGACTCATATCTGACTGATGTGAGTGACCACATAGGTGCTGGGAACCAAACCTGGATCTTCTGGAAGAGCAGCCAGTGAGTTCTTTTAACTGCTGAGCCATCTCTCCAGCCCCCAAAAGGGCCTTAAGCAGCTAGTAACTAATTGTGCTGGAATTCTCGATTCTCCATTGGCAAGAGACTTGGATTCCAGGGTGAAGAGTTCCTTTCTGCTTCTCGTGTCCCCAAACGTCCCTGGTCTTTCTCTCCCACCTTACTTGCACTACACAGAATATGCTAAGGTGCTTGGAACGGGGAGTTCTTTAGTCTGTAGAAACAAAGCATCTATATAACCTGTATGAGGAATATGCTAGGGTGCTTGGAACGGGGAGTTCTTTAGTCTGTAGAAACAAAGCATCTATATAACCAATATGAGGAATATGCTAAGGTGCTTGGAACGGGGAGTTCTTTAGTCTGTAGAAACAAAGCATCTATATAACCTGTATGAGGAACTGCTCTGGGGGCTGGTGTTGGTGATTGGACTCCAGGCCTTGCTCGTATTAAGCATACAGCTTTACACTGAGTCACACTCCTGAGCCCCAGCCCAGGAATTCCATTTTAAAGCAGCAGAAGGATATACAATTTACCTTTTTCAGCACATGTGTGTCTCTGTCTGCCCTGCACAGCTCTCATGCCCAGTCGGTACACAACAAGTTTAAGAGCAGCTTCTAGTTTTATGATGTGGGCATCTGTCAGGCCCATTTGTAGGTTAGAGTAAGACTCTTGCTTAGGTAGTGCTCATCTGTATCAGAACACAAGAACTCAGGTACAGTCAATCCACAGTTCACAGGAATACAACTCTTTGGGGGAAATGGTGTTTTAAAGGATAAAACTGGGCTTTTAAGACAATTGAGTAACATTTTATTTTAAGTTTTGGACCTTGAATCATGACTCCAACCAACATTTACTGTCTCTTGTACAGAGAGATCATCTTTTCATAGCAAAACAAGAGGCGTGGTGGTATTCAAACCAATAGAGAAGGTACTTGATGGTGCACTGTATTTGATTGACTATTGCAGACCAAACTCAAAAGTCAGAACTACTTCATAATTAAAAGGGTCCTTAAAGGAAGTGTGTTCCTGGAGTCTGGCTCTCCCATTTCCTGATTCCCTTCTAGACTGGACTCCTAGTGTCTTCTTCCCATTTGCTCTTGCCACTTAATTTTCTTTGAGTGATGCTGAGGATTGAACCCAGCCAGGGCTTTGTACGTACTCCAGCCTTGAGCTCCATCCCCAGCCTACCATGATACCTTTCTCTTTGAATCCCGGAGGCAGTCAGGAAGAGAAGGAACCCATTTCACTCACACTGTCTCTGTCTGTCTTTCTAAATCACATGCTGACTTCCAACCTGAGATGAGTTACTTTTTTGTTGATTTCTAGATGTAATGCTATAGAAAATTTGGGGGGAAAACAGCCATAAGCTCAACAACCTAATACAATCGCACTGTATTCATTTTAAAAATATTTCCTTCTAGTCTTTCTACCTATATGTGGTTCTCCTTGGCTGTAGTAGTGGTTTGAATGAGATGATCCCTATAGACTCATATTTGAATGCTTGCCACCCAGTTGGTGGAACTATTTAGGAAGGATCAAGGGATGTGGCCTTGTTGGAGGAGGCATAGCCTTGTTGGAAGACTTTTGTCACTGGGATTGGGCTTTGAGGTTTCAAAATCCTGCACCATTCCCAATTAGAACTCTCTCTGCCTCATGGTTGCTGTCTCAACATGTGAGCTCTTAGCTACTGCTCCAGTGCCATGCCTGTTTGCCTGCTGTCATGTTTCCCACCATGATGGTCATGGATTCATCCTCTGAAGCTGTAAGCAATCCCCCAATTAAATGCCTTCTTTTTTGTCAGATGCCTAGGTCATGGTGTCTCTTCACAGTAACAGAAAAGTAAGCCAGGTACAATAGTGAATATATATATTTTCCCTGCAGTTCTTTTATTTCGAAAACTTTCAAGTATACCAACAAGATAGCAGATTAGTCCAGTAATCCTTTAGCTATTTGGCCACATGTACCAGTTGTTATAGTTCTACTATGCTCCCTTTCTTCCTCCATCTTCTGGGTACAAAGTTTAGCTTTGAACCATTTAAAAGTAAGTTGCAAACATGGTAGCACTTCATACATAAATATTCATAAAATTTTCTTAAATTTTCACATTTTCACACAATTCAATGTCATACCTAAGAAAATTAACATCAGTTCCAATGACACGACCTACTATTTAGCCTATACTTTATCTTTTAGCTTTGTAGGAGGGTCTCCCATATCCCAGGCTGCTTCCAACTCAATATGTAGTTGAGAATTACCTTGAATTCCTCCCTCAACCTCCCTGGTGATGGGATTGCCGGCTTGTACTACCACACTTGGTATGTGGTGCTGAGGATTGAACCCAAGGCTCTGTCCATGCTAGGCAAGCATTGTACTGTACTACAAGGACATGTGGCCTGAGCTTTCAGACCCTGAGCTCTGGAATTGAGTAGGACTTGCTGAATCCAAACCCAACTCTTCTTTCCTGAAAGGTTGGGACCTCATCTTTCTTTGCACTGTTTCTTTAGGCGGTGGTGGCGCACGCCTTTAATCCCAGCACTCGGGAGGCAGAGGCCGGCGGATCTCTGTGAGTTCGAGGCCAGCCTGGGCTACCAAGTGAGTTCCAGGAAAGGCGCAAAGCTACACAGAGAAACCCTGTCTCAAAAAACCAAAAAAAAAAAAAAGTTTCTTTGGAGCCAGGCAGGCTGTTCTCTATGAGTTCAAGGCCAGCCAGGGATATATAGTAAGACCTTGTCTCAAAAAAGGGGGTGGAAGGCTGTGGATTAATATTATAGTTTAGTATTTATAAGGCCCTGGACTGTACCCTAGCAACACACCACATACAGTCCCCCCAACTCAAAGTAAAAGTTCCTAGTTTACATAGTTATAATGAAGATTAAGTTTCCCACTATTATAGAAATCATTTTGCACAATGCTTGGTCTATGGTAGGAACTTAAATGTGAATTCTTCTTCTTCTTCTTCTTCTTCTTCTTCTTCTTCTTCTTCTTCTTCTTCTTCTTCTTCTTCTTCTTCTTCTTCTTCTTCTATTATTGTTACTAATTTTACCTTAGTTCCAGCTGCCTTCATCTTTTACCTACTACAAAGCCTCTTGCCTGGACTTTGTGCCTCTGGTTTTTCTCCTTCTAATCCTCATAATCCATCTTCTGCCATGAGAATGGTCTTCTCACATGACTTTGCAGCTCAAAACCCTCAAAGGCTTACTTTGGTTTATGGAATAAAATGCACATAAATCCATACAGAAGACCTCCGAGTCTTGAGAACTCCCTAGAGGGGTTTAATGCCTTTGCCTCCTGGCTCTTGATATATATTCTGGACCTGCTTAGTGAGAAGGAACACCAATCTATATCCTATTAGGATTTCAGTTCATGGGACTTGGGAAGGTGGGCATGGGGCTGAGGGCCCCAGGTTAACTGTACCGTGATAACACTGTACCTTTCTCCTTCTAAGCCCTAGAGTCTGAGGCATGCTTGCCTCACTTTGCCTGCTCCGAACCAAAGACTCAGATGTTCTCCCCTGCACCTATGTGCTGTTCAGTTTCTAGTACACTGTAAACTTGGACCCACCTTGCTTTTGGACTTTTGGCCTTCATGGTTGATGCTGCTAGGGCCAATCATACAATATGTGCTTAAATGTTTTATTGCTGTGGTGGTGGTTTTGATGGTGGAGTTGATGCTTCTGGATCTGCCACTCATTGGAGGGGAGTGTCCAAGTTGCTGTCGACCATCCTTAGGGCTGCTCTGAGACATAGTGGACATGAGGCTTGGTATAGACTTCTATCAAAAGACCACTTTCTCTCCTTTGTTACTTTTCAAACAAAGGGAATTGGGACAGAAAGCCTAATCTTTTTTATTTTTTATTTTTATTTTATTTTTGCTTTGAGCTGTTCTTTTCAACATCTTTTCACCACCCCCATGATTGACTTCAACTTATACTTAGAGGGTTTTTTTTCTGGCAAATTATTGTTAATAAGTCACATCTGAGTACTCCTTCTTTTGGGGATTATGCATTGGTTAAAAGGTGCTCTTTATAGGTCTCACTTCACTGTGGCGTTGATAATATGGTTGCCAGCCAGGAATGGAGTTCAGAGTGATACAGACCACTGTGCTTTTAAAGCCCTGCCTGGGTTGAAGTCTCCTGTTTACTCTGAGATGCAAAACACATTCAGAGCATACTAAGTTTTTATTCCCTTGCTCTTGTATTTTATGGCTTCCAGGGGCCCTTCGAGAAACAAGTAAGTATAGCAGTAACAATGCTTTGGGGAAAACTATGCATGGCAATGTGTTTTTAAAACACACTTTTTCACATGAAATGGATTTTGATACAAAGTACTATAGGAACTCATGCATGCTGGGAGTCCTAACTATGCCATTAAGCTTGTTTTTAAATTCCAACCACCTCTTTCTATTAATAGAGAAGAAGTGATTAATGGCTGCTTCAGGGTAGCATAAAAGGTGGGATATATGGAACATCACCACACCCTTCCCCTCCTATCTTGGAATATTTTCATTTACTGGGAATTTATTAGGAGTAAGGAGTCATTGGCAGACAGGTTATCCATTAGTTTTAAATCAATAACTATACATTAAAACTTTCTCAAATGACAGAAATGTTTCACCTTGTCTAGCATGTTTGAAGTCCAGGGTTCCATCCCCAGCACTAGGTAAACTAGGTTTGGTAGATCATGTCTGCAGTCTAGCACTTTGGAGGTGGAGGCAGGAGGATCAGAAATTTGAGCTTATCCCTGGCTACATAGTGGATTTGAAACCAGCATGAGTTACAAAAGACTATTTCAAAAACAAATAAACATGGAGACCATTGTGGTCAAGCCTTGCAGGTCAAAGTAGTGTGCTAGGATAGCAATTCCCACCTGTGTTGAAACTGATGGTTTTGATCTTGCAACTGTTAGAACCCGGGCCTAAAGCACAGAGGGCCGTGAGCAGGCCAGGCACACACCCAGTCTTTCTGCTGCCACCTGGAGGTGGAAGGCAGCCTGATGGCTTTCACATTGCATAGTCACACATTAACCAAGCCCCACTCCCTGTCCTCTCCTGTAGCCTAATCACATAGGCCTCATTCCCTGGCCTCGGTCAAGTAACACAGGTTACATACTAACGAAGCCTGCTCCTGCTGAATGTAAGACCTCCCTTTCCCTTAGAAGCCTGTAAGAGGAGACGCCTTGCTTTGTTGGTGTAACTGAAGCTTCTTACTTCAAATCCCCAGCTAAATATCTTGCATTAAAGATGATTTACCTTGAGCCAGGTGGTGGTGGTGCACACCTTTAATCCCAGCACTCGGGAGGTAGAGATAGGCTCATCTGTGCTTTCGAGGCCAGCCTGGTCTACAGCAAGTTCCAGGACAGCTAGGGCTACACAGATTTTTTTTTTTTTTTTTTTTTTGGTTTTTCGAGACAGGGTTTCTCTGTGTAGCTTTGCGCCTTTACTGGAACTCACTTGGTAGTTCAGGTTGGCCTCGAACTCACAGAGATCCACCTGGCTCTGCCTCCCGAGTGCTGGGATTAAAGGCGTGCGCCCACCACCGCCCGGCTAGATAGATTTTTTTTTTTTTTTTTTTTTTTGGTTTTTCGTGGACTACACAGAAAAACCCTGGAGAGAGAGAGAGAGAGAGAGAGAGAGAGAGAGAGAGAGAGAGAGAGAGAGAGATGAACTATTTTAAAAAGGAGTTTCTACTACTTGGGGAACATGTATATGAGAAATATTTGCTATGCTTTTAATTAATCATACATAGCAAGGCCTTTAAAAACACTTTTTTTGAGGAAATAATAATGATAATCACTATCATAGTGATTGTAGTTTATTTTTTAATCTTTTTTTAAAGTTTATGTATTACATTTTTATTTTGCATGAGTGCATGTGTGTGTGTGTGTGTGTGTGTGTGTGTGTGTGTGCATTCATGTGTGTGTGCATGCATGGATGCATGCATGTGTGTGTATGTGTGTGTGTGTTGAGAGGACAGCTTTCAGAAGCCAGTTCTCTTCCTTTCACCAAGGGGTTCTTTGGATCGAATTCAGGTCCTCAGGCTTGGCGGCAGGCATCTTTACCTGCTGAGCCATCTGGCTGGCCCCATTAGTTTTAAATCAATACTATCCATTAAAACTTTCTCAAATGATGGAAATGTTCGATAATCTGCACTATTCAAAAATGGCAGTCATTAGCCGCACATAGCTGTAGAGTACTTGAAGTGCTAGTTCAAGTAAGGAATGGAATTTTTAATTCCATTTGACTCTAATTGTTTTAAATTTATATAACCACGGTGGCTTGTACTTATACTGGACAATTTAAAACTTTGCTTCCTTAAATGTAATAAGAAATACAGTTGTTTGTTTTGTGACACTTAATGGAATTTAACATGCAAAACCATAATATTTAGCTGGGCATAGTGCTCGTCTTTAGTTCCATACTCAAGAAGCTGAGGCAGGAGAATTGTGAGTTTGAGGCTGTGTGGGCTACACTGCAGAATCATGTTCCATAAATGACAATAGATCCATATGTGTGTGTGTGTGTGTGTGTGTGTGTGTGTGTGTGTGTGTGTATAATTATTTTAAAAGATAGGTTAATATTAATATAGAGCTGAGATAACTTTAAGTGAAATATGCATATCTAGCTTATGACTGACTCTTAAGTTTGTTTTGTGTGAAACAAAAATAATCCCCCAAATCATATAGGGCCCAGAGTGGTGCTTACATTTTCCAGTCTGTTGCAGAAGCCAGTGTTGTTTTGTGTTTGTTTGATGACCCACATTTTATTTCTGTCACTTGTTTTTGGCCTCCAGATGAGTGCTCTAAATCAGCAAGTTTAGCAGTAATGCCTATTCTGACAATTCTGTTCTCGAGTGTCATGGTTTATTGTCCTACCTAGTCTCAGAACACTTAGGAAAAAATTATTAACCTTAGAGATGAATAAACTCAAGCTGAGCCTCAATTTGCTTGACTCAGGTTGTTCCATTTTGATGCATTGGCAGTTTGGTAGAAAGTGAGAGCTGGTGGGTTAGAGCTGACCCATCTAAGGCCCTCGTGGGGAATTCTACCTGGCACAGGAAATAATTCGTTCTTAAACTAATTTCTGTTTTTAAATTAACTTTAAAAATGATTTTTAGGAAAGAATTCTGAAACTTAAGTGCCTAATGGTTTTTCCTGATTCTCTGTATTTCCCTAAGTTTTGAGAGCACGTCACAGGAGCATGTAACCTTCATGAATAACAAAAGCTTATTTTTATGTAATTTTCAGACCAGATTTATACATCTCTGGCCAATCTCTGAAGTTGTAGCTGTTTTGATTGTTAATTAACTAGTTAATTGATTTTGAGATAGGCTCTCATTCTGAAGCCTACAGTATGTTGGAATTCACTCTGGAGTCTAGGCTGGCCTCAGATTCACGGTGCATCTTCCATTTTCAGCATTGTGAGTGAGAGGGTTAGAGGCATGGACTATCATGCCCAGTTTATGCAGTGCTAGGGATTGAAGGCAAGCACTCTGTCAACAGAACTACGTCTCCAGCCTTTGGGTCAATCTTAAAAACAAACAAACTAACAACTAAAACAAGCTCTCAGTCATTATATAGCAGTACAAGTGCTTTTTCTAACTAAAAAGTGGGAGGTGGTATTTGACTTTAATAAAAATGATATGTTGTTTTATATCTTTAGCTAACCTATATTCCATTTTTGACTAATTCTTAACCTTTTCCTCGCTGTTTTCTCTGGTCTGATGCCACCATACCTCTGCTGTTTTGTCAGAAAGTCAAGAAGGAGAATGAATAAACAAAACAGAAACTTTGATGATTTAGTATATCTGTTTATTGATAATCACTCAGTAAGTGGAGAGTAGGAGTTTTGTTTTCTAGTCTATCTGCATAGAGCTTTCCCAGTGGTTTTCCCTTTTCCCTTTAAAAGAACAAAAGTGAAATTTCACTGGTTAAGGATTTCAGACTTTTATTGCCATTTAGGTCAGCAAATGCCTGGCCAAAGTTAGGGATGTGTCAGGCATTAGGAGTCTTTATCAGGAAATGAAGACCCAGAGAAACTTTCATTTGTTCTCTGTCTCTCTCCCTGTCTCTCTCCTCCCCTCCCCTCCCTCCCTCCCCATTCCTTCCTGTGTGTGTATGTCAGAGGACAACTTTATCGAGTTGTTTCTCTCCTTTCACCTTTTATGTGGTGGCTTCTAGAGATTGAACTCGGGTCCTCAGGCTTGCACAGTGAGTTCTTTAGCTGCTGAGTTACCTCGCTGACCTCTTCAGGGGTTTCTGTTATAGCATAACTGACGAACAGCAGGAGAGGCATGGAACATAGACGTGGACAAAGAGGACGGGATATCATGACAATTGACTGGGACAACTCCCTGTTTAGGGAGGCACCCTTCACTTCAGGGTCTACATCATCTGCTTCAGGGAAGGCCAGAGCACCTGTTTTAGGGCAGAAGGGCCAGATGAAAGCTCAAGAGACCTTCCTGTGTATGCTTTTGTTACCGGTAGCCCACCAGAGAAGACCATTCAGACAGAGTTGATAGTCTATTGAAAGTCTTTCTTCCAGCTTCTGGGACTACTCTCAGGTCTTCAGGACCCCAGTATAGCCCAGAGATTTTAGAGCAAGAGGCTTTCAGAAGTAAAAACCACATTCAGTTATCTTGCTCCGCAGCTGCAGGGAGAGGTTTTGCACAAGCAAGCAGTTTAACAAAAACTAAGATGAGCAGTTATGGAGGGAGAGGTTTGTATAAGCATGTGGTTGTTTAACAGAAGCCAAGATAAATTAGCTGGGGTATCTTGGCCTTGGTTCCTAGAATAGAGCTAGGTAATTTTCCGTGGGATTTGCTATCAAGGAGATCAAATTCTAGGCAAACCTAAAATGGTCTCATCAAGAATATGAGATGGAGGAACCTCTGCACTGTCTTGCCCTGTCACATTACCTCAGATTCCTTTACTTTAAAATGTTCACTATGCCAAGGTGCCATATTTTGGAGTAGTGTGTCCTGAACCCTCTCATTGCCAAAGAAAATCGTTGTCATCAGAGCAATGAAAAATGAAAAAAAAAAAATCCAGCATTGAACTAGGAGCAGATTGACTTCAGTAGGAACAAGACAATGTGGTGCTCAACCTCAGATAGACTGAGATTTAGTCCCTTGTTTCTTTTTTACTCTTTTGGGGGGCCCACCACCCAGATCCCAAATAAATCACACATGGAGGCTTATTCTTAGTTATAAATGCTCAGCCTTAGCTTGGCTTGTTTCTTGTCAGCTTTCCTTAACTTATCCCATCTACCTTTTGCCTCTGGGATTTTCCAGTTCTCTTACTTCTGTATATTTTACTCTTACTCCATGGCTTGCTGTGTAGCTGGGTAGCTGGCCTCTGGAGTCCTCCTCCTTTTCTGGCTTCTTCCTCCTTTTTCTCCCAGAGTTCTCCTTCTATATATTCTCTCTGTCTGCCAGCCCCACCTGTCCTTTCGCCTGCCTTGCTATTGGCTGTTCAGTTCTTTATTAGACCATCAGGTGTTTTAGACAGGCATAGTAACACAGCTTCACAGAATTAAACAAATGCAACATAAACAAAAGTAACACACCATAAAAAATATTCTACAATAGTCCCTAGTCTAGATTGACATGAAATAAAGGGATCCATCCTCTATGCTTTTCTTTTCCTAAAAAATATTGTTTTGAAGGGTTCTGGCTATGATCTTCTGGCTCCATTGCTTTTGGTTCTGTGGTAAGGCAAAACACCATGGTGGGGAGCACATGGTAAAAGAAAACTGTTTACATTATGGTGGCTAGGAGGCAAAAAGGGCAAAGAGGGGCAGAAGTCCCAATAGCCCCTTCAAGGTGTGTCCATAGTGGCCTCATTTCCACTTGTCTCACTTCTTTCAAAAGTTTCTTTGTGCGTGCGTGTGTGCACATGTGTGTGTATGGGTTGTGTATTTGCATACACATCTGCCACAATGCTGAGAGTGGAGGTCAAAGGACAACTTTTGGGAGTCAGTTATCTGGGTTTCAGACTCAGGTCTTAAGGCTATATGTACAGAAAGTGCTTTAACCTACTGAGCCATCTTGGTGGCCCACTTTCTTTATAAAATAATTAAAATTAAACACAATTTTAAGGTTATCCTAGAAGTATATGTATGTATCGAATACCGGAAGTATTCCCCTTTATATCCTCACTCTCCTTTCTCTTGCCCCTTCCTCCCATTAGTCATGTTCATCCCCCTAGACAGTTTTACTTCTTTCATGTCATATAGACATGCATGATTTTATATATTTTCTGTAAAATAATAGGAATCTCGAATAAGATAAAACATGCAAAATTTGTCTTTTTGAGACTGGGTTAATTCTCTGCATATGATCATCTCCAGTTGCATATATTTTCCTGCAGATGACATGACTTTTTTTGGAGACAAGTTTTCACAATAGCCCACCCAGGTTGGCCTAGAACTCTTCGGCAGTCCTCCTGCCTCAGCCTCATAAGTTCTGGGATTACAAGTGTGAGCTACCATTCCTGGCTTCAGGCTTTCGTATGAAATCAGATTGTTAATAGAACTCCTCGAGTAGAAAGCAAGCCACAGGCACAGGGTCAGGCAGCAGAGCAGTCAAGGCTTTGTGGAAGTGGACAGCTGATCTGTAGTCTTTGATTTATACATTTCAACCTATGAAACACTTTCCTAAATGCTCTAATAATAATAACTAACCTCCGACTTGTGATGAAGGCATGTAATCAGTTTCTCTGAGCCAAGAAGGACCATTGCATGTGGTTAGACTACAAAATGATCATCAAATATTCTTAGTATGTCCTCTACATGGATCTTAATTATGGAACAGGTTTGGAGCTAAAACTTGACTAATGATTTGTGGCATTTTTTAACATCTTGCTGAGTGACTTTTCTCTGTTAATATAGTGATGTATACAGTGATGTCAGCGATGACAGCTATTCCGAGGCAAAGCTGGCTGAACTGGAAATCAACTGAAGCTCTTTCTTGCCTCAGGAATAACGGGCCACCTGAGAGGGTAAGGAAGCATTTTGGAGGATTATTTGTTTGTCTCACAGGAAGCTGGCATCTTGGTAGAGATGGGAGCATTACAGGACTTGGTTCCCAGGGTCCTCCTCAGCCCAGATTTAGCCTTGGGTGCTGTTAAAAGACAGTGTTTGGGAGAAATGGCATACATCTGAGGCCAGGAATGAGCATATCAGTACCTGTAAATTACTGGTTAGAATTGTAATAGTCTATGTTGGAGATTGACCAGAAAAGATTGTAATGCCAGATAGTATTTATGCTTATGGGCTTGTCATAGCTATTGCAGTGAGAAAGCAGGCATAGGCAATATAGAAACAAATGGACATAGTTGTGTGCCAATACAACTTTATTTACAAAAACGACTTGCTAATTGTGTACATGTTACATGTTTATAATGCCAGCACTCGGGCAGTGCCGTTCAAAATAATCCTCAGGTACACAGTGACTGGATTATATTAGATTCTATATTAAAAACAAAAACACCCCCCCCAAACCTGCTTTCTGAATAAATTGCAGTTATCCATGTATGAAAAGGTCAAATCATAATTAAAACCACTGATTTGTGTGCTATCTAATTTTTCCTTTTCTTTTTAAATGATACCCTTGGGCCAGTGAGGTGGCTTTGCAGGTCAAAGCACCCGCTATGCAAGCCTGATGATTTGAATCAATCCCCAGACCCCATGTTGGAAGGACAGAGCTGATTCCTGGAATTTGTGCTCCGACCCCCACACGCATGCTATGGCACAGCTATGCTTTCTCTGTCTCTCTCTAACATTTATACAATACATATTAGTAAAAATAAAATTAAAAACAAAATAGGGGGCTAGAGAGACGGCTCAGTGGTTTAAAGTGCTGGCCAGAGGACCCAGGTTTGGTTCTCAGCACCCACATTGTGGCTCATGACTATCCATAACTCCAGTTCCAGACCATCTGGTGCCTTTTTCTGGCCTCTGTGGGCACCAGGTATGTACATGGTGCATAAATATACATACAGGAAAACACTCATCATGTAAAATGAAATAAATAAATCTTTAAAAAGTTTTAAAAAATTCAACAAAATCAAACAAAGACCATCTTGCTGAATGTGTTATAGACCACTCATAGCAGGGCAGATTCTCTTGACTTTGTATAAAATAAAAATAAAATATGATTGGGGCTGGAGAGATGGGGTAAGTGTACTTGTGGCTCTTATGAGGGGCCCGGGTTCAGTTCACAGCACCCATATTGCAGCTTACAACAGTCTGTACCTCTGGTTCCAGGGGATCTGATGCCCTCTTCTGGCTTCTGAGAGCACCAGGCACACATGCAGCACACATACATACATACATGCAGGCAAAGTGCTCAAACACAAAATAAATCCAAGAAATAAAAATTATAGAGTAGTAGTGTTTCTTTGCAAGAAGAGGCTAGAGATAGGATTGGTGTTCAAGGGCAGCCTATTTCCTCTGTTACTATATTTTGTATTCTAAGAGAAGACAGCATCATGGATAGTGTTAATAAGTTTTTGCTTGGAGCCAGATGCCACTTGGGATGACCCTAGAGGTTATGGCAGGCCTGGGGTTGGATATGCTAGTGTTTTGTTGGAACAGCAACTTTTGGACAACTTGTCAAGAGTTCACTGCTCTATTCAACTGGGGCTGTTCTCAGTGATAGAGTGCTTGACTGGTTTGCCTGGGGCCCAAGTTCAATGTCCAGAATTGAAAAAAAAAAAAAAGAAAAAAGAAAAAAAAAAGAACCACAAAGAGTTGTATCGCTGTACTATGAGCTCTCTGTAGATTTTTCTGTTTATCTGAGACTACTGTGTGTCATAAATGGGGTGACCTCAAACTAAAATGCTGTAAAGATTAACAGGGGTGATTTTAAAGGAGCTTATTATTCACTTTTTGATGTAACTAATACTTACCTTTTTTTTTTCAAGCCTCCGAAGTAATTATACTTAAGATGAAAGAATTATCTGAAGAAACCACCACACTGTTCCCTTGACATGGGCTATGAAGATTCAAAGGGAATCGGAAAATGTTTACTTCATGAAACAGAACCAAAGGGATCCTTTTCTTTTCCCTCCAGAGGCAGCCTGTAGTAGTCACACTTTGCTATACTTAATTAAACTTCGTTCAGCAGCATCCTGGCACAGAAAGTGTTTCTGTGTTTTGTCCAGAACATAGTGAGGTCAAAGTGGGAAGCAGGAACTGGGGAGACTTTGCCTTCCTAATATTGTATGGGAAAGGTGGCAGGCATGTGCCAGTTTCAGGTTTAAAATGAGTTATTCTTTTACCTGGATATGAAGTATAGCTTGATGTGGGAGTTAAGGTGATTTTGGTTTCTCATTCTGTTTATTTCCAGTTAGAAGTGAAATTTCGCAGGTGCAAACCTTGGGGTTGTGAGTCTATTATCTCAAATACAAAGTGTAAAGGGGATCTGAAAACTCAGGAACCAGGATAAGTAGGGCCCAGTTCCATCTCTTCAACTTGCTGTCTTCAAGTGGAAGGAGCAAACCCAACTCCCACAAGTTGTCTTCTGACCCCTGCATGTACACACACACAGACACCAAACAATGTAAAAAAATGTAAAAATTAATAATCTTCTTTCTTTTTTAATTAAGTTTACTTTGTATTATTCTTTCGACAGCTTCACAAATGTATAGAATCAATTTTTGGTCATTTTTATCCTTTATTACACTCTCTCATTCCATGCTTACTGAAAGCCTTCTTCTCATGCCTTTTTTGTTGTTTTCAGTTTTTGTGACCACTGTCTTTTTTCTTTTTGAGACAGCATCTCGTACTGTAGCCCAAGCTGACCTGGAATTCACTGTGTAGCCTACTATAGGCATGAACTCACTGTGATTCTCTGGCCTCAGCCTCCCAAATGTTAGGAATATATGTATGAGATATTACACCCTGCTGAACATTAGCAATTTTTTTTTTTGAGACAGGGCTTCTCTACATAGCCCTGGCTGTCCTGGAATTCACTATGTATAGCAGGCTGTCCTCAAACTCACAAAGATCTGCCTGCCTCTGCCTCTAGATTGCTGGGGTTAAAGGTGTGCACAAACATGCTTGGCTAGCAATTTTTTATAGCAAAAATAACTATTTTAAAGTTAATTGTACAGTAGCATTCACTCATACTGTACAACTATTAGCTTTATGTAGTTACTCCACAATTAACCCCTGTTCTCATTAGCAGTCACTCCTCATCCCCTGGCAACTGTTAGATCCAGATTGATTGAGGCAATTTGGGAATTAAAGAAAGTGCAGACCAGCCTTTACACGAGCAGAATTATTCGTTAACCAGAATAACTGGAGGACATCAGTCTCTCCTTGGGAGTGGAGACTGTGTGCATGTGGTACAGAAGGGTTGGGGATTTTATGGGACAGAAAAGAGGACTTTGGGAATGGAAGATTCCATCTGCAGATCAGTTCCCCTTGGGATGGAAGACAGCATCTGCAGATCAGTTCCCCTACAGTCTCAAAGTGGTAGATGGCAGAGGAGGTTAGTGTGCTGATCCTCCTATCAGAGTCCTGGGTCCTAACAGCCCACAGGTATTACTAGTCAAGTCAGCTTTTCAGTCTAGAGTTTCTCAGCCCACCTGAGGCTTTTGTTTGTATTTTTTGTCATTAGCTCTTCAGCAGCCACCAATCCCTTTTTGGACAGCTTTTCCTACTGCAGTAGTTCATAAAGTGAAAGTGTACGGTGTATGTGACCCCTTTGTGTCTGGTTTCTTTCGTTGACCTTAATCTTGTCAAGGCTTACCCAAATGGTAGCATTCCTTTTTATGACTCAATAAAATTCTGTTGTATACATTTGCCAGTTTATTCATTATTGATGGGCCTTTGGCTAGTTTCCACCTTTGGTCTTTTGTGAATAGTGCTACCAGGAATCATCATGCATAAATATTTGTTGTGAATATGTTTTTAGTTCTGAGTATGGACCTAGGAGTAGGATTGCTGTGGTATATGCTATTTTTAACTTTTGACAAAGAATCAGTATTACTTTAATTCAACATTTTTTAATGAGCACCTTTTTTAGATTAAAAAAGTTTATGTGTATGAATGTTTTGCCTGCATGTATGTATGTGCACCACATGTGTACCGGTGCCCACTGAAATCAAAAGAGGGCATCAAATCCTATGGAACTGGAGTTACAGATTGTCGTGAGCCATCATGTCCATACTAGGAATGGAATCTCAGTCCTCTGGAAGAGCAATGAGTGGTCTAAACTCCTGAGCCATCTTTCCAGTCCTCTCATTCAATGTTTTTTAAAATTGAAAATTAATTAAAAAACACAGTGAACAAAGTAACAACTTTACTTTTAAAACAGAATCTGTAGCACTGGAGAAGTGGCTGAGTGGTTAAGAGTGCTTACTACTCTTCCAGATGACCCAAGTTTGGTTCTCAGTGTCCACATTGAGCAGCTTGCAAATGCCTGAAACTCTATCTCTAGGGGATCCAGTTACCCTCTTTTGGCATCCATTGGCACCTGCATCCATGTGGCATACACACACACACACACACACACACACACACACACACACACACACACACAAACACCACATAAATAAAAATATGTACAAATAAAGTAATAATTTAGACTCGTACCTCCCTTACCTGCCATTCCTGGTCTGAGTGCTCATAAATGTATAAAAACACAGTTTGTGCCTCAAAAGAGAAAACATAATTTCTTCAGGAGCCAAATATGAGTGACCATGGCCCAAAAACACAAATTTAAGTTACCCCAAATTCCATGTTCCAATGTAATAACTTTCATAAATTTTTATAGTAACAGAACAAAGAAAATAAGACACTTTTCCAATACATGGGTGGAAACATCAGGCAGGCAGGTTTCAGAAAAGCAGGGAAACATCTGCTTTAGGCCTGATGACATTCGTAGATTTTAGATTGGTGGAAGCTAAGGTTCTGTTTGTACATTCCAAGTGGATTTACCTAATAGTCACAAGGATGTTAGGTCATACACAAAGGTAGGCAATGTGTGGCTATTTGGAGGTCTAAAACATCCCAAGATAATCTGGTTGTTGACTTGCAACTTTCCAGTTTCTTCACAACTATTGAAGTTCAGCCTTGTGGAATGTTCTTTGTAGGTGTGGCTTTTTTCTGGGAACTTCAGATAGCTTAGACCCACCATATGGATGCTGTTAATCCCAAAGATATGATGAGAAAGACCACCGACCCAAATCATCATGGCCAAATTAATTAGAGCAAGCAGTTTTTATTTTATTTTATTAAAGCAAGCTTTTTTTCCCCCAAGACAGAGTTTCTCTGTGTAGCTTTGCACCTTTCGTGGATCTCGCTCTGTAGACCAGGCTGGCCTCGAACTTACAAAGATCCACCTGGCTCTGCCTCCCGAGTGCTGGGATTAAAGGCGTGTGCCACCAATGCCCGGCTTAAAGCAAGCTTTTTTATTCATGTACACAGACTGCCTCCACTTAAGGCAGGATTCAAGAGGTCAGCCTTGGACATGAGGAAGACAAGGTTTTCATAGCTTAGTGGTAGGGGGTTTCCAAATGGGGGATTTGGTGGGCAAAATTTATGAGCAGAACATAAGCATACCAAGTTAGTCCTAATGGCCTGCTGAAACAAAGACATGGTTGCAAGGTGGGGATAGCAAGGTGGTCATGACAACAGGTAGCCATAACAAGGTAGTTATAACAACCCATTTGAAATACAGGTAGGATTGCAAGATAGCTATTAACTTTTTGAAACAAAGGCATGATTGCCATTCCTGGAACAGGCAGTACAGAACCATTTGTAGTTAAGGTTACAGGTGAGGCATAGCCCCATCCTTGAGAAACAGGTTGAATCATAAACAGAAATGAACCTAGTTTGTCTTTACTATAAGATGGCTTTTAAGCCTAAGATGGGGGCAGACTAGTTCATCACAGCAAGTGTTCTTTATCTGCTGAACCATCTTTCCAGTCCCTCACATACTAATTTAAATATTTTAACCTCTTACTTTTTTTTGGGTGGTTCTTGTTTGCCTTTTAAGCATTTCCTTTTTACTGCTATAAGGTTCCACATCATTATTTTGCAAGATGCCACAGAAATCTCAGCTACCCAATACATGGAAAACATGGAAACAAATCTTTGTGGTAAAAATAATATTAAATTGCTTCAGTGTTCCACTTGTGAAAATTATAGCAATAAGACCACTAGAGGCTCTGAAAAGCCCAGGTTAAAAGCTGCAATAGGCCTAGCTGAGAGAGAAGAATGTACTCACAAAGGGGACACTTTAACATCACAAAGGGTAGGCTGGTTTAAATGGACATTTTCAATTTTAATGATCCTGATTTTTCAAGTCACTTAACAATTGAGTGCTTTCGCTGGGGCTAATGAGGCAGTGAGTAGGACCAGAAGGAAGGACACTTAAGAAACAACCACCTTCTTGGTTGTTGTCATGTGATTGTGTGTGTGTGTGTGTGTGTGTGTGTGTGTGTGTACTTTAGGAGACTCCTCCTGAACTTGAAATCTCGCAAAGAATAGAACAAATACCCAAGTGACTAAGTGTCATTGTCCTAGTTTGCTTTCTGTCACTGTGATAAAACACTGACCAAAAACAACTTTGGGAGGAAAGGGTTTATTTATTTGGCTTACAGGTTACAGTCTGTCACTGAGAGAAACTGTCTTAAGGTTTCTATTGCTGTGAAGAGACACCATGGCCATGACAACTTTTATAAAGGAAAACATTTAATTGGGTGTAGAATGAATCTTAAAAGTTCTTATTAATAAAATCAAACCTGAGCCAGGTATTGGGGTGAACGCTGAATGATCAGAGAGACAGAACCAGCCACAGCTACCTCACCTTGCCAATTCCTCAGCTGATCCTGTTTCCTCAGACTGGAAGCCTCTGAGTCCTCATCCGAATGGATCTCAGCTGAACTGCTGCTCAAAAGCCTAAAAGCTTAACCTGCCAATTGCTTCTAGTTTCTGGTCTTCACACCTTATATATCTTTCTGTTTTCTGCCATCACTCCCTGGGATTAAAGGCTCACTTTCTGGGATTAAAGGCATGTACTACCACTGCCTATCCTCTATGTTTAATATTGTGGCTGTTCCATTCTCTGACTCCAGATAAGTTTATTAGCATGCACACTATTTCGGGGAACACAATAACACCACAATTGGGTGGTTTACAGTTCGGAGGTTTAGTCCATTATCATCATGGTGGGACCTGGTAGCATGCAGTCAGCATGTTGCTGGAGAAGGAGCTGAGAGTTTACATCTTTTTATTTTATTTTATTTTTTAAAGATGTATTTATTTATTATGTCTACAGTGTTCTGCCTGCATGTTTTGCCTGCAGGCCAGAAGAGGGCATCAGATCTCATTATAGATGGTTGTGAGCTACCATGTGGTTGCTGGGAATTGAACTCAGGACCTTTAGAAGAGCAGCCAGTGCTCTTAACCGCTGAGCCATCTCTCCAGCCCTGAGAGTTTACATCTTGATCTGCAAGCAACAGGAAGTGAACTGTGTCACTGGGCATAGCTTGAGCATAGGAGACCTCAAAGCCCATCCCCACAGTGACACACTTCCTCCAAGAAGGCTACACCTACTCCAACAAAGCCACACCTCCTAATAGTGTCACTCCCCATGGGGGCTGTTTTCTTTTGAACCACCACAGAAGCCAAGGCAGGAACCTGGAGGCAGGAACTGAAGCTGAGATTACTGGAGGAATGCTGCTTACTGACTTGCTTTTCATGGCTTGCTCAGCTTGTTTTATACAGTCCAGTACCACCTGCCCAAGGTTGGCACCACCCACAGTGGGATGGGCCCTCTTACATCAATTACCAAGAAAATGCCTCATAGACATGCCCACAGGCCAATCTGATGGAAGAAAAGAAATTCCTCAATTGAGGTCCTCTTCCCAGGTGACTCTAGATTGTGTGAAATTGGCATAAACTAACCAGCCCAGGCGGGAACACCTAGAAAGTTACTCTAAATTGTTCACTCAGCAAGTCACCTTTTTATTGACATAAAGTCAATGTACACAGTACTGGCTTTCATATATGTGTAAAATGTGTCTTGACCATATTCCTACCCTCTACCCCTTCAGTCTTCCCGGTAAGAAATTGTTGTTCTTTCTATCAAAGACAGCCCTACTGGAATACACATTTCTGGAACCTCCCCCTTTCTCCTTGCATCTGTTGGCCAGTTACATCAAATTGTGAAGCCAAGCTTCTACCAACGGTATGAGACTCACTCACCACCTAAGTTAGGGATAAAAGACAGAAGCCGTCTTGGTCAAGTGTGCTTGTTAGGCTGTTGTGTGTTCTGGCCCACTCTTTCTTCAAAAAGAATTGCCTTGCCAGGCTACTTTCATTTGGTTCGTGTGTGACACGGGTTATTTTTTTGTTACTAACATTTCCTTTCTCTGCCCTCCCATTAGTTCCCTGTGTTTCCTTATAGTTTCCCTTCTGCTTTCGTGTCATATAAGTACACATGGTTTTATGTCTTTCTGTAAAATATAGGATCCAAAAATGAAGGAAAATGTGATGCTTATCTTTCTAAATCTGACAATTCACTTAATAATTTCTAGGACCATCACGATGGCTCAGTGGATAAAGGCACCTGCTGGCACACCTGCTGACATGAAGCCCTTTCTCCTAATAAAGCTCATTGCTGAAGGGTGATTTGTGTCGGCTCCTTTTCCAAGCCAACCCGTCATGCAGCTGCTCTTCTCTGAAGTCTAACGGTTATTATACAAGGAGTATTTAGAAGTTGCTTTTGTTAAAATGCTCTGACTCTTCACTTGGGCCCACAACATAGCTGCAAGCAGGATTGAAAACCTGGCATCTCCGCCTTCCATTTGCACCCATCTCTACTACTTTGGGCCAGATTCTTGCTTGACTCTGCACATAGCACCAAGGGGTGCCTATCTAGGAATGAGTGGTACCTAATCTATCTTATGTTGTGGAATGTTATTTTATCTGTGTAAAGGTGTGTTACATGTGTTTCTGCTACTTTTGTTAATGATACAAAGACATGTTACTTTTGTTTGATTAAATAAAATTAACCTGGGGTCAGGAGGCTGAGTCATCAACTAGCTGACAGGAAGTGGTAGGGAGGAACTAAGTGTAGCGAGGATTCTTTAGTAGGGGGCTGAGCAGGGGGACGGCCCTTTTTGAGGGAGACACAAACAAGGAGAAAAAGCTAGCTATTCGCTATTCAGCCTCTCTGAGCTAGGAAGATTTCACCTCAACCTTTGAATCCTGAGTTCTATAGAAGGATAGAGAATTGATAAAGTTCCCTTCAGCAGCCGTGATAGAGTCGGTGCCTGAGGGAACAGAATTCCCCCATGGCTGAGGCCAGTGCTGCTGAACCACTGTGGAGTTGCAATTGCCAGTTGGAACAGCAGTTGCTTAAGGTGCAGCCACTGTATTGACTGAATACAATCTTATCTTATCCCCCTTCTGGGCTGAAGATAAAAAGATAAGACAGGCATCTTTTTGTCAGACTCCTCCCCCCCCACATGCACAAGGGACCTAAAAGTCTCCACTCACTGTCTTAAATCTGCAGTCCATCTTAGATTTTAGGAACAACAGAGCCTCACAGCTCACTCCATGATATCACCCCAAGAGTAGTTATCTCATGGGAATTGGTCTGACTCTTTGAGTAATAAGGACAAGAACTGAGATGATGATCAACCAGACCACATTTTGACCAGACTACATTTTCACCAGGACTCTTCTTTTTTGTTGTTGTTATATTTGGGTTGTTTGTTTTTTTTTTTTCAAGACAAGGTCTCACTATATAGCCCTGTGTGGTGATTTGAAAGAAAATGGCTCCCAAAGGGAGTGGCTATTAGGAGGTGTGGCCTTGTTGGAGGAAGTGTGTTACTGTGGGGGTGGACTTTGAGGTCTCTTTTGCTCAAGCTTCCCTCAGTGTGACAGTCAGTTGACTTCCTGCTGCCTTCTGGTCAAGATGTAGCCAGCACCACATCTGCCTGCACACTGCCATGCTCCCTGTCATGATGCTAATGGACTGAGCCCCTGAAACTAAGTGAGCCGCTCCAATTAAATGTTTTCTTTATAAGAGTTGCTGTGGTCATTGTGTCTCTTCACAACAATAAAAACCAGAACTAAGACACCCTGACTTCTGGAACTCACTATGTAGACCAGACTGACCTCGAACTCACAGACATCTTCCTGCCTCTGCCTTCCTAGTGCTGGAATTAAAGGTGTGTACCATTATACCTAGCTGAGCAGAACTTCTTAATTATGCCTCTTGACTCAGACCCAATTCTCTATTGTCAATGCCATGAAAATAGGCTGAAATTCTTACATTGTTTTCCCAACATGTTATGTATCTTCCAAGCCAAGTAAGTATCATCTTTGGCAGTTCAGCTGTACCCCCTTGCAACCCAGCTGGGCTTGTTGACTGTTTACATATCCTCACAGAGGGGTGAGAAGGGTCACAAGACCCACCCACACCTAAGTCTCTAGTTATTCCCTACCACCTCTTGTATGGGGGCTAGAGTATATAGACCAAGGAAGAGTAGGAGAGGCTCCATCTGTGTGGTTGTGGGGAAGCCCTCATCCCTGCTGGGTAAAGGCTTTCCATATGCAGCCTTTAGGGGAAGGAGCACCCACACTCCTGTAAGTAACCACTCATCTATGCTCCGTAAGGAAGCCCAATAAACTCATTGGTTCCCCAGAGTGGACTTTGGCAGAATCATGCCTGGGTTTGTAGTTGGGATTTAGGAGAGTGGGTAGACCTTGTGGGACCTTAGGAGAGAAGGTAGACCTTGTTTACATCTTTGCAAGGGAAGGGACTAGCTGCACATGGTCATGTTGATTAAACTTTTTCCTTGCCTTTGGACCATTACTTTGTTTGGGTGGGTGGAGTGTCTGGACCTGATATTGGAAGTCCTGAATCTATCTGGCTTAAATGTCTGGTACAAAACTGTTGGAGTGACTGTACCTGCTTGCTGTCAGTCTACACTTTATTGAAGTTTAGACCCCATCAAAGCTGAATGGACTTGGGTTTTTGTTTTGTTCAGTTTTTTCCCACTTCCGTCTATTTTTTTTCCGTTTCTTTCCATGTGCTCGCGAGTGCGCATGTGTGTGTATATGTGTATACACGTGTATGTGTAGTTACACTCACCCATGAGTGTTCATGTGGAGACCAGAGGTCAATATTAGGCATTTTCCTTGATAATTCTTCACCTTACTCTTTTGAGACAGTTTTCTACTGAACATGGAGCTTGTCATTTTAGTAGACTGGCTGGCCAGGAAGGCCCCTAGGCTTTGCCTGTCTCTGCCCCTCTCCCATTGCTGGGATTATAGACACATGCTTCTGCATCCTGCTTTTATGTGAATGCAGGGGGATCTAAACTCAGATCCTTGGGCTTGTGCAGCAGACCAATGAGCCATCTCCACAGCCCTCTAGCTCCTGTTTTTTTAAAATAGTGCGTGGGCACCCATCTGCTTGTCTATATGTGTACTGCATTTATACAATACCCGTAGAAGACAGAAGAAGGCAGCAGATCCCCTGGAGCTGAAGTTCCAGGTGGTAGTGAGCTGCCTGATGTGGGTGCTGGGAACTGAACTCCAGTCTTCTGCAAGGGCAGCAAGTGCTCTTAATCAATGAGCCATCTCTCTAACTGCCCCCACCCCTTTTAAAAAGCTGATAGCTCCAATCTTAATGGTCCCTTTGCTGACGTACTTTTTACTTGAACTTTCTATTTAGTTGAGCTTTACAAAGTTGTGTGTGTTTCTCATTTATCCTGTTAGGTCGGCAGTGAGCACTGATACTCACTAGTGCTTCCCTGAGGGCTGAGTTTCTGCAAGCCATAGATGGCGCCCTAGGGAGATGAACAGACTCAGAGACATGGAGGGGAGAAAAAATACTTTTTTTGCTTTGCCAGTGTTAAGTTCACGACTGAGCTTCCTGTGACAAAAGAGAGGTTCACCTTTATCTAATCTGAATTTTGTGTTTCATGGGACCCTCATAAAAAACAATGAGAGGAAACATAATGTGGAGGGTATTAGGCCTAATGACGAGTCTTATATCTCAACTCAAGAGGAGGGCTTAGGAGGGCTTACTTATATAGTAATGGCTACCTCCAAGTATAGATGTTACCAGAACTTCAAGGTTCCTACAGCCCACTGTGACCCATGAGACAGAAATTACTGGAAGGAAATAGATTTGTTCAAATCCAGACCTAAGGAAAATAGAGGAGACTTTTCCATCTCAAATATCCATTTGTATGTGTTGGGGGCAGGGGGGACTCAGGTGCAGGAGAAAAAGGGAGTACAGTGGGGAAGCAAACAGGGGATCCAAGTGCCAGGAAGGGGTTTTCCTTTCCAGCTCATGCCTGCATGTCTCCTCTTCCTCCTCACATGAGCCCCACCATCTTGGTTCAAACAGACTTACATTTTTGCAGTTTCCTTCATAGACTCTAAGGCAGCGGTTCTCAATCTGGGGGGTCACATATCAGATATCCTGCATATCAGATATTTACATTATGATTCATAACAGTAGCAAAATTATAGTTATGAAGTAGCAACAAAAATAAATTTATGCTTGGGGGTCTCCACAACATGGGGGACTCTATTAAAGGGTCACAGCATTAGGAAGGTTGAGAGCCACTGATCTAAGGAGAGGAGTGGGTGTTACAAAGTCCCCTTTAGAAGAGCATGAAAGGGTGAGAAAAGATTGGAAAAGGAGGTGCAAGAAATAGCTTCTATTTGGTTGGTACCTAAGGAGGGCACCTCGCATCTGCGAGTCTCATGACTGCTTCAGGGGGAATGTCAGAACATCTGTCCTGTTTTTTTTATCTGCTTCAGGAATGGAGGGAAGGGGAAGGCCCAAGAAACTTTCCTGTATGTGCTCTCTCAGATTTCTTCAGCTGAAAATAGCCACCATGCCAAAGATCTTTGGTGCAGTGGACCCTATGGCAAGCAGCTTTTGATTTTATGACTCTTGTCTGTCAGGATCCTGAGAAGATGTTTCCAAGTTCCAGGGATGCCATTCAGCTTGGTCTCTCCAGAGTGGGGTCCGTTTTCCATACCCATGGCCTCTTGAGCATTATTTGCTTCCTCTGAGAAAATTGCCAGTGAGAAGCTAGAAAGTAGAGGTGATACCATTTGATTATGGAATTATGTTGTTATTTTAGACAGGGCCTCACTATGGAGCTCTGCCTGGCCTAGAACTCACAGAACACCTTCTGCTTCTGCCTCCCAAGTGCTGGGATTATAGGTGCATGCTACCACACCCAGCTGGATTTTTTTTAAAGCACAGTTTCTTACCCTATAGTGTAGGCTGTCCTGGAACACCCCGTGTATTCCAGGCTGGCCTCAAACTCAAGATTATCCTCCTGCCTCACCTCCTAAATACTGGGATTGCAGAGATGAGTCACTATGGCCAGCTGGAACTAATTTCTAAGCCTGAACAGTTTAGATTGTCTTTTTTTTTCCTCCCCAGCTTTTTCTTGGAACAAAAACGTTTGAAAATGGGCATTCTGTGTTGCTTTGTTTCCTCTGGGAAGACTGCTTTTAGTTAGTATGTTGGGCACAACATTTCGTAGCATAAGATAAAGTCTAAGAACCTGGAGGTTAGAGCCAGTGGTCCAGAAAACTGACCTATCTAGGCTGCATCACTGTCCCGAAGGGGTTCTCTGAGCTAGAGATACCTCAACACAGGCCAGGGTGATGAGACCACTTGTCACAATGGTTGCTTTTGCAGAGAATTTAATGGCTCAAGAGAGCAATATATTTAGCTAATTTGGAGTGTATGTTGTTTTAAGGCCTAGAGATGAAAGAAAATTCAAGTGATTTTCAACTTAGAAGGAACTTCTTTGCTGGCTCCACTGATTTATACAAAAAAGAGAGGAAGATATTATTGTTTTTATGGCTTTAAATGTTCATCTATTTTTCATTTTTTGAGACATCATGCCCAAGTTGGCCTTTTTGTTTGTTTCAGTCATGGTCTTACTCTTGACTTGAACTGGCTCTGAACTCTTGCTTCTCAAATGCTGGCATTTTAAGTGTGAGCCATCATCCACAGGCTTTTCTCCCACTTGTGAAATACTTTGCTTTTCTGAGTGAATAAAGGATTCCATGTTTTCCCTCTGTTCCCTATTTCCTTTCCTTTCCTTTCCTTTCCTTTCCTTTCCTTTCCTTTCCTTTCCTTTCCTTTCCTTTCCTTTCCTTTCCTTTCCTTCCCTTCCCTTCCCTTCCCTTCCCTTCCCTTCCCTTCCCTTCCCTTCCCTTCCCTTCCCTTCCCTTCCCTTCCCTTCCCTTCCCTTCCCTTCCCTTCCCTTCCCTTCCCTTCCCTTCCCTTCCCTTCCCTTCCCTTCCCTTCCCTTCCCTTCCCTTCCCTTCCCTTTCCTTTCCTTTCTTTTTCTGAACCCAGAGTATTAAGCATGGTCGGCAGGTGCTCTACTACTGAACCACACTCAGCCTTAGCTTTCCTTTTCCCAGCCCTCCTAAGCCCTCCTCTTGAGTTGAGATTTGTTTTATTCTGTTTAGGAATGGGGAAGTAGGGGCTGGAGAGATGGCTCAATGGTTAAGTGCACTGATTATCTTTCCAGAGGACCTGGGTTTGATTCTCAGCATCTACACGGTGGCTGACAACCATCTGTAACTCTAGTTCCAGGGAATCTGATGCCCCTTTCTGGCCTTTCTGGGCATCAGGCAGATATGTGGCACACAGACATACATACTGGCAAAGCACCCATACACATTTTTAAAAGGGGGTGAGGGATGGAGGAATCAGTCTGGCCTCTATGTCTGTAATTCTAGAACTTGGGAGGTAGAGGCAGGAGCATCTGGAGTCCAAGGCCAGCCTCAGCTACATAGCAGGTGAGAGGCCAGTCTTGGCTATATGATGCTCTCTACTGTTTTAATTTAAAAACTTCATTATTATTGTATTTGTATGTGTGTGCATGTGTGCAGGTGTATGCACATGTGTGCATGCCTGATGTATGTGTGAGTGCAGGCATACACATGCCATAACAAATGTGGAGGTCAACCTTTACTGTGGATTCTAAGGATCAAATTCAGGTTGTCAGGGCCTTTTCCTTCTAAGTCATCTCACAGGTCCCTGACACAGTATCAAAAACCCAAAACAAATAACCAAAAAAAGAAAGAAGGAAAGAAAGAAAAGAAAAGAGAAGAAATAAAAAAGAAAGAAAGAAAGGAAGGAAGGAAGAAAGGAAGGAAGGAAGAAAGAAAGGAAGAAAGGAAGGAAGGAAGAAAAAGAGAAATGGAAAAGTAAGACTGGGGATGTGGCTCAGTGGCCAAGCACTTTCCTAATATTTGAGAATCTCTGAGTTCTATTTCCATGAAAGCATGGAGTGAACATGAGGGAGAGAGGGAGAGAGGAGAGGAAAAGTAAAGACCATGTGGTATGTAGTACATTTGGGGGTAAGGTCTTGTAGTTCTCTTGGAACTTAGCCACACCCATCTTGTCTATAGCTACTTTCTTTCTATGAAATGAATGGTTGTTGAGACCAAAAGCATAAAATACTTTTGCAGAAAAAGCTTGTCAATTACTGATTGCATAATGCAAGAAAAGGTTTTTGACAAGTCTAAAACGGAATCTAAGCTTGAAAAAAAATTATATAGTGAAAATGGTTTTTTAAACAAGCAAAACCATGATGTGAGATTGAAAGATTGCAGGAAAGTCTCAATTTAGCCTCGGTACTTGGGAGTTCACTCTCATCCCTAGAGTTCAGATTACCAAGTTGTTCTGGATTCTTCCAGAGAAATATTCTGCAAAGATGATTTCTTTTCTCTTTTTGTTGCATGGTTAAAGAAGCATTTTTTATCTTAGATAGGATATTAAGATATTCTATTAAGTAGAAAAAGAATAATAAAATAATATGAAGGAAAAAAGTGTTTGGGAGAAGGTCCAATAATTAATTCATCCAGTCACAGGCTTGACTCTGAATTGATGCAGTCAGCCAAAGAGAACATAGAAGACATGGTCTAACCAGGGAAGGCATTAATGCAGTGCTTAACTGGATCCTCAGGGGTGACTAGGAGGAGAGCAGATGCATCTCTGGATGATGAGTCCTGGCAACACTAGTTATTGGCTGGCATCCCAGACTTTTCCCAAGGATGCTCCTGAGACCCAGTGGTCCCACCTCAAATAATGCTGCCCAGATTTGAAGGATCTTGAGAGAAGTTGTTACTGGAGTTTTAAGGGCAAAAGCTTTGCTATCAGTACACCGATGAAACAGCCCAGTAATTGTGAGGAACAAAGAAATGAGATTTATTCCATGTGAACACATTGGGAAGAGACAAAGGCATCCAGTGACCCCAAGTCTGGCTCCGGGGTCCTGACATGAGCTTTGGGTTTAGTAGAGAAAAATTGGAATGAATGCAGGAACAGGGGGTCTGTATGTATCAGCAGTCCTGGTCAAGGTGTGTTCTGATCACTCATTGTTTCAGTTCTGATTTTGCAAGACGGTTGGAAGAAGTCTTTTTTTTTAAAAGATTAATTTTGTGTGTGTGTGTGTGTGTGTGTGTGTGTGTGTGTGTGTGTGTGTGTGTGTGTGTGATGTGTATATGGGTGCCTGTGGGGTCAGAAGAGGGCATTGGATCCTCTGAAACTGGAGTTACAGGTGCTTGTGAGCTGCCAGGTGTGGATGCAGAGAACTGAACTACCTCTGTAAGAGCTGTATGTGCTTTTAATCTTTGAGCTTTTCTCCAGCTACCTCCCTGAAGAAGTCTTTATTCCTGAAGTAGGTGTGATGACACACACATCACACATGTAATCCAACCATTTGGGAATAGAGGCATGAGGAACTCAAAGTTACTCTTGGCTACATGTCAAGTTCAAGGCCAGCCTCATCTACCCAAGACTTTGTCTCAAAAATTAAACAATCAAAAAAATCTGGGATTACAGGTGTGACCCCCCCAAACCTGGCCCACATATATTACTAGAAAGTTTGGTTTAAAAAATTTTTTTAATTAATAGTATTTGTGTATGTATATGGTATGCACAGGGGGCACTCATGTGTCACTGTGTGCGCTATTGGCACACACGTGGAAGTCAGAGGACAACTTTTGAGAGTCGGTTCTCTTCCACTGTGGGTTCTGGGGATCAAACTCAAGTCGTCAGGCTTGTGTGACAAGTACTTTTATTAATTGGGCTATCTTGTCAGCCCAGTGCAAATTTTCTAGTGGCCATATTAAACTTCTGTCTGCTCTGGTTTGCTTTTTGAGCTTGATGTTTTTCCTGCCTTTTAATTCTTTAACTGGTAGAGAAAAAACGAACCCAGTCAAGACCCCCTAGACTGTATCACAGCCATATGAAGAGCACGGCTTTAGACATTGTTTAAAGGAAACATACATGGCTAAGGAGACAGCCGTTAAAGAACAGTAAGGCAAAGAGAAAAGAAGGAAAGGGGGTGGGTGGGAGATGGTTTAGTGGTTAAGTTTTGCTGTGCAAGCATGAGGACTGGGTTCAGATTCCCCAGAACTCCTGTAGGTACCACATTGCTATAATTTCAGCCTGGGAAGGTGGATACAGGGATCCCCAGAGTAAGCTGGCTAGCAAGACTAGCTGTATCCCTGAGCTCTGGGTTCGCTAGAGAGACCTTGCCTCCTTGAGTAAAGTTGAAGAACAATTGAAGGTGATTCCTGACATCAACCTTCTCTTGATAGAGGAGTTCAGATTCCCAGAACCCACATGTGGCTGATTCTGTGGTTCAGATTCCCAGAACCCACAGGTGGCTTTCACATGCATGCACATCCATATTCATGTGTGCCCATGCAATATAAGTGTGTATACACACATATGCACACATGTAGTACATACACATGAAAATTTGAAAAGTGTTGAGTTAGAATAGTAAGGCAGGATCTAAGCAGGGTGGGGGGCCGGGGGTGGGTGGGCTGTCACAGTAGCTACAGGAATCACCACTATGATGTCTTGTAGAACAGTAGAGACTGAAATCAACTCTGACTCTTACAAAAGCAACTGGGGATTTATAACCAAGAACAGGGGCAAGGGTGCATCAACGGATAGAAAGTTACAGTGCAGAAACATCAGGGATAAAAGGCTTTTTCTCTCTCTCAAAGACACACACACACACACACACACACACACACACACACACACACACACACACACACACACACACATCTTTGCATCTTGGTTCTGGATATTGATAGAGTCCAGGGGTCTTGATTAGGTTCATTTTCTCTGCCAGTTAAAGAATTTAAAAGGCGGGAAAAATCCGAAGTGCAACAGGTAGCAGCAGAGAAATCTCAAGCACTGCAGACAGAATCAGCAGCTAAAGAAAGGCATTTATTGGGGATGAGAGAATGCACACATGCAGTAGACACACAGAGAAAAAGATGCTCGGCAAAGCAGAGGGTACTTGGGAAGCTGAAAAATCCAGTCTCTTCTGGAGAGCTGGGGGTTTTAAAGCCTCTGAAGAGTTTTCCTCCCATAATTTAGGGTTGGTCAGTTTGAAGAGAGATAGGATAGCTGATTGGCCTATAACTGCAATGTGACATGTCTTGAGCAGGCCTTGAACTCATTGAGGTAGTCCATCAGCAGGGGGCCGGATGGTGGGAGACAAAAGCCAACAAGGCCTTTTGTCTCAAATTAGGAGGTTGATGTAGAAGCTGGCCATCTTGGAGATTCACCACCTTTATTACCTAGCTATGGCTCCTCTCCCTATCTGTTTATCAGGGAGTCTGCCTAACTCCTAAAGTCTCAATATGACAGAAAACATGAGGTATTTTTCTGGGTCTGGCTTATTTTGCTTAACATGATGATTTCTATCCACCTCCATTTTCCTGCAAATGTCATGATTCTGAGGCACAATAGGCAAAAAAAGAAGGGCCATGGAAAGAAATGCATGAGAAAGAAAACAGGTATAGGGAACTTCAGACACCACTGATAAAACCAAAACTGCCTGCAGAGACCATGCATGCTTCCCTAAAGACACCTCAAACCGAGATGTCAAAGACAATAAATAAACTGTGCTCACTTCAGGCCAAAATGATCTATAACTTTCAGTTTTTAGCACTGGCCTCTCTTTCCTAAATCAGGACAAAACCCTCATAAATCCACCTTACAGCTTTGTTTACAAAAGGAAATTCTTTCACCTTTAAACTTTGCTGTAAATTACTCTCTCTCTCTGAGCTGTGTAACAGGATCAAACACAAAGCCATTGTAAAGACAATAAGGCATGGCTCTCCTTTGAGAAGTCTATGCTTATGCCTGAGTGTGTCTTGCCCTACTCAACACACACACACACACACACACACACACACACACACACACACACACACACACACACACAAAACCCTTGGGCTTGGAATCTATATTGTAGGGCTGGAGAGAAGGCTCAGTGGGTAAAAATGCTATCTGCATAAACCTGAAACAAACAAACAAAACACACCTAAGCTGAGATGGGAGGTGGAGTCCAGAGAATCCCCTTCCCAGCCAAGCTACCAGTGTAAGGGTTTTGTGATGACTGGAAGGCCAAGGAATGCTGCAAAAATCACACCATGCAACAGACCTCATGCAAGAGATTTTTTTGGGGGGTGTAGGGTGGTGGGGACGCAAAAGACTGTCTCTGGGGAAGGGAGAGACTGAGAGAGCGAGAGTGAGAGAGCAAGAACGAGCAAGAGAGAGAGAGACACAGAGAGAGACAGAGAGAGAGACACAGAGAGAGACAGACAGGGAGAGAGAGACAGAGAGAGAGGGCAAGCCGTGGTAGCGCAGATATGGAGCATGGGCATACGTGACAGCGGCGACAATGGAAACCTGTCACATTTGCCTTTAGTAATGACGTGTGGCATTGGCACTGACTCACTGAAGGCAGCAAGAGTTTTTAACAAGGTGGCAGGCCTTGTTAAACTGAGAGTTATCTCTTACATCCACATAACTTCTCTCCTTCCACCATGTGGGTTCTGAGGCTTGAACTCAGGTCATCAGGCTTGGTGGCAAGCACCTTTACCCACGGAGCCACCTTGCTGGTCCCTCCAAAGGGGACTCTGGTTAGACAAACTCAACAGGGTTCTCGGGGAAGGTAGACCAGGGTGATACAATATCTAGTATGGTCAGTCCAAGGTAAAATAGACAGATTTAGAAGCTGCTTTTGCAAAAAAATGGCCTGGCTCCTCGCTTTGGCCTACAAACTAACTAAAAGCAGGATGAAATCCTGGCACCCTGCCTTCATTTTATGTTTGTCTGTTTCCTTTATTTTTGTTGAAAGTACAGAGATATGTTGCTGTCTTGAGCCTGAAGTCATGTTGGATTCTGGGTAGAACAAAACCTGCAAGAGAGACTAAACCGCAGGAAAGGTAGTTATGCCAGAAGCCAAGGCTGCACCCCAGAGCAAAAGTGGCTGTCTCGTAGGAACTGCTATACCACTTTCATGCCAAGCACAGAAATGTGTGAGCACGTGTGAGCTGCTTGGAGGCTTTAGTGTACATCCTGAGCACCGTGAATTCTATCCAGGGCGTGCCTTGAGAAAGTGGTATGTCTACAAGGTCTGTCCCCTTGGCCTGACTGTGGTTGGCTTCCTCCAAGTCTTCTGACATTCTGCTTGTTTCTTTAAGTGGCTCCCTGGATACCCCAGCCCTACACACTGCCTCAGTTTTGTTTGTTTCTTTTATTTTCTTTTGAAACTGTCTCAAAAATTCCACTTTGTAGCTATGCTGGCCTTAAACTCCTGATCTTTCTGCCTCTTACCTCCCAAGTGCTGAGCTAACAGATGTAGGGCACCATGTCGGGCTTTCCCTCTGGTGTTTGAGGGAGTTCTTTGCTCTCCTCTTTTTCTCTCCTGGTACCAGGGATTGAACCTAGGGCCTTACACATGCCAGGCAAGCACATAACTAGGCAGTTACATACCAAGGCCCTTTCTTCTCTATCTTAGTTCGGGTTTCTATTGCTATGAAGAGACACCAAGACCACAGCAACTTTTTCCTTTTGCTATTTTTTTAAATTTAAGAATACCAACTACAGATATCCCTCTCATCCTTCCTCCTGCTCCCCTCCACCCACCCTGCATCCTCTCCTCCAAAAGAGTAAGGCCTCCCATGGGGAGCCAGCAAAGCCTGGTATATTCAGTTGAGGCAGGATCAAGCCCCTCCCCCTGCATCAAGGGTGAGCAAGGTGTCCCACCATAGGTAATGGGATCCAGAAAGCCAGCTCATGTGCCAGGGATAGATCCTGATCCCACTGCCAGGGGCCCCTCAAACAGACCAAACTACACAACTGTCTCCTGTATGCAGAGGGTCTAGTCCAGTCCCATGCAGATTCCACTGTTGTCAGTCTAAAGTTCATGAGTTCCTATGAGCTTAGTTCAGTTGTCTCTGTAGATTTTCCCATCATGATTTTGACCCCCCCCCCCCCCCCCCCCCCCGCTCATTTAATCCTTCTTCTCTCTCTTTGATTAGATTCCCAGATCTCGGCCCGGTGCTTGGCTGTGGATCTCTGCATCTGCTTCCATCAGTTACCGAATGAAGTCTCTATGATGACAGTTAGGGTATTCACCAATCTGATTACCAGAGTAGGCCAGTTCAGACACCCTCTCCACTACTCCTAGTAGTTTAATCTGGGGTCATCCTTGCGAATTCCTGGGAATTTCCCTAGCACCAGGTTTCTCCCTTACCCCACAATGTCTCTCTCTATCAAGATATCTCTTTCATTGCTCTCCCACTCCATCCCTCTCCCAGCTCGACCATCCCATTTCCTCATGTTCTCATTCCCATCTCCCCCCCCATTGCTCCACCTAGGCCTCTGTTAACTCATCAGGATCTCTGTTTCCCCATCCCAAGGTGATCCGTACATCCCTCTTAGGTTCCTCCTTGTTTGCTAGCTTCTCTGGAGCTGTGGGTTGTAGTCTGGTTATCCTTTGCCTTTCATCTAGTATCCACTTATGAGTGAGTACATACCATGTTTGTCCTTCTGAGTCTGGGCTACCTCACTCAGGATGATATTTTCTAGTTCCATCCATTTGGACCATGGCAACTCTAATAAAGGAAAACATTTAATTGGGGCTGGCTTACAGTTTCAGAGGTTCAGTCCATTATCATCATGGTGGGACATGGCATGCAGGCAGATGTGGTGCTGGAGAAAGAACTAAGAGTTAATACATCTTGATCTGCAGGCAACAGGAAGTGAACTGAGACACTGGGCCTGGCTTCAGCATATATGAGACCTCAAAGTCCACCCCCACCGTGACAAATTTCTTCCAACAAAGCCAGACCTGCTAATAGTACCACGCTCTATAGGTTTATGGGAGTCCATTACATTCAAACTACCACATTTTCCTTAGAATTCTTTAGATGCCAAATAGTGTTCTTGGAGGGAGGAATGACATCCATTAGAGTGGCTATTATGACATCTGTTGGGTAATAGCCTCAGGTTTTGAGGAACTGAGTCAGGATAGCCACTAGCCATAAAGAATGGCTTAGTCTCAGCCAGACCATTCTACTCTACCTGCAGAAACAATATGCCTGAGTATAAAAAACAACCCACCCTGCTTCCAGTCAAACCACAAAAAATAGCTGTAAGTTCCTGGTAGCTACCAGATTGTATGTATGTGTGTGTGCGTGTATATATATATACACATAGCCCCTCTAAGTGTGCTCAACCTTCATCCCTAGGGAAGGTTGGGCCCCTCACTGTTTCAATAAAATTCTCAGCCTGTTGACATCAAGTTTGTCTGCTTCCTGACTCATTTTTCTTATAGCATCTACTATTCTTTTGCTTTTCCTTTCTTTTTCACAATTGTTGACACACACACACACACACACACACACACACACACACACACACACACACACACAAAACCACACCTCTCCCCTCAAAGAGCATAACAGATAGTTAATCCTAGGGCCAAACTTGAGTGACAATGGCCCGAGAACACAAATTCTATGTCCCAATGTGGACACAGTTTCGCTAAGTTTCTATAGTAACAGAACAAAGAAAGTCATAAATCAAGACTCTCTTCAGATAGATCGATGGAAACATCAGAGAGTTGCTACAGAAGATGGGGGGGGGAGCTTTCCTATAGGCATCAGATGCTATCTGATGACATTCTAGCTTTTGAGTTGGTGGAAACCAGTGGTCTGCTAAGTTCGTAGGTTCCAGAAGGTTTCTATTAGTCACAGGATGCTAGTTCTGACATAGATGAATGGCTATCCAGAGGGCTAAAGCTAGCCCAAGATAATATAATTAGCTTTGGCACCTGTGACATTCCCACCTCTCAATAGTACTGCAGTTCTATTCAATCAACCACTCTCTTCAGACCCAGCATCTTCTCAGGAATTCTTCTTGACACTGTGAAACCCAGACTGACACCAAACTTGCAATCCTCCTACTATTTCTAGCTAACTCAAGTAAACTCTCAGTGGTATTTTTATTTCATTTTGTCTTGTTTTCCTCATTTCTTTTATTGTTACTTTACTCTTATGCCTGCTCAAGTAAGCAGCTATAGGGGTTAAATGACTTAGAACTGGAATTTTAGGCAAGAGGATTATTGTGAAAATAAAACTCCATAGCTGTGAGAAAATACTCATTGCCTATAAATTTGGTGCCTCAATCAAGATGATTTATTTTAGCTACAATCATTTGATTTGCTGAGACAGCAGTGAAGTAGGTAAATAAGGTGACATGCTTATTACATAACTGAGAACATAATTTTTCTTATAAGGCATTGTGCTGGTTGATCTCAAGAGTCAACTTGATGAGATCTAGAATTACCTGGGAGAGGAACCACTGAGTATGCCTGGGGGTAGGGCTTATCTTCATTAGGTTAATGAAGTGGAAAGTCGCATCCACTGTGGGTGGCACCATTCCTTGGGCTGGGATCCTAGACTGTATAAGAAGGAGAGAGTAAGCTGGGCACAGACATTCATTGTTCATGTTTCCTGATTGTGGGTGCAAAATGGTCAATTGCTTCAAGCTGCTGCTGCCTTGATTTCCCCACTGGGATAGACTGTATTTGAAAGCCTTTCTCCCTTAAGTTGCTTTTGTCAGGATATTTTATCACAGCAATAGAAAAAAGTAACTAAGACAGGCATCATGTTAATTATCTAAGAGACACAATTGGAAGTGATTTTATTATACAAGGGAGTAAATCTGGCTGCTGAAAGCTCCTTAATCCCCTTTGCCATAGCTTATTTAACTTTAAGAAATCCTATTTTATGATAACAATAAAAAACAAACTAGCCAAGTAATGCATTCAGCCTAGATATCCACCAAAACATGAATGGATTAAAAAAGTGGTATATATACACAATGGAGTTTAATTCATCCATAAGAAAAATAGAATTGTCATTTGCAAGAAGTAAGATGGAACTTTAGATAATCAATCATATTAAGTAAAACAAGCTAGACTCAGACAAATATTACCTGTTTTCTCTTATATGTAGAATCTAGATTTAATACACATAAAAGCAGGTAAAGGTGTTTGCAGCCACTACTGAATACTTGAGTTCAACCCCCAAAACTCAGGAAGGAGAAAACTGACTTCCCCAAATTGTCCTCTGACTTCTACACATGCATGTGACATGTGAGTCTGCCTCCCAACACACAAATAAATAAGTAAAACAAAAGTAACAGCCAGGTGGTGGTGGTGCACACCTTTAATCCCAGCACTCGGGAGGCAGAAGCAAGTGGATCTCTGAGTTTGAGGCCAGCCTGGTCTACAGAGTGAGTTCCAGAGTAGCCAGGACTGTTACACAGAGATACTCTGTTTCCAAAAACAAAGACAAAAATAGAAAAAAAACCCAACCAAGCAAGCAAACACAAACAAAAAACCAACAAAACAAACAAACAAATCTCCATTTAGAAATACAACATGCCAAACAAGACCTAAACAAGCAGGCTCCTGTCCTTAAAACAAAATTCCTAGTTATAGAGACAGGGAAAAAAATCACATTTTAGTGTACATGCAAGGAAATTTAATCATATGTACATACACATGTAAATACATGTGAAAGAGTCCTAAAAGTATATGTCTTTGTAAGTACAATTGACACATGAAATAGCTTACAAAACATTTAGTTGAGAAATGTCTAGTGGGCTTTTTCAATTTATTCTTTTTCACTGAAGGTCAGCACTTTGTCTCTATTAGTCTGTGCTTATGTGCACATGTGTGTGCATGTGTGCCTCACAAACATGAGTGTGTGTTGTAATGAGGGGATCATGGTTACAACTTCAACCTTGTTTCCTTCTCCTTTTTAAAAATTAATAAATTGCTCAGCAAGCCTGACAACCTGAGTTCAGTCTCTGGAAGTCATGTAAAGGTGGAAGGAGAGGAATTGACTCTATACGATTGTCCTCCTACCTCCACACGTGTGCTGTGGTGTGTGTTCTTCCTCACATCGTACACACACACAAATAACAAAATAAAAATTTAAAGGATATTTGCAGTACAGTGTTCATCATTATGTAGTGCGCTGGTTGGTTTTGTCACCTTGACAAACCTAGATGTATCTGGAAAGAATGGATTTTAATTGAAAAAATATCTCCATAAGATTGGCCTGTAGGCAAGTCAATGGGGTATGGTCCTGATTAATGACTGATGTAGGAAGGCCCAGCCCACTGTGTGAAGTGCCATCCTTGGACAGGTGCAAGTGGTCCTGGGCTGTGTAACAAAGCAGGCTGAGAGGGTCATGAGGAGCAATCCAGTAAGCAGTGTTCCTCTATGGTCTCTGCTACAATTCCTGCCTCCAGGTTCCTACTTAAGTTCCTGTTTTGCTTCTCTCTATGATAGACTGTTGGGGTACCAGCATTGGGGTTCAGTGTTGCGGTCCAGCCCCAACCTATCAAAGGGTTCCTTGAAGAGGGGAGTGAGAAATTGAGAAATGCTAGATGGAAATATAGATGAAGAAAAAACAGAGACACAGGATAGCTTTGGGAGGGCTCTGGGTCAATACCCAGCAGCCTCGAGTTTATTTCTAATGGGATTTTTATAATAGCAAGGGGAGAGGCAAAAGACCTCCCTCTTTCAAGATCAAAGCACATACAAAAGTAGACCCTTCAAAACACCTGGTAACCACATCCCACTGCAAAGCATCTTGTGCTTAGGCCTTGAAGTATAAGACACCTGGTAACCATGCCTTTGCACCCTATTATGCAGCCTTGAAGAGCAATATAAACTCTGATTCTCTGACCTTGAGTCAAACCACAAGTTGGAATCTTTGTAGGCTCCCACAGTGGACTATAAACTGTAAGGTGAAATAAACCCTTTCCTCCCTAAGTTGCTTTTGGTCCTGGTCCTATCACAGCAACAGAAAGCAGAGTAAGACATGTAGTGTTTTGACAGCTTTTTTTTTTTAGACAAGGCCTCAATATGTGTCTTAAGTTGGCTTTGAACTTGAGGTGTTCTTCCTGCCTCAACCTCCCAAGTGCTAGGATTACAGTTGTGTGTCACCATGCCTGGCTGTCATGATGAAATATTTTGTGATGGGTTTTCTAACTGGGTTGCAGAAAGAGACTCACCTGTACAATTCAAGTGATTGTTTTGCTCTTTCATTTTTTTTTTTTTTTTTTTGGTTTTTCGAGACAGGGTTTCTCTGTGTAGCTTTGCGCCTTTCCTGGGACTCACTTGGTAGCCCAGGCTGGCCTCGAACTCACAGAGATCTGCCTGGCTCTGCCTCCCGAGTGCTGGGATTAAAGGCGTGCGCCACCACCGCCCGGCTCTCTTTCATTTTTTGATGGGCTTGTGTAATTGGAATTAAGCTATTTGAAACAAAACAAAATGGATCTTGTTGACTGAAAAGAACGTAAATATCGTTGGCAGAAACAATTGTCACAAAAGTATTGCTTATAACTCAAGCACTGTCTCCTTCCTCCAGAAGTTTTTCCCAGACAGTTCCTCAATTCAGTCAAAGATAAATTAGGTGCCCATTCTTTTGGGCTTTTACTCACTTTACAGCACAGTCAAATCTATTCATACTGTGGTGAGACATGTCTCTTTCATTAGGAAGAGTGAGTGAAGGATAGTAGATGCTCCATCAATATTACTTGAAACAAAAATGAATAAAGGACTGGAGATGCGGCTCAGTTGGTGGAATGCTTGTCTAGCATGCAGGTTGCCTTTGTTTCAAATTCAGTATTGCATGAACCTGGCATGCTGGCACATACCTGTGATCCCAGCACTCAGAGGCCACCATGGACTGCATGAAACCCTGGATCAAAAACCAAACTAATCAACAAACATATACCCATAGATTAGACTTCATTGGACAAACTTCTTTTTCCAGTGGGTGACATTTGATGTAAAGACTCTTAAGTGGTCAAAATACAAAGAATAAGTTACTGTGAACTGCTCAGTTCTAAATGGGACTTCTTTATTGTCCCCTCCAAAGCTCAGGAAACATTGTGGAAGAAGGGGTAGAAAAAATGTAAGAGGAAGAGATTGGAGAGGAGTGCATGTATATCCTTGCTTATATAATGTCAGTTTTGGGGGTCAGTGAGAAAGCTCAGTGGGCAGAGGTGCTTGCTGCCAAACCTAAAGATCTGAGTTTAGTCCCTGAGACCCAGGTGGAAGTAGAGAACTGACTCCCAAATGTTATCCTCTGACCTCCACATACCTGATATAGCATGTGTACACCTTCACCCCAACCACAAAACATACATTACTTACAAAATAATAATGCAATCCTATGCACATCAAAGTTTCATATCTAACTTCCCAGTGTATGATATATGCTCTGAAGCCCATGTTAATTCACTTCTCAAATGTATGGAAGCAATCTTAGAAGAGTTAAATGACTGAATTCCTAAGTCCTTTCTATGAAATCCCACAAGTAAGGAGAAGAGGAGTCACCCAAGGAAAGGGAAGTTTCTTTGAATTATTCTTCACGCCTGAAATGATGTCTAATCAAATAAGTAATAACACCAATTTATTCATCATTCACTTTTTTGAAATAGGAATTCAAATAGAATTGGAATAGGAATTCAAACAATTATTAAACATTAATAATTGCTAAATCCTGAGGCTCAAAGTATGGATAACAAATAGGTACTGGTTTTCTAGATGATCAATGGGAAAGAAGAAAAAAAGGAAAAGAAAAAGGACAAGGAAACAATATATAAATTGTAGAAAATATCCACAACCTTAAGCCAAAAAAGATCAACTCATGGTATGTACAACATCAACCCACATGTATTTTCATAAAATAGGACCAATACAGAGAAAATGCCACTGCTTGTATTTTCATGGTAAGATTAATAGTGACTTTCTTATTTTGTCTTTGTATTTAAAATTTCAAGTGAGCCTGTATTTTTGCAACAACAAAAATCTGGAGTGATAATAGAATGATAGATATCTACATTTAAAAACTTTAAAACCAAGACAACAAGATGGTTCAGCTGATAAAGGCGCCTGCCAGCAAGTCTGATGAACTGATTTCAATCCTTGGAACCCACATGGTAAAAGGAGAAAATTGAGTCCCAAAAGTTGCCCTCTGAGCCGGGCAGTGGTGGCGCACGCCTTTAATCCCAGCACTTGGGAGGCAGAGCCAGGTGGATCTTTGTGAGTTCGAGGCCAGCCTGGGCTACAGAGTGAGTTCCAGGAAAGGTGCAAAGCTACACAGAGAAACCCTGTCTCGAAAAAACAAAAACAAAAACAAAAAAGTTGCCCTCTGACACATGCACCCTGGAACATGTGTGTGCTCCATTTCCAAATCAATAAATGTAATTAAGAAACATACACAAACCTTAAAACCTTCCTTTAAATGTAAATAATTTTTACTATGGAAACTTTGTAGTATTATAGAATAATAAAATAGTACAATGAACCCTCAACTCATTGTCACTTTTGTTTTACCATTTTAAAAACATTTTATCTTTTGCATGTGCAAATATGTGTGAGCACACACATTATTGCTGGGAGTCAGTTCCCTTCTTCTACTATGTGGGTACTGAACTCAGGCCATCCAGACTTGGTGGCAAACACCATTACCCACTGAGCCATCTTGCTGGCCTCCTGCTCGATTTTAGATGTAGAGTTGGAGGGAACTATGGAGGTAATCAGAGAGAAAAGGAGACTGTCGGATAGACAGATCTAGAGCTAAACCATTTTGCTTGTTTGTCATCTTTTTTCCCACAAGCTCTTACAGATTTTATAGAGGGAGTTAACGACAAGCCATACTAGTTGCTTAGGGTACTATCCACTAAGGTGGCCTTAGAATGTAACACTTGGGGACTGACTCTGGATTTGGAACCGCTATAGGTTCTTGTTGTCTTTCTTTCTTTTGAGACAGGGTCTTACTATGAAGCCCTGGCTGCCCTGGAGCTTGCTATATAGACCAGGTTAGCCTCAAACTTGTGGATAGCCTCCTGCCTCTGCTTCCTGAGTGCTGGAGTTAAAGGTGTACACCACCACATATGGCCTCCTGTTGTCATTCATATATGATACATTAAAAAATGGCAAATGCCTTTAATTCCCACACTTGGAGGCAAGGGAAGGTAGATTTCTGTGAGTCTGATGCCAAGCTGGTCTACATAATGAGTTCTAGAACAGCCAAGGATACACAGAGAGACCCTGTCTCAAAACAAAACAAAAAAACTAAAAAATAAAATAGTAAAAAAGGATATATTTATTTTTTTTAAACTTATGTGTCTCTCTCTGTGTGTATATGCAAATATGAGTGCAGGTATCCTTGGAGGCCAGAAGAGGGTACTGGATTCCCCAGAGTTGGAGTTACAGGTGGTTGAGAGCAGCTTGATGTGAGTGCTAGAAACCCAACTCTGGTTCTCTGCGAGAGCAGCAAATGCTCTTAACTGCTGAGGCGTCTCTCCAGCCCTGTGCACACCTTTTTTTTTTGAGATAAGTTCTTACTATGTAGCCCAGTTTGCTTTCAAACTCATAGTCCTCCTGCTTCAGCTTACCAACTGGTTGAGATTATAGATACGTACTACCATGGTGGGCTAACTATTCATTCTTAACAAAGCAACAGACAGAAGGGCACTAACAGGTTGACTATTTCAATGCAGGCTAGTTTTTAGCCCACTGTAGCTGGAGAGTTTCTCTCCAGGTCCCACCAAGCCCCCGCAGTCCCACAACCCACATATAAAATAATCACTCAGATGCTTATATTACTTATAAACTGTATGGCTGTGGCAGGCTTCTTGTTATCTACTTCTTTTATCTTAAATTAACCCATTTCTATTAATCTATACCTTGCCACATGGCTCGTGGCTCACCGGCATCTTCACATGCTTGTCATGGCGGCAACTGGCTGCATCTCTCTCCTTCAGCCTTCCACTTCCCAGAATTCTCCTCTCTCTTTGTCCCACCTATACTTCCTGCCTGGCTACTGGCCAATCAGCATTTTATTTATATAGAGTGATATCCACAGCAGCCCACCATTTGTAAAGAGTATCCTGAAAAAGGTATGTCTGTGTTTGTGTTAGTATCCCTACTGGAGTCATCATATCATGTGTGCATTTTCTGAGTTGATGAATAGTCTCTTGTTTGCTTCCTTCTGCTTGTTGTATTTATAGCCCACATTACTTATGATTGTGGGACAACATAATATGGACCAGATGGCTTCATTATTCAGAGTTTCATATTTTGAATTTTAAATATTGTGTTGGACTGCCTGTCCGTGGCCAGCTGTGTCCTGGAGTTGACAATGAGGCCAGACCATGGTTCAGAGGGCCAGACACAATGGCTGTAGAGGTGTGTTAGCATTTCAAGTTTCTTCTGCATTTTTGTCCTTGGTTTCATTTGAAAATTCTTCAGAGAAGGGGAGAAGGGAGAGAGGAGAGAGGAGAGAGAGGAGAGAGAGAGAGAGAGAGAGAGAGAGAGAGAGAGAGAGAGAGAGAGAGAGCGAGCTTTTTGATCACTTGGCTGGCCTATGATTGTAATAAGCTAATATAATTCATCATGTTAGCTGTTTGTAGTGATGTTTAACTATAGCTATTAATATTTACTAATGAGAGCTTTAGCCAGATACCCAGTAGGAAACAGGTATCATTGTAGTTAAATGGAATAATGGAGCACAGTTCCTTAAGGGAATCTCTTATTTCTTAATTTTAAAGTTTTATTTATTTATTTATAATTTTATTTGTATGAGGATGGATGTGCACACACAGGCCAGAGGACAACTTGCAAGAGTTCATTCTCTTCTACCATGCAGGTCCAGGGATCAAACTCAGGTCATCCGGCTCCCAGGCCAGCTTCCATATCCACTGGGCCATCTCACCAGACCTGGGCTCTGCTTCTTTAAAGGCCAATGTACCTTGAAATGTAGCCACTTGAGGGCTAAGCCATTAGCACAGGACCCTATGGAAGACATTCCAAATTTCAACTACAGGAAATAGTATTCTAGACTTGAATGGGCAAGGGGAAGCCATGGTTACCTGAATGTACAGAAAGTCCTCTTTTTCTCTCTGTTTTTTGACAGACCGACCAACCGACAGACAGACAGACAGACAGACAGACAGACACACACACACACACACACACACACACACACACACACACACACACACACACACACATGCACACACTCCCCTTGTTGGCTTCATTTTTTTTCTAGAGAATTCTAATATGGTATTCTAGTTTTAATTGTTAATTTGATACCACCTGGAGTCATCTGAGAGGGGAGTCCCAGTTGAAGGATTGCCCAGATCAGATTGTCTGTGGGGTTATTGTCTTGATTGTTAATTAATGTTGGAGAGCTCAACCCACCGTGGGCAGCACCATTCCCTGGGCAGGCACTCCTGGGCTGTCTAAGACTGCTAGCTAAGCATGAGCTTTCAAGCAAGACAGCAAGTAGACCTCCATCCATGGTTTCTGCTTCAAGTTCTGGCTTGAGTTCCTACCCCAACTCCCCTCAGAGTGCATTGTCACAGCAACAGAGATCACCCTAGAACAGATGGCAAGGCAACAGGTACCATAGTCTTTCTTAGAGGGACATATACATGCGTAATTCTCGTCATTGTAAGAGGCAGGATCTGGGACAATAAATACTTAATGTCTCTTTTTTTTCCCCTGGGGCCTATAATTGGCTATCACTTAGAAATTATAAGCCGGGCGGTGGCGGCGCATGCCTTTAATCCCAGCACTCGGGAGGCGGAGCCAGGCGGATCTCTGTGAGTTCAAGGCCAGCCTGGGCTACCAAGTGAGTTCCAGGACAGGCGCAAAGCTACACAGAGAAACCCTGTTTCGAAAAACCAAAAAAAAAAAAAAAGAAAAAAGAAAAAAGAAATTATAAGGCTGGGAAGCCAGTGGAAGTGGATCTTGAAGAGCCTTATACACTGAATAGGAGGGAGGATTAAATTGGATGCAAAAGGGCAAATGGAGAGTTTTCAGAGAGTTACTTTCTATAGCAATAATTATCACCATTTCCCGTGTGGCCTTCTAGAGGTATGCATGTATACCAGAGCATATGTGGGGGTGTTGGTAATTTTCATGCTACTTAAAATCCTTCCAATATCATATTTGTGACCAAATAATATTAAGGAGTTTTTTTTATTATTATTATTATTATTTTTTTTTTTTGGTTTTTCGAGACAGGGTTTCTCTGTGTAGCTTTGCGCCTTTCCTGGAACTCACTTGGTAGTCCAGGCTGGCCTTGAACTCACAGAGATCCGCCTGGCTCTGCCTCCCGAGTGCTGGGATTAAAGGCGTGCGCCACCACCACCCGGCTTTATTATTATTATTATTGTGAAGTAGTCTTACAGGGGCTGGAGATGTAGCTTGGTTGGTAAAGAGCTTGACTTGCATACATGAAGCCCTGGGTTCCATCCCCCATACTGAATAGAACCTGTGTAGTGTCACATTCCTGGAATCTCAGCACTTGGATAGGGTCTCATTATTTAGTCCTGGCTGGCCTTGAACTCACAGAGAGCCACCCGCCTCTGCCTCCTGAGTGCTGGGATTAAAGACCTGCACCACTATGTGAGGCTTCTATGGTAAAATTTAATATCTAAACAAATAAATAATCCTCTCATTTTTTGTCTTTAATTTTATCTTGGATTTATTTTCTTACAGTTATCCTTCATGTGAACTTTGCAATAATTTCATTCATTAAAAATTCCCATTTCAAGGGTGATTTTACTGGAATTTATCTATTAGTTTGACAAGACCTGACATTTATTTTTCCTTCTAGAAATATTATCTAACTTTTTATTATTTGGGTTACCTTTTCCTTTTGATGATTATGGAGAATTAGAACTTGCAAGGCTGTTTGGTATTTTGTCTTTTATTTGAATATCTGAAAGTAATATTCATTTGACATTATGCAATTTAATAAGCAAATACTGCTCACCCAATTGTTTGATATTCTAAGCATTTCCAACATTTTGAGTATGGAAATTCTTCTTGCTCTGTGATTACTGACAACCTCTAATTCAATATCAGGTTGGAGAGCAGGAAAAGTACTAAAATTAGATTAATCAATTTTATAAAACTTAGACACTCTTATGTAACTTTTGAATTGATAAGGTAAAGTGTCTATCATGGATGCTCTCTCTTCAGCTTTGGATTTCCTGCTGTAGAAAAGAAACAGGGGAGTCTGGTTGTGATCATGCCCTTCTGTAATCCCAGCTCTTGGCGGGTGAAGGCAGAGGTTCAGGAGTTCAAGGATAGCCCCAGTTACAGAGCAAGTTGTAGAGCAGCCTAGCCTACATGAGACCCTGTCTCGGAATGAGACAGACAGCAACAGAAACTGCGGGAGCAGGTTTCAGATTAGCTGAATCAAGATGAACTGTTCATGCAGAACTGTCAGTAAGGAAGCTGCCTGGACTTTTGGTACCCTGCCCCAACCATCAACTTCTTTACAAAGGAAAGAGATGCCTTGCAAGCAATGAGACTTCTGGCGAACACAAATGATCAAAGGGGCCAAAATGGATATTCCTTTTCATGTTTTACTGAGGTTTGGGTCTGGCAAGGTAAGACCACATAAGCATTCCGTATCTATTTACTTGACTTCCATATAGTGTTGGTCCTGGAAAGATCAGCAGGCCTGCAGCTTTATCGGAGGCAAAGATTGCTTGGAGATGGCTGAGGCTGGGGTGGGGGCAGTGTTCATTAGCTCCAGCTCCAGTCAAGGCCAAGTACAAGCTGCTCTTTCATTTTGTTCTAACTCTTCCTCTCTTCTGCCAAGGACAATCCCTCTCTTCTATTTTTTTTAGTATTAGGTATTAAGCCCAAGGCTTTTTGCATGCTGCACAAATACTGTACCTGAGATCTGCATTGCCACTCCAATTCCCTTTTTAGAGAAATTGCAGCCAAAGCAGAAATGAAGCTAGGAAAGGGAACTATTGGAGAAAACCTTTTTTCCTCCCTCCCTCTCTTCCTTCCTTCCTTCCTTCCTTTCTTCCTCCCTCCCTCCCTCCCTTCCTCCTTCCCTCCCTCTCTTCCTTCCTTCCATCCTTTTTATATACTTCAGCAGAACACAATGATCTGTCCTTCTTCTTATACAAGATTTATTTTATTTTTAATTACGCTCATGTGTGTATGTCTCTGTGTGTGCATACCTGTGTGTGAATGCAGGTGCCTTCAGAGGCCAGAAGAGGGGGCTGAGTCCCCTGAAGCTCGAGTCACAAGCAGTTGTGAGCTGCCCATTGTGTGCACTAGAGAATTGGACTCAGATCTTCTGCAAGAACAGTCAGCACTCTTAACCACTGAACCATCTCTCCAGCTCCATCTCTCACTCCTCTTGATAAATGCAAAGCCCAGAAGCTCAAGCAGAAGAAAAGGAAATGGAAAAGGGTTTATCCCGTGCATCAGGTAAGGGAACAGTGGAGTTATTCCCCAAATAGCTCCCTCCTCTAGAAAGGAAGCCTGGGAATTTCAGCCAGGAGCTTAGACATATTTATATAGGAGAGCACATTCTTGAGAACATGAAGTTTAAGATATATGTTACTGAGTATGCTCAGATTAAGGCCATAGTTCAGGAAATGACCAGGATATTTCTGGCCATTAGCTCATGAACACACCATTGAACATATATTTAGAAGGTTAAAATGGCAGACAGCAACACTTCTGAGCATGCACTTCACAGATGATTAGTTTTCCTGCCAAAGTTTGAGCTGAAACATTCTGTTTGTCTGTCTATCTAGGTAGTATCTAACTCAGCTGATGTGGAATTTACTCTGTAGCCCAGGTTGGCCTTGAACTCATGAAGATCTTCATACCTCAGCCTCCTGAGTGCTTGTATTAGAGGTGTAAACTACCACACCCAACTAGGAAAGGAACTTTTGAAGATGCATTGGTATAGGAGTTTCTCTCTAAAGATGCCTGCCTCCTTCAGAGACTGACAATGCTTTTATCTAAAATGAAGCTGGCAGGCTGGGCATTGTTGGGTTTCAAACCTGGGACAAATGGCTGAGATGCCTATTTAACATATCAAAGCAGACCTGGCTGCCAGGTTCTCCCAGCATCCCTCAGTCCCTACCCATTATAGGGTCCTCCTGACTGGCATACCCCACCCCCTACCCTGAATTCTCCAGCCCAAGGGCTAGGCTGCCCTCTTTTCCCCCTCTCCCTCTCTCCCCTCTCTCTTCTCCCTCTCCCCTTCTCTCTCCCCTTTTCCCCTCTCTCTCCCCTCTCCCTTCCTGTCCCCATCTCCTCATATGGCTCAGGGTCATGTCCACTCTGGACTCTCCCAGATGTCCCTACCTCTGACTGTGCTCTCCCACACACCTATAATAAACTTTTTCCTCCACCATACCTAGGAGCAGTCATAACCTTTCTTTTTTATTTCTTTTTTTCATTCATCTGGTGCTCGAAACCCAGGACTGGCATGAATGAGTTCCCTCCCCCAAGGAACTTGATGCTCTGAACCAAGCTGCTGATTTGACTCCCCTAAGGTATGTATGGATCATTTGTTTCTGCTGGCTCCTGCCATCCATCCAATGCGATTCCAAATTCTAGAGCCTGATTCTTCAGCTGCTGCTTCCCGCTGCCTGCTTTCTAACCATTGGTCTCTTGTCTCTCTGGGCTCTGGCCGGCTATGCTCTCCATATGGGCACCTCTCTGGCTCCTGTAGGCTGCTACTCCTCTGGCCTGCTACACCGACTTGAACATCTTCTCCCTTTTCCCCCACCCTTTCCTCTTCTCTGGCCTCCCCCAGGAACTGCAGTCTCACCTGCGGCAGACTGGGACTCTTTCTTTTCCTTGCTTCTTCCCACTTGGATTTCCATAGGCGTCTCTCTGGCTCCTAGGGCTTGCTATGCTCTTGGAGTGCCCACCACATGGGCAACTTTCTCTCGGCTTTGTCCTGGTACACGCGTCTGGGTCTTGCTACTAAAGACACTTACAGGCTCTCTTTCCTCCTCCTATGCTGTCTTTCACTCCAGCATGCAGTCCCAGCTCTCAGCTCCCCTCTTGGAGCCTAAAGGAACACCCCGGCAGGGTGTTCTAATTTGCAAGCCTCTCTCTTCCTCCACAGACTCTGATTTTATTACTACAGCTTGGCCTCAGTACATATCAATGGCCCAAAACTGGCTCACTTGATTTCCAGATTCTCACAAATTGTAACATCTGCTACTGTACACACAAATGATCCCTGAATCCCTTATATGTAAACTTGCTCTGCTCTACACTTCAAAAAGGCTCTTATCTCCAGGGCTCTACTTCCTACTCTTAAAAGTCTTTTATCTCTATGCTCTGCTCTCAAAAAATCTCTCTTTTTTTTTTTTTTTGGTTTCTTGAGACAGGGTTTCTCTGTGTAGCTTTAGAGCCTGTCCTGGAACTCACTCTGCAGACCAGGCTGGCCTCGAACTCACAGAGATCCGCCTGGCTCTGCCTCCCGAGTGCTGGGATTAAAGGCATGCGCCACCACCACCCGGCTTCAAAAAATCTCTTAAGACTATGCTGTAAACTCTATCTCAGGATTTGTAAGTTCATTGGGTATGGTGCAAAAAATCTATAAAATTTGTAACAAAATTTGGCTTTAAACTTATAATAAAAGGCTTATAATTAGAACCTGTACGTAAGTAATCTTATTTTGCTACAACTTACTATATATGTGATTCTTGTTTAGGAAATAGATGTTTTTAGATAACCATATGACTGTCCTCCATCTTGGCAGATAATTTCATCAAGATGTAACCAACTACAGGGCTGGCAGCCATCTTTAGCAATGTTAAAGCGTACATACCATGTGACTTCACCATCGTCTTGGTTTAGATGACCACATGGTATAAAGCAACAATTATAAAACTTCTCAGTCCTACTGAGCCCTTAGTTTATCACTGTATCTCTTTTTATACTAAGGAAGCAACGACAAGTCTCCAGCATATTTTGGATGATATGGATTTTTGTATGATGATAAAAATGTAAGGTTATAAAGGTCTACTCAGATTAAAAAGCTGATTTAAGATGTATGTCTAACTACTTACGTCTTTGCTAACTGTTCAATACCAAGCATCTAAAAAATTTGGATAAGTAACATATGTTTGATAAATAACGTATATTTGATAAATTCCTAGGTTCTACTCAGGTTCACAGTAATATTTATATTGCTTCTTTATCTTTGCTCACTTTGTTAAGCTTTATCTATTTGGATAAACTAAGTCACACAAAAAACTGTGATAGTCTATAACGGTAAAAGTTTACTGCATTTATGGTTCATTTTGATGCTAAAGGATCTTCAGTTAAATCTTTAACTCAAATTTTAAGGCTTAAACTTAATAAGGATAACTCTATAAAATATTAGTCTTATAAAAGCTACTAATTTATCATAAACTGTTAAAGATAATTAAAACATACAAGTTAACAGTAAACCATCTTAAAAATAATCAAATCCTTTAATGTGTTCAGAACTATACTTATAGTCATGATTAATTATAGAAATAAGTCTTATTTGACCTCCTTTATATGTTTTCAAAGTTAAGCCTAAAGCAAGTAAGTCAGGTATACTTAATAGATAGATGGTCCTGAAATTCTTCAGAGATCGGCTGAATATGACACTTAAAATGTTTAAGCTTTCCCTAATAGACATACTCCTTCCTAGTGGGAACCTGATTGTCCCCAAAGAAGATATATGGGGCACAACAACTCCAGCTGAATTGTGGAAATACTAATCACTGGGAAAAAGTGCCCCAAGCCTCGCCGGCCATCGGAGCTTTTCAAAAACTGAACATTTTTGGGGGGTTGGTTGCCCTACTCTGCCTGGTCAGAGTAAGGTCAGTTTTCCCAAATTCCTATGCTGGAAAAATCTCAGACCTGGGTCTGACAGCCAAAGGCCATGCTGCTCTGTATGACAACTGAGGATTAAATGCTGTCTTGTATGAGAGCCAAAGAGCGACTACTTTTGGCCCCAATGAACTACGGGAGCCCAGGGTAACCCATCTAGGCAACAGGTCTCTGTAATTTTAATTGATACGTAGACCATTTGGATTATACTTCCAGCTATAATTTATCCTTCTCAGATCTCTGGCGATATTGACTGACTGACTGTAGCTTTAACAGCAGCAAGCATACCAGCCCCTTCCCCAAGGCTTCAGAGGCCGTCTTGATTCGCTTCATATAAAAATAAGGCCCCAAGCCTCACTTTCCTGGGCCTCCAGCTGAGAAAGACAGTTTGCCTTGTTACCAGATTCTAAGATACACAAATACAAGCTATAAAAGGTCTGAGGATATAAAAACTTAATCCAGCTGTAAGGGTCTAAATTGTTTTGAGGTGTATAAATGCAAGTTGTAAAGGTCTAAGGAAGTGATTTAAGGTATATAAAAAATGTTTCAGATTTCTTTCACTTGCTATGCTACTGTTGTATTAAGACTTCAAACGTTCAGAGTTTTAACATTAATCAATAGAGTTCTAATAAACTATTGATTTAGCTCTGATAAACACTGACTACTATTATCATAATCACAAGCTCAAGATTTTAAATTCTCTTTGGTAGTCTTCTAAGTACAGACATAAAAGTGCTTCTCAATCATGCTAAAAACACCTCCATCCAATCTATATATTCAGCCCTCTGGAAGATGTGTTAATGCTTTTAACCCAGAATCAGTTTTGGGTCCTAAAGCTTTTACTATGACTTAAAGGCATAAGTCTATTGCCCTTTCTACAATGTGAATTTCAGTACAGATTACAAACAGTGGTAATGCTAACATTGTTAAGTACTTTGAATCCCCAGTACTAGGATTCTCCACCAACGCAGTAAGCCAAATCGAGCCAAATTAAAAGGTAAAGGACAAGGTTTAATCTGAGTAAAGCATTCCTGGGTGATCTCGGGGGTGAGGGTGGGGTAGGGGGGGAGGTAGGGAGGAGGAGAAATCACATGGCAGGTCTATGGACCTAAGGTTAAAAACCCCATAGGCGTGGTCTTGAGCAGCTCCGGGGGAGGAGCTGCTGCTTAGGGGCAGGGTTTGGAGAGGGAGGAGGGGGCTGAGGCGGAGCTTCCAATGGAACAAAAATATCTAAAACTTTCGTCTCTTTGTAAACTTACAAAAAACAAAAACAAAAAACTTGTAAGCTTCAGGGAATCCACTTGGCTCCACCTCTCGCAGGTGAAATGGACTCCAGATAAGTAATGTCAACCAACAGCCTGTTTCTCTGCCTGCCTATTCCCCCTATTCTTTAGGGTAGAATCTCTCCCCCTTTCCCTGGTCTTGGCACTTCCCTCCCTCAACTACCAGGACCATGGGCCTAAAAGTTTCAAATGTATACCCTGGATAAAGGTTTTCCCCCAGACTCCTTATCTTTACCTTCTCTCCCTAGTCTATCTGTCCCAGCAGATTTCAAGTCAACTGCAAACTGCTCCAATGCCAGCACCAGATGTTCCCTCAAAAACTGCATCCCAGACAGCTTCAAAGCCTGGACAGCGAGCGAAACAGCCTGCTCTTCCCAGACTTGGCCAGCATTCCCAGCTTCCATGGGCACTCCCAACAACAATGCCCCAATGTCAGCAGGAAGTAGTCACAGAGAAGATTTTATCTCCCCTTATCATTTATTTATTATCAGCAAAGAGGCTGGGATGTTAGGTTTCAAACTCGGGACAAATGGCTGAGGGTCTATTTAACATGTCAAAGTGAACCTTGGATGCAAGGTTCTTCCAACATCTCTCAGTCCCTACTTGTTACAAGATATGTCTGGAATACTCCACCCCCACATTCTAAACTTTTCCAGCCCAGGAACTGAGCTGCCCTTCCCCCAGAGGCTCTTCCCTACATAATCCAGACATTGTGATTACCCACTCTTTTTGTACCTTTGCCTCCTGGCTGCTGCACCTGATTCCCCTCTTTCCCTTTCCCTTCCCCCCTCCTCACATGGTCCAACTCAGCCTGGTCATGTTCACTCTGGACTCTCCCAGATATCCCTACCTCTGACTATGTTCTCCCACATATCTATAATAAACTTTCTCCTCCACCATAACTAGGAGCAGTCATATCCTTTCCTTTTTATTTCTTATTTTCATTCAGAAACAACCAGTGTCCTGTTAGCTATGTTTGTGGGTTTCTTTTTTCCAAGTTGCCATTTTTCATGATAAAATAATATTCTGATCAGATGAAAAAGAATGGCAACTGTCTCGGTTACTGTTCTATTTCTGTGAAAAGACACCACAATCAAGGCAACTTATAAAGGAAGGCATTTAATTATGGGCTTGCTTACAGTTTCAGAGAGTTAGTCCATTATCATTATTGTAGGGAGCATACAGGTAGACATGGTGCTGGAGAAGTACCTGAGAGCTTTACATTATTGGCAGAAGTATTAAGGCAACTCCACATAGTTAAAAAGGAGGTTTAATTTGTGGGGTAACTTACAAGTAAAGGGATAGGTTACAGGGTCCAGGAAAGGTGTAGAACAGTCCAGCGGTGTCGTCTGGAGAACTCTGCTCGATCTACCTCCAGCGTCCAGGATCCAGGAACCAAGAGAGCCAGCACATCTGGATCTCGGGTCTTAAGGGTTCCTCTCTCGGCCTGACCTCATAGGCATGACAGTTACCGGAAGCCTCAGATAGTGCTTGAGGTAGTACTTCCAGGTAAAAGTTGGAACAGCTACCCACTACATTACATTCTGATCCACAGGCAGCAGGCAAGTAGACATGATGCTGGAGAAGTACCTGAGAGCTTTACATCCTGATCCACAGGCAGCAGGCAGGTTTGGGAGCTTGTTTGGAGGTTCTAGCAGAAAACGCAGCTACTCCTATGCCCCTGAGTGAAGACTGGCCTTCTCTTTGGGAAAGACTATCCTCTTCAACTGAGCACACAGCTTCAGGAGGGACGCATGTACATGGAACAGTGATGGGGGAACCGGACACCTGCCTAGCCAGCCAGATTATTTGAGTCAGCCCTGGTGATCAATGGGGTGACAGATGTTACAGCCAAATTGTCTGCATACCCATGGCATGGGCTTTGGAAACCTCAAAGCCCACCCACAGCAACATACTTCCTCCAACAAGATCACACCTCCTCCAACAAGGCCACATCTCCTCTAACAAGGCCACAACCACTCCTACAAGGCCACACCTCCTAATCCTTCCCTAATGGTACATCAATTAGGGACAAAACATGCAAATATATGAGTCTATGGGGGCCAGTCTCGTTTAAACTACTATAATTGCCCCTCATATTGGTCAGTTTTGAAGTTATTAGGTAGGGACTTATATGTGCCTGCACATACAATTACAAAAATAATGAGCTAGGGATGTTCTTTTGCTCTTTTTTTTTTAAAAAAGATTTATTCATTTTTGTTTTATGTTAATGAGTGTTTGCCTGAATATGCAGGAATGCCTGCATAGGTCAGAAGAGGGTGGGTGTCAGATTCCCTGGAAAAGGAGATGGTTGTGAGCTGCCATGTGGGTGCTGGGAACTGAACACAGGTTCCTTGGCAGGGCTCTTAACTACTGAGCCATCTCTCCAGACCCTTGTAATATTTTTGTTTTTCAGTTTTTCAGAACAGGGTTTCTCTGTGTAACAGCCCTGGCTGTCCTGGGACGTTCTCTGTAGACCAGGTGACCTCAAACTCACAGAGATCTGCCTGCCTCTGCCTCCCGAGTGCTGGGATTAAAGGTGTGTGTGCCACTATTGCCTGATTCTTTGTATTATTTTAAATTAATCCATTATTAATATTAGCTGACTCTTAATATTCTTGTCTAATACCAATTGCTGAGGTACCACACATTGTAACAAAATGGTAAGAGAGATAGTTTTTTCAAAACCAGACTTGGATCACATCCAGCCGTTGATTATAATAAAATTGTCTTTCCAAATGGGGCATGTGCCTGCATTCTTTCCTAGGAGAATCTGAGTCACATGTTTAAATAAATAAGGAAAAGAATGGCATCTTAGTTAGGACTATTTGGGTCGTAGTGAAAACTCTCAAGAGGAGCTGGGATACTTGCCACCAAGCCTGATGACCTGAGTTTGATCCCTGGGATCTACATAGTGGAAGGAAGGAAGTGACTCTGGCAAGTTATCCTCTGACCTCCACACACGTGCCATGGAAGGTGCATACCTAAACACACACACACACACACACACACACACACACACACACACACACACACACACACACACTAAAAAAAGAAACTCCTATCAGAAGTTGTGCTTCTCACTGTGAAGTCAGGAAGGGGCCTTCCAGGTCTTCCATGATGATTCTGTTGAAGCCCCTTCCTGTTCCCCTCTGCCATCCTTTGGGCATAGCTCTCATGCCAATCAATATTCTAATTGAAGCTAAAATGGTCAAAGCAGCTGGATGAAGAAGACATATGGAAAGGAGGGGAGAAAATGTAAGCCTGGTCATTTATTAAGGTCCTCACATAAGATTGTCAGACAAAATCTGGTTTATAGCCCATTGCTCACATGCCCAATTTAGCTGAACAGGAGGCGGGGAATGTGGTCTTTACCCGATAGTCATATGCCTACCTCAAAATCAGGGGCTATAAGAAAGGGAGAATGGATGTGAAGAAACAAGCAACTGTCTATGCTTTAGACGACACATGATGGATTGGATGGTCTCTGGGCAATTATTTTTCTCGAGTTGAATTCTTTTCCATAAACTTATTTTGTATTGGTAACTCCATACACACAAATTACTGTTTAATTACTTTTCAGGACTTCTTTTTCTGTTCCTCCTTTACCCTGGAACCACCATGGAATAACTAAGTGGAGTTCTGTAGAAAACCAACTTAATAGGGGGTATTCTACAGAGAAATAGATTTACATTCAAACCACGCCCTTCTTCACATATTTCACTGTTGTCTCCTGATATTTTTATTGGGACCCAAAACAATTTCCACAGCCTTTTAAACCACTGGTAAGGAAGACACGCTCTTGTAAATGAATTCTCATCCCCACTCCTGTAAAAAACACACACACACACACACACACACACACACACACACACACACACACACACACGGATATAAAGGAGAAATGGAGCTAGCTGGGAAGAAGGAGGAGATTAATGGGAGTGGGAAGAGAATAAGAAAGGGCAACTGGTGAATATGATTGAAACACTTGGGAGATGGAGGCAGGAAGATTGGGGTTTAATGTCACCCTCAACTACATAGCAAGTAGGCAGCAGCCTGGGCTACATGAGATCTGGACTTAAAACAAAACAACACAGCTTTCACCTTAAAGGGAATAAGAGGTACTTTATCCTTAAGCCAAATGTGAGTAGTTATAGTTACTCTGAGTAATTTATTAGGAAAGTTGTAAATCAAGGCATTGACCATGCACAACTGATGGGGGCCATGGACAAGCAATTACAGCAAAGTCGGGGAAACTCCACTGAGGTTTTAGGCGCTGATGACATTCTTAGCCTTTTAATTGGTGGAAGTTACTGTTCTGCTAAGAATATGTTTTATGGGCAGCAAGATGGCTCATCAGGTAAAGCCATGTGCCATTAAGGCTGGCCATTTGAGTTCTAGCTCTCGGACCTACACAGTGGATGGAGTGACTCCCACAAGTTGTGCTTTGATCTCCACATGTAAGTCATGCCATGTGCATGCATGCAAACACACATACACAGTTAATTCAAATACATTATATTTAATTCATTTTTTAAATATTTGTTTTATATTTATGTGTATGTGTGCTTGAATGCTGTATGTTTGTTAGGGTGCCTGAGGAAGTCAGAAGAGGGCACCAGATTTCCTGGAGCTGGAGTAACAAGCAGTTGTGAACCCCTAGACATGGGTGCTGGGAACCAAACTCAGGTCTTCTGCAAAAGCACCAAGTACTTCTTAATTGATGAGTCTTCAGCTCCCCCCAAACACAATCTAAAAGTTTTGATTAGTCAAAAGGATTTAAAGTCAGACACAGGAATGGGCAATGAATGGCTTTCACAAGGAATAAAAATAGCCCGAGATAATTTGGCTATTATCTGCAGCATTCTAACTTTCCACTGTCACTAGTTGAGTCATTTGGCCTCGAAGAGTCTTTAACACAAGTGTGGTGGTTTTAAAGAAAATGGCCCCCATAGGGAGGGGCACTATTAGGAGGCGTGACCTTGTTGGAGGAAGTGTGCCACTCTGGGGGTGGGCTTTTAGGTCTCCTATGCTCAAGTTACATCCAGTGTGACGCTGAGTTTCTTCTGCTGCCTGTGGATCAAGATGTAGAACTCTCAGCTCCTTCTCCAGCACCATGTCTGCCTGCATGCCACCATGTCCTGCCATGATGATAATGGACTGAACCTCTGAACTGTAAGCCAGCCCCATTTAAATGCTTTCTTTATAAGAGTTGCCATGGTCATGGTGTCTCTTCACAGCAGCAGAATCCCTAACTAAGACAACAGGGGCAGCTTTTCTTTTTTCTGGGAATTGCAACTTACACAAATGATGATGCTTTACATAGTTTATTTCTCCAGAGCCCTAGAATGGTTGGAGGATAGTACTGGGGGATATTGGCTTAAAGTCTAGAAACGATCTTGCTAAGATAAATGGGACCATTTAGAGAGGCATTTACTTATGTATGCATGTATGTATGTATGTATGTATGTATTTATTTATTTATTGGAGGATCTTATGTAGTATCTCAGGTTGGTCACTATGTAGCCAAGGATAACACTGAACTCTTCTTGTCCCCTTCCCTCCACTTTCAATGTACTAGGATTACAGGTGTTTGTTTTCACCATGCTCAGTTTCCAAAACAGAGAATTTAAAAAAAATTATTTTTATTTGTGTGTGTGTGTGTGTGTGTGTGTGTGTGTGTGTGTGTGTGTGTGTGTATGTGTGCCTGAGGCATTTTTGTGGGATTGGAGGAGGTGGGGGGGCGGGAAAAGGGGAAGGAGGGGGAGCTGGGATTGGTATGTAAAATGAAAAAAAATTAAAAAAAATAAATTAAAAAAAAGATTACAAGTATAAGTCAGTCATAATGGCAGATGACTTTCACCTTTAACCCTAGTATCCAGGAGGCAGAGGTAAGTGGATCTCTGTGAGTTCAAGGCCAGCCTGGTCTACAAATCAAGTTCCAAGCCAGTCAGGACCACACAATGAGATCCTGTCTCAAACCTAACCAAACCAAACCAAACCAAATCAAACCAAGTGTTCACCAACATGATTCATTTATGTGGTTCTGGGGGTAGAATCCAAGGCTTCATGCATGTTAGGCAAACACTCAACCAACTAAGCTATATCCCCAGCACTGGGAAAATATTTTGAAAGGAGTTCTTATTATGCAAGTGAAAGATCCAGAGACTTGGATATGATAAGAGAGCTTGATAAAATGGGTTACTAAACCCCTCCTTAGAAGCATGCCCTTAAAAATGTATTCTTTTTAGCATAAAATTATTTATTTATTCATTTATTTAAAATGTGTGTGTGTGTGTGTGTGTGTGTGTGTGTGTGTGTAGTGAGAGAGAGAGAGAGAGAGAGAGAGAGAGAGAGAGAGAGAGAGAGAGAGAGAGAGCGAGCACATGTGGAAGTCAGAGGACATTTAGGAGGTGGCTCTTTCTCGTGGTTCTCTCTTTCTACCAGGTGGGTCCAGGGGACTGAACTTAGGTCATCAGGCTTGGCAGCAAGCATCTTTACCCAACTCCCAAATTTATTTGTGTGTGTATATGTGTGTGTGAGTTGGAAACATCATTTCTTAGGGGTATGAGTATGGGGGGAGATGCTGTGTTCTGTGAGGGCAGAAGCATGAAGGCAGCTCAGAATGATCATCATGATGAACACATATTCCCTGAGAATGTTTGGGAGATACCTGGATCTCCACTGTTGAAACAGTGATAACATAAAGAGCCCTAACATGTGTCCATGAAGACCAAGTGAAGTACTGAGGGCTGAGTAGGGCAGCATCTAGTTGAGCGCTGAAGAGAAATATACTTATGTGAGCCACATGGGTGTATATGGACACGTTTGTGTATATATGGACATGTACGTGCAGATGCATGCGCAGGGAGGTCAGAGGTCAGTGCTGGGTGTCTTCCTCAGTTGCTTCACCAGCTTGTTCTTTGAGACAACATTTCTCACTGAATCTGGAGCTCTTAGATTCAGCTAGGCAGGCTAGCCTGCAAGCCCCAAGGATCTTCCTGCTTCAGCCTCCCCAGTCCTGGGACTCTTAAGTCTCTGCTGCGGCACTCAGGCCCTTATGCCTGTTTGACAAGCACTTTACCAACCAAGACCCCTCCTTCCTTCCTTCCTTCCTTCCTTCCTTCCTTCCTTCCTTCCTTCCTTCCTTCCTTCCTTCCTTCCCCCTTTCTTTCTTTCTTTCTTTCTTTCTTTCTTTCTTTCTTTCTTTCTTTCTTTCTTTCTTTCTTTCTTTCTTTCTTTCTTTCTTTCTTTCTTTCTTTCTTTCTTTTTTTGAGGCAGGATCTCACTATGTAGCCCAGGCTGTCCTGGAACTCTCCCTGTAGACCAGATTAGCCTTGAACTCACAATCTTCCTTGCTTCAACTTCCTGAGTGCTGGAATTACAGGCTTATACCACCACATCTACCTCTGTTTAAAAAATGTTCTGTTACTCACATCCAGGAAGTAAACACAGGGTTGGGGGATGCAGCTCAGTAGTGCTCATCCTGTGTGCATCATGCTTTGGGTTCTGTCTTCAGCACTGCATGGAAATGTAAACTGAGAAAGATGAAATCAATGTCAGCATTTTATTTCATTTTATTCAATATGTTCAGGCTATTGTAGTCAACATTTAATCATCATGACATTATTATGAACATACCTTACACTTTTTTCATTTAAAAATGTGAAGTACAGAGAATGCAGGTCTAACACACACTTCCTCCCTCCCTTCCTCCCTCCCCCTCCTCCCCCTCTCTCTCCCTCTCCTTTATTCCTTCCTTCTTATTTTTCTCCTTCTTTCTTTCATCACTCTATTTTTCTTTTTTTAAAAACAAGCAGACCTTAGTGTGAGAGCCTGCTCATCTCAATGACTACATTACTCTTGCCATAACCCACCCCTGAAAAGTCATTATAACATACATAATCTCCTTATGCTGCAAAAGGCTCATGAACTGCTCATAGCCAGGGGTGACATCTGAGTGGGTGGACAGAATTAGGCTCACAGGGAGATGAAAAATAGACTAGTGTAATCAGTGATAAATTGAAAAATAAAAACACTACAGGCACATCAGAATAATGGCTACTTAGGTGACAGATCTCTGCAGGTGCCGGTTTCCAATGCAACTGCTTCATTCATTTTTAGGAGTCTTCGGAGAAATGCCATACTGGAAGAAATGAGGTATTAGTTTATTGGAATGAAAGGGGGAAACATTTTCCGTCATTGATCAGAGAGGCTGTATTTGACACATCAACCCCTTTGTCTTTGCTGTTTGTAGAAACCAAGCAGAAGCCCTGTAATTCAGGGCTGGGCATGCAGCTCAGTTGCTAGAGTTGCCTAGCATGCCTGACCTCCAGTATTCCATGCCCAGCACTACATCATCAGTCATCAGGCATGGTGGTGCATGCCTGTCATCTCAGCACTCAGGAGGTGGAGACAGGAGGATCAGAAGTTCATAGGGCATCTTTGGCTACATAGAGAATTCCAGGCCAGCCTGGGCTATGTGAGACACAACAATGAATTTCAAAAGCTATACAATTCAAGTGCATGCTCTTATTTCTTTGTGTGTGTGTGTGTGCATGGCGCAGGTGTACTTGTGCCATGGCACATGTGTGGGGACCAGAGGACAATTTCCAGGGGTTCTGTTCTCCTACCTTGCTGAGGCAACATCTTTCGCAGTTTTTTTGTTGATGCATACTCTAGGCTAGTGGCCTGTGAGTTACCAGGCTATTCTCCTATCTTGTCCTCCCAATTTGCAGGATAGGGTTCTGGGATTAAAGATGTGTATCTCACACTTGGCTTTTTTTTTTTTTAAATTGAAAATGTTTTTTTTCCATACAATATATTCTGATCATGTTTTTTTTTCTCCCTCATCTCCTCCCAGATTCTCTCTACATCCCCATCCTTCTAACTCCATCCCTTCTTTAGAAAACAAACAGATCAGAATACAAACAAACAAAAAACAAAGAAAAAGCACATGAAACACATACAAAAACCAAAATCCATAAAAATACAAAATCAGAAACAATAATGTACAAGCAAAAGACTAGTGAGGTAAAACATTCCCAAACAAAGCAATATGAGAGAAAGAATCTCCAAAAACACCATTGAGTTTATTTTGTGTTGGCCTTCTGCTGTTGGGCATGGGGCCTGCCCTTCAATGTGGTTTATATACCCAGTGAGATTCCATTGGAGAAAACTAATCTTTCCTTTGCAAGCAGATGTTGATGCAGATAGCTTCTCCATTAGAGATGGGGGCCCTTGCCCACTTCCCCATCTCAGTGCTGGGACTGTATCTGGCATGGACCCGTGCAGGCCCCGTGTATCTGCCACAGTCTCTGGGAGTTCTTATGTGCATCAGTCCTGTTGTGTCTGGAAGATACTGTTTCCTTCTGTTTTTTTTTTTTTGTTTTTTTTTTTTTGGGTTTTTTGAGACAGGGTTTCTCCCTGTAGCTTTGGTACCTGTCCTGGATCTCACTCTGTAGACCAGGCTGTCGTAAAACTCACAGAGATTCACCTGCTTCTGCCTCCCGAGTGCTGGGATTAAAGGCATATGTGCCACCACCGCCTGGCAAGATACTGTTTTCTTAAAGCCATCCAATCCCTCTGGCTCTTATAGTCTTTTCACTTCCTTTTCTACGGGGAGGGGTTTGATGAGGACATCCCATTTAGGTCTGAGTATTTCAAGGTCTTTAACTCTCAGCGTTGTCGGGTTGTCACACCTGGCTTTGAAACTAGGTTCAGGGAAATCAACCTCCAGTTATCAGGTTTGCACGGTGTTCTGGTTTCCTTTCTGTTGCTGTGATAAAATACTACAACCCAATGCAACTTAGCGGGAGAAAGGGTTTATTGTAGCTTACAGGTCTATCCTTGAGGAAGTCAAGGCAGGAACTCAAGCAGGGACTTCAAGCTTGTTGGCTGGCCCACAGGTGCATGCTTAACTAGCTTCTTTCTTTCTTTCTTTCTTTCTTTCTTTCTTTCTTTCTTTCTTTCTTTCTTTCTTTCTTTCTTTCTTTCTTTTCTCTCTCTCTCTCTCTCGCTATCTCTTTCTTTCTCTTTCTCTCTCTCTTTCTTCCTTCCTTCTTTTTTCTTTTTCCCCTCATCTTTCCTTCTTTCCTTCCTCCCTTCCCCTCTCTTTCCTTCCTTCCTTCTTTCCTTCTTCCCCCTTTCTCTCTTCTCTCTTTCTTTCTTTTCCTTCATTCCTTCCTTTACTCCTTCATCCCTTCCTGTTTATCTGTCTTTTTAAAGGCAAACTCTCACTATGTCACCCTGGCTTACTTGGAACTTTGTAGACCAGGCAAACTAGATTTTTCATGACTATGGGATAGTGCTGTCTACAGTGGTCTGGGCCATCCTACAGCAATTAGCAGTTGAGACAATCCCTCCACAGACATGCCCACAGGCCAATCTGAGCTGGGCAATCCCTCAATTGAGACTCCCTTCTCAGATGACTCTAGGCTGTGTCAAGTTGACAGTTAAAACGAAGACACTCTTTGCCTCGAGAGTCATGGGCAGTGGGACTTATTGTCCATGAAAGGAACTGCTCTTCTTGATACCTGGCGTCAAGTTCTTAGGAGGTTTGTTTGCTCCTTTGCTTCAGTCCTCTGCTTCCAGGACTGCACTGTAAAACCAGTTAATCTGAAGATCTATCTCATTTCTCTTGATTACTCTCCCTCTCCATTTCTCTCCCCTCCTCTGTGTATGTGTGTGTGTGCATACATGCATATGCACACATGCACTCCCACGTTCTTGTGTGTGTGTGTGTGTGTGTGTGTGTGTGTGTGTGTGTGTGTGTGTGTGTGTGTGCATATGCGTGTAGAGGTCAAAGAACAGCTTGGAATGTCATTCCTCGGGCATTTTCCACACACCCACTTCCACTCCTCTTTGAGACAAAGTCTGTCACTAAGAAGACTAGGCTAGCTGGCCAGTGAGCCTTGGAAATCTGCCTGTCTCTGATTCTCTAGCCTGGGGATTACAAATGTGCCACTATGTTTTGTTTTTTAAACTTGGGTTCTGGGGATTGAACTCAGGTCTTCATGCTTGCAAGGCACATGCTTTATCAACTGAGCTATCTTCTGTCCACTTTCTGGTGCACTAGTTGTTCTTTATTTTTCAATCTCTTTCCTTAGGAGCACTTTTTTTTAGACAGGGTATCATGTATCCCCAGTCTGCTGTCAAACTGAACATGAAGTTGAGGAAGACTGAATTTCTGATTTTCCTGTCTCCTCTTTCCTACTGCTAGAATGACAGGCATATGCCACCACCTCCAGTTTAATGCTGGGGATTAAACCCATGGCTTCATGCACACACACTAGGCAAACAATATAGCAATGGAGCCCATTTCATAAATCCCTGGCTACCTCAGGTTCTACTTCCCAAGTTCCTGAGTATACCTGATTTCTATGGGGAGTAAAGTTTAGGTTCAAGCTGACTCCTCAGCTATACTTAGAAAGAATAGTTCAAATTATGTTTTCCTTCCTTTTCATTCTTCATAATATAGTGCAAAGTTATCGAATGAGCAGCATCTTCTTCAATTTAAATTTAATAATCAGAAGAAATTCTGGGACACAATAGATATTCAAGGAGTATTTGTTGAGTGAATGAGAGCTTTTATTAGCAAGGAAATCTTCATTTCTGAGAACAAGACTGAATCTTTTTTTTCTGGTATGCCAATCAAGGTCAATTTCAATTTTTATTTAGAACATCTGTTCCTTTTGGGATTGGTGTCAGGTGTCTGAGTAGAGGCAGAGCCCAAGTCAGCATACCTGAAAACTTAAGAATTGAACAGCCCCTAGGCAATGTAACTGTTATGGGACAAGTAAGCTAACCTTTCTAATCACTCTGTTACTGTGTAAGGGGAGAAACATCTAAGCAGAGATTGTGTGAGGCCTAAAAGAGATGCAAGTCTTTGCTGTTAAAACTTCACGTAATATTTGTGCAACAAATGATAGCTATTAAAAAATACTATTGATGGGCCTGGAGAGATGGCTCAATGGTTAAAAATTTGGTTCCCAGCACCCACATCAGGCAGCTCACAACCACTTTCAACTTCAGCTTCTAGGGGATCTGATGCTCTCTTCTGGTCTCTTTGGGCAGCTGCACACACATAGCACACACACACACACACACACACACACACACACACACACACACACACACAAATAAGAATAATTTAAAGAACCTTTAAAAATATTATTGATGTTTCTAAGGAATGAAAAATAATCCTGTGTCTGAGCTTCATTGAAGTTTGTCACTGTTGTCCCTGACTGTAGAGCTTGGAAACCATTAAGTTTCAAGCTTCACACCAAAGCAGTAAAAATGGTGTGTAAATTCTGCATACATTTTCTATGTATTTGGATGGAAATGAGGTCATTTCAACAAGTAGTTTGTAGCTCAATGAATGTAAGAACATGCTTTGGTTATCTATATTTATACTATGTCATTAAAATCTACCCGTGTTCCTGGGGCCAGAGGTTATTCCCTTGTTTTCTCCTCCCCCCCTCCAGTCTCTTCTTTTTAGACAGGATATCTTGCAGCCCATGCTGACCTCCAGCTGGATAAATAGCTGAGGATGGCCTTAAACCTTAAACTTCTGGAGTGCTGGGATTACAGGAAACTCTCCCACCTTCCCTCCTCCTTCTCTTCTTTCCCTCTTCCTTTCTGTGTGTGCTAAGGACCAAACATAGTGCTCCATGTATGCTGAGCCACAGCCCTAGGCCCTATTTAGCTTTTGTGATCCTCATTCCATTTGTGTTAACAAAATGCCCAGAATTTAATGAATGTTTGAGCAATGATTGCAAGAAGGAATCCAATTTCGGAACTGCTGTTTTGCCTGTTAATTGTAGATGAAGAACAAATCAAAGTCACTGTGAAATTATTGTCTAGGATACATAATATTTTAGGAGTTATATTACATAAAAAGTGCTCAGCAATAAAATTTGTGTTTTTAAGCCAATTATGCCATATTTGACTGTCAGCATATTATTTATTAAGCAAAAATAACCAGAAGAATCTAAGTTCTTGTTATATCAGATTGATGTCATAATTCAGTAATTTTTCAAGGTTGCTAGTTTCTTACAGAACTTTATAATTAGTATCTATTCCTTATTTTCTCCAAGATGCGTGTAGCCCATACTGGTCTCAAATTCACTATGTGGCCAAAGATGGCCTTGAACTCCTGATTTTCCTGCCTCCACATCCCAAGTATTTGGATTCTAGGAGTGCACCAGACATGCATAAGCAGCTGCCAAACTCTACGGAAGGCAGAGCAATGTTGTTTGAACCAGATTTTGTTTTCTTATTGAGACAAATATGAGAACTAAAATCCAGTTATGTCCAATGGCCACAAGGACCTTTTTAATGACACAACAGCTGAAGAGATGACGTAACTCTCCTGTTGCAAACAACTGGGATCTCTGGGTGATATGTAACTAGCATTACCTCAAATAGTCACTGACTTTATAAGAAAGTAATGAATATCTGTAGGAAACAAAAACATAGAGCAACTGGGTGAGAGATGTGGCTCTGTTGCTAAAGTGCTCACCTGCCATCCAGGAATCCTTGAGTTTGATCCTCACCACCACATAAACCAACTGAGACACGCCTGTACTCTCAGCACTCTGGAGGGAGGCAGGTAGATCGGAAGTTCAAGGGCATCCTCGACTACTTACAGAGTCTGAGGCCTGCCTGAGATGGCAGGAGGGATGGCAAACCCATTAACTCCCAGTGTAGCAAACCCCAACTATAGAAATGATCCCCGAAAATATAACTATTATATATTATTAGAAATAACCAAAGTCAGGTGATCATGGCGCACGCCTTTGATCCCAGCGCTCAGGAGGCAGAGGCAGGTGGATCTCTGTAAGTTTGAGGGTAGCCTGATCTATATAGTGAGTTCCAGGACAGCCAGGGATACACGAAGAAACCCTGTCTCAAAACAAACAAACAAACAAAACAAGCAAAAGAAATAAACAAATTAAGCTTGAGAAGCTAAGAGATGGTAAATGCCAGTACCATGACAATTGGGTCTTGAAGACCATGTAGCAATAGGAACTGTTTATGGGAGAGATTAAAAAAAAGAGACATTGTCATAAATTTTGAGCTTTAAAAGAGCTTATCAGAAAGTGATTTTCAGCTCTTATGGGAGAAACAAATTTCTCTTGGGAAGTTGTAACTATAAATATGCCTTCTTGTATCTTGTATCTTGAATTTATTATTTTTATTCTTTAAATATTTTTATTTCTATTATATGTTTGGTTGGGGGGTGGTATGTGCATGTGTGAGTGCCGGTACCCTGGAAGGCCAGAAGAATTCACTGGATTCTCTGGAACTGGGGTTGCAGGTGTTTTTTGAGCTACCTGATGTGAGTATTCGGAACTGAACTTAGGTCCTCTGAAAGAGCTGTAAGTGATCTTAACCACTGAGCCATCTTTCCAGCCCTAGATCTTGACTTTATATTGCTTGTATGAAAAGGAAATCACCAACTCAAAAAATAGACAGGATATATGTCTAGATTGATTTTTTTGGCTTCCTGACAAGTACTCTCTGGAGGACAATACCTTCAACATAAGCAGCATGTCGTTTTCATGGACAAGGAAATAATCCCACTGAACATTAGTTAATAACTCAAAACAGTCACCACTAGCAATACACATAGAGCAAGAATTAGCAGATGTGACTAACAGCAAAATCATATGCCAAGAACTTCAGGTTGCAGAATCATTGGATAAACATCGTGTTGGTTACTTTCATGTTGCCACCATGAAATATCTGATAGAATCAATTTAAAGCAAGGAAGGTTGATTTTGGCTCACAGTCTCAGAGGGTTCAAAGATTGTAGTGATGGAGGCAAGTAGGAGCAGCACAGTTCATGTCCTGGTGGCAAAGAAGCAGAGAAGGAAAATGCACTCACTCATTTGGGGAATGTTCTTCCTTTGCCTCTTTTAGTCCATCGGGGAACCTGGCCCATGGAATGGTACTGCCTGCAGTCAGGGTGTGCCTTCCTCGCTCAGTTTATCCTCTCCATAAGTTCCCAGACATACCAAACTCTTCAATGATTTTAAATACCAAGTAGTAGAATTTTTTAACTATCACAAACATTGTACAATAAATAGCCTTAAAAAATGACCAAAGGCATAAAGACATACTGGGCAGGGATATAGCTCAGTGGTAGAATGTTTGCCTATCACATGTTAGGTCCTGGGTTCAATGTCCAGCACTGCAATTAAAGAGAGCCATGTAGAACTATAATTCAGATATGTATTTGTGGAAATTAAAATATAAATGTTGTGCGCCACTACAGCCAGTTTTTGTGATGCAGTGGATCCAACCCAGGGCCTCTCTCATGCTACTCTACCAGCTGCATCCTCAGCCCTCAATGTACTTAACAACATGCTATATAATGCTCAAGCTATAGTTTTCTAGAATATGTATCAAAATACGTTGTCCATAAAGGAGCACAGAGAGCTGAAGGGGGTGGAAAAGCTAATGAAAACTTGTAAAATATATATCTAGACTAAGTTCTAGAAGAAGAAATTAATGAGTGAGTCAGAATGGCGAAGAGGTCATATTTGAAAAGATAATGGTTAGATCATTTTCCAAATCAGGGAAGTCTTAGTAAAACAACAAGGATAATATGTTAGTTAGGGTTTCTATTGCTGTGATGAAACACCATGCCCAAAAGCAAGTTGAGGAGGAAAGGGTTTATTTGGCTTATACTTCTGTAGCACTGTTCATCATTGAAGGCAGTTGGGAGAGGAACTCAAACAGGGCAGGAACCTGGAGGCAGGAGCTGATGCAGAGGCCATGGAGGGGTGCTACTTACTGGCTTGCTCTTCATAACCCACTCAGCCTGCTTTCTTATAGAACCCAGGACCACCGGTCCAGGGATGGCATCACCCACAATGGACTTGGCCCTCCCCCATTAATCACTAATTAAGAAAATGCCGTACAGCAGATCTTATGGAGGCATCTTCTCAATTGATAGTTCTAGTTTGTGTGTCAAGTTGACATAAGATTAGCCAGCACAGATGACAATCCACACAAGGACACATAGTGCTCAAATGACAAGTCAAACAAAAGCTCTACAGGAATAAGGCAGGGAGAAACAAAGACAACCACTGAGACAAAAAGAGCCAGTGGGCAAGTGAGCCTGGTGAGGTAAGATTTTGAACATTCCAGAAGTGTATTCGTGAATATCCCAGTCCTCATTTTTTTGAAATGCTAACACAGGAAAGACTTCAGGGAAACCAGAAACATCTTTTGTACAATCAACCAGTTCTGTTTCACATAAGAGTGAGGAACAACCACGCTGTAGAAATGAACAAAAGCAGCATGCTGAAGAGAACGACAGTGAGTGTGCTCTTAGTCATAGGTGGGGTTCAAAATTACTAACACAATAGTGTCTGCTTACCCATGGGGTAATACTGAAATGAATGTGTGATATATATAATATATATATATATATATATATATATATATATATCATATATATCTATATATATATCTTTTTTTCCTATACCTCCAAGCCTATGATGGAATTTAATTGATAAATTAGGTACAGTAAGAGATGATTACTACTAATAAAAATAGAACAAGTATACAAATATGCCATAATGAAAGTTGTGCTGGTATGATTTTTCTCTAAATATGTTACTGTACTCTCTCTCTCTCTCTCTCTCTCTCTCTCTCTCTCTCTCTCTCTCTCTCTCTCTCTTTGAGACATGGTCTTACTATGTAGCCCTTGGTATCCTAGAACTCACTATATATTCCAGGCTGGCCTTGAACTCACAGAGGTCAGCCTGCCTGGGTCTCCCGAGTGCTGGCATTAAAGGTATATGCCTCCATACCTGGCTCATACTCTTTTAAAAAAGATTTATTTTTATTATTTTAAATTATGTGTATTATGTCTGCTTCTGTATGTGAGTCTGTGCAGAAGCGGGCACTGGATCCCCTGGAGCTGGACTTAGTTACAGGTGGTTGTGAGTCACTTGATGTGGATACTGAGAGCTGAACTTGGGTCCTCTGGATGAGCAGCAAGAGCTCTTAACCACAGAACCATTTTTCCAGACCTATCACTCTTCCTCTAGTGAAATGCCTGTGTGATGAGATGAAGTGAGGTGAATGGCATATGCATTTTGCTGTAATGTTAGGCTATTTTGTCCCTTCTTCAAATCATAAGCCCTTAATACAGTGACAGTGGCTTTGACAACCAAGATAGTTGCAAAATGACTAATGGGCTAGTAGAGTATATAGCATGAATATGCTGGAAAGGGAATTATTCGTGGCCCAAGTAGAATGCTGTATTAATTACTTTTGTCTTTCTAAGGGCTGGCCATACAAACCTGATGATCTGAATTTGGTTCCCCAGAATCGATGTAAAAAGCTGAGTGTAATCCTAGCACTTCTATTGCAAGGCAGGAAGTAGAGACAGGAGAATTGTCTGGAAGCTTGTGGGTCAAATAGTTTGGAGTGCACAGCATAGCAGAAACAATGAGAGAGACCCTGCCTCAAAACAAGGTGGAGGGAGAGAACCTGCTCCTGAAAGTTGTCCTCTGCCTTCCACATGTGGACTATGGTCTGCATGCACATGTGCATCTCTCTCCTCTCTCCCTCCATCTCTCTCCCTCTGTCTCTGTCTGTCTGTCTGTCTGTCTGTCTCTCTCTCACACACACACACACACACAATCACACTATCACACTATAGTAGTAGTAGAAGTAGTAGTAGTAATAATAATAATAATAATAACAATAATAATAATCATAATCATAAAGCAGCTTAAGGAAGGAGGGTTTATTTTGGCTCATACTTTGAGCATATGATAGGGGAAGATATGGCGCAGGAGCTTGAGGCAGCTGGTCACCTCGGAAGCAGAGGGAAGTGAATTCTGGTACTCAGCTCACTTTCACTTTTTCATTCAGTTCAGCCCATAGGATGGTAACAGCCACATTCACAGCGGGTCTTCCCTCTTCCATTGGAGACTTCTGGAAACAGCCTCACAGATACACCCAGAGGTATGTTTCCATGATGATTTCAAATCCTGTCACGTTGACAGTGAAGATGAACCGTCACAGATGGAGTGGTATAGTACAAGATTCCATCAGGCGCCTCAGTGTGATATGTACTTGGAAACTCTGAAGTTATTTACTTCTGTAATCTTCCATTTACATTTCTAGACCATGGTTGATTGTGTGTAACTGAAGCCTTGCAAAGAAAGCTGGCTAAGTGGGGACTGCCATAATAATTTTGTTACCCTGTGGCAGATAATAGTTCTTGAAAATAGCCATCCAATGACAACTCCAAGGGAGTATGGGCATGCAATGATGGGCCACAGTCTGGAAGACCAGATGGGCACTGGGCATTTGGGCATTTCTGCTGTGGGATGGTCTGTATGTTAAATGTGTTGCTGATTGGTCAATAAATAAATCACTGATTGGCCCATGGCCAGGCAGGAAGTATAGGCAGGACAAGGAGGAGAATAGAGCTGGGAAGTGGAAGGCTGAGTCAGAGAGACACTGCCAGCCGCCATGATGAGAAACAGCATGTAAAGATGCCGGTAAGCCATGAGCCATGTGGCAAGGTATAGATTAATGGAAATGGATTAATTTAAGCTGTAAGACCAGTTAGCAAGAAGCCTGCCACGGCCATACAGTTTGAAACCAATATAAGTCTCTGTGTTTACTTGGTTGGGTCTGAGCGGTTGTGGGACTGGCGGATGGCAGAGATTTATCCTGACTATGGGCCAGGCAGGAAAACTCTAGCAACAAATGGCGCCCAACGTGGAACAAGAGTTTCCACCTAAAAACTAAAAAAAAAGATTCTAAAATGGAGCTAAAAACAGCTTCCTAATTGTCTCTCTCAAATGAGCGGCAGCTGCCGGTTTGAGCTACTGGCGGGTTCCTAGCGTGCGTGCATGCTCGACCTGCAGTATGGCGGGAATGAGGCCTCTACAAGTGGCACATTAAGCTGTGTGGTGGATTTAGCCTTTGCTAGTACAAAACAAAACAAAACAAAAAAGAGGTTTCTGGGCTACACGCTGCTTTGATAGAAACATAGACCCACTATTTCTGAGAGTTGATGGCTCCCAGAGCTGGCGGAGAACATATCACCGCCATGTTGGAAAGCTGAAGTGGGCAGAGCCAGCAGCCATAGCGCCAGCGCCATTTCAGGCTTAGAAGGCTACAGTTTAAAACAATAGGCTCAAGCTAATATAAAAAAATAAGCCACATAAAGATGGCTACCACACAGAGAATCTGGATTATGTTCTCTTTGATATTCGTAACTGAAGAAAAACATTTGATTACAAAAGCTGTTGAGTTATGCCAAAATGTGTATTTTAAAGGTACCTTGACTTCAAAATTTAGATGTAAGGATATGTTGCTTTGGAAAGGAGGCTCTGCTTTTGTTTCCACAGAAAGCCAGAGGCTATAGATTTGTTCCAGATTAAGATACATCAGGTTTGACCAGCCAAGACCCCCTAAAAGGTCTCTGATGACACCATGGCCCAGATGATCCAACATCCAAAACCGTTTCAAGGCAACTGGCTCAGACGATACACCCTCATGGACTACTCCATAATCCTAAAATATTCTTTATAAGATACAGTGCCCCCCTCCAGCAGGAAGTAATAAGAGAAGCTACGCCCAAATTCCCAAATATACCAAGCTGACTTTAGAGATGTGTAAAGGTTAAAACCTTCCTTTTTAAGAAAAGAAAAGGGGAAGTGCTGTGGGATGGTCTGTATGTTAAATGTGTTGCTGATTGGTCAATAAATAAATCACTGATTGGCCCGTGGCCAGGCAGGAAGTATAGGCAGGACAAGGAGGAGAATAGAGCTGGGAAGTGGAAGGCTGAGTCAGAGAGACACTGCCAGCCGCCATGATAAGAAACAGCATGTAAAGATGCCATGAGCCATGTGGCAAGGTATAGATTAATGGAAATGGATTAATTTAAGCTGTAAGACCAGTTAGCAAGAAGCCTGCCACGGCCATACAGTTTGAAACCAATATAAGTCTCTGTGTTTACTTGGTCGGGTCTGAGCGGTTGTGGGACTGGCGGATGGCAGAGATTTATCCTGACTGTGGGCCAGGCAGGAAAACTCTAGCTACACATTTCCTTATTGGGTGGTAACATTACCAGATGGAGTGGCTTCTCCCACCTGAGAAACAAACTTTCTATGGCGGATAGGACCTAGAAAGATGGATGTTGGTGCCTGGGAGTTGTGGTGTTTGTTTGTTTTTGTTTTTGTTTTTTGCAAAGCCAGTGGGTAGTCTACAGAACAGTAATCAGTGTTTCAGATCTGTGTGGTACAGAGCACTGAGATTTGAGTCACAGTTATTTATCTACTTGTTGGCATGGGGACAGTTTTATATTTATCAGAATTTTTGGAGATCTTTCCAGTAAACCTGGTTGTTCTGTGGGACCTCTGATTTCCATAAGAGGATGCCAATTAGAACAGGAAAACATTGGTAAACAGGATGGCAAAGGTGTTATAGGTCAGGAGACACCATGTAGGGTTAATCACAGAGGGCTCAGAGATTTCCTATGGCTTAACCCAATAGTTCTCTTTGACTTAGTTTGGCTTCTCTGGATTTCTCTCTCCTCCCGCCCTCTCTCTTTCTGACAGTTTGACATATCTCCTCACTACCAAATCCCTTTGCTTCTACAGAAGATTAAAATTCCCTTTCAGGGAGCCAAAAAATGCCCATTAACCAAGATAAATTGTAGTTGTAAGCGTAAGTGTGACTCATTTGGTGTAAGCTTTCCAGGGAGGTGTCTGTGAAAAACTGTCCGCAAAATTAATTTATGGACAGGGATAAATTTCTTTCAGCCGATTGTGTTTCCAGAGCTAAGACTTTGGAAAATGAGATCATGATTCTGCATGTGCTCTGTACAAGGCATTTTGCTCCCAACAAGACCCGCAAAAAGAAAAAAAAAATACCTGTTTCTGCTTTCAGACTGGTGATGAGCAGTAGTGGTTCTTATCTCGTGCCACAAAATTGGCTGTTTCGTATGGTAGAGAGGATTCAGATTTGAACTCTCCAAGTCTTATTCTTTAACATGGAATTGGCTGCTCCTTGAGGTTTCTACCAGCTGAGCAATTATTTATGTTGGCAAGACATCACAGTTCAACTAAGCGCCAAGATCCAGGCTACAAGGTGAGGCACACAAAAGAACATTTGACTGAGAGCTGCAGCTTTGGCTTCTAGGCCCAGCTTGGCCATCAGGTAACTGTGGATGTTTGTGGTCATTGTGTTTCAGGAAGAATGAATGTGACTTTGTGCATATAGTACATTTGCTTTCCTAACCTGTCTGGGCTCTGCTGACTTATTTAGCACACTATTCCCAAGTTAAAAGTCTGCAAAATATTTTATGGAACAAATCACTATGGGGCTAGAGATGTGGCTCAGTAATTAAGAGCTTTAAGTACTCTTTAACAGGACCCAAGTTCTGTTCCTAGCATCTATATGGAAGCTTACAACAGTCTGTAACTCTAGTTTCAGGGGATCTAATGCCCTTTTCTAGCTTCCACAGGTACTACCTGCACTCATGTGTGCACAGTCACATATAAATAAACACATAAAACCACTGTATGCATGCTCTTCAATGTTGCTAGTGGCAACTAACAGTACTCAAATATCTGACTTAGCTTTTCCAAGTGACAGTTTCCTTTCAGTGTGTTAAGAAAAACCAAAATAGTAGTAGGGAATCATATATCAATGTATATGCATTTGAATGTCCATTTCTTGGAACACTATGAGTCTCAAATCCCATTCCTTCAAAATGTTCTTATTTCCTTTCTGTTGATGGTACAGACATCATGATCAAAGGCAGCCTGGGAAAAGAAAGGGTTTATTTTAGTTTACACTTCCAGGGCACAGTCAGTCCATCACTGAGGGAAACCAGGGAGGAACTCAAGAGAGAACTGAACGTCGGAGTAAGGAACAGCGCTTACAGGCTTCTTTCTGCCTCATGCGCAGCTAGCTTTCTTATACAACCTAGGCCCACCAGCTAAGAGATGATGCTGCCCACAGTGGACTATGTAGGGTAAAAGGGCTAGCCAAAGAAACCCACCCTGTCCCTGGACCCAGAGCCAGTGAAAGAAACACTTTGGCCTTCCAACCAGAACAAAAGAAACACACCCTGACCCTGAAACCAGAGCCAAAGAAACACAATTCAGTCCTGGAACCAGAGCCAGTGAAAGAAACACACCCTGGTCCTGAAACTAGAGTTAAATCTGCCCCTGACCAACTGAACATGAAACCAGCCAATCCCTAAGCAGAAAACCAGTCAATTCCTGAGCACAAAATCTAGCCAATCTGAGCTTGTGTAAGCATAAGGGGATTGAAATATGACCAATTCTCTCTCTGAAAATCTTCTCCCCGGAAAAACTCCACCCCTAAGAAGCCCTATATAAGCCCCTCTGCCTGTTCAGTTGGCAGCTGCCCTTCACCTTGGTAGAGGCAGCCAATCTCCCAGATTCCTCCTTCCCAAAGAGTTTTGAAAGAGTTTTGGGTGAAGACCTTCTTTTGCCAGTGTGCAGCAGAATCTCTGCTGGGAAGCTCCCTTAAGGGAGCAGAGCAGAAGGAACAACTTTTTGCCGGAGCTGGAGCAGATTGCTACATTTCTGCAGGGGTTCCCCCTTAGCAGAGTGAAGCAGAAGAAGTAACAACTTGGGCTGGAGATGAGAAGAAATGGATGCCTCTGCTGGGAAACTCCCTTAGAGGGGCAGAGCAGAGCTCAGTTGTAACTGCTTTCTCTTGGAGAGGAGCAGGATTGTCACATCCTGTGGGGAGACCAACCCCCACTGGACCCCAGCTTCAGGTATAGCTTAACTTCCCAACAAGTCAGGATCCCTTTTTCCTCACAGCTCTAGGTATCCAGGATACCTTCTCTTCACAGCTGTAAGTATAGCCTGACTTCCTGAAAAGTCAGGATACGTTTTCCTCCAGAGCTGTAACACTTGCAGGCTGGGCCCTCCTACATCAATTATCATTCAAGACAATCTCTCTGAGACATGGCCACAAGTCAAGTCAATCTGGGCAGTTACTCAGTTGAGGTTCCTTTTCCCCAGATGACTCTTGGTTGTGTCAAGTTGACAAGAAAAACTAACTAGTGCAGGGGCTGGAGAGATGGTTCAGTGATTAAAATAACTTGCTGCTTGTTATGGAAGATCGCTTTAACTAAAGGTAGGTTGCATTTGTTTAAGCTGCATTTGTTTAACGATGTAAAGATGTGTTGCTTTGCCTGCCTAAGGCACTTGATTGGACTAATAAAAAATCTGAATGGCCAATAGCTGGGCAGTAGAGGGATAGGTGGGGCTGGTGGGCAGAGAGAATAAGTAGGAGGAGGAATCTAGACTGGAGAGAAGAGGATGAGAGAGAATGAGGGAGAGAGGGAGACATCTGGGGCCAGGCAGCCAGTTAGCCAGGCAGCCAGACATGGAGTAGGACATACAGAATCAAAGAAAGGCAAAAAAGCCCCGAGACAAAACATAGATGAAAAGAAACAGGTTAAGTTATAAGAGCTCGTGGGACAAGCATAAGATAAGGCTGAGCATTCCTAACTAATTATAAGTCTCCATGTCATGGTTTGGGAGCTGACTGGTGGCAAAACAAACAAACAAACAAACAAACAAACAAACAAACAAACACCCCACTACAGCTTCTCTTGCAGAGGACCTGGGTTCAGTTTCCAGAACCCATGTGGCATCTCACAACTGCCTGTAACTCTAGTTCTGGGGCATTCAATGCCTTCTTCTGGCCTCTGTGGGCACAAGGCAGTATGTAGTGCACATACATGTGTGAAAGCAAACATTCAGACAGAAAATAAAATATTAAACCCCTAACCAACACAACTCATATGTGGTGTTTTGAATAAGACTCCCTACTCTGACCCCACAGAGGCTCATGTATTTGAATGCAAGGTGTAGAACTATTTAGAAGGATTAGAAAGATTAGGAGGCGTGGCCTTGTTGGAGGAAGTGTTTCATGGACTTTGAGGTTTCAAAAGCCCATGCTAGACCCAGTGGCTCTCTTTTGGCCTACAGATCAGGATGTAGCTTTCAGCTACTGCTCCAGCATCAGGGATGTGGTCATGCTCCTCCCTGCCATGATGTTAATGGACTAAACCTCTGAAACTGAAAGCAAGTCCCCAAATAAATACTTCCTTTATAAGAATTGCCTTGGTCATGGTATCTTTTCTCAGCAATAGAACACTAAGACACCATATAATGGTTAATATTGGTTGTCAACATGACAAGATCTATAACCACTTAGGAAACAAATCTCTATACATGTCTCTGAGGGAGAGTCTAGATTCAGTTAACAGAGGTGGGAAGACTCATCCTGAATGTAGGTGGCACCATTCCACGGGGGTCCCAGACTGAATAAAATGAAGCAAGTGATTGAGCACCAGCATTTATCATTCATTCTCTGCTTTCTGACTTTGAATGTAGCCACCTCATGGTTCTGCTGCCATGGGCTGTACCCACTAACTGTGGACCCACAGAAACTCTTCCTTCCTCCACTTTTTTTCTCTTTTTTTGACACAGGGTCTCACTATGTAGCTCTGGTTATCCTAGAACTCACAATGTAGACCAAGCTACCCTGGACTCATAGTGATCCACCTGCCTCTGCCTTCCAAGTACTGGGATTAAAGGTGTGTGCCACTAAGTCTGCCAACTCTTCCTTTCTTTAGTTGCCTTTGTCAGGTATTTTGTTTGCATCAGTGAAAAAAGCAGTTAATACAGCCAACTATTGAGTCAGCCAGATAACTCCTAAAATTAAATGGATGGAGCTAAATAGTAATCTATAACTCAAACAGCAACAGAATATCTCACCTACTTGGAGACACTGTGATAAATACACCCAAACACAGTATCCTTCCTCAGAACTGGGGTAACACCATCAGCATATGCAAATGGGCAGAAGGGATTTGCTGTCTTCCTAGGGATGGAGAGAAGCTCCCATTAAATGCAGGCAGAGAACATAAACAGCAGATTCCAGTAACCTTATTAAAACCATCAACAAACAGCTAGTCTTTTATTTAAATGGAGGACTGAAGTCTTTGACATCATCTTCTATTAGAGCTGGAAAAGTGGTTGCATGTTTTCCTCATCTTCAAGAATGGTGGTTAAACTTTACTGGATGTTTCTGATGTGTCAGACCCAGGAAGAATCATTGGCAAGTGCGTGTCATCAATACCCTGTAAGCAGAAGTTTCTGTCCCACCAGCAACTCCCAAATACCCAGCAGCCGCTTCCCAAATAATTGACTTGGAGGCTTAATATTACTTATAAATGCTTGGCCAGTAGCTCAGGCTTATTACTAAATAGCTCTTACACTTAAATTAACCCATAATTCATATCTATATTTAGCCATGTGGCTTGGTACCTTTTCTTAGTAAGGTATTCTCATCTGGCTTCCTCTGTATCTGGCTGGTGACTCCTGACTCTGCCCTTCCTCCTCCCAGCATTCTTAGTTTGGTCACTCTGCCTATACTTCCTGCCTGGCTACTGGCCAATCAGTGTGTTATTAAACCAATTTGAGTGACAAATCTTTTAGTGTACAAGAGGATTATTCCACAGCAATAACCATATTTTAAAGGTTTATCTTTTATTGTTTATGTGTGTGCCTATGTCTTTGCATGTTCATATGGGTACCTGTGGAAGCCAGAAGAGGGTATTGGATCCCCTAGAATTGGAGTTATAGGCAGTTGTGAGCTGGCTGACATGAATACTGGGAACTGAACTCAGGTCCTTGGACAAAACAGCAAATGCTCCTAACTGTTGTGACATCTATCCAGTCCCAATACACTTATTTTAGAAACTAGAAAACTGAGGCTCAGAGGTATTCAAGAACTCACTCCAGGATTAATCTAGACCCTTTGTCAAACCTCTATCTCCAAAAACATTTATATTATGATTTATAACAGTAGCAAAATGACAGTTATGAAGTAGCTATGAAATAATTTTATGGTTGCAGGTCAGCACAACATGAGGAACCATATTAAAGGGTCTCAGCGTTAGGAAGATTGAGAACCACTGACCTAGACAATCCCTCACCGAGACTTCCTTCCCAGGTGAATCTAGATTGTCAAGATGACAATTGAAACTCACTGTTATAAACATGAATGTGGGGAAGGAGCTTGTGGGGAGGAGGGGTCAGGAGTGACAGGGATTGGAGGGAGATAACAGTACAGTGGTGAGAGTGAACAAAACGTGTTACACACATGTATGAAACTGTCAAAAGAATAAATTTAGTCAGTTCAGAACAAAACCCAAACCAAACCCAACCAAACAACAAAGTCACACCAGGGTTATACATCAGGGTGGGCAGCCATGCCAGGGAGCCTGACTCTCAAGCTATTTTCTTAACTTCCAGGTAGCCTTGCTTTCAGGAGCTACTGAATCAACATTTAGTGAACATTTGCTTAAATGAACTCTTCAGGATGGCTTTGAGGCTTGGAAATGGTTTACTTCAGTCTGGAAGACAAGATAGAGGAATCTGAAGCCTTGCCAACCAGAGTGAGATTCCAGGAGACTGCCCACTTTCCACATCAGTAATCTCTTTTAATGGTCTTGACCCTTTTGGAATTAATCTTCATTTTAAAGCTTATACTCCATTAGCCATCCAGCCTTTCCTCATACTCACCCTTCTGTTTCCAGAGCATCTGCTCCACTAACTCATTGACTCAACTTCTTTTTCCTGCCCCTGGGGCTTTAAGTCTTTTCCTGTCCAGAGGAAGACTCCATACTTCATTGCTTCCGCAGCTTCTCTCTCTTCTAACATGCTACTGTTTTCCAAACCCTCTTGTTGCCTTCCTCTCGTGCTGGCCCTACCCAGCAGGACAATGTAATCCTTGCTCTGTTCATCTTTCCACCTGGGGGGTTGAGGACTCCTGAACAAGAATGTCCAGCTTCAGAGATTTATAGCAAAAGGCAAATGGAGAATTCTCGAACTACTGTAATTGGTTTGCACATTAGTTCTTTTTTTGACACAGGACCTCATTGGATAGCGCATGTTTGCTATTTTTGAGCTTGTAACACTCTGTCTCCATCTCCCAAGTCCTAGAGTTACAGGTGCCTCCAACAAACTATTAGAATTAATCAATGCAAACCAGAGAGATGGCTTAGTGGGTAAGAGTACTGACTGCTCTTACAGAGGATCCAGGTTCAGTTCCCACCACCCACATGGCAGCTCACAACTGTCTGTAACTCCAGTTCCAGGGGATCCAATGCCCTCTTCTGGCCTCTGCAGGTACAAGGCATGCAGGCACAAGGCATGTATGTGGTGTTCATATACATATATGTAGGCAAACACTCATACACATAAAATAAAAATCAATCCTAAAAAAGACCATTGTTTATAAAAATGAGTAGATTTAATATGACTGTATATTTATGTGCAAAAATGATACAAGTAAAGGAATCTAAAATCTTCATCTAATGCTCAAACCCACTGTGTATACTCTCACTTAGAAGGTGATCTTATTTTGTACTATACAGAGAGAAATGAATCCTGAGATTTGAAACTCTGATAACTTCCTGATCTCAAACTTCCCTAAGTTAGTCCAGACCCTCCTTTTCTTTCCTGTATTTCAGTTGAAAAACATTTTAAATTTATTGATTGATTGATTGCACACACACACACACACACACACACACACACACACACACACACACACACCAACACTATGGTGCATGTGTGGAAATCAGGGGCCCGTTTGTGGGAGCTGGTTCTCTCCTTACCCTGTGTGATTCCCAAGGATTGAACTCGGGTTGTTAGGCTTGGGGATATGCACCTTCCCCCACTTAGCCATTGCTCACTTTTTCCAAGCCAATCCTTTTCTATGTGTTTTTAAGCCTCTTCTTTCCCATCTCCACTAGAATAAAGATATTTCTTGATATTTTTCTTATGTGTTCAATTTGGCTCTTTCCCTGTGGCCTTTTAAGATACTAAAGTTGCTGTTATCTCCAAAGGGGGGGGGAAAACCTTTAACAAGTCTTGGCAGAGCTCTAAATCACGGTTAGCTATCACATTTCCCAAAGAACAGCCTAAACTTGCTATATCTGTTTCTTCCTTCTTAAAGACTCTTAAGCCCATTTCAATCTTATTTCCTCTTCCTCTGACTCTAAAACGGCTTTCATCAAAGTCATGGATGGCTTCATCAGATGCTCACACCAATGTATTCTTTTTCAGCCCTTGGATTGCTCACCCAGTTCAAGCCTTCTATGTATATCCTGACTATGAACTTCTAGGGCTTTATGCAGGCCTGTCTGGCCTTTAAATCCAGTCCTTTATTTATACTTGATGACTTTGCTTCCATTTCCATGGTCCTAAGCCAGGGTTGTCTCTATTTCTCTTGATATCAACAAAGTCTGAGGAAGTTGGATATATTTTTAGATGGAAGGGTGGAGTCATGGTAGGTTATTGTCTAAGGTATAACATATGGGTTAGGACCAGAGCATGCTAGATTCCTGGCATAATGCAATTACTGCTATTATTTATTTTTAAATTGTTGTTGCTTCTTTCTTTTTTTATTAAGAGATTTTCTATTCATTTTACATACCAATACAGATTCCCCTGTCGTCCCTCCTCCCACCCCCAGCCTTCCCAATAACCCACCTCCCATTCCCACCTCCTCCAAGGCAAGGTCTCCCATGGGGAATCAGCAGAGCCTGGTACATTCAGTTGAGGCAGGTCCAAGCCCCTCTTCCCTGCACCAAGGCTGTGTAAGGTGTCCCACCATAGGCACTAGGCTCCAAAAAGCCAGCTCATGCACTAGGGACAGGTCCCAATCCCACTGCCTGGGGGCCCCCTAAACAGTTCAAGCTAAACAACTGCCTCGCTTATCCAGAGGGCCTAGTCCAGTTCCATGGGGGCTCCACAGATATTGGTCCACAGTTCATGTGTTTCCACTAGTTTGGCTAGTTGTCTCTGTACTTTTTCTAGTCATGGTCTCGATATCCCTTGCTCATATAATCCCTCCTCTCTCTCATCGATTGGACTCCTGGAGCTCTGCCTGGGATCCGGCCATGGATCTCTGCATATGCTTCCATTAGTCACTGGATGAGGGTTCTATGATGTTAGGTATTCAGCCATCTGATCTCCAGAGTAGGTCAGTTCAGGCACCCTCTTGACTATTGCCAGTAGTCTATGGTGGAGTCATCCTTGTTGGTTCCTGGGAACCTCCCTAGCACTCTGCTTCTCTCTATTCCCATGGCGTCTTCATTTATCATGGTATCTCTTTCCCTGCTCTCCCACTCTGTTCCCATTCCAGCTCAAACCTCCCACTTCCCTAAGCTCTCATTCCCCGTCACTTGCCCTCCATTACCGCCCCCCCCCAGTTTGATCATGTAGATCTCATCCACTTCTCCATTGCTGGGCATTCCATGTGTCCTTCCTAGGGTCCTCCTTACTAACTAGCCTCCCTGGAGCTGTGGGTTGCAGTCTGGTTATCCTTTGCTTTACATCTAGTATCCACTTATGAGTGAGTACATACCATGTTTGTCTTTCTGAGTCTGGGTTACCTCACTCAGGATGATATTTTCTAGTTCCATCCATTTGCCTGCAAACCTCATGATGTCATTGTTTTTCTCTGCTGAGTAGTACTCCATTGTGTACACGTACCACATTTTCTTTATCTTTTTCAGTTGAGGGGCATCTAGGTTGTTTCCAGGTTCTGGCTATTACAAATAATGCTGCTAAAAACATAGTTGAGCATGTGTCCTTGTGGTATGATTGAGCATTCCTTGGGTATATGCCCAAGAGTGGTATAGCTGGGTCTTGAGGAAGATTGATTCCCAATTTTCTGGAAAACTGCCATACTGATTCCCAAAGTGGCTGTACAAGTTTGCATTCCCATCAACAGTGTAGGAGTGTTCCCCTTGCTCCACAACCTCTCCAGCATAAGCTGTCTTCAATGTTTTTGATCTTAACTATTCTGATGGGTGTAAGGTGGTATCTCAGAGTCATTTTGATTTGCATTTCCCTGATGACTAAGGATGTTGAACAGTTCCTTAAATGTCTTTTGGCCATTTGAGATTCTTCTGTTGAGAATTCTCTGTTTAGCTCTGGCCCATTTTTTAATTGGACTGTTAGGTATTTTGATGTCTAGTTTCTTGAGTTCTTTATATATTCTGGAGATCAGCCTTCTGTCAGATGTGGGGTTGGTGAAGATCTTTTCCCATTCTGTAGGCTGTTGTTTTGTCTTATTGACTGTGTCCTTTGCCTTACAAAAGCTTTGATTCAGGATTTCAAATTCTGGAAATTGCTGATGGTTTTCCAACTCAGCTGTCCATTCTTCCTGGCTGTGTATATATGGCTTCATCTCAGCATCCCATTCTTCTCCATATCCCTCCATCAAATGCCAGTCTACTATTGAGAGGCGTGAGCTTAGTTACTCTTCAAGAATAACTGTTTCAGCTGCTGTTCCATTGCACATCAGAGGCCATCGGCCCACTGCCTGTTCAGCTGCCTTCGAAGAAAAGGGCACTGTACCTTTTTCGAATTGCGAAGGCCACTTCAGGGATGGTGCCATATTGTCCTGGCCTCTGAAGATGCCTTTTGATAAAGCCATAACCACACTTGTTTTGGCAAGAATCAGTAATCCTTTGTTTTATGTCCTGTCTGTCCATTTTGTCCTGTTGATTCGAGGATACTTTGTTGTCCAGTGGCTAACTTTTGCCACAATGAAAGTTAACTCCATATGCAGTTTCTTCAATGCCCATATTTTCTCTGAAGTAGATTGGTACTGCCAGGAGCCGACATGTCTCATAGTCATAACAAAAAAGAAAAATTTTCTAAGTTATTAAAACATTTTAAATGCCATATTCTGTAGATCTCTGAAGGGTTTGAAGATAACCTGTCTATCTAAAATATATCTACTCAATCTTGAAAACATACCTAATATAACTACAAGTTCTATTATAATATCTAACTACTAACTTTCATTTCTTTATATCCTAATAGTTGGTAATAACATTCAAGGATCAGAAAATTGCATTACATTGTTAGATGAACGGTACAGTTAGAAAAATATATATAACATTTTCTAACAATATCAATTTCAATATATATAATTTGTATACAATATAAAACAATCCAATCCAATGTAAAGTATTTACATTTTTCTTTTCTTTCTTTCTTTTCTTTTTTTTAATAAGAACCTTAAATCTAATCTCCTTTGCTTAGCCTTTTTCCTAACCCTTGACAACAACTTGTAACCAACCCCCCTAATCAATGAAAATTATCCCAGACCCAAAACCCATTAAAAGACCAAAAAAAACCAACCGCCCCACACCACCTCTTTGGGAATGTGGGCGTCGTATTCTTGAAATTGCTTCCTGCTGGGTATGGGCGAAGGTATCTTTATCCTGAAAGAAAAATTTTAGGTTAATTGTCAAATTCTAGGAAAGGTAAATATATCCTTCGTTATCCAGTCTGTGTATAATGCCAAAATTCAGGGTTTATCTCAAATCCTTATTCAAGTAGTCTTTGAGACTGGATCATCTCAACTAGCTCTTCTCAAAATTGCTCTGAGCACTTTGTAGTTCAAAGCTGATCTGTAGATGATGTTTGTCAGCTTAGTGATGTTATTATTGTCCACGTGGAATTGTTGTTGTTGTGGGGCCCCATCTTCTTCCTGGAGACTTCAGTTGATGTTAGGCCTAACCGTGATTTCCTGCAAAAAACTGATAAGAGACTCGAACACAAAGACTATATATGCGACTTTTTAGAATTAGTTAGTACACTATATGACCATTTATATCTTAACAAAGTTTAAAATGTATATATATCTATATATATTGATCTTGTAAATTTTGATATAAAATTCATACTTTAAGAAAAGTTTAAAGAATCAGAATAGAATCAAAGAGTTGAGATTCGTAATAGAATAGTCCCTTAATTAATTTGGCTTTTCTCCTGTCCCATAGCAGAAGATGGCTCTTTTCCTCTGGCATGATACAGGGAGTTTGCATTTTCCTTTTAACAACATGCTTGAGTTTAAAGAAGGAGAGAGCCATTCTCCAACTCCAAAGTCAGCTTTAAATTTTAATTGAACTGGGACTATTAGAAGTTAAATAGTGTTAAATCTTTAAAGAAAAGCAGAAACAAACATTTAGGAAGACATAAAATTTTTTTAGATAACATACCCATACGCCATTTCACTCTGTTTCTTAGGATAGATGATTTGTTCCTTTTCTTCAGTTGTCTCATTTGTCCAGTGTTCTTCAAATTTGTTAACCTTCATTCTCCTAAAAGACAAAAACAAAAACCTTTCCCCAAGGTTTTTTGGGGATGTTCCTTTTTGACAAGTTATCTGATTAAATGAAAAGGCATGTGTTACTGGTGTAAGTTAGTTTAAATTGGATGTTTACGATAGTTGATGAACTATCACCTCCTCTAATTAAGAGGTCTCTCTTGTTCAAATCGAACCTTTATCAATTTTGATGGTACCCACAGCTTATCTTCTCCTGTAGAAATAAAAGCAAAACCTCGTCCCCAACGTAACACATACCCTGGTTTCCATTCTGAGGTCAGCACATCCTTAAAGTATATAGGTTGATTTAATTCTGTAGTTTTTTCTATTATCCAATGTCTCTCTGCAGCTGTTGTTCCTTTCTCATTGGCACTGAGAAAATTCAAAGTTAATAGAGCATTATGTAGTCTATTTCTGGGGGTTTTTGTTACTCCTTTTTGTTTATTTAGCATATCCTTTAGAGTTCTGTTTGATCTTTCTATAACTGCTTGACCTGTAGGATTATGTGGTATACCTGTAACATGGTTTATATTATAATAAGCAAAAAACTGTTTCATTTTAACAGAGACATATGATGGAGCATTATCAGTTTTGATTTGTGCAGGTATACCCATAATGGCCATAACTTCTAGCAAATGAGTGATTACAGAATCAGCTTTTTCAGAACTCAAAGCAGTTGCCCATTGAAATCCTGAATAAGTATCGATAGTGTGGTGTACATATTTCAGTTTTCCAAATTCTGCAAAGTGAAACACGTCCATCTGCCAGATTTCATTCCTCTGAGTACCCTTTGGGTTACATCCTGCTGGTAATGGTGTTTGATTGTAGAAGGAACAAGTAGGACATTTCTTTACTATTTCTTTGGCTTGTTGCCAGGTTATGGAAAAATCCTTTTTTAAACCTTTACTATTTACATGATGTTTTTTATGAAATTCTGAGGCCTCCAGCACATTTCCTATCAATAATTTATCAATCTCATCATTGCCTTGTGCTAGAGGGCCTGGCAGACCAGTATGGGATCGGATGTGAGTTATATATAAAGGATGACTCCGTTTTCTGATTGTATCTTGTAATTGAATAAATAATGAAGTTAATTCTGAAGCATCGTGGATAAATTCTGCAGTCTCAATATGTAATACTACTCTTTCAGCATACTGAGAGTCAGTTACTATATTGAGAGGTTCTGAAAAATCCATTAATACCAACAGAATAGCATACAATTCTGATTTTTGAACTGAATTATAAGGACTTTGAACCACTTTACTTAAATTTTCTGATTTGTAACCTGCCTTTCCTTGTTTGTTGGCATCTGTATAAAATGTACGAACTCCAGATATGGGTTTTTTCCTCACAATTTGAGGCAAGATCCAATCAGCTCTCTTTATAAGATCAATTCTATTGCTTTTGGGATATTTGCTGTTAATTTCTCCCAAAAAATTACTACAAGCTTTTTGCCAAGCTTCATTTTCTATCCATAATTTTTCAATGTCCTCCTTAGTTAAAGGTACGACAATTTCTGCTGGGTCTATTCCTGCTAATTGACGAAGTCTCAATTTTCCTTTCCAAATCAAGTCAGAGATTTTTTCCACATAAGTTTTTAATTTTTTATTTGGTTTATTTGGTAAAAATATCCATTCCAATATAATATCTTCCCTTTGCATTAATATTCCTGTTGGGGAATGCCTAGAAGGTAAAATAACCAAAATGCAATCCAGCTTTGGATCAATACGATCTACGTGCCCTTCATGTACTTTCTTTTCTACCAAGGCCAATTCTTTCTCAGCTTCAGGTGATAATTCTCTTGGACTATTTAAGTCCTTATCACCTTCTAAGGTTTTAAACAAATTATTCAGTTCATCATTTTTTACCCCAACAATAGTTCTTAGATGAGAAATGTCTCCAAATAATCTTTGAAAGTCATTAAGAGTCTGTAGTCGATCTCTGGCGCCCAACGTGGTGGCGAGAGTTTCCACCTAAAACCTGAGAAAAAAGATTCTTAAATGGAGCTAAAAACAGCTTCCTAATTGTCTGTCTCAAATGAGCGGCAGCTGCCGGTTTGAGCTACTGGCGGGTTGCTGGCGTGCGCACTCGACCTGCAGTATGGCGGGAATGAGGCCTCTGCAAGTGGCACACTAAGCTACATTGTGGATTTAGCCTTTGCTAGTACAAAACAAAAAAAGAGGTTTCTGGACTGCATGCTGCTTGGATAAAAGCATAGACCCACGATGGCTCCCAGAGCTGGTGGTAAAGTACCACGCCCTGTTGGGAAGCTGAGGTGGGCGGAGCCAGCAGCCACAGCTGCTGCAGCTTAAAGCAATAGATTCACAATAAGACAGATTCAGATGTAATAGTTTAAAATGTGTGTAAAATATACGTAGGCTTGAAAGAGACAAAAAAGGTGATATATACAGTATAGAAACAAATACATGGTTTTAAAAAATAAAGTCTTTAAAGAGACAGTAAAATTAATATAAAAAATAAGCCACGTAGAGATGACTATTACACAGAGAGTCTGGATTGTGTTGTCTTTGGGATTCTTAACTACAGAGAGATGTTTGATTATAAAGGAAGCTGAGTTAAACCAGTACGTATATTTTAAAGATACTTTGACTTCAAAATTTGGATGTAAGGATATGTTGCTTTGGAAAAGAGTCTCTTTTGTTTCCACAGAAAGCAAGAGGCTATGGATTTGTTCCAGAGTAAGATACATCAGGTTTGACCAGCCAAGACCCCCTGAAAGGTCTCCGATGACACCATGGCCCAGATGATCCAACATCCAGAACCGTTTCAAGACAACTGGCTCAGATGATACAGCCTCACGGACTACTCCATGATCCTAAAATTTTCTTTGTTTCCCCGGAAGATACAGCGCCCCCCTCCAGCAGGAAGTAGTAAGAGAAACTACGCCCAAATTCCCAAATATACCAAGCTGACTTTGGAGATGTGTAAAGGTTAAAACCTTCCTTTTTAAGAAAAGAAAAGGGGAGGTGCTGTGGGATGGTCTGTATGTCAAATGTGTTGCTGATTGGTCAATAAATAAATCACTGATTGGCCCGTGGCCAGGCAGGAAGTATAGGCGGGACAAGGAGGAGAATAGAGAAGGGAAGTAAAAGGCGGAGGGAGAGACACTGCCAGCCGCCATGATGACAAGTCGCATGTGAAGATGCCGGTAAGCCACGAGCCATGTTGCAAGGTATAGATTAATGGAAATGGATTAATTTAAGCTGTAAGAACAGTCAGCAAGAAGCCTGCCACGGCCATACAGTTTGTAACCAATATAAGTCTCTGTGTTTACTTGATTGGGTTTGAGCAGCTTGGGACTGGCGGGTGAGAGAGATTTGTCCTGACTGTGGGCCAGGCAGGAAAACTCTAGCAACATTATTGACTGTGTCCTTTGCCTTACAAAAGCTTCTCAGTTTCAAGATGTCCCATTTATTAATTATTGCTCTTAGTGTCTGTGCTACTAGTGTTATATTTAGGAAGTGATCTCCGGTGCCAATGCATTCAAGACTACTTCCTACTTTCTCTTCTATCAGGTTCAGAGTAACTGGATTTATGTTGAGGTCTTTGATCCACTTGGACTTAAGTTTTGTGCACAGTGGCAGATGTGGATCTATTTGCCATCTTCTACATGTTGACATCCAGTTATGCCAGCACCATTTGTTGAAGATGCTTTCTTTTTTCCATTGTACAGTTTTGGCTTCTTTGTCAAAAATTAGGTGTTCATACATGTGCGGGTTAATGTTAGGGTCTTCAATTCAATTCCATTGGTCCACATGTCAGTTTTTATGCCAGTACCAAGCTGTTTTTATTACTATAGCTCTATAGTAGAGCTTGAAGTCAGGGATTGTGATGCCTCCAGAAGTTGCTTTATTGTACAGGATTCTTTTAGCTATCCTGGGTTTTTTGTTTTTCCATATGAAGTTGAGTATTGTTCTTTCCAGGTCTGTGAAGAATTGTGCTGGGATTTTGATGGGGATTGCATTGAATCTGTAGATTGCTTTTGGTAAGATTGCCATTTTTACTAAGCTAATTCTACCTATCCATGAGCATGGGAGATCCTTCCATTTTCTGATATCTTCTTAATTTCTTTCTTCAAAGACTTAAAGTTCTTGTCATACAGGTCCTTCACTTGCTTAGTTAGAATTACTTCAAGGTATTTTATATTATTTGTGGCTATTGTAAAGGGTGATGTTTCTCTGATTTCATTCTCAGCCCATTTATCATTTGTATATAGGAGGGCTACTGATTTCTTTGACTTAATCTTGTATCGTGCCACATTACTGCTGTGGGATGGTCTGTATGTCAAATGTGTTGCTGATTGGTCAATAAATAAATCACTGATTGGTCCGTGGCCAGGCAGGAAGTATAGGCGGGACAAGGAGGAGAATAGGGCTGGGAAGTGGAAGGCTGAGTCAGGAGACACTGCCAGCCGCCATCAGGACAAGGAAGATGTAAAGATGCCGGTAAGCCACGAGCCACGTGGCAAGGTATAGATTAATAGAAATGGATTAATTTAAGCTGTAAGAACAGTTAGCAAGAAGCCTGTCATGGCCATACAGTTTGTAACCAATATAAGTCTCTGTGTTTACTTGATCGGGTTTGAGCGGCTTGGGACTGGCGGGTGAGAGAGATTTGTCCTGACTGTGGGCCAGTCAGGAAAACTCGAGCAACAAATGGCGCCCAACGTGGGGCAAGAGTTTCCACCTAAAAACTAAAAAAAAAGATTCTAAAACGGAGCTAAAAACAGCTTCCTAATTGTCTCTCTCAAATGAGCGGCAGCTGCCGGTTTGAGCTACTGGCGGGTTCCTAGCGTGCGTGCTCGACCTGCGGTATGGCGGGAATGAGGCCTCTGCAAGTGACACATTAAGCTGCATGGTGGATTTTCTAGTACAAAACAAAAAAAGAGGTTTCTGGGCTACACGCTGCTTGGATAAAAGCATAGACCCACGATAGCTCCCAGAGCTGGCGGAAAACTACAGTACTGCTGCCATGTTGGGAAGCTGAGGTGGGCGGAGCCAGCAGCCACAGATGCTGCAGTTTAAAGCAATAGATTCACAATAAGACAGATTCAGATGTAATAGTTTAAAATATGTGCAAAATATATGTAGGCTTGAAAGAGACAAAAAAGGTGATATATACAGTATAGAAACAAATACATGGTTTTAAAAAATAAAGTCTTTAAAGAGACAGTAAAATTAATATAAAAAATAAGCCACGTGAAGATGAATATTACACAGAGAATCTGGATTGTGTTGTCTTTGGGATTCTTAACTACAGAGAGATATTTGATTGTAAAGGAAGCTGAGTTAAACCAATATGCATATTTTAAAGGTACCTTGACTTCAAAATTTGGATATAAGGATATGTTGCTTTGGAAAGGAGATTCTGCTTTTGTTTCCACAGAAAGCCAGAGGCTATGGATTTGTTCCAGATTAAGACACATCAGGTTTGACCAGCCAAGACCACCTGAAAGGTCTCCGATGACACCATGGCCCAGATGATCCAACATCCAGAATCCTTTCAAGGCAACTGGCTCAGACAATACAGCCTCATGGACTACTCCATGATCCTTAAATTTTCTTTATGTCCCCCATAAGATACAGCGCCCCCCTCCAGCAGGAAGTAGTAAGAGAAGCTACGTCCAAATTCCCAAATTATATGTAATTTTACTTTGTTAAGGTTAAAACCTTCCTTTTTGAAAAAAAAAAGGAGGAAGTGCTGTGGGATGGTCTGTATGTCAAATGTGTTGCTGATTGGTCAATAAATAAATCACTGATTGGTCCGTGGCCAGGCAGGAAGTATAGGCGGGACAAGGAGGAGAATAGGGCTGGGAAGTGGAAGGCTGAGTCAGGAGACACTGCCAGCCGCCATCAGGACAAGGAAGATGTAAAGTACCGGTAAGCCACAAGCCACGTGGCAAGGTATAGATTAATAGAAATGGATTAATTTAAGCTGTAAGAACAGTTAGCAAGAAGCCTGTCACGGCCATACAGTTTGTAACCAATATAAGTCTCTGTGTTTACTTGATCAGGTTTGAGTGGCTTGGGACTGGCGGGTGAGAGAGATTTGTCCTGACTGTGGGCCAGTCAGGAAAACTCGAGCAACACATTACTGAAGGTGTTTATCAGCTGTAGGAGTTCCTTGGTCGAATTTTTGGGGTCACTTATGTATACTATCATATCATCTGCAAATAGTGAAAGCTTGACTTCTTTATTTCCAATTTGTATCCCCTTGATCTCCTTTTGTTGTCTTATTGCTCTAGCTAGAACTTCAAGTACTATATTGAATAAATATGGGGAGAGTGGACAGCCTTGTCTTGTTCCTGATTTTAGTGGAATTGCTTTGAGTTTCTCTCCATTTAATTTGATATTGGCTGTTGGCTTGCTGTAAATTGCCTTTATTATGTTTAGGTATGTTTCCTGTATTCCTGATCTATCCAAGACCTTTTGTTGGATTCTTTCTATTTAGCTTCTTGGTGAATGTATACATCTCAGAAGGAAGGGAGATACCTGTAACTCATCAATTACTTCGACTTCCTCTAGACTAATGACCGATGACAGGCTGGCTGTTGGGACATTTCACAACCCCAGGGGAAGAGAAAGGAAGAGGGTGATCACAAACTTAGAGGAACCTGGCTCAGAGTCCATTTTATTTGAAATTACAAGGCAACTAAGAAATATGACCTTGCTTGCTGAGATTCACCCCTGTTTCTTATTAAAAATGTCCAACCAACAGTAGCTTTTCTGTTAGAGATAATTACCTAGCTCCTGGGATCTGGTGCCGGGTGTTGGGGGACACTCAGCTCTTGGAGAAGAAATTTGATGCAGAAAATTTCCAGTGCAGGCATGTCCTCTGCTGACTGCAGAGCCAGAAGACAAAGATCCCCGTGCAGACAAAATATAGGTTATTTGATCTGAAGAAGGGCAATTGAGGAACTTCAGATTTAACAGTGGCCAGAGACTAAAGAAACACATTTGCCTTTAACCCCAGTGCTGGGGAGGGCCAGGGAGGAAGACGGACATGAGTTTGAGGACAGTCCAGGCTCCACTGTGAGTGTCAGGCCAACTTGGATGCAGAGGCTCAACCAAAGCAAAGAAAGCAAACAAACAAATAAACAAATAAAACCAAACAAAAATAAAAAGAAAGACTCTGAGAAGCACTGAAATAAGTTTATTTTGAGAATGTTTCTACCCAAATGCATCAACTAAAGGACAAAATGTGAAACTTCAGTTGTAAAGTTCGTTCCTGTAGGTTTGGAGCATGATTTCTTCCCTCGAGGCTTTTTAATGATTTCTTTGGAGTCTTCTGCATTAAATGCGAGTCTGGGATGTGTTTGCAAATAATTGGCTTAAAGAATCATAGATTGTCACTTTACTTAAGTGACTCAATTGGCTGTCTAGATAGAACTCATTTCATATACAAATATGTATTTTATGCAAATGAGACAAAATTCCGTAGGCAGGTATTTGTGACACAAGGTGTCAGAGAAAAGTTATAAGTATTTATTTATTCTCTGAGTTCTCTTCTTTAAACAGTTTCTTTTCTTTTTCGTTATGTGCATATGTATGTGTGGGGGGTGGTATGTGCACATGAGTACAATGCCCAAGAGGCCAGAAGAGGGAGTCAGATACCCTGAAGCTGTGGCTTCACAAGCTTTCGAGTCACCTAACGTGGGTACTGGAAACTGAATTTGTGTCCTCTGCAAGAGCAGCGTGTACTCTTATGCTGAGACATCTCTCCAACCCCAAGTTTCAGCTTCTTGCTGCTCCATCATTTATTTATATAAGTTTTCTCCACTTGGGGGTTGTGACCCCCCCCCGTTTGGCAAATGTTTACATTATGATTCATAACAGTAGCAAAATTAGAGTTATGAAGTAGCAATGAAAATAATTTTATTTTGGGGGGTCACCACAACATGAGGAACTATTAAAGGGTTGCATTGGGAAGGTTGAGAACCACTGGTCTATACCATTCGTTAGTAGTGGGACTAAATGTCTCAAAGCATTCCTTTTCTTATTTTCATTACTTTCTGCATCACATGTAAGCAAACTTCAAAGAGAACACTCTAATTATCCCAGGACCCTCTTGTAGACTTTCATTTTTACCCATCTCATTGTTTTGCCTTCGAAACTTCCCTCTACTAGACTTCCTAATTATGCTGTGAGTGAACCTTCTCTTATCTTCATGCAATCCAAAGATTGTAAGTCTAGAAAATACTTTATCTTACAAGGAGGGCCCAAAGAAGAATGCATGGGTTTCCCTGGAAAGGGGAAATAGAAGAGATTTCCTAGGTAAACTGGGGGCAGAGGACAGGGCATGGAGGAATTGGAACTTGAGGGAGCAGATTGGAGGAGAGTAACAAAAGAGACATCGTGATGGGGGACATTTTGGGGTTAGGGAGAAACCTGGCACCAGGGAAACCCCCAGGAATACACAAGGATAACCCCAGATAAGACTCCTAACAATAATGGAGAGGGTGCCTGAACTGGCCATCTGCTGTAATCAGATTGATGACTACCCTAATTGTCATCAGAGAGCCTTTATCCAGTAACTGATGGAAGCAGATGCAGAGATCCACAGCCAAGCACTGGGCTGAGCTCCGGGAGTCTTACTGAAGAAAAGGAAGAGGGATTGTATGAACCAGGAAGGTTATGATGGGGAAACCCACAGGGGCAGCTGACCTGAGCTCGTGGGAGCTCATGGACTCTGGACCAACAGTTAGGGAGCCTCCATGGGACTGACCTAGGCCCTCCTCATGTGTGTGACAGTTGTGTAGCTTGGTCTGTTTGTAAGGCTCCTAGCAGTGAGATCAGGACCTGTCCCTGGTGCTTAGCAGGCTTTTGGGAACCTGTTCCCCATGATGGATTACCTTGTCCAGTGTTGACGCAAGGGGAGGAGCTTGGTCCTGCCTTAACTTGATGTGCCATGCTTTGTTCAAGCCCATGGAAGGTCTGCCCCTTTCTGAATGGAGATGGAGGAGGAGTGGAAGGGGAGAGGGAATGAGAAGTGGGGGGAGACTTGGAGGGGAGGAGAGAGGGGAAACTGCGGTTGGTATGTAAAATAAATGAAAAAAAGTTATTTAAATAAAATAAAATATAAAAAGAAAATACTTTATCTTAAATATTATTTTGTTAAAATTTTATTTATTTATTTTTATATGTATGGGTGTTTTGCCTGCACGTATGTCTACAAATCATGAGTATACGTGCCAGAGGAAGCCAGAAGAAGGTGCTGGATTCCTGGGATTGAGATTACACATACTTGTGAGCTGCCTTGTGGGTGCTGGGAGCTCAGCCTTGATCCTCTGGAAGAGCAACCAGTGCTCTTAACCAGTAAACAATCATTCTCGGACCTCTAGAAAATACTTTAATGCTTTGTTACTCCAAGCATTTGCCCATCTATGTTAATGACTGAATCTTCCTACTTTTTTTTTTTTTGGTTTTTCGAGACAGGGTTTCTCTGTGTAGCTTTGCGCCTTTCCTGGAACTCACTTGGTAGCCCAGGCTGGCCTCGAACTCACAGAGATCCGCCTGGCTCTGCCTCCCGAGTGCTGGGATTAAAGGCGTGCGCCACCACCGCCCGGCTCTTCCTACTTTTTAAAGTGTGTGTGTGTGTGTGTGTGTGTGTGTGTGTGTGTGTGTGTGTGCGTGTGTGTGTATGTGTAAGTGCAGGTGCATGTGTGGAGGTCAGAGGATAACCTTGGGTTTCAGTCTTTGTCCTCTGTATTATTTGAGATAGGGTCTCTTTGTTATTCAATGCTGTGTATGCAAAGCTGGCTGGCCTGTAGATTTCTATTGCTGTGATAAGACACCATGACTAAGGCAACTTATAAAAGAAAACATTTAATTTGGGGCTCATGATTCCAGAAGGTAGTAGAGTCCATGATCATCATGGCAGGGAACATGGCAGCAGGCAGGCAGACATGATGCTGGAGCAGTAGTTGAGAGCTTACATCTGATCTACAAGCATGAGGCAGAGAGAGAGCCAACAGGAATGTTATGGGCTTTTGAAACCTCAAAGCCCCCACCTAGTGACCCACCTCCTCCTACATGGCCACACCTCGTAATCCTTCTCAAACAATTCTACTAACTGGGGCCTAAGCATTCAAACACATGAGCCTGGGTGCCATTCTCATTCAAACCATCACACGCTGTGTGGGAGACTATAATCAAGGTGTGAGCCAGGGCTCACATCTGAACTTGCCTAGGGGAAAGACCAGCTTCTTAGCTCACTCACCTGGACTTTAGTTTCTTAACCACGTGAGCCTGTCCACAAGGTCTTAGCCAAGGAAAACTCAGTTATCCCATAAAGAGCATCTGGTGAGAGCCTCTTAGATGGAGGTCAAGGACTTTTTATAGCTTGATGGTGTCAATGGCATGTTTGATGCATCAGCAGAGTCACTACAACACTCAGGTCAGCAAGAGGGAAGTTATGCTCCATCTCTTTTGGAGACTGGAAGAATTTGTGAACCATTACAATCTATTCTCTCACACAAATAACTTATCTTTCTTTAATATGAAAAGTACATAGCAAAGACTTTGTGGAGGCATTTTTATTTGGGCATGTGCATGTCAGAGTATGCATGTGGAGGCCAGAAGACAACTTGTATGAGGTAGTTCTCTTCTTCTGTCATGCAGGTCTCGGGGGTTGAACTTAGCTTTTCAAGTTTGGCAGAAAATGCCTTTCATCTTCTGAGCCATCTCACCAGCCCAGAAAGTAGGATCTTGAGAAACATTGACTTTATTTTACCCGTAGAGGAGGGTTTATTTCCCCAGATCTCCCACTATTTGGTCCTAATTACACATCCCTCATATCTTGCTTATGACTCTTATATGCAGTCAAACCAAATAATTTGACTTTTTTATTTAAAAGGAAAAAGAAATGAGACAAAGATTCATATAGCTCAGGCTGGTCTTGAACTTGTTGCTAATGGAAGCTGGTCTTGAACCTCTGAACCTCCTGTCCCCACCTCTCACATGCTGGGATTATAAGCGTGCACCATCATGCCCTGCTTTTTATTTAAAATTTCAACTGATGTCTACCAATATCAATTTATATGTACCTATGGAACCCCAGTGGGATATTTCAATATATACACAAATATACACCGTGTAAAGTTTGAATCAAGGTACATATGTTATCTCTCTCTAGACATTTATCATTTTGCTTTGGCGAAAGCATTCAAAACCTTTTCTTACAGCTTTAAAAAAATCTAGCACATTATTGCTATCTAAAGTCGCCCTACTGTGCAATAGAAGTCAGAATGTAGTTCTCTTAACTATGACTTAGTGGCCACTGATCAATCTCTCTCCATCCCTCCCTGCCCCCAATTCTCCTCAGCCCTTAGTAACTATGGTTCTACTTTTCAATTTCCATAAGATTAACTCTTAAAAAATGTTAATACATTTTTTGTCTATTTTGTTTGTGTGTGTGCGCTCGCATGCCGCAGAATGCACGTGGAGTTTAGAGGACCACATGTGGGGGTCAGCTCTTTGCTTCCACCACCGGCGTGTTGTCAGCCTTGGTGACTGGTTGAGCTCTCTTACTGCCCAGAAACTCACTTTTGTTATTCAAAATGTGAATGGCAGCATGTTATACTCAGTTTTGTGTGTCTGGCTTGTTTCCTTTAGTGTAATGATCCTCTATCAGTTCTAGTTATATTATTGTAAGTGCCAGTATATCTTCTGTTTGCTTTTTTAAATTCAGATACATTTTACTATGATCATAATACCGCATCCATAAATTTGAACTTGAGTTTATTTGGGTTCACTTATGCCATAACATCATAAAAATCAAAGCAATAAAGCAAACAATCACCATTCAATAAACACACTTGATTTATTTTCTACAAAAGGTACATTTATGACTAAACTTATAAAAAGTTCAGCATGAATAGGTACACCCTTACATTTTTATGAAGAAATATACATCTCTGTCACTGTATAAGAAAATGCGCGCACGCACGCAAACACACACACACACACACACACACACACACACACACACACACACACACAGGTAAGGATATATATTGCATTCAGTAAGCTTGTGTCTATAAGGTTATTTCTGGGGTCAATAAGGTGCTAGTCTAAGGTCCAAGACACCAGGGCCTACGTGGTGGAAAAGGAAGACTGACTCCTGAAGTTGCTCTTTGACCTTCTTGTGTGTGCTGTGGCACATGCATACCTACACACTTATGAATAAACATATGTGTATATAATAAACAAAATTTAAAATGTAATAAAAATGTAATTTCAGATTAAAAGTCTTCCCATATGTAACTTGAAAAATAAGTGAAGTCTGCTTCTATTGGGCAATTCCCTATTTTTTTTAGTGTTTCTACACCCCATAGTGGAGATAATATATAAAGAAAACCTTGTAACTGCAGTAAGGGTATCTAAGGCCCTTTTTTAACAAATATTGCTACCACAGTCTTAGTTTTCTTTCTAAAGATCCATTCAACTTGTTTTACTGGTGAAATGATTGGGGAGAAAAATTAAGTTCAGTGCTTTAAAAGATTCCGCAGACTTGTGTAAAAGGAAAAGGAATAAGAATTTTTTTTAAAGGAGGAAAGAAAAAAAGTTCCAAATCTTAGTTACTCAGCCTCAGAGTGCTTTGTTATCACTTGTCCTTAACCCAGAGGGGGATTCAGAAGCCCTCAAGGACAGGGTGCTGATGTCTGTGTTGAAGTGGTCAGTGGCATCCTGGATATCTGTTTCTGCCCAGGTCTCTGGCGGTACAGGATGATCACAAGGTGCTAGTCTAAGGTCCAAGACATCATCGATGATGTGTGGCAAGATTTCCATCTTGGTCACCTTCTTGTTCTAGGGGATGCTGGGTACCAGATCCTCAAGCTTGGTGTAGTAGTCCTTCTTGTATAGCAAGTTCATTGGGTCACCTACTGGGTGGGGCTTTCCTCCAGGAAATGTTCAGGCTTGATCTGACAAGCTGTTTTTCCCAACAGACCTCACCCAACTGATGGCTTTCGTGCTGATCACGGTAGAAGAAGACCTGGAGGGAGAGCGCTGCCTTGGAGCCTGGGCCACCACTGACATCTGCTAAGCTAGCTTTGCTGGCCATTGGGTAAGTTTTCCCTTTTCTCTACATCCTCCCAACTTTTTTTTGAGAATGCAGCATTCTATCAGGGAGAGGTGGTACCTCATTATGGTTTTGGTTTGCATTCCCCTGATGATTAGTGATGTGGAGTATATTTTCCTATGGTAGTATGTCTTCTTCAGAGGAATATCTATTTAGGTTTTTGATTGGGTTATTTGTTTTTCTTTTACAGTTGAGTTTTAAAAAGATTTTAATTTTATTTTTGTATGGGTGGGTGCCTGTGGAGACCACAATATGGGGTTGACTAACTTGGAGCTGGAGTCACAGGTGCTTGTGGGCTGCCTGACATGGGTGCTGGGAACTCAACTCTAGTCCTCTGAATGAGCAGCAAGTGTTCTTAACTGCTGAGCCATCTCTCCAGCCCCAACTATTGAGGTTTTTTGTTTTTCTTTTTGTTTTTTTTTTGCTTTGTTTGTTTATTTGCTTTTTGAGTTATTTGTATAGCCTCTTGAACTCCTTGTATTTCTGCTTATGGTATATACATATTTTCTTCCATTCCAGAAGGCATCTTTTCACTCTGTTGATTTTACTGGGGTTCACCATCTCTTTTAAAAACTCTCTTTCAGATTTATTTATTTATTTTATTTTATATGTATGAGTGTTTGGCCAGCATGTATGTGTGTGTAGCACATGTGTGTAGTGTCTGTGTAGGTCAGAGGAAGTTAGATCCTCTAGAACCTGAATTATGGATGACTGTGAACTACCATGTGGTTTCTGGATACTCAACCTGGGTCCTATGCAAGGGCAACAAGTGCTATTAATCACTGTTGCCTAGTTTATTGTGTCTTACCCTCTGTGGATGCTATTTCCCCCGGCTAGAAGGAATTCCCTTTTCTTTTTTTGAAAATTATTCACAAAGGCCTCAGCCTTACTTTCATTCATTTCCTCTCTCATAAAGTATAACAGCTCCCCTAGTATAGGATTACTTGATGTGATTGTAAATTCCTAGAGAATAGGAACCATATCTTGCTCACCTCTATAGCCTCCCAAACAGGAAGCATATTTCATTGTGTCCAATATGTGTTAAACAACTGTCAGATTAGATGATATGAATGTAGCACTTCTCCATTTGAGGTGCAACACTTTGGGCTGTTTAGCCCCATGTGGTAGACCAACATGAAGAGAGCATTCTGTTTGTTGCATAAAATCTGTCTTTCAAAGACACAATGCTACAATTGCTGTGTGCATCTGACAAAATTGGTAGTGCAATTTTTACATCCTATCAATGTCTTCAAAGTCTCAGCCTTCTGCTGCTGTGTTGGAGGGCCAGAACTGTTCATTTACTAACCGACGAATAGACCACATACAGCTCTCGGAGTAGGGATGAGTGACAGAGCTGGGTAGCTATGCTGTCTTTAACTATGCTGAAATGAGACATCTCTTGTTGAGTTTTCTATATCTGTTCTCCTTCTCTCATCCCTTTCTTCCCTTCCTCTTTCTCTCCAATCCACATATTTTCTTCTCTCCTTCTTCCCTCTATCTGTGTTTTAATCAGCTTTGTGTTTCTGTAACAAAATGCTTAAGATAATCAATTGAAAAAGGCAAAAAAGTTTCCATTGCCACACAGTTTCATTGTTTTTGGTCCATCATGGTGGGGAGAAAAACCATGAGAAAGCTAGCTGCTTACCTCAGGGCATCCTGAAAGTACAGAAGGTGGGGGAGCCAGGGCCTCAATCTCTTTTTCAAAGGGATATTCCAGTGTTCTCTGAAGACTTCCAGATAGGCCTCACCTCCCAAAGGTTGTACCACTTCTTAAAGGTGCTGACACCTCCTCATGTGACTGCTATAGGGGGCCATGTCACACTCTTTCTCTCTCTTCAGTCTTTTCTCCTTCCTTCCATCCTTTCCCCGCCCCTTCCTCCCTCCTCATCACTTTACCAGCTGACCTCTCCTTGCTCCCAACATTTCATGAGGTTGCTGTATGGGTATTCTGATGAAATAACTATCCTTTAAGTGAATAAAATGGAATTTCTATCTTTTTAAACTGCTGTTTTGAAGTATAAGTTACACACAACAAAATCCATCCATTTTAAGTGTGTAATCCAATGGTTTTCAGGAAATTTATAGAACTGTGCAAATACAACATCGTTCCATTTTAGAATATTTTCATGACCTACAGAAGAACTGTGCTGACTGAATTTGAAAAGATTTACTTTTTATTACATGTATGGTGTGTGTGTGTGTGTGTGTGTGTGTGTGTGTGTGTGTGTGTGTGTGTGTGTGTGCATGCATGCTCTTAGAGGCCAGAAGAGGGTGTTTGTTGGATCCCCTGGAACTGGAATTACAGGCAGTTGTGAGCCACCTAATGTGGGTGCTGAGAATGCGAACTGTGGACTCTCCAAGAGCAGTCATCATTCTTGATCACTGAGCCATCTCTTCAGCTCCCTGCATTTAAAATATGTATTTTATTTATTGTTATTATTGTGTGGAAGGGTTGGGTATGCATGTTATAGCACATAGTGTGGAAATCAGAGGGTAACTCGTGGAGTCTGTTTTCTCCTTCCACCTTTACATGGGTTCCAGGGATTGAACTCAAGTTGCTAGGCTTGTGGGGGCAAATGCCTTTACCTGAGGAGCCATCTCACTGGCCCCTGATTGAATTTAAATAGATGTATATTGTAGTGGTTTGAAATAAAATGGCCCCCATAGGCTCATAGGGAGTGGTGCTCTCAGGAAGTGTGGCCTTGTTGGAGGATGTGTGTCAAACCAGGCCTAGTGTCTCTTTCTTGCTACTGCCTGATGATCTGGGGGTAGAACTCTCAGTTAACTTCTCCAGCACCATGTCTACCTGCACTCTGCCATGAGTCCTGCTGTGACAATAATGGACTGAACCTCTGAACTGTAAGACAGACCCAATTAAATGTTTTCCTTTATAAAAGTTGCCATGGTCATGGTGTCTCTTCATAGCAACAGAAACCCTAAGACAGAATATGTATATGTGTATGTGTATGTGTATTTATTTATGTAGGACTGAAGACAAGGCTCAGCGGATAAAAGTGCTTCCTGCTCTTGCAGAGGACCCAAGTTCAGTAGCTCATGACTGCCTATAACTTCAGTACCAAGAGAGCTGACATCTTTTGTCTTCTGTGGGCACTTGCACACACATATCTACATACCCACACACAGACACACATATACACACATACATTTTTAAAATTTATGTAAGAGAAATATTTAAATAAAAATTTAAAATTTATGTAAGAGAAGGGACATTATAGGACACTTTTTTTTACTTTTTGTTATAAAACAATAGTTATTTCAGATAGTTTAGAAAACATAAAAACAGATAAAAGAAGAATATTAAAACCTTTTTTTCTACAATGTACAGACCACTCCTGTCTGCCAGTTTGCTCCTGTCTTAAAGGAAGCTGCTGTTCAGGGAATGCTGAGAAGTTGATGAGATTTGGGGACACAGCAGCTACATATTAATAACTTCAAAACAGTATGGGGGAGTTCTTTTCACAATGCCAGTTTTAAAGAATTGGGCTGGATTTAGGGCCTTTGAATTTGTACATTAGATAAATATTTATTTTGAGCCTTATACGCTGCATGTAGTCAAGGCTAAGTGGTTAAGTCAATGGACTAGATACATATTTATTTTCCTGGGTAAGAAGTCAATTAAGGCCGAAGTAGACCATTGTGTACTGGGATTAAGATGTGGTTTTACTGGAATGGAAGTATGGATTTGAAATGCACATGGGCGGGAGTGTTAAGGGTGGGAAGGTGTTTATTGACAGCTGCTGAGAGGTTCTGTGGAACTTTAAATACAAAAGTCATGTGCTGGGGTACAGGGATGGGGATATGAGCAGAAGAAAGGGAGAATTCTGCTATACACTCACACACACAAACAACAAGAAAAAAACCAGACAAATTGGATTTTAGGGGCTTACCTTGGGGCTCCTCAACATGGCTTTGAAATGGGTAAATGAGGGGAGAAGTTGACCTAAAAGGCAGCTGTTTGTGATGGTGCAGAAGGAATTCAGTGCAGCAAATTCTAAACAGTTTAGTAAGGAACCTTGCCTAGAATGAATGCCAAGTGTCAGGTCCTGGGGAAGGTTAGGGGAAGGAATAAATTGAAGAAGCAGCTAGAGAAAGCTCCTTCAGAGCAGGGCATTTGTTAACCCCATGGTGGGCTGGATAGATGGCTCAGCCATTAAAGGATAGGCTCACAACCAAAAATATTATCACCACAGATAATAACCAATGGGGTTTAGAAAAGACTTTAATCTCACCACACAAAACAAGATTCCTCTTCTTAAATGTTTCTGAGGGAAGGGGAAGGTCCCACACCATGCAGTTAATAAATAGTCCATAGTACTGGTGGCAGGGTGGGGGAGAGTGATGAACAGAAGCAGGAAACAAAGCAGGCCATGGTGCTGGAGCCTGGGGAACTTCATAGCTCTGTTTCTGCCTTCCCAGGACATCTTCCACTGTGTGCTCCTTGTCCATCAAAGAGATAGAATATGTAGTCTGGGGGTACAGAATAGTTGTGTCTCCCTAGTCTTGCTATTGTTCTGTATTTTTTCCTAAATCAGATGTTGGGGGTGGGAACCTATCCTGTGGAACGCTCCAGGCAAAGCAGAGATCATAAATTTCTTACTAAAAGATGGTTATTCTTAGGTTAGTATCTAGATTCACACCTAAGACTTGAGGAGATCTCTGACTTAGCATTGAGAACTGACTGAAGGATTATAAGCAAAACCCCACCAAACTTTTGTTTTTGTTTTAAAATTTATGTGTGTATTCCATGTGAGAGCACCCATGTGTGTCCAGAGAGGCCAGAAGGCAGCACTGGATCCCCTGGAACTGAAGTTACTGTTGGCTGTGAGCCGTCCAATGTGGGTGCTGGGAATTGAACTCGAGTCCTCTGGAACAGGAGCAGGAAGCAGATCTCCTCACCTCAGATGCAGCTATAGTGAACTGAACCAAGGGCAGCTGGTTTTCTAGGGTAGATTTCTGTTGTAATGTCTTTCAAGGAGGATGCATTATGAATCATGACCATTGTGCTGTTTTTCTCCTTTTTCTTTCTTCAAGTAGGAATTGTTTGTGGAACAGTGATCCTGTTTCCCAACCACTTCCTGACTTATGTATACTGGTTCCATTGTTGATGGTGAAATAACCTACCTAGAGATTGCCATGAAGTACAAGCTCCATTCAGATGACACGTCCAATAGAATGTGTATATATGACATTAAATAGAAGTGAAGCATCTGGGGAAACCAAGGAGACAAATGGGAGGGGGACAGGGAGGAAGGGGAGGTAAGTGGTTATGGAAGTGAAGTGGTTATGGAAGTGAAGTGGTTATGAAAGTGATATGTTCTATGTGATGTGATATATATATATATATATATATATATATATATATATATATGTGTGTGTGTGTGTGTGTGTGTGTGTGTGTGTGTGTGTGTGTGTGTGTGTTCTGAAAATGAAAATGTCTCTATGTAAGGTAGTACCACATCCAATGAACATACACAGTAGACATTTAAAAAACTGAAACATAACTCATTAAACCCATAAACAGTTATTATCTTTCATTTTCATATGGCAGAAACTAATGTCCACACTTAAGTCATTAGTCCAAGTTACAAAGTAGCAAGAGGCAGATGTGTGTGTGGGGAGGTTGATAGTCCACTTCCAGAATTGGCATACTATGCCAAGTTCAGATGAGCAAATGCTCCTGTGTAGACATGCACATGGAAACATGAAACGCGAGGGGACTGAGGAGAGAACACAGCATCTGAGCTGCCTTTCTGGTTTCACAGACTTCTGTGTTCAGTTGATGACATCTTCATCTTCTCTTCACACCCTTGTTATTCTCTGCTGCAACACTTGAAAACTCCTGGGCCTTGGATTTCTCCTAAGGCTGCCTAAGTCTGATCTGGTCAGACTTTAGTACTGTGAACCAAAAGCCTTTTCAAAGCTTCCAGGAATAAGTGAAGGTATAAGGTATATAAGATCTTCAGAATGAAGGTCACCATGTCTATGTGCACATGTGGCAGACTTGATTTTAGGATGGAATTCTTAGACCAGTCCATCACTCTACCCAATTGACTTCAGTGCCCAAAGATTACTTTGTCTTAGATTTTTGAGGTCAGCTGAGTAAACAGAGACAGTGTGGAAGATAAGAATGTGTCTTTTTAAGTGAGTGAAGCAAGATACATGCCTGGCCCTAAGCTTTGCCCAGTCCTGTACTTCACATATATGTGAAGGGATGATTAAGAAGTAATGGGTATGGTGGTTTGAATGAGAATGGCCCCCACAGGCTCATCTATTTGAGTACTTGGTTCCCAGTTGGTGGAACTGTTTAGGAAGATTAGGAGGTGTGGCCTTGTTGGAGAAAGTGTGTCACAGAGCATGGGCTTTGAGGTTTCAAATGCCCGTCTCAGGCCCAATTTTCTCTGTCTTGCCTCCTGCTGTGGATCAGGATCTAAACTCTCAGCTACTACTTTAGGGCTATGCCTACTTGCTTCCATGCTTCCTGCCATGATAGTGTCTTAGTTAGGATTTTTATTGCTGTGAAGAGACACCCTGACCATGGCAACTCTTATAAGGAAACATTTAATTGGGGTGGCCTGCTTACAGTTTCAGAGGTTCAGTTCATTATCATGGTGGGGAACATGGCAGCGTGTAGGCAGACATGGTACTGGAGAGGTAGCTGAAGAATCCTATATCTTGCAGACAACAGGAAGTTGACTAAGACTCTGGGCAGTATCCTGAGCAAAGGAAACCTCAAAGCCTGCCCCCACAGTGACACACTTCCTCCAACAAGGCCATACCCACTCCAACAAAGCCACATTTCCTAACATTGCCACTCCCTATGAGATCATGGGGGCCAATTACATTCAGACTACTACAATGGTCATGGACTAGCTGTCTGAAATTGTAAACAGGCCCCCAATTAAATGCTTTCTTTTGTAAGAGTTGTCTTGGTCATGGTGTTTCATCGCAGCAATAGAACAGTGACTAAGACAATGGGTGTATCAGAGGTCTGCAGGCAGAAGGTATAGTAGTTACTTTTTGTTGCTATGATAAAATACCATGGCCAAAAGTGATTTGTAGAAAAAAGAGTTTACTTGGTTTACAGTAGCAGAGGGTTAGAGTCCATGGTGGTGGGGTGGAGGTGTGGCATCAGGTGGCTGGAGTAGAAGGCTGAATGATCACATCATTCACATACAGCTGAATGAGGAAACAGGTTTGTTATATGCAACTGGACGAGGTGGGCTAAATAATCTCTGGGGTGGCAGGGTCTGTATATAGGAGCAGTCTCAGGTGGAGGTAATCTGGGAGGAGGAAGCTGTGGTTGACACTTTCTACACAGGCTATCAACTTCTGTTTTCAGACCAGGGGAGGTCCTTACCATTACTTTGAGCCTGACTCAGGGAAGGCCTCATGGGTCTAAGGCATTAGTGTCCTTGGCACGGCCATGCTCATGTCCATAATACACATTTACTCAGGACTTCGCCTTCTCCCCACAGTCCTCAAACATCCCCACTAATAGGGACCAAGTTTTCAAATACCTGAACATTTCTCATTCAAACCACCACAGAGGGTTTGAGGAGAATAAGAACACAGGAGCCCAATGATGATCATAGGAGGTGACTCTGGGGAGGGCAGTGCCTGTCTCAGAGCAGCTCTCCAAAATGGCCCCATGGGCTCGTGGCTGAGGGTGTTGGAAGCACTGCAGGTAGCAGATATGAAAGAGGTTATTCCATAGAGAGGTCCTGTGACACAGACAAAACCATGTAGGTGCCCATGTGAGGAAGTATGTACAAGAGGGAGATAGGGCTATTTTCTCCCTTCCTGTGGACCTCAGGGTGACTTCAGTATGGCGAAAACCACACAGAAGGGATGATGGCCTTCACTGGAGCCTGTGGTTATGGGGCAGAGCCAGCTCAACCGGCAGATATCAGATGGACTTTGTTTACAGCTTGCATGTTTGGGGATTCTCTCAAATGCAGAGCTAAAAGAAGAGGGAGGGAGGCTCATATTCTGTAGAGTGCCTGTGACCTAGTGCAACTCAGGCAAGTGTTGTTATTTTATATAGTAATGTAGTAATATGTTGTTTCAGACTCGCTTAGAGAGAAAGAGAGAGACAGAGACAGAGAGAGAGGATGACAGACAGAGAGCACACGTTTGCATATGTGCAGGTGCATATGTGTGTGAGTGCACATGTACATGAGCACATGTGTGTAGAGGTCAGAGGACGACTTTAGATATCGTTCTTCAGGCTCTGTCCACCCTTTTTACACAGGATCTCTCAATGGTCTCAAACTCACTCAGTAGCCTAGAGTATTTGGCTAGTGAGCCCCCAGGCTCTGCGTGTCTCTCCTTTCCCAGCTCTGGGATTACAAACACTCATCATCATACCCAGCTTTTTGTCTTTCACCTACCTGGGTTCTAGAGACTGAACTCACGTCTGCATGCGTGCAAGGCAAGCAATGTCCCGACTGAGCTGTATTCCCAGTCTACAACTTCCTTTTGTGAGATGGTTTCCCATAGTCCAGGCTGACCTCAAATTCCCTCTGTGGCCAAGGATGACTTTGAACTTCATTTTTTTGCTATTGTTGTAGACAAGGTCTCATGTAGAGCAGGCCGGCCTCAGACTTGCTATATAGCTGAGGTTGACTTTGAACTTTTCATTCTACTGTTACTACTTACCAAGTGCTGACATTAGGTCCTTGCGCTAGTGTCCAGAAATTTTTCTGCTCTCTAAGATAAGAATAAGCATATCTCTTCAGGACTGTTCTCTACAGTAAGGAATGAATTAACATACAAAACAACATATTTCATAAATTGTGTTTGAGAAAGGCCAGTTCTCGTTCTGTAGCTTCACATGGTTTTCCAAGAAAACTTGAAGTTCATCTTATCTTCCTGGGATCCACCAAAGCTGGGATATGTAGGTGAAAACTGAATTTCTCCTCTGCGAGAAACCTATACATTTCATTCTTTTGTGTGTGTGTGTGTGTGTGTGTGTGTGTGTGTGTGTGTGTGTGTGTGTGTGTAGAGTGAAGGTCAGAGATCAATGTCAGGAGTCTTTAGTTTTTGAGATTGGGAGCTTGTCGTTTCAGCTAGGCAGGCTCTCCAGCAAGCCCATGAGATTCTCTTGTCTCTGTCCCCTCCTCTCCCCAGTTCTGGGGTTATAGAAGCACGATGCACCTGGGTTTTACATGGGTCCTCACACTTGCGCAGAGAGCCCTTTCCCCACTGAGCCATCTCCTCAGCCCCTGTTTTTCTGATAGTCTTTCTGTTAATCGTCTACAGGTTTCCTATTGCTATTTTGTGAAACAATGCCGAACACACCTCATTGATATGGAAGCATCTTGTATTTATTTTGCTGGCTTCTATCACTTAACTTGCCTCATAAATAATTACAGGAGGAAATGGGGACTCCGTTTTATAAAGTGACAGCCACCAACCACTCTCCTCTAAAATGAGGCCAAATCTCCTGGCTACTCCTACGGCTCTGGAGACCCCGGGCCTTTTGTATTCTGGTCTTTTGTATCCTGTGGTGTCTATGCTGGTTGTTTATTCCACGGATTACTGCATTTTGCTCAGAATTACTAAGGGTGGAGGGAGGGAGAGAGAGGGAAAATGGAGAAAAGGGAGAGGGAGGAGGGAAGAGAGCTGCTATTGTTGGCTTCTGAATAACCTGTAATTATTATAATGACACTTTGCTAGATATGCTCATGCTCTACATGATTACAAAGTCTTTTTACATACATTAAAAAGTTTAATCCTTGTAACTAGCCCATAAAATGAAGAAGAACAGGATTCACCAGGAGCAGGTTTGCGTTGATTAATCTTTTAGAGTAGGTAACTGGGGAGAAAAGGAGACTGGGGGGGTGGGCAGATAGGATGCTAGCATCATCAAGGCAGTAGGGTCCTGCCTTTTAATTTGCTCAGGAAAGGAAGACTGTACCCGTGGGGTTTGGAGAAGGTCTTCATTGCTTTTCACACTGGCCTAGTGTTTGAGGAAGTACTGAGGTTTCAGCAAGTCTTAGCTCTGATAATTCCCTGGTGAGTCATTTTGAGAAAGGCCTCTCTCTGATCACCAAAATGGCAATAAAAATAGTGGCATGAAGGGGGCGTGGTGGGGCACGCCTTTAATCCCAGTGTTCAGGAGACAGAGGCAGGCGGTCTCTGTGTTCCATGACAGACAAGTCTACATGGTGAATTCCAGGCCAGCCAAAGCTACATACATAGCGAGACCCTGTCTCAAAAACAAACAAGCAAACAAACAACAAAGTAAGTAAATTCTGCAATAGACCACTTGATGATTAGTTTTGTCAACTGGACAGAACCAAGAATCACCTAGGAAGAGACTCTTAGTTAGGAATTGTCTAGATCAGGTTGGCCTGTGAGAACATCTGTGGGGGGTTGTCTTGACTAATAATTGACATCAAAGACCCCACCCATTGTGGATGGTGGATGGCACCATTCTGTAGGCACTGGGTCCTGAACAGTATCCAACAGGAGAAAGCTAGATAATGGAGGCGGCGGCGGCGGCGGCGGCGGCGGCGGCGGTGGCGGCGGCGGCGGCGGCGGCGGCGGCGGCGGCGGCGGCGGCAGCAGCAAACAAGAATCCATTTGTTTCTCACTGCTCTTGACTATGGAGTCATGTGACTAGTTGCTTGAGCTCCTGCCTCAGATTCATTCCTCTCTATGATGGACTCTAACCTGGAATTGTAAGGCAGATATACCCTTTCTTCCCTAGGTTGCCTTTTGGTAGGATATTTTATAACGGCAACAGAAATGGAAGTGGGACAGACCATCACTTGGGGATTGCTGTAGGAATGTCATACATTTGCATAAAGCACCATGTAAGGTGCGCTGTCCTGAGTGAGCATGGTACTTGACATTGACGCCTTGCTGATAGGAAGGAGAAGATCCTGTGGAACTAGCAGAGTAGAAACATCAAACTGAGAGCTGACTTCTTTTAGATTTAAAATTTCTAAATTTGTAGTAATTTCTCTTACAATTTCGTAATACGTATAATGTTCTTTGATTGAATTCTCCTCTCCATTGTTCTCTCTTATCCCTTTACCCTCCCACCAAATCCCCCTCCTATTTTCATGTCCTTTTTTTGTGTGTGACCTACTACTGCATTTAATTAAGATTGCATGTATGAGCATGGGTGGGGGATTATTTGCTTCAGTAGGGTCAATGAGCCAGTGGCTCCACCTCTGAGGAATATGACTCCCCTCCCCCCACTGCGAGCTTTAACAGAAGGGGTGGGGCCTTATAAGTCCCTTTTTCTTCATGATGTTAACGGGCCCAGATGTTGCCTTGTGTAGATAGTCTTATGCAGGTAGCCACTGCTGCTGTGAGAATTGACATCTTAATGGCATTGCTGGAGACCTAGAGTGTTTTCATTTGGAGGGCTAAGATTTCTCTGGTGTGTGTGTGTGTGTGTTTGAGATAGAGTCTCATTGTGTAACCCAGGCCTGGGACTTACTATATGGCCCATATTGATCTCAAACTGGTACTAATCACCCTGCCTGGTATTGCTCGAATATGCCACTATATCTACCACAAGATTGCTATTTATTTATTTATTTAATGTGTGTTTGAGGGTGCATGCCACTGCAAGCATGCGGTAGTCAGAAGCTAACTTGTGGGAGTTGGTCCCCTCCTTCCATCTTGTGGGTCCTGAGGATTGTCATCAGGTTTGGTGGAAAGGCGCCTTTACTCTCTAAGTCATCTAACCAGCCCAGTCATTTGCTTTTAGAAACAAGATCTTCACGCTGATTTATTGGGTAGTATTTTCATTGATAGTGGAGGGACACTATCGAAATATTTTGGTGGCAGTTTAATCCAGATTTTGAAAAGTAATCCTTATGTAACAGAACTATCAAGGACTTGCCGCATAATGGCAGGAACCTTTACCGTGTTAGGTTGTTGGATTTTGAAAAACTGAAGTTGCTCAAGTCCACATTATATATGACCTGAGGCTAGCTGTTCTGTGTGTGTGGTTCCCCCATCCCCAACACATTTGTTTTAAAAGAGGCTAAAAGCTCTTTGGGGGATTGTTGTGAGGCTAGAAATTTCCTGAAAAGTATAAACAACTCCATAAATATAAGGTGATGTAATGACTGCCATCACTCATGTTTAAGGAAATGAAACCAACAAGCAAATATTCAGTGACACAATTTTGAGAGACTCAAGTCAGAAATTAATGAGGTGTAGTCAATAAGGAGACACAGATTGCTTTTTGATAATGATTCTTTCCAAATGGCTTTGCTATGAGATGCTTATGGGTGATAAATGGGAGCTATGCAAATGCGATACATACACACACATTTCTTTGAAGATTCATAGCTTGCCTCGCTGGCAAGCTATAAACTTCTAAGAGCTTCATTCAAACCTGTGCAATCCTTCGCCTGTTCCAGACTTAGAAGGTACAGTGAGTCGGATTCAGCCTTCAGCACGTCTGTAAAGATGTGGAGCTAACTCACTGCAGCTGTCAGAGGCTTGTGTAGGAGTTCTAACTATGTAGAAAGGCTTACCTGAGCATAGCTGGGTGGCTATCCAGGTAGTGTCTCCATAGGAGACCCTCTCTTTGGTGAATTTGTCACAACCTACATTCTGGACATGGTAAATTATGAAATCTAAATTTTGTCTGGAGTGGATGTCCCTTTTTCCTATTTATCATTGGAAAGTTAAATTCCTTTCTCTCTCCTTCTCTCCCTCCCTTCCCCTTCCATATTCCCTTCCTTCCCTCTCCCTTCCTTCCTCCCTCCCTCCCTGAGTGTGTGTGTGTGTGGGGGCACAGGGCAGAGGTCAACCTCTGTTCTTATTTCTTAGGTGCTGTCTACCTTGTGTTTTTGAGGCAGGGTTTCTCTCTGGCTTAGAGCTCACCAATGAGGCCAGGCTAGCTGACCAGTGAGTCCACCTGCCTCTGCCTCTCCAGCTCCAGGATTCCAAGTGTGTGCCAGCGCATTTGCCTTTTTTTTTTTTTTTTTTTTTTTTTTGGTTTTTCGAGACAGGGTTTCTCTGTGTAGCTTTGCGCCTTTCCTGGAACTCGCTTTGGAGACCAGGCTGGCCTCGAACTCACAGAGATCCGCCTGGCTCTGCCTCCCGAGTGCTGGGATTAAAGGCGTGCGCCACCACCGCCCGGCTGCATTTGCCTTTTTTAACGTGGGTTGTGGGGGTCAAACTCAGCTCTTCTGCTTATGCAGCACATGCTTAACAACTGGGCTATCTCTCCAGCCTCTCATTTGAAACGAGAAACAGTTATCCAGCATCCAGATCTTTTGACTGATACATGAGAAGGTGAATTAGGATCAGAAAACTCCTTTCTGGGATGGAGATCTGAACAGGCATCGCTGGTTATCTCACTGAGAAGCTAATGAGTTTATTGGTTAAGGCATTTTGGGGGTATAGGCAGGCAACAAAATTATTTACTCATTCTATTCAGGAAAGGAATTCTGTGGAACTTCTCGAGCAGGTCACAGATATGATTGGCAGGCTGGAGATTCAGGCTCTGAAGGCAGTGAAACCAAAAGAGGCTCTGAATGGCAGGGCCTGCTGTAGCTGGGAGTGTGAGCCTCTCCTTACCAGTTATTCTAACCTGGCTTCCTTAGCTCTTTGTATCACACAGAGAAGCAAAAAAAATCTTGGTGACTGAGCCATTGATATGTTCTCCTGTGGATGTCTCCTAGCTCTCTCTTTCTTCATCCCTCCTCATAGCATCTCCCCAGAGATTGCTAGCCCTCCCTAAAGAACAATAACCTTCACAGCTCTTAAGACTTGAATTGCAACTCTCCAGTCATCTGTTGTCTACAAAAAGCAGGCATTACAATGTGGGGGAATACACCTCCCCCAACACACTAAAGGATAAGATGGGGGGAAATTGCCACTGCAAAAGTTGTTCTTTTCGGGTTCCTAAAACAGAACAGCTGCCATCTTCTAGGACATTAATTTATTTCTAAAAACTACTAAAAATGCATAATTTTAACAGTATGCTTTTGGAGCTATCCTCATGCAAAATGCAAAAAGGCCATTCACTGATAATAAATCTCTTTTTGTGACAGAGTCTTATGTATCCGAGGCTGGCCTTGAACTTGCTATTAAGCCAAGAATAACCTTCAACTTTAAAATAGTTTATTAATTATTTTAATGAGGGTGATATTATTATTGTCATTATTATTATTATTATTATTATTATTATTATTATTGTGTGTGTGTGTGTACATACCATTGTGCACCTACCTCAGAGAACAACTTTATGGAGTCATTTTGTCCCTTTAAACTTTATGTGGGCTTTAGGGGTCTGCACCCACTGAGTCATCTTGATGGCCTGATGTGGCATTCACACCGTGCTTTCACACTGTGACCATCACACTGTGACCATCACACCCTTCAGGTTGTGATGTGTTTTCACTTCCTGAGTGTTGGGATTACAGGTGTTCGACACCACTCCTAGTTTACAAGGTGCTGGGGATCAAACCCAGGGCTTCATACATGCCAGGCAAGTGCCCACCAAGTGAGCTGCAGCCCCAGCCCTCACTGCTAATATATCTGTCGTTTGTGTATGCGAGTTCCCATCTCTAATTTGTGCATACAGCATTCCATCTCTCATTTGTGTATGCAACTTTGCGGGGATAGCAGACGGTGAATGTCACCATAGTGAAGTCACTCTTCTCGGAAATTCAGTGTTCTTCCTGCCTCTCTGATTATGGAGGAAGGGGATGCAGGGAGAGCTTTAGTTCAATCTCCTTTCTCCTTTATAGCCTATTCCATCTATAGCAGAAAAGACTCCGGTTCTCACTGATGGCCTAGCTTTCAATCAGTTATAGACACCTTTTGTGGCCCAAGAGCAATCCCTCATCTCTAAGGGAACTTGGGATGTTTTGATGTTACAGATAAATCCCAGCTGCTTATCAAGTGGTTCACCTAGAAAAGCTGCAAAATAAATGCATTTAATACTGTGGACTTGGAAGCTAGAGGGGGAAGGAGAAAAGGAGAGAATGAAAAAAAAGGAGGCAGAAAGGAAAGAGAGGAAAGAAGAATTTCTATCTGGGAAATAAATGTTTTCATAGTGGCTACATTAAAATGACTGACATTTCTGGTTTAATTATGGGCAATTGAATGGTAGATATTTTATGCCTGTCAATAAACTCGGGCTACAGCTATTTACTTTTCTGGTGAATAAAGGAATGGAAAAAATATATTCATTTTATTCTGTTAGTGAGGCCTTATTCCAAAGGGATATGCATTGGGGAAAGAAAGGAAGTTTTTTTTTTTGTTTGTTTGTTTTTTGTTTTTTGTTTTTTTACCTAAGGCAATCTAAAGACAAATGTGCTTTGGTCTTTATTTATATTACAATGATTTTTTTCTTTTCCATTTTTTATCTGTGTATGCTGTGTATATGTATATATGCATTTTTGGTATATGTGTGGACACATGTTTGAGTGTGTGCATGCATGTGTTGGGGAGGGAAGCTTGAGGATAACGGTAAAATCATTTATGCATTCTGACAGGGTCTCCCAATCAAACTCAGAACTCACCAACACACTAGTCTTCCTAACCAGTTTGCTGTGGGGGTCCCCTGTGTCCAGACTGGAAATGCAAGAAGGCCACCATACCCATCTAGGGTATTATGTGTAGTTCTGGGGTTCTGAAGTCTGGTCCTAATGCTCCATGGCAAGTGTTTAACCACTGAATCATTTTCCCAGCCTCCAATGTTCTTTAGTGTCTCCACTGAGTAGTCCAAGTTTAGTGGCTTTGACTTTACTAAGACTATCTGGTTAGAGTTTGTAAGGCAAAAGTATAGTGAAGGACTATAGGAGACTGGGGATGGAGGAGAAAGGAAACCACTGCAGGAAAGGAAGATGACCTTGAACTTCTGATCCTCCTTCCTGCCTGCCCCTTTGTCCCCTTCAGATGTGAGGATGGTGTGTGTGTAAGGAGGAGCAGGCCCATTCGTGTTCACATGTTGTGAGTAGTCTCTGATATTTTACATGGATGGGATAATTGCCAGTGAGTTAATCAGCAAATATTTAAACCAGTGTCATGTAGACAGCAATGGGGTTAGAGATGTTAAAATGTGAACACATACAAAATTATACCGACATATCTGTGGTACATGGGAAGGGATGAATAGAGCTCTGAGAAGGGGCTGGGGATGTAGCTCTGTTGGTAGACTGTCTGACTACAGGGTGGTCATAAACAGGGTGTGGTCATGTACTACAATAATCCTAGCAATGGAGAGGGTGGAGGCAGGACGTCCAGCAGTTCGAAGTTATCCTCTGCTGCATATTGAGTTCCAGGCTAGCCTGGGATCCTTGAAATCCTGTCTTAAACAAACAAAACAATAGACTTCCAAGGCTAGTAAAGGTGTCGTGGAGGTGTTAGACCTTGATTAGGCATTGGAGGATGAGATGATATCAAAAGCTGTGAAAAGTGTGAGGTTTGACTCTGCTCCTAAGCTAGCAAGTCAGTCTGCCTGGGTTTTATGGGTATTGGCAGATAATGTAAGACCCACAGATCAGAGACTTTGTTGCTCACAGTGAGCACAATAAGCAAAATGGGCTCTCTCTCTCTCTCTCTCTCTCTCTCTCTCTCTCTCTCTCTCACACACACACACACACACACACACACACACACACACACACGCACACGCACACGCACACGCACACGCACACACACGAGCACTCATGCATACATGCAAGCAGATACACATGCATTTATGTTACGTGTGTATACACGTATCATGGCACACATGTAGAGGTCAGAGAACAACTTCATGAAGTCAAAATTTTCTCCTTTCACCTTTCTGTGGGTCCTGGGGATCAATCACATGCAGGTCATCAGGCTTGCGTGGCAAGTACCTTTGCTTGCTGAGCTGTCTTGCCTCTCTTCCATCTTTCTTGTTTTGAAAGAGCAGTTTCATAGAACAGCTAGTGGGGGGAAATAAAGAGATCAGGAAGTGCGAGTTGTTCCTGACACAGTAGAAAGTAAGAATCCAAATTGGGTTTTGGCACAGCAGATGTGGATTAGATACAAGGACTGCTTAGACACACAATTATCTTGAAGGAGAGGGCTGGCTTCCGGCTTATTCCTTATTCCTCTCCCATGGTTCACTCCTGCTACCCTTGGTCTCTGGTTTCTATGGAGAGCTTAGCTGAGTTCTGCAGTTAGGTAAAACATAGTGAACACAGGGTTATTATTTAAGGATCTGTTTCTTTCAAGGTCACTTTCCATTGGTGCTGTGCCATATGGTACTGTACCTATATACTACTTGTGACAACTGAATACTTGCAATGTGATTGGTCTGGGTTCAGGTGTGCTAGGAGTGTATCAGAATATTGGATTTCAAAGACTTAGTAACTAAAAAAGAAAAGGAAAATATTTCATTAATTTTTAAGCTTTTAAAAATAATTTTATGTGTATGGATGTTTTTTTCTGCATATATATATATATATATATCTGTGCCACATGCATGCCTGGTGCCCACAGAGGCCAGAAGAGGCCCTGGAACTGGCCACCATGTGGGTGTTGGGAATTGAACCGGATCCTCTGGAAAAGTAGCCAGTACTACTGAGTCATCTTTCTAGCCCCTCACTAATATATTTTATATTGATCATCTGTGACAATCACAACCTTTTGGATGTGCTGTTTAAATACAGTATATAATTTTAATATTACCCATTTTCCTTTGTTTTTTATTTTGAGACAGGTTTTTATGTAGCCCAGGCTGACTTTGAATATGCTATATAGCCACCATATCAACTATTTCTGGGGATAGAACTCAGGGCCTTGTGCATGCTAGGCAAGTACTCTATCAACTGAGCTACATTCCAATCCCCTTTCCTTTGGATTTAAAAAAAAATGTGAGTAAGCGCTTTTCACAATCCTTCCACCCCACATAATGATGTGTATGAGTACCTGGTTGATGCTCTGAGAATACTGAAAAGGGAGGCAAATACCAGCTCTGTTTCTAGGCTGTGTTCCAAAGTCATTGTCCAGATTCTAACTGTGATGGCGAAGCTAAATTATACTGGTGAACTTGCAATCATTGCTGGAAAATCAGACTTGGGAAAATTGTTGTGAACTTCCTGGGCAGGTTAAATAAGTGGAGTGATCAACTCCAGACTGGATGTACAGTTCAAAGACCTGGAAAAATGGCAGACTAGTCTTCAGTCCAACCAGTCCAGCTCCACTGCATTGACAATCTCAGTTGGAATCATGGACCATGAAGAAGCAAGAAGAAAACACATAGGCAGGAAGATCCTGTGATTTTTTTCTAGAGATGTAAGGCACACTTATAAATAATCTCAGTGGAAGGAAAAAAAATATGTGATTGAGTTAGGAGCATACCTAGTGACCCCAGCACTTGGGAAGTCGAAGCAGGAAGATCACCCATGTGTTATAGAACAGACTGGGCTACATAGTTTATTCTAGACAAAAGAGAGCTACATAGTGGGATTCTGTCCCCAAACAAAGCAAAACCAAACTCCAAAAGTGACTATAAAAAATTTTAAATTGTGTGTGTGGCTTGCTTACGAGGCTCGTATTTTTTTTAATATGGCACTTCAGTTATAGTTGAGTAAGAGAGGAGGCCATGTTTATTCTCCAAAGGCTGTGTTACTGATTTCCTGTGGTATGGGCCACTGACCTGTATTAAACTGCAGTCCTCCATGATGTAGCCCCCACTTACGTCTCTAACCAAAATGTTCTCAAAGAGCAAAGGAGGCATATGGTCAGGACTCATCTCCCCTTGTGACTTCATTCCTCATTTTCCTTCAGTAGTACCCCTCACAAGTTTTGTAGGGGATTATATTAGTTACTTTTCTGTTGCTGTGATAAAACTCCATGACCAAGGGAACTAAGAAGGAAATCTTTATTTGGGCTGTGGTTCCAGAGGGATAAGAATCCATCACAGGGAGCTGGCGAGGTGGCTTAGTGTTTAAAAGCACTTGTTGTTCTTGCATGGGACTTGAGTTTGGTTCCCTGCACCCACATGGTGGCTCATAATCATCTGCAACTCCAGTTCCATGGGATTCAATGCCCTCTTCTGACCTCCATGGGCACCAGGCATGTGTGTGATATACTTACATACATGCAGGCAAACACTCATACACTTAGAGTAGAATCAATCTTTAAAAATAAAAACGGAGTGGGAGAGCAAAGAAAGAGATATCTTGATAGAGGGAGCAATTATGGGGTTAGAAAGAAACCTGCTGCTAGGGGAATTCCCAGGAATCCACGAGGACGACCCCAGCTTAGACTACTAGCAGTAGTGGAGAGAGTGCCTGAACTGGCCTACCCTGGTAATCAGATTGGTGAATACCCTAACTGTCATCATAGAGCCTTCATCCAGTAACTGATGGAAGCAGATGCAGAGATCCAGAGTCAAGCACCAGACCGAGCTCCAGGAGTCCAGTGGAAGAGAGGGAAGAGGGATTACATGAGCAGGCGGGTGTGTGTGTGTGTGTGTGTGTGTGTGTGTGTGTGTGTGTGTGTGTGTGTGTCAAGATCTTGATAGGGAAATATGCAGAGACTACTGAGTCAAGCTCATAGGAACTCACGAACTGTAGACCGACAGCTGTGGAACCTACATGGGACTGGACTAGACCTTCTACATATGGGAGATGGTTGTGTAGCTGGGTCTGTTTGAGGGTCCCCTGGCAGTGTGGTCAGGATCTATCCCTGATGCATGGGCTGGCTTTCTGGAGCCTATTACCTATGGTTGGACGCCTTGCTCATCCTTGATACAGGAGGGAGGGGCTTGGTTCTGCCTCAACTAAAGGTACTGGACTTTGCTGTGCCCCCATGGGAGGCCTTACCCTTTTGAAGGAGGGGATGAGGGTTGGATTGGGGGAGAAAGCAGAGGTGGAGAGCAGGATGAAGGATGAGAGGGGGATCTGTGGTTGGTATGTAAAATGAATAAAAGAATTTTTAAGTAAAAAAATAAAAAATAAAAAAATATCCATCATGGAAGGTATGGCAGCATACGGGCATGCTGGCCAAAGCAGGCAGCTGAAAGCTCACATCCTCTATTGCTAGCACAAAGCACACTACTGAAGTAGTTTGAAACTTTAAACTCTTCAAAAATCTATCTCCAGTGATGTAAATAGGTGTATAATGTAGTGCATATGTATATAAAGTATATGATGTATGTAAATAAGACCACACCTCCTAAATGTCTCCAAACAGCACAACCAACCATGGGACAAGTGTTCACACATCTGAGCCTATGGAGAGCATTTCTCATTTAAACTATCACAGAGATCAAGGATGGAGCTCTACAGAAGGGAATTACTACCTATGAGAAGACATTTAAACGGTATGTGGATTGGGCCTTACTTCCATGGTTGATGGGAATAAGCCCTTCACAGAAGATACTTTGGGGATCCAATAGCAGATTCTTTAACATTGAGGCTCTACCCATTGGGAAGACCACTTCTTCCTAATATCTTCCATGAAACACTACCCTCTACTCACAGGGCATGGTCTTATCCGAGGTTAGCTCCTCCTACCGTTCCCAACTTCCTTGGAATGCTGACTCCCTGAGAGTGCTGCTGAACCCACTGATAAGACAAGAGAAAGTAGTCAGGGAAATCACTTCCTTAACACATTAACTTTTGCACTTGATGACTCTAAGCACGGCCATGGCCTGGGACCAGGCATAGGTCAAGGTTTGAAAATAGGCCTTTCAAGGATGGCTACTTGTAGTTGAAAGGTGCAAAGGGTACACCCTCGTGCCCAAATGCTGGAAATGGAAGCCACCAGGAACTGAACTCAGGTCATCAGGCTTGGACTTTTATCCACGGAGCCATCTCACCTACCTGGGTTTAACTTTTTTTATCTTTTAAAAGATTTTACTTATTTTTAAGATGTGTGTGTGTGTGTGTGTGTGTGTGTGTGTGTGTGTGTGTGTGTGTGTGTGTGAGTGTGTGTGTGTGTGTGTGTGTGTGTGAGAGAGAGAGAGAGAGAGAGAGAGAGAGAGAGAGAGAGAGAGAGAGAGAGAGAGAAAGAGATGTTCATGTGAACAAAGGTACCCTCAGAGGCCAGAAGTGTGTGCCAGATACCCCTGGAGCTGGAATTTCAAGTGGTTGTGAACTTCCTGGCATTGGTGCTGGGAATTGAACTCTTACTATCTGCAAGAGCAGCAAAGCCCTTAACTGCTGAGCCATCTCCAGCCCCCAACCCCAGTTCATTCTATTCTGTCCCATAGGTCTCTGTGTCTATTATTATATCGGCACCACACTGTCCTTAATATTGTAACTTTGTAGGAAGTTTAGAGTTGGGAAATATAAGTTCTCCAACCTGGTTCTTTTGTAGATTGTTTTGAATATCATCAATTTCTTGCATCTTCATATGACTGTTTAGATCAGCTTATCAATTTCTGGGACAAAAAGAAGGCAGTCAGGACTTTGGGAGGGCTTGTGTTGAAGCAATCGATTGGAGGTCCAGTTTAAAAGAAAGGCTACTTGAGCTTTATCTAGTCCTGTGTAAATTATTAGGATCTGTATTTTACCTCACCCATAAAGTATATCTCCCAAGCCCATTGCTGCCCTCACATTAGCAAGAGCCATTTTTCTTCCTCCCCCATGTGGGTTCTGGGGACCAAACTCAGGTTATTAGGCTTGGTGGGGAGTGTCTTTACCACTGAGCCATCTCACTGGCCCATGTTTCTCCATCATTAAGGTTTGGGTGTGAAACAACTTGAGCCTGGCTTGTGGTACTATTAAGACTTGATGATATCACGAGGGCCCCGTGTTCATCAATGGATTAATATACTGACGAGTTTGTAGCTGACAGAATATTAGGAGATGGGGCTCTATTTGAGGAAGTCGACCACTTGGGGCCGTGCCTTTGAAGGGTAGATCTTGTCTCCAGAGTCTTCCACCTCTTTCTCTCTTTTCCTAGCTGCCGCCAGGAGAAGAACTTTGCCCTGCCATTCCCTCCCTTCTGTGTCCTGCCTTCCTACAGCCAAGTGGCCATAGACTGAAATCTCTGAAAGTGAGCCAAAGTAAACCATGCCTCTTTTGATTTCTCTTAGGTGTTTTGTCAATGATGGACCACTAACTGACACTCCCTTCAGCTAGTTCAGTTCCTAATATTGTATTTGTACAGGTTGGGTGGAGCAAGGCAGACGTTAGGAAGAGAGTGATAAGAATGTATTGGAGAAGTAGTGTGACACTGTCTCATAATAAAAGAATCTACCTTGTTTGTTTGTTTGTTTGTTTGTTTGATTTGAGGCATGTAGCTCAGGCTGACCAACTATCTATGTAGTCAAGGGTGACCTTGAACTTCTGATCCTGGGATTACAGGTGAGCACCACTGTGCCTGTTAATAAGAACTTGTCTTTTGACTATATGTTTATGCACTAGTGTGCTTCGTTAGGTACAAGATGTTAAATAGATTGGTAGTTTCATCAAGCTTTCCTAATCACTATATAAATAGAGAAGTGCACTTTAATGCTAAAAATGTTTTCTAGGAGATTAAATTGTTTTTTATTCAGATATTATCAAATTGGGAAATAATATTTTAATTTTTTTCTTTATTGTATATGTATGAGAGAGAGAGGGAGCGAGAGAGAGAGAGAGAGAGAGAGAGAGAGAGAGAGAGAGAGAGAGAGAGAGAGAGAGATTGAACCACAGTACTCATGGGGACTACTTTTGAGGACAGCTTGTGAGAGTATGCTCTCTCTTTCCACCATGTGGGTCCTAGAGATGCACTCAGGTTATCAGGTTTGGGGACAAGCACCTTTACCCACTAAGCCATCTTGGGAAAGGGTACTTACCCCCAAATCTGATCTATCCACCTTATTTTTGAGGACAGGATCTCTCATACTGGTTGGCTAGCAAGTCCCAGGGATCGACCTGTCTCACTTTCCAGTGTTGGGATTACAAACACAAACTACCATGCCCAGTTTATTTTTAATGTGGGTTTGGGGAATCAAACTCAGGTCTTTGTACTTTCAAGGCA